>NC_138896.1:38525758-39162742 GCF_965194825.1 Balaenoptera physalus
TAATCACATATATCTAATTTTATATCATATAAAAAGTATAACTCTCTAACAAATTTAAATTTATACTTTTACCTCTCCTTGGACAATGCAAGGACCTTAGAACACTTTTTTATAACCTTTTTTTTTTTTGTAAAACCAGGATCCAAAGTTCACATATTGCATTTGGTTGTTTTATTTCTTTAGCCTCTTTTAATCTAGGGTAGTGCTCCCCATCTGCCCACCATTTTATCTCCCTATAATACCAATTGTAAAACAGATCAGTTAGCTTGCAGAATGTTCTCATGATTCTTTCAGACCTGTAACAATTTCCAAGGCCATTCTACTTTGAGGATTTCTTTGCCTTTATCTTTCAGTATATAATTTTTTACTGAATTTTAATTATTACGGTATTTGTAATTTCCAGTTGCTCTTTCTTGCTCTTAGATTATTTCTTCTTTTAGCATCCTGTTCTTGTTTCATGGATATATTCTTCTGATACTATGCTTTCTTTGAAGTATTTTTATGCTCCTTGCATTGTCTCTATTTCCTGTGATTCCTTTCCCCCCTGATTTTCACATGTTGAAGGTTTTTAATTTTTTTATGTTGAAGTATCTGATGATTTTTGTCCACTTATATTTTAAGAGTAAAGTCCTAAAAGCTGATTGGGTGCCCCGAGTGTGTGTTTGAGTCTTGTCAATTGAAGGGATTCACTGTAGGCTTTTCCTATGGGTCCCCTAAATGTCAGGGCTCTTTTCTCTGGCATGGTTAATTTTTCCTGAGAAGCACACTTTATTTTCTGCTTGAGAGTAGAACTTGGCTGTGAAGTTCTGTATGTGAGCAAGAGAAGAGGCCTGGGTGTCTCATTTTCAGATTCAGACTTAATTCCTCTTTATTCAGTAAGACGTCTCACTCCCTCTCTGATCTATGCCGGTGTCCCCACATCTAGAACTCCTCAGGCTTACTTTCTCCAGAGGTGACATTTCTTGTTTCACATGAAGGTAAAAGTAGTAGCCTGATTATATCAGGTGGAGTCGGGACCTGGGGATCTGACCACTTCTTAAACAGATTTTCAAACAAATCTCTCTTTTCAGCACTACACTCCTTCCATCTCCGCTCCTCTAATTTCCTCCTGTGTCTTACCTGCTTCCAATTCCTGAGTCTTTCCAGGGTCCCTTCTGGTGACCTGCCTTGCTTCTCCTTGGTTTCATCTTCCCCACCACTTAGACGCGACCTTTCTTGGGTCTGCTAAGTCCTTTATCACCCTCCATCCATTTTCCATTTTCATGCATTGTAGTTCGGGGTGATTACCAGTTCAATAAAGATGAAATTTGTGTTTCTGGGGTTTTTTCCCTCCTTTTTATTTTTGAGGGAAGTGGTGTGGGGAAGATCTCAACTACCTTGAATTGAAAAGCCTTCACTGTTTTTATTTTTAGTTCTTCAAATGCCTTGAATTCTTTACTGCTGCTGGGCTTTTACATTTGGTGTCCCAGCTTTCTGAGACATTCTTTTTCCCTCCCTCATCTTCCCTCCTGGCCAATTCCAAGTCTTCTTTTAGGTCCCCGTTTAAACATCATTCATAGATAAATCCTTCCTGACCACCCAGACTAGGTTAGGTACACTCTCCATGGCAGATTCTCATAATACCTGCCATGACTCTAATTAGTGTATATGCCTATCTCCTCTGCTAGACTGTCACCTCCACAAGGGAACGCACCATTTCTGTCTTGTTGACTGCTAGTTTCTAGGGTAATGCCTGGCATTCAGTAGGGGGTCCATATATGTTTTTCATTGTTGATAACATATATTGCTCGTTATAAAGATTTGTAGCTTAATTTATAAATTAATGTTAAATAAATTTTAAAAATAATTTAATAATTAATGTATTGCCGCCACCAATAAGTAGTTATTTAGAGTTCAACAACCCTAGTTATTATAATTGTCTAGTTATTGATATGAAAACACTATAATATGGACTCTTGTCCATCTCCCAAATTTATTTTATAATGAACACTTTTTAAATTATCATGTACTGGCAATAATATAATATGTGCTCAAATCAACATATTTTATAAGTTTTCTATTCCTTCTGTTTCAAATTACCATAGACTGAGTGGCCTAAAACAACACAAATTTATTATCTTATGGTTCTGGAGGTTGAAAGTCTAAAATGGGTTGGCAGGGCTGCATTCCTTCTGGAGGCTTTAGGAGAGAATCAGTGTCCATGCCTTTTTTAGCTTCTAGAGGCTGCCTGCATTCCTTGGCTCATAGACTTTCTACACTTGATCTTAGCCAAAAGGCTGAGAAGTGATGATAGACCCTTTCTCAAATCACTCTGACCTCTGCTTCCATCTCCTTCTCTGACTCTGACTCTCTTGCCTCCCTCTTATAAAGACCTATATGACTAGGCCAGGCCCAGATAACCCAGGATAATCTCTGCTTCTCAACAGCCTTAATTTAACCACATCTGCTAAGTCCATTTTGCCACGTAAAGGAAAATATTCGCAGGTTCTGGGAATTAGGAGGTGGACATCTTTGGGGGGACCATTATTCAGCCTACCACACATAGACAGCAAAATAGGAATCCATAGATGAATTAGTTGCTGCAAGAAATGATAAAAACTTCACTCACATATATTTAAAACTTTATATTAGAACAACCTCCAAACAAAGTAGATAAAACAACTTTATTAAGTGAAAAATATCATAAATATATTTTGAAATAAGATACCTAACAACATAAACCAATGATTATTAAATAGACAACATATATCAGCTCAGCGATTGCTTAGGCTTCCATGTGCCTCCCATTATTATGCTTTCGAGAATCCTGGGATTTCCTAAAGTTTTCAGGTAGGCACAGCATTTTCTAAAGGCAGTTACACTAACAACTATATAAAAGAGCATAGTGTTTTTCTTAGATATATTTAAAAATAAATTTTAGATGAAAAATATAGTTGGCTCTCTGTATCCACTGGTTCTGCATCCTTGGATTCAACCAATTGTAGATGGAAAATATTCGGGAAAAAAAAATTCCAGAAAGTTTCAACAAGCAAAACTTTGAATTTGCTGTGGACTGTCAACTATTTACATAGCATTTACGTTATATTTATAACTATTTACATGGCATTTACATTGTATTAGGTATTATAAGTAGTCTAGAGATGATTTAAAGTATATGGGAGGATGTGCATAGGTTATATGTAAATACTATGCCATGTTATATAAGGTACTTGAGCATCTGTGGATTTGATATCCAAGGGGGATCCTGGAATCAATCCTCCATGGATACTGAAAGACGGCTGTATAATTAGCATTGATTATTTTTCAATAAATATCTCATAACATCCTGTAGAATTGTTTGGGAATAATTGTATTAAAATAAAAACCTATTTGGGGAAAATAAAGTCCAACATTCTCGATTGTTTATTTTAAAAGACCATGGTTAGGGACTTCCCTGGTGGCACAGTGGCTGGGAGTCCACCTGCCAATTCAGGGGACACAGGTTTGAGCCCCGGTCTGGGAAGATCCCACATGCTGTGGAGCAACTAAGCCCATGCGCCATAACTACTGAGCCTGCACTCTAGAGCCCGCGAGCCACAACTATTGAGCCCACGTGCCACAACTACTGAACCCCGTGCGCCTAGAGCCCGTGCTCCGCAACAAGCCACCGCAATGAAAAGCTTGAGTGCTGCAACGAAGACCCAGCGCAGCCAAAAATAAATAAATAAAATAAATAAATTTATTTTTTAAAATGTCAATTTCTAAAAAAAAAAAGAAGACCACAGTTAGGGACTTCCCTGGTGGCGCATTGGTTAAGAATCCACCTGCCAATGCAGGGGACACTGGTTGGAGCCCTGGTCCAGGAAGATCCCACATGCCGCGGAGCAACTAAGCCCGTGCGCCACAACAACTGAGCCTGCACTCTACAGCCCTCGAGCCACAACTACTGAGCCTGCGTGCCACAACTACTGAAGCCTTCGCACCTAGAGCCCGTGCTCTGCAACAAGAGAAGTCACCGCAATGAGAAGCCCGCGCACCACAACAAAGACCCAACACAGCCAAAATTTAAAAATAAATTAATTAATTAATAAAAAAAGACCATGGTTAGATATTTTATTCTCAGTTATCTAGCAATGTCATGTGAACACCCAGTACAAAATGACAGTTTCACAATGTGCTGATGGGTAAGGCTGTCAGCTAGCTCTTTCAGATAAGACTCTCGCCCCGAAACTACATCTTGATAGTCAACTTTGCCCATTTAGTAATTTAATAATTTTATCCAGGGCTGATCTGGCTCTGATGCATTTGCTGTAGAGGATATCCTTTTCCCATTGGAAAGTTTACTTGAGAATTCTCATCAAATTAAGGTTAGAAGATTGCCTGATGAGTATAATTAAAATGTCAGGCAGCCTAAGGCACTAAAAACACCCAGGCACACACTACCCTTCATCCCACAACTCCCTCTCCCCTAATCTGGCCCAAATTACAATAATCAAAATTTGTAATAGCATTCTACACTGGAAAATGTGGTACATTTGAAAAATGATGAATCAGAATTTTACTTGATGATTTCCCCTACCTTGGTTTTACTAGCTGAGATAGCTGCTTATTGTCTTTCTCTAAAAGCCATTTCTTTTCAATTCTTGCTTCTTCCTCTAAAGCTGCAATACCACTTTATTGCATTTACTGTCCAATACAATAGCCACTGGCCAAATGTAGCTACTGAGCACCGGAAATGTGACTAGTCTGAATTGAGATGTGCTGCAAGTGTAAAATACATACCAGATTTTGAAGACTTACATTAATGAGAATATAAAATATTTCATTAATAATTATATTGACTACCTGTTGAAATGATAACATTGGGATTTATTTAGGGATACATTTGGTTAAATAAAATATATTATTAAAATTAATTTTACCTGTTCCTTTTCACTTTTTTAACGTAGCCACTAGAAAACTTAACGTTACATATGTGGTTCACAAATTTTTATTGGATAGTACTGATCTGAGGCTCCTGAAGACCTCCCCTGCTACCTCTTTAGTTGTTTTTTATGGTCTGACCTCTCATCCATTCCTTCACTTTCTGGTAACTGCTTAGATTTACAAGGTAAAATTGCAAGTGAAACTCTGTGGCCAACCTTTAGAATAAGATAATCAAGTGCACTAATAGACAATGAAAATTTTCAATTCTTCAAATTATTGGATTGGTGCTACAATATTAGAAAAAAAAGGGGAGGAGTGAGTACAGGAGAATAGCCTTCATTAGTGTCTGTAGAGATGGACTGTGTGTTTATGGAGGATTAAATAGGGAATACAAGAATCATTCTGGGGAGGAAACTCACGCACGCACAGACACACCAAAATAGGACGAAGAATGTATTCCATCTCCAACCTTCCCCACCTGTCTAGGTTTTTTTTTTAATAAATTTATTTATTTATTGGCTGCATTGGGTCTTCATTGCTGCACCCAGGCTTTTCTCTAGTTGCGGTGAGCAGGGGCTGCTCTTCGTTGTGGTGCGCGGGCTTCTCATTGCGGTGGCTTCTCTTGTTGCAAAGCATAGGCTCTAGGCGCGCAGGCTTCAGTAGTTGTGGCATGCGGGCTCAGTAGTTGTGGCTCGCAGGCCCTAGGGCACACAAGCTTCAGTAGCTGTGGAGCATAGGCTAAGTAGTTGTGGCTTGCGGGCTCTAGAGAGCAGGCTCAGTAGCTGTGGTGCACGGGCCCAGTTGCTCCGCAGCATGTGGGATCTTTCTGGACCAGGGCTTGAACCCGTGTCCCCTGCATTGGCAGGCAGATTCTTAACCACTGCGCCACCAGGGAATTCCCTAGGTGTGTTTTTTTTTTTTTTTTTTTTTTTTTAATCTATTTTTCTTTTGGCTTCTAATTTGTCTCTTTTCTTCTATGTGTACTAATTTAGACTGTTCCCTTGATGGAATGTAGCTATTAAAAAGATGACGAAAACTTCTGGGAGATGAGGATGCAGGGTGGTGTAGCAGATCTAAAGACCAAACAACATGGAAAGATGTTTACTTAAGTTGAAAAAGAACTTAGAGATCACCCTGTTCCATTTTCCACCCAAATCCAAAACCTTTTTATATACGGAACAAAGGCTGCCTGTGTTACAACATCAGTATTCATCTAACATACCAAATATATACTGAGAAATGGGGGAAATCCTCTGAAAATATATTTTTTCAACAGGGAAAAAACATGAAGAAGAAAAAACATGCCAGTGTTTGTGAACCTAAACAACTTCTGAATCTCCCTCCCAAAGTAACAAATTGTTGCAAATCACTGTGGTTGAAATACAGTTTTCAGAAGGCTTACATGACCCGACTTGTCAGCTCCCAGCCAGTTTCAGCCATGTCAAGGAACCCAGGTAAGATATTATTTGTATTAAACTAAGTTAAATATTCTACTTAGCTTGTATTTTTCTTGATATTGAGGATATAAAATTAAACATTAACTATAAGTAGTGAGTCATAAATCTATTCATCAAAGTTCTTACATAGAAAAATCTAAAACTGACTTTGCTTCATGGTATAAATCTCTTAGGTTCTATTAGCCCTGAATCACTGGTGTGACAACTAATTAAGATGATCCCAAATTGACTGAAATAGATCAAATTTATCTTTTAATAAAAATTTATGTTTAAACTTGACCTGAAAATGTCTGCATTGTTAAGGTAGGGAAAATTCAGTTTAGGTTCCTTCTTGATTTTGTCAATATAGGAAGGAACATGAGGGAAAGATAAATATGAAATTTTGTTTTTCAAAAAAGTGTGATTCCTAAATGTCCCAAAATGTCGGAAAATTAAAGTGTTATGTTTTGAAAAGCATTAAAGAGTGTTAGGGTTATATGTATGAGGTTTTAGACTTTTAAAAAAGACTTTAGATTAAAAATATGCTAGACACCTGAAAGGAATTATTAAAATTAATCTCAAACTATTCTCCAATTTAAAAGAATTACATGCCACTGAGAAAGTGGAAATTTCAAGCATCCTGATAGACGCTTGCCACCATATCAAATATGGTATCCATTTTCTAGAAAGAACTCAATCGACTAAAATTTCGAATTTTCATCTGGGCAGGTATCAACAATGATTTATCAAAGCCTGAGCCTGTGTCATCTACGAATACCTTCTAGAACGTATATTTTGCTTTTTAAAATTGAGATGTAATTCATACACCATAAAGTTCAAACTTTTAAAGCACACAATTCAGTGGGTTTTAGTATATTCATAAAGTTGTGCAGTATTCTAGAGCTTGTATTTTATTGTAAACCTTTTCCAATGTTTTCACACCCACTATACCACTTAAGCCTCACAGAACCCTCATGAAACTGAGGTGAACTGTGCGCGGTTGCCACATTTACCCCAAAAGCTTTCCTAATTACAGTTTCACCTCAAAAGCAGAAGCAGGGTGAAGAATTAATAATGCTACTACCTTCGAGTTAGGGAGTAACAGCCAACAACCTCATCTGTTCGTTTTCTCGCCTAGAGCTCTCGTTTTACTATGTATGTAAAATCTTAATTGCGCCTGGCATTTTCGACTGGTGCATCACCAGTGTGCATTCAACGACCGCCAGACAGGAACAAGGGAAGCCCCGATTAGAGGTGGTAGCAGACACAATCCACCTCCCCCCCGCCCAATTTCCTTCCCTGACAGACTCAGGAAGAAGCAGTGCTTTTCTCCCCTTATATTTTACGGTGTCACTAAAGGAATGGGGGATGTGCAGACTGAGAGGTGCGGTGTGAGGGGGACATAGAACTGTTATTCCGGCGTCGAGAACGCTAACGCCAGGGTCATTGGAGGTGCCAGGCGGTATATTCCCGGTGCCCCGCCTCCCTCCCTCTCACTCTACTCTGAGGCAGGGAACCAGCAAGACGCACCATTTCCGGCACGGGAGACCACCTCCGACGCGAGAGACAGCCTCCGGCCAACGCGCGCCGTCTGCGCTTCCCATTGGTCACAGCCGCCCACGTGACTTCTACCGCCAGCCCCGCCCCAAGCGCTTTTCCAGCCGGAGAGCTGGTCTGAGCAGCTCAGTGGGCGCGGAGCCCGCCCAGGTGTGGGAGGTCGCGCAGACGACACTGCGAAGCTCTCCTGCTGGGAACCTGATTGGATGGATGGATGGATGGATGATGGATGAGACAGATGATAGAGACAGATTAGATAGATAGGATATTTAAGATAGATACTGCAAATACTGCCCAAAGTAAAACTCTTAATGAAGAAGCTGATAGAGAAGGTCCCTTTCTCCCCTTAGTGGCTTTTGTCCTCACTGAAGCCCAAATTTATCTCTGTTACTTTGGGGACATCTACACTACACGTATGAACATAACTCTTTGGAAAAAAAAACAACCCATAGTATTTGTATGGGGAATTAAAGACACTTCTTAGAAAAGTCGAGGTGGTGGGTAGGATTTTGGGAAGTCCAGAGCAACCATCCTGATACGTCATTTAAGATAAATTAGACATTCTTGGGAAAACAAAAACGATTAAAAGTGGAAAGAGGCCCTGCCCACCTCTAAAAATGTAATAAGTATTGATAGGAAAGGGCAGAATTAAAAATATATACACACATAGGGGAATTCCCTGGTGGTCCAGTGGTTAGGGCTCTGTGCTGCCACTGCAAGGGGCCCGGGTTCAATCCCTGGTCGGAGAACTAAGATCCCACAAGCCGCATGGCATGGCCAAAAAATTAAAATAAAATAAAATAAATATATATAAACACACATATATGTATACATACACATATGTATAGCTAGTGTAAATGGGATATATTAATTGTAGAAGTCAGTAGAGGGTCCAGTTATTCAGCTTCTTTCTCCCTTTGAGAGTGCCTGGATGCTCATTTTGCCTTTTTTTTTTTTTTTTTGGTGCTTCTAAGGCTCACCACCTCTCCCTTTCCTCCTCTAGATGGACACATTGACTTTTTTTATTCATCAAAAAAAAAAAAAAAAAAAAAATACTAGGGCTTACTATATTCTAGGCACTGTGCTAGGTTCTGGGGTGACAATGGTGAACAAAAACAGTAACAGCCCTTTCCTTCCTGGAGCAGACAGTCTGGCAAAGGAGGCAGATAGCAGTTAATTACACACACCAATGTTAAATATAATGTGATAGGTGCTAAGAAGAGGGCCAGATGCTGTAATGGGGCTTTGACCTACTAGGGAGGTTAGAGAAGGCTTCCCTTGAGATGTAACCCAAGACTGAGACCTGAGGGGGTTAAGGAGGGTGCAAGTTGCAGGCAGAGGGAAGGGCTTGTTCGAGGGAGAGCTAGTAGCCTCTCCCCTTCCAATGACTGCCCATCTCACCTATTTCGACTAAACACACATTGATCTTGCCTTTTAGTTGTCAGAAGACATTTTTTTCTTTCAATTCCAAGTTCTTAGGGAGTAATGGTAACCCATAATTATTGCTATAGACAATGTGTATCCAATAGGTAAGTATGCTAATATACACATCTAATATGCATAATCATCTCTGTCATTTTACGTAATGAAAACATGCAATGATCGTAACAAAATCTAGACTATGATGTATCTCAATAGAACTGAAAGTGCTATAGATATTCGAAGTGGTGAGAGATGACATTATTTTGGAAGACTCAAAAAAGGTAACTTAGAGAAAGTAATTTTTGAGATATGCTTCACAGGTAAGATTTGGTCGAATGGAGATACAGTTTAGTTAGAGCATAAGGTTCAAGAAGAAGAGTGAGGAGGACAGACAGATAAGTTGAGATTATTCTAAGGGCATTGAAAACCAGTCCAAAGACTCTGTAGAAACTAAATGGAAATGTTTTAAGTTTTAAGGACTTTTCTAAGATACTTTTCCCCTCCAATGTTGACCTTGGAAAATTTAAAATCTTGAAAAAAGTTGCACAGATAAGTCTATGGTTACGCATATACTCTTCACATGGATTTACCATTTCTTTGGCCACATTTGCTTTCTGTCTCTCTCTCCACACACATACACACACAGAGGCACATACTCATGAATGCATACACAGATGTTTTTCTTTGCTAAACCATTTGAGATAAAGTTGCAGACATAACTAACTTGATCTCCAAGTAATTCCGCATACTGTCTCCTAAGAACAAAGATATTTTTCGGCATAATCTCAGTACAATGATGACAATTCTGGGATAGTTTTAAAATTAAAATGTGAATAAGTATTTATGTTAATAATAATAGTAATGCATTACTTATTTTAAATGGCTTGCAACAGTGGCTGACACATTGTAAGTGCTATGTAAGTGTTTTCTTAAAAAAAAATACACTTTCAAGGTTGGGAAACTAAAGAATAAGAAAAGGCATATAGTGAAAAGTCTCTCCTGCATTCTTGTCCCCCATCTGCTCAATTCCTATCATAGGTAGCCACTGTTCTTAGATTCTTGTGTATCCTTCCAGAGGTTATTTTTGCGAATATGAACAATTGTGAATATAAATTTATATACCCCTCCCTTTTTAGACAAAGGTAGCACATTAAACACATTGTTTTTACTTGTTTTCTCACTTAACATTATGATCTGGAGATCTCTCTGCATTAATACTTACAGAGCTTCCTAATTCTTATTTATAGTGGTATAATATTCCATAGTGTGGATGCACCATCATTTATTTAAGTAGTTTCCTATTGATGTACATTTGGGTTGTTTCCAAACACTTAATATTGAAACCAGTGCTACAATAGATAACCTCAAGCACATTTGCATTTGTAAAATTTGATAAATAGATACATTGCCCCCCACAGAGGTTGTACCAATTTACACTTCCACCACCAACTGTGAGAGGGTCTCCAGGATTTTGATAAGGTTCTATACCAAGAGTTTAAAATATGTGAATGTGCATTATTATTGCTATTTTGCAACTTTAAATGAAAGGAGAGCTGTCTTCACGACAAAGGAAAAGGTAGGGCTGTCCTTAGATCAACTTACAGAGTAGCCAACATTTTCCCTCAACCCTTTTCTGTCCCATTCTCTCCACCCCCTTATGCAACTTTATAATCATAATCAACAATATCTGTGTAGGGCACTGAGCTAGGTTCCAGTTATGAAATAGATACATGTGCTCAAGGGTTTTGCCACTTAGTTGGTCAGACATACACAAAATACAAATAGTTATTATGTTGAGTTCCAGAATGCAAAACACACCTCTTGCTTTGGGCACAATCTTTTGTTGCATCCTATCTCTAGGTCCTTCCTTCTCTGCCCCTTTGCCTACCCAATTGGGATACCCAAGGCTTGTTGGCATCCTTACGGCTCCTTCATTTCTCCCAACGTCCATTACTGAAACTTATCCAACTTGTATTCCATCTTTCTACTGCAGATACTAGATTTTGTATTCCCCAGGTGACAATTAATCAGGTAAAATAATAGTTGCAAATCATTATGCTTTTGATTGGCACAGGTAGGGCTGGCCCTAAACCCATTTTGAAGTAGATGATATTCATCTGGAGGGTGTCCCCACTCGGTTGCCCTTTCTTCTCTCTGGGCACCTTCCCTCTTGCGTGAACTCTCAGCCCTCACTGGTGCCCTCACCTTTTCTCAGGTAATTGTCAAATTATCCTTGCTGGGGTGTCAGTTAATTGTTAGGGTGTCATTTCAAAATGGCTTGAGGTGAGATACTCTTGAAACAACAGTAGAAACTGAAATGACAGGAAATATGGTGCAGTTTTGATCAAAGGGCCATATATTTCACCTACTATTTAAGCCACCTACTTAGGAGCTTACCCTTGGCTGAAGTGAATTAATGCACTGAGACCCTGGCTCTCCCTGCCCCCATCTCATCCCTCCCACTCTATTCTGTGTACCGTCCTGGAGCTCTGGGGACCCTTGCCCTCAGAGCTCTTTACTTTTGAACCCAGCCAGGTTCATCACTTCATATAAAGGACTTGAGCATCCTCGGATTTTGGTATCTGCCAGGGTAGGGGAGAGTGTTCTGGAAACAATGCCCCTCGATACCAAGGCACAACTGTACTTTTAAATTTTTATTAGCTGGAGTTTTAACATATACATTCTGTCTTCCAGCCAAAACCAACTCTTCCATGCTTTTTCCATCAGTTGATTCTAAAATTTAACAACCAACAATCTTGGTTTATGTTATTGTATCTATGTAAATATAGTCTAACACCAAGTCCAGTGGTAGTAGCTAAGACATATGACATAGGACTTATTGTATACCAGGCACTTCATGAACATTATTGTTTAATATTCAGAATAATCTTAAAGTCCCTTTTGACAAATGAGGAAACTGAGGCACAGAGAATCTAAGAACAGGAAATTAGAAAGTAACTGAGTCAAGACTTTCTCCTATGTGAGGATAGGATAAAATTTTCTTTTCTTTAGATCCAAGTTTAGGACTCTTGCCAGCTGGAAAGAGAATGCACATCAAGGTCATATATACATATTTTTTCTTTCTCTTTTTTTGGGGGGTGATGGTGGTCTTTAGCTCTGGCCAGTTTTCTTTTTGTCCATTTCTGTTGGTGACTAATTTCAGCCACTTCAGGATTCCTCTCTTTCTCAGCAGATGGTTGAGTTCTCTGCTTCATGGACAAAACTAATGTCACTGGGGGTAAACACCTTAATCTCCTTAGCCCTTATTGCAGTCTTCCTTACATGAGCATCACATCTTCTCTCTTTCTATCCTATCTAAAAGGAAGGGAAGACCCCCCACCCCCACCCCATTCAAAATTTATCGTTCCTCACGTTTTCATTCTCATTTCTCCTAAACCTCTGGGACTCCGCCTCAACAATTTGCCCTACTCTACCTTCCATTTTCCATCACTCCTGAGCTAATTCCTCTCCTCAACCTACAAACCTGCTCAAGACTCCCAACTTAGAGAATTCCTTCAACACACCTCTTCCTCTCGCTACTGTCCATTCTCTCTCATTCCTTCATCAGGGCACCTCTTGGAAGAGTAGTCTACACTTACTGATGCCAAGTCTAGTCTGGTAGCTCGAATTCACGCTTCAGTTGTGCAAACTTCCTTTCATTCTCATTGCGTGACTAATTCCCTTTTGCTGTACTTCAATCCTGGGTGATACTGGTAATCCTTTTTTAAAGGAGCAGCGTGTCCTTGGTAAGAGACTTTGAGCCTTCCTGAGATTGACTAGTAGTCCTGATAAATGTAAGCACATATTTTGGAAATTATTATTCAGATTAGGTACTGTTAACAATCGAACATTCAACTATAGTATGTTTAATTGATTCTGAGAGGGTGTGTCCTTTGAGATGGGGCAATTACTGTTGATTTTATACTTGAAAGATTAAAATGTTCAAAATGATTGACTCTTAAGCACTAGCTAATGGCTTAACGCTCTCCTAAAAGAAGCCACTTTCCTTTACTTGAAGAAGAGGTCACACTGAGTTTGAGACAAAGCCTTGAGTTCCATTGAGGTGGTATGTTTCTGAAAAAGGGAGGCATGTGTTTTCCAATCTGGAAGCAGATGGTCCAGCATGTGGAGAGGCCACGACTTCCAATACCCTCTTGTCCACTTGTTATTTTACAAAGGTAAAAGGTTGTGCAAAGAAGAACTACAATCCTGCAGCCTGTGGAACAAAAACCACATTCACAAAAAGATAGACAAGATGAAAAGGCAGAGGGTTATGTACCAGATGAAGCAACAAGATAAAACCCCAGAAAAACAACTAAATGAAGTGGAGATAGGCAACCTTCCAGAAAAAGAATTCAGAATAATGATACTGAAGATGATCCAGGACCTTGGAAAAAGAATGGAGGCAAAGATCGAAAAGATGCAAGAAATGTTTAACAAAGACCTAGAAGAATTAAAGAACAAACAAACAGAGATGAACAATACAATAACTGAAATGAAAAATACACTGGAAGGAATCAATACCAGAATAACTGAGGCAGAAGAACGGATAAGTGACCTGGAAGACAGAATGGTGGAATTAACTGCTGCAGAACAGAATAAAGAAAAAAGAGTGAAAAGAAATGAACACAGCCTAAGAGACCTCTGGGACAACATAAAACGCAAAAACATTCGCATTATAGGGGTCCCAGGAGAAGAGAGAGAGAAAGGACCCAAGAAAATATTTGAAGAGATTATAGTCAAAAACTTCCCTAACATGGGAAAGGAAATAGCCACCCAAGTCCAGGAAGCACAGAGAGTTCCAGGCAGGATAAACCCAAGGAGAAACACACCGAGACACATAGTAATCAAATTGGCAAAAATTAAAGACAAAGAAAAATTATTGAAAGCAACAAGGGAAAAATGACAAATAACATACAAGGGAACTTTCATAAGGTTAACAGCTGATTTCTCAGCAGAAACTCTACAAGCCAGAAGGGAGTGGCATGACATATTTAAAGTGATGAAAGGGAAGAACCTACAACCAAGATTACTCTACCTGGCAAGGATCTCATTCAGATTCGATGGCTTTACAGACAAGCAAAAGCTAAGAGAATTCACCACCAAACCAGCTCTACAACAAATGCTAAAGGAACTTCTGTAAGTGGGAAACACAAGAGAAGAAAAGGGCCTACAAAAACAAACCCATAACAATTAAGAAAATGGTAATAGGAACATACATATCAATAATTACCTTAAACGTGAATGGATTAAATGCTCCAACCAAAAGACACAGGCTCGCTGAATGGATACAAAAACAAGACCCATATATGTGCTGTCTACAAGAGACCCACTTCAGACCTAGGGACACATACAGACTGAAAGTGAGGGGATGGAAAAAGATATTCCATGCAAATGGAAATCAAAAGAAAGCTGGGGTAGCAATACTCATATCAGATAAAATAGACTTTAAAATAAAGAATGTTACAAGAGACAAGGAAGGACACTACATAATGATCAAGGGGTCAATCCAAGAAGAAGATATAACAATTACAACTATATATGCACCCAACATAGGAGCACCTCAGTACATAAGGCAACTGCTAACAGCTATAAAAGAGGAAATCGACAGTAACACAATAATAGTGGGGGACTTTTAACACCTCACTTACACCAATGGACAGATCATCCAGACAGAAAATTAATAAGGAAACACAAGCTTTAAATGACACAACAGACCAGATAGATTTAATTGATATTTATAGGACATTCCATCCAAAAACAGCTGATTACACTTTCTTCTCAAATGCACACGGAACATTCTCCAGGATAGATCACATCTTGGGTCACAAATCAAGCCTCAGTAAATTTAAGAAAATTGAAATCATATCAAGCATCTTTTCTGACCACAACGCTATGAGATTAGAAATCAATTACAGGGAAAAAAATGTTAAAAACACAAACACATGGAGGCTAAACAATATGTTACTAAATAACCAAGAGATCACTGAAGAAATCAAAGAGGAAATCAAAAAATACCTAGAGACAAGTGACAATGAAAACACGACGATCCAAAACGTATGGGATGCAGCAAAAGCAGTTCCAAGAGGGAAGTTTACAGCAATACAAGCCTACCTCAAGAAACAAGAAAAAAAAAAAAGGTTGTGCAAATACTCTTCATACTCTCTTAAGGCTCTGGGATTCAGGAGTGGTCCCTACCAGCAATAAAGTCCATATGTACTGAAATGACTTTCCCTGAGAATAATCACCTCCCAGTAATGAAATAGGGGATTAAAGCTGTGATTGCTTAAAATTATGCCTAGTGACGACAAAAAAATTAATTGGTCGATCTAAGAAAGAAATGGAAAATTTTATTTGAGCCAAATTGAGGATTATAACCTGGGAACAGCCTCTCAGAAAGCTCTGAGAACTGTTCTGCCTGTTAAAGGTCAAAGCACAGTTATATAAGTTTTTGAGACAGGAGGCTGTACATTAAATGACATATTGTTGACAATTTACATAATCCAGATCTACAAGTAGTGGGTCATGGGTTATGGTGGCCCCTTATAAAAGTAACAAGGAAGGTTATCTCCTAGGGAGGTCTGGTTACCACAGATTTACAATACACACTAAAGGGGAAGGAGGAGGCTGAACAGGCAAAGAAAAGTTTTATGTTTAAATTTTTCTTGTCTGCCATAAAATATGAATTTTATTTCATCACTAGTGATGCAGGTAAAGTACTGTAAAGTTTAACACAGAGGAATACCCTTTTGGAAGAAACTATAAAACAATTCCTTCAGTTTAAACTAAGCCACATTTTAATTGGCTTCACTTTGGACCATAAACTTCCTGTATGACCTTTTATTGTTTTCTGGACTTTCTCATTGCCTCTCCGCCCCTCCTCACATGATTTGTAGTTATGATATCTTCAAGTTTCCCCAAATTCTCAACCATGCTATCTCTTCTACCAAATCTCCCTTTCCTCAGGGACTTCCCTTTTAGAGCCGTTCTCTTGCTCTAATCTCATCACTCTCTAGGTCTGGTACACTGTTGGATCCACCTTTTGCTAAATCTTCTTTTTCTTGGTTTAGTCATACTCTGTTTTACTGGAAAACTTTCTCAAGAGGCTTCCTAAGAAACTGTGCATGGGAGAACAACTTCTTGAGTCCTTGCATGTCTGCAAATGTCTTTCTTCACCTCTCACAAATTGAGAATTAGATAGTCAGAGACTTCTAGGTTGAAAGTAATATTTTATAAAATCCTTGAGGGCATTAATTGTTCTACTATATTCTAGTACCCATTATTGATGGGAAATCAGTCATCAAACTAATCCATGTTTCTCTTTGGAGAATTTTAGCATCTCCTTATGCTTGGTATTTTGAAATATCGATATGCTCCCGAGGTGAGGATTTTATTTCCCCGTTTGTTGTCCTGAGAACTTGGTGGGGTTTTCTTTTTTTTGGTGGGACTTTCTAATCTGAAGTTTGGTGTCCTTTAGCTCTGGGAAGTTGTCTTATGACAATTTCCCCCCTCTATTTCTCTCTTTCTGTGACTCTCATTTTTTTTTTTTTAATATTTAGTTATTTGGCTGCGTCGGGTCTTAGTTGCGGCACACAGGATCTTCATTGCGGCATACGGGATCTTTAGTTGTGGCGTGCGGGCTCTTCTGTGGCATACGGGCTTCTCTCTAGTTGTGGTGCGCAGGCTCCAGAGCGCACGGGCTCAGTAGTTGTGGCACGTGGGCTTAGTTGCCCCGTGGCATGTGGGATCTTAGTTCCCCGACCAGGGATCGAACCCGTGTCCCCTGCATTGGAAGGCGGATTCTTAACCACTGGACCACCAGGGAAGTCCCTCTGTGACTGATTAATCAGATGCTGGTCTTTCCATATTGGTTCTCTATATCACCTATCTTTTCTCTCATATTTTAAAATTTCTGATTTTTTTTCTGAGTGATGTCCTTGACTTTATTTTTTCAGACCATCAATTGTATTTTTAATTTTAGCAATCATATTATTAAATCTGAAAGATTTTGTTGTAGGTTTATTCTTTTTTCATAGCATTCTCTTTTGTTTCCTAAATGTAATATTTTCTTAACTCTCTCTAAACATATACATTAGAATTTGCAAACATTCCCTTCTGTTCCTTGAATTATATCTGTTTTCTTCAGTGTTACTGTTTTGGTTGTTTATCTGGCATTTCTCTTTCATTCTGTGGTTCTTCTCAGTTGCCTGGTCATCTTTTGTTATTTTAAAGAAATACTGACTGGTTAGCTGGTGTGGGTTTTTTCTGCTGTTATGTGAGTAGGACTGTTTCCCCAGATGGTAGCAGTAGCCACCATGTTCCAGGTGCTGTCCTGCACAGGTTAAATATATTAATTCATTTAATCATCTCAATAACACCTCTACAGGTAGTTACTGTGGTATCTCATTAAGTTTAATATTCCATCAATTGTAAAATGTACTATAATTTTGTTTCTTGTTAAGAAGGTAAACAGTGTTGTTGGACTATGACATGCCATAGACTATAAAACACATTCTGTTTTGGAGGCATTATAAAATCTTAGAATTGATAAAATAATACATTATCATTCCCATTTTACAGTTGAAGAAACTGAGGCATAGAGAGATTAAATAACTTTCCCAGGTTACATAGTTTTATCTGTAGTGGGTTTACATTTGAACCCAAATGATCTGGATTCAGAATCTTACCACTGTGCCTAACTGCTTCTCCAGGGCTCCTCACTAAGTGGGGACTCAAATGGGGGCTCTGAGTTGGGGGAGCTTTAGGGTAATGAGTTAGGGAAGCTGGCTTTCTGGCCCCAGGTCCCTCAAATGCCAGAACAAGGAGACCTTTAACCCAAGGCACCAACATTCATAAAGAAGTTTTAGGTTTCACCACAAGATTTGTTCTCCTCTTTAGAGAAGAGTGATCTGGATTTTTTACCAGAAATCGGATGGGTCTAGTGGGCTGGGGCTGTCAAGGGTACCAAGTGGTACAGTTGATCCTCATCAGAATTATAGTCAATGGCATGTCTCCCTTTCCCAGCTTCAGGGTCTTGGTGGAGTAAATGGGTTTCCTGTCGTGGGTTCTTGGCACTTTCTCTGTCTGGCTCACTTGTCCATATCTTGTCTTCTCTGCTTTCTGCCTTCTAGAAACATACACAGATCTCTCATCTGCTCTTGACCCTGCTTCCCATTCTCTTCACTGTTGTGGTTTGACTCTTTTTTATACTTTCATTTTGGTGGGGTCTTGGGAGAAGACTAGGACTAGGAGAAATGGAGAGGTCAGTGCTTGTGCTCAGTCTTGAAACAGAAGGCCCTAGACCTCTAGTTTTAGTGAACAAAATCAAGATTATAAAAGGATGACTATCATTTGAGAAAATAAAATATTCACATTATAGCTGGCAGTGGAAAAGCACTTATAAAACCTTAGAAGCATATTTGCTTAAAAGTTTTCCTAAATGCAACTGAAGGATTCTCAATATACAACAATATTTTTAAGAGTTCCAATACATTGAGGCTTATTATTTGCTTTATGAAGGAATTATTCTTTCAAAAAGATTAACCATGAGATTTTTCCAAATTCCCCACTAGGTCATTTAGACTACAATTTTATTTTCAGAACTTTTCAGCATAAAGTAAGATACTTTTTCCTTCTGGATATTAAAAATTCAATACTTGGAAAATAATAGAGCACTTGAAATGTGGCCAGTGCAATTGAGGAACTGAATTTTAAGTTTTATTTAATTTTAATTAATTTAAGTTTAAAAAACTGATACTTAATTGTTGGAGAAGTTTTAGGTATGTTTGGAACAACTTGGATATACGAATTTACTTTTTAACTGTAAACTTCATGAAATAAAATACAAGGTTTTCCAATGAAATTAGTTGATATCTGGATTGAGATGTGCTCTAAGTATAAAATAAACACTGGAGTTTGAAAACTTAAATATAATAAAAAGAGTGTAACACATATCGTTAATAATTTTATATTGATTTTGCGTTATAGTGATAATACTTTGGATATATTGTCCTAAGTAAAATATATTACTAAAATTATTTTTACCCGATTTTACCAGTAGAACATTTAAAATTCATATGTAGCTTGAATTATATTTCTACTGGACAGAGTTGATCTATTCCAGGGCAAGGCTTTCCTTTTCAATAGTCATTATGATGCTGGGATTTCATCCTTCTCCTTGTCTAAGACAGTTTTAAGTGACTAGTGGTGAGTGATTTACAGAGTTAATGGAGTTTTCTCTTTGAATTCTTATGCAGATCACAACCCACCTTCTCAGCCCAAGGAGAATAGCATTGGCCAGAACCATCACCAGGAGGAAACAATCCACAAGTTGGCCAGGAAGCTGAGAAACATCGGGGACAGCATCGATCATAGAATGGTTCAAGAGGTGAGAATTCAGTTTCCCCAGTAAGGGCCTGTCAGGGAGGAGGAAAGAACAAACAGAACAATGGCTGTCAAGTGGCTGGGATGCCCAGGAATTAGCAGAACACATAGATTAATGAAGACTGGATTGCCAAGCATTAGATCTGAAAATTGTGAACCTGGGTCAAAGCCAGTATTAGATCTCACACTTGCTACTCAAACTGTGTGGTCCACGGACCAGCAGCGTCAGCATCATTTGGCAGCTGGTCAGATGTGCAAAATCTCGGGCCCCAGCCCACAACTCTGGAATCAGAATTTACCGTTTTACACACACGCTAGGGGATTTGAGTGCACGTTAAAGTGTGAGAAACTTTGCTCCATACCCTCAAACTAGGATGCATGTTAGATTCACCTGTGAAGTTTTAAGAATTACAGGTGCTGGGCCCCACCTTGAGAGATTAGTCCAGGTGAATCTAACACTCCGTCAGGGAGGAGAACCTTTGCCTTAGATGGTGGTTATCCTCCTTGAACCAAACCAGGTTATGATCTAAGCCCAACTTCCCCTGATTTCTTTGTTTCTCCTGATTATTGTAAGAGATGTAAGGGAAACAGGAAAGAATAAGGATTACTGTTTCAAATCTTAGGGGTGATGAAATCCACAGCCCACTTAGTTTTCCTCCAGAACAACCTGTAGTTGGCAGCAGCTAGAGAATGATCACGTGGGGCTCTGTGGTAGGGGGCTGGCTGCCCCTCGGAGCCCAACTTCCTCCCCTTAAACGCATCACAGGACAGGTGCCTGTGGTGATTTCTTGTTTATCACTGCTGCTGCCATCATGCTGACTTCAGGGAGTGTCAGGCCCTCTTCTATGCTCTGGTCCAAATGTGGCAGCACTCAGCCATGCCCTCAAATAAAACATTCCCTGAGACAAAACAAGAATGGAAGGTCCCAACAATAATGTTACTGAAAGTAAGAAGGAAACAAACACAAATAAAATACTGATAGACCAATTTCACTCAAACAAATATTTATTGAGTGCCTATTATGTGGCAGACTCAGTTCCAGGCACTGATAGACCAATTTCACTCAAACAAACATTTATTGAGTTCCTACTATGTGCCAGACTCAATTCCAGGCAGAGAGCAGGAATGGAAGATGAGCCTGCTGTCATAGGACTCATAATGTAGGAGAGACAAACAGTAAAGCAGATGACTAGACTCTAGGGGATACTGAGTGATGGAGAGTGACTTTGGATGGGCCATCAGGGAAGGCCTCTCTGGGGAGGCGATATTTGAGCAGAGACTGGAAGTGAGGGAGTGAGCCATGGGAATACCTGGGGGGAAAGTGTTCCAGACAGAGGAAACTGGGAGGGAAAAGCCCTTGGGATAGGAACAACAAGGAGGCCAGATTGGCTGGAGTCGGGGGTGCTGAAGTCCAGGAGTTGGCCTCCGTCTTAGAGGCAGGGGTAAGGTTGGGTTTTGCGCCAAGTATAAAGGAAGCTTCTGGGGAGGGAGAGCAGGAGAGTGCCATGTGCTGACTTACGTTTAGAATGAAGCCTGGCTGCATGGTGCAGAGAGTAGGCTGTTGTGAACATTAAGAGAGATAATCTATGTAAATCACTTGGAATAGAGACTGACCCACAGAAAATGATCAATAGATGTTACTGAAGCCAAAAAATTAATTTGTTTTTGGCCTTTGCCCTTTCACTATTTGGAGTTGAACACTTCTTTGCTGTGTATCATTTTTTTTAAAATAAATTTATTTTATTTATTTATTTTTGGCTGTGTTGGGTCTTTGTTGCGGTGCACAGGGCTCTCACTGCAGTGCCCTCTCCCGTTGCAGAGCATGGGCTCTAGGCGCACAGGCTTCAGCAGTTGTGGCACAAGGGCTCAGTAGTTGTGGCGCACGGGCCCAGCCGCTCCGCGGCACGTGGGATCCTCCCGGACCAGGGCTCGAGCCCGTGTCCCCTGCATTGGCAGGCAGACTCCTAACCACTGCGCCACCAGGGAAGTCCCGCTGTGTATCATTTATTACAGGGCACTCATGATACTCTCCACCTCCCTTCCATGCTCCAGCTTCTTCTGTAGTTTTCACTGATGACCGTGCTTTATGAATTCTGGGCAAGTCCTTAGTTCAACTTTACTGCTTCTTTATTAGCTAACACTCTGAATACTCCTGGTTCCTTCTAAGTTTTTCTCTGAAGAGGAGAACAGAGTAGGACAAATCACAACCACCTATTTTCTAAGTTTACCTCAACCCAATCAGGAAGTCACTTCTCCATGTAATCACCTCTTCCATTCTTCCATTTTTCTTTTCTTTCTCTCCTTTACCTTTTTTTGGTAATGATTTTTTTCCCTTACCTTTTAAGTTGTAATTTACTTATGTTTTAAATTTACCTCTGCAGCTTAATAAATTGACACTTTTCTTTTTTAAAAAAATAATAACTTTATTGAGAAATAAAATTCACATAACATACAATTCAGCCATTTCAACAGTATAATAAATGGTTTGTAGCATATTCATAGAGTTGTACAGCCAGTCATCACAATCAATTTTAGAACATTTTCATCACTCCAGAAAGACACCTCAAATCCAATAGTAGTCCCTTCTCATTTCCTCCCATTTTCCCCACTAGCCCCACCAATCTATGTTCTGTCTCTCTGGATTTGCCTATTCTGGAATTTCATATAAGGGGACTAATATAATATGTGGTCTTTACGTTTGGCTTCTTTCACTTAACACAATATTTTTTTCAAGGTTCATCCACGTTGTAGCATGAATCAGTACTTCATCTATTTTTATTGCTGAATAATATTCTTTTGTATGTATACATCACATTTTGTTTATCCATTCATCACTTGATGAACGTTTGGGTTGTTTCCACTTTTTGACTATTATAAATAATGATGCTATGAACATTTGTGTAGAAGTTTTTGTGTAGGCATGTTTTCAATTCTTTTGAGTACATACCTAGGAGTGGAATTGCTGGGCCATATGGCAACTTTATATTTAACTTTTTGAGGAACTTCCAGACCATCTTCCAAAGTGGCTGCACTATTTACATTGTGGCCCACCAGCAGGGTACAAGGGTTCCTGTTTCTCCACATTCTTGTCAAAATTTATTGTTAACTGTCTTTTTGATTATAGTCAGCCTAGTGGGTGTGAAGTAGAATCTCGTTGTGGGTTTGATTTGCACTTCCCTGATGGTTAATGTTGCGCATCTTTTCATGTGCTTATTGGTCATCTGTGTAACTCTTTGGAGGAATGTCTATTCAGATTCTTGGCCCATTTTTAAATTGGGTTGTTGGAGTTCTTTATATATTCTAGATGTAAGTTCCTTATCAGATATATTATTTGCAAATATTTTCTGCCATTCTGAAGTTCGTCTTTCACCTCCTTTTACGTCTTTCACCTTCTTGATGTTCATGGAAGTGCAAAAGTTTTAAATTTTGATGAATTTCAATTTGTCTATTTTTCTTTTGTTCCTAGTGCTTTTGGGGTCATATCTAAGAAACCATTGCCTAATCCAAAGTCATTAAGATTTATACCTATGTTTTCTTTCAAGAGATTGACTTTTAGCTCTTAAATTTAGGTCTTTGACCCATTTAGAGTTAATTTTTTGTATATGGTATGAATTAAAAGTTCACCTTCATTCTTTTGCATATGGGTATTCAGTTGTCACAGCACCATCTGTTGAAAAGACTACTTTTTTCCTACTGAATTGCCTTGGCACCCTTGTTGAAAATCAACTAACTGTAAATCTTGGGGTTTATTTCTGGACTCTCAATTCTATTCCATTGATCTATATGTCTATCTGTATGCCTGCCCTAGCTTTTCTTGCAACATTTTACAAAGCTAGCTTTGACCTAGACTTTTAAAGTAATCTTGTCTTGTACTGCAAAATTGCATTTTAGAACACTTTAAGTAGACCACAGAATATTTTAAAAATAATTTTAAAAATTCCTCCTAAGTTTGCCTCTAAAATGCTAAAGAGTAAAATGCATGGTTTACTCTGCTACTTTAAGGCTCACCTCAAGCAACTATAACAGAATTTCAAATCTGGCATGGTATATTTCTTTCATATAGTCATTATTCACCTTTTGTACTTTGTTTAATCGAGTGGTCACATTGATTCTCCAGATGTCTTCCTGCTTTTGATGTATTTAAAGAAACTTTTATTCCTGCTCTTGGAACTCCCCGGCAAGGAGCTCACCAAGGTGTATTTTTGTCTACCAAATTGATTGTCCTTGAGCTATCACATAGCTTGACTTCTTATTCTTTTCACTTAAGCAAGTGTTCTGTGTTTTCAAATAGGTCTTGATTCTCAAAATAACATCTTCTATTTTGCCATCTAGTTTTGAGGGGTTCTGGTTCAAGGACCTGGTCTTTTTTTTTTTTTTTTTTTTTAATCTGGAGTATGTAATTTTCCTAGATATAAAGTGTGTTTAAAAATAGTTAGTCTTGGGACTTCCCTGGTGGTGCAGTGGTTAAGACTCCATGCTCCCAATGCAGGGGGCCCGGATTCGATCCCTGGTCAGGAACTAGATCCCACACGCATGCCGCAACTAAGAGTTCACATGCCACAACTAAGGATCCCGCGTGCCGCAACTAAGGAGCTGGAGAGCCGCAACTAAGGAGCCCACATGCCCCAACTAAGGAGCCAGTGAGCCACAACTAAGGACCCCACGAGCCACAACTAAGGAGCCCACGTGCTGCAACTAAGGAGCCCGTGAGCTGCAACTAAGGAGCCCGTGAGCCGCAACTAAGACCTGGTGCAACCAAATAAATAATATAAAAAAAATAGTCTTCCTGTTGCTTTTACGATCTTAAATGTGTCTTTGAAATTTTTCTCCAGAGGACTCACACCTGGGTTCTAGAAACTTCCCCATCCCTGTCCCTACAGGCCTAGGAGTGGCAACAACTCTGCTGTTGCCAGCCTACCCTTATGCCTCCTCCCCCCACTTTTGTAGACAGTGTCTTTATCTGACCTTCCCTGAATTATTCCTAATTTGAGTATGCCATCTGTTTTCTCTGGGACCCTGACAGTAATGTATAAGGAATTTCTTAGTTTGTTAGAAAGACAAGAGGGAAACGAACATTTATTAAACATTTTCTTCCATGTACTCTGAGATACTCTTATGTGTTTCATTTAATTTTCCAAATAACTGTATGAATTAGTGGAATAGGTATTTCAGGAGAGGCATCTGAGGTTCAGAGAGATTAGATATCCTATCCAAGGTTACTCAGCAACTAAGTGGCAAAAGTGGAATTTAAATATACGAGCATCTGACTCAGTGCTCTATACATTTTCTTGTCTGCCTTGCTGGAAGGAAATTCATTCAATTCTGGAACTGATATCAACTATAAAAGGGAGAAAAAAAGTTCTTTCATGATTTCCAGTTATTGATAGGACAAAGTCTAAATTCCTTAGCCTGCTGCTAATGGTTTATCATGCATTCATTCATTCAGTCAACTAATATTTATTGAGCACCTACTATGTGTCAGGCTCCATTTAAGTGCTGGAGATACGGCAGTGATCAAAAGAGAAAACTTCCCTAATCTCGTGGAGACAAACAATAAACAAACAAACAAAGAATATAGTTTATCAGATAGTCATGAGGAGTGTTGGGGGATTTGCAATTTTAAGGGAAGGCCTCACTAAAGGTGCCTTCTGAGCAAAACCTTGACAGAGGTAGGGGAGGGTCCGTGGATCTGGGGGGAGAGCAGTGGAGGCAGGTGAATAGCAAAGACTGAGGCAGGGGCACGTCTGGCAAATTTGAAGAATAGCAAGGAGGCCAGGGTGGCTGAAGCTGAGTAATGCAGAAAGCCGTAAAGATACGGTCAGAGAGGTGGGTGGCAGGGCCTTGAGGTCACTGTAAGGGCTCTTTTGAGTGCAGCCGAACCACTGGAGAGCACTGAGCAGAGGGGCCGCATCTCAACAGTCCCCGAGGCTGCTGGGTTGAGAACAGACTGCAGGAGGAGGGCAGGGCCAGGGAGAGCCCTTTCTGTCTGGCCCCCAGCCTTCTTCTCCTGATACTCCCATAAAAACAGTGGCATTTACTCACAGCTCCAGAAACCTGCTGTGGTCTTCGTCACTTCCAACTTTGCTCATATTCACCCCTCTTCACCATCTAAGTCTGTTCTTCCAACCCCAAAGCAGACTCCCTTACTTCTTTGAAAGGACTAAGAAAGTGCTCTGGGAAGCCAGAGAAAGAGGTTAATCAACCCTGAAGAGAGTGCCCCAATTTGCTGATGGTGAAGATGGGAAAATGTCCAGAGGAAAACTTCCCAAGGTGTTGTGGAGAGTATGGACATTATGGAACAGACTAAGATATTCTTCCACTCATACACTTCATGAAGCAGCCTGAGAAGATTGTCTGTGGCATTGATTGAATTAATATCAATACCGAATTTCTAGCTTTGGATTATTTTATCACTTAAAAAAAAATTTAACCTCTTTCTTGCTCTCTCTCTTTTTAAACAGGATTTTCAACAAGAAGGCAGAGCTATCCTGGCTCATTTTGCCTTAGTTTTCTTTGGAGGAGTTCACATGTTGTTGCGCTTTCTCTGGAATAACCATGTAATGTAAAAGGAACGTAAATGTCAGGTTCTGCTTTTCTGCTACCCTCTGAGAAAATATGCATCCCACTGGGGCAGATGGGAAGAAGACCTGTCTCTACCTCCTCTGTTTTCACCCATCGTTGCTTTGTGCCTGGTTGTTGGAGAACTGCGGACTCACTGGCCATTTGTCTGTTCACTGGTCAACCAGCAATGAGGTGTCTATGACTGCCTCATGGTAGAGCCCAAGGAACTTAGGAACGCAGGAGGCCTTGCTGCTTAGGAAACACCAGCGCTGTGGATAGTCCCAGTGCTCCTTGTAAGGAAACCTCGAACATTTCCTCTTATGAGGGAAACTGAACCTCATCCCCAAACCAGAGGTCACAGGAATGGGTGCTTTCTCCTGGGCCCCCCTCCCTGGGTACCAGGCCCTCCAGCAGCCTGTTGACCCCACTCTCGTTGCCCACGTCCAGACCTGCAGTGCCCCGTCCTCTTTTTACCTTTCTGTCTACCTCATATTCCTCCCTCCACCCTTTGAGAAGTATGGCAAGTGTTAAGAAAATTTGTTGTTATAAATTTTAAGTTCTGTATATGCATTTTGAGTTCTTTGTAGGAAAAGTGTTGTTTAAAAACTTAATAATTTAAAACATGAAATAAATATGGTTGTTTTATTGAGCATGAAACACCTGTGCGTATTTCTTTTGTGAAGGAGGGATTCCACTTGTTCCTGCTTATAGGGGTTCATAATTTTGTAGTTTGATCATATATAGCATCGTCTTCGTCCTTCCAAAGGGAAACACCCTCATTTTTTAGGTCTGTCTCAGGCAATGCCTATCATCACCTAGGTTTTGGCTTCCTGGCAGGGAACAGATCCTAAAACGTCTTTCTTATTTATTTTTTTTAACTCTTTTGAGTAGGTATTTATTTATTCATATGGTTAAAAAAATCAAAACCGTATAAAAAGGTTTACAATGAAAACCCTTGCTCTTATTTTCTATACTGAATCCCAATTATGTTTATAAATTTGTTACATATTCTTCCAGAGTTTCTTTGTACAAATACCAGTAAATATATATATACACACAAAAGGTAGCATGTAATATACACTGTTCTGTACCTTGAGTATTTTGCTTAGCATGGTGGTCAGGCACTATTCTACTTGTCTTACAAATGTTAACTCATTTACTCTTCCTAAGAACATTATGAGACAGGTATTATCAATATTATTAGCTCTATTTTACTGTTAAGGAAACTGAGGCAGAAGTTAGTAGAGAGAGGCAGTACAGAAGGTAACTAAGTTGCTCAAGGGCACACAGCCAGTAAGCGACATAGCTGGGTTACCAAGCCAGGCAGGCTGTTCTCAGAGTCTGGGTTCTTAACCACGTGCTGTACTACCTCTTGGAGAGCTTGCCACGGTCCATAGAGAGCTCTGTCAGACAGGATGCACAGAATTCTGTTAAGTGGATGTAGCATCATTTATTTCATCAGCCCCTTCTTAACGGATGCCTGGGTTGTTTCTAATCATTCGGTATTATAAGCAATGCTGAAATAAATAACCATGTACCTTTTGGATATGTACAAATACATACATATTTCTATTGCTCATTTTTCTATTGGGTTTCTGGTCTTGTTCTTACTGGTTTCTAGGAGCTCATGATTTATCAATGCTAAGCCAACAGCATCTACACCTTCAGATTTTTGGCAGGTTATTAAGGCTTCTTACCTCCTTTTCTTCCACGTGTATGGGTCTGCTTTAGTGCTTATAACCTTTCTGGGCTTCCCCTCAAGGCAGAGGGAGCTAAGGCAGGTACACACAGGTGATGGGCGGGTGGGTATTACACTTGGAGCAGCCAGAGGCCTGGGAAAAGGTGGCAGCTGGGATCCACTGAGTACTTGGGTCTAGGTCAGAAGAGCATTATAGCCTCACTGATGCTGGCATTCGGGCGTGGGGTGGTGGGGCCTCCACCTGGCCAAAGGGCAGGCCGTGGCCAGGTCAGAGCTGGGAATGTCACTCACCCGTAAGGGGAGAGGCACCTGGTCCAGGCGGACAGCAAAAGAGGCCCCCTCCTATCCATCTGCAGAGATGAAAAGGAAGTTGGTGCCATGAAGTTGGTCTGTCGCTGTCACGAGCCCAGGACCAGGGGTTCCCTCAGCTCTCTAGATCCCCCAGGATCCCACCTCTGTCCCCCTGGGAGCCAGTGCCAGGATGCCCGAGGGGCTGTCCGTCTGCAAAAGGATGCGAGCAGGACCGATGCCTCCCAGTGGGTGAGCCCACGGCGCCCTGGTCTCCGGTCCCGCAGGGGCCAGCCCCTGTGCTCCCCCGAGCCGGCCAGGATGGGAGTGGAAGCTGGATCCCGCTCTTTCGTTTTCATTTCCTGGAAGGACAGCAACTACCACAGCACCCTGCACACCTGCTCGCCCGGGGAACCTGAGCGCACAGCACCCGGCGCTATTTGAGATTCCATCCCATGAGACCTTCCAGTTTTGGGGGCCAAGTTAGGGGTTTGGGGAAGGAGGGCCTGAGAGCGCTGGCCTAGGGTCCAGCAGCTGCGGCCACCGGTGCACTCACGATGGACAGCCGGGTGGCTCCCTCACCTCCACCTGTAATGCAGGTAAGAGCCTGGCAGCTGAACCACGCAGTGTGCACACAGAGCCACCTGCCCTCTGCCTCTTCTCCACCACCTCAATTTCCATACCCATTTTATCAGACCTTCTGCCTGGCTGGAATCTCACTTTCCAGCACACTCCCAAACCTCACCCATCCCTCACCACCTCTCACTCTCCTCCACCTCACTCACCTCCAGCCTCTCACTCTCTCCCTTCGAAACCCCTGTGTCATATACTGCTCCTCCTCCCTCCTTCTCACCTCTACACCAATCAGATGTAGTTCCTGCACAAGCCAGACCCTCACAGCTGGCAGATGCAACTACGCAGGGGCTCCTCTCCTTAGCAGTCCCTCTCCATTTGACATATTTCCCTAGGAGCCTCAGAAGCCCCCAGGGCTGGGCCCCCTTCCCACCTCCAAGGCCCTTCTCCACTTCTCTCTCTCCAAGATCCATATCCACATCCATTTTTTTTTTTTTTTAAATCAGACGTTTTCCTTGCCTTCGTGCGGAACCTTGAGCTCTATCTCTCTGCAGCTCCCTGGCTGGCATTTCCCAGGCAGTCACAGCCTGGAATTCCCCATTCCTCACACTCGGAAGAGGGCAGAGGAGCAGACAAGGAGCTCCCTGCAAGTCCCAGGTGAGTCTAGGCCTTGAACCCCTTCTCTAGCTTGGCAAGCCCCCTCTGCCAGGTGGCAACCTCTGAGGCAGGGTTACCTGGGTACAGCAGCACGAAGTGGGGCGGGGCGGGGGAGCAGACGAGAAATGCAGTGAGAAGTATCCCCAAAGGTGTCGAATCCTCTTCTGCGGTGGCCACGGCTTCTTGAGTTTACTCTGCTGGCTCCAGATTACAGTCTTTCACTGCACATTTTCCTCCTCAGACACCAAGAGATGAACATAATGTTCTTGGAGATCCCAGAGTGAGAAAATGACTCTTGCTGGGATTGTTTTTTTTTTTTTTTTTAAATTAATTAATTAATTTTTGGAGGCATTGGATCTTCATTGCTGCACGCCGGCTTTCTCTAGTTGCGGTGAGCGGGGGCTACTCTTCGTTGTGGTGCATGGGCTTCTCACTGCAGTGGCGTCTCTTGTTGCGGAGCATGGGCTCTAGGTGCGTGGGCTTCAATAGTTGTGGCTCGCAGGCTCTAGAGCACTGGCTCAGTAGTTGTGGTGCATGGGCTTAGTTGCTCCACGGCATGTGGGATCTTCCCGGGCCAGGGCTCGAACCCGTATCCCCTGCATTGGCAGGAGGCTTCTTAACCACTGCGCCACCAGGGAAGTCCCTGGTTTCACTCTTACTTTTCACGATGTGGCAGCCTGTGGCGGGGCATGAGCCCCAAGGAGCCCCGTTTCTACAAAATCCTGTCACTTTTTCATCCCCTCATTCTGATGGCTGAGCCAAATCACCTCTAGGGGCCAAGATGACTGTAACACTGTAAAGATAAAGACTTCTCTTGGTGGGACCTTGGGATTCAGAAGTTCATCCTTTCTCTCTTTTGAAAATAGCATTTGCTTTTTTATATGTTTCTGGTTGAAGGTCTTTTTATCCTGGTCTCTCAGGTTCCCTGTGTCTTCACCAAGGTTCCTGGGCTCTCAGATTTCCAGCTTACAAGTCAAGTATTGTCAGGGGAGCCTTCTGGTAGGATTAGGCAGAGGCATGAAAAGCTTGAATTGGAAAGATGAAATTTACTGAGTGTCCACTGGGTACAACAGGGGTCCCCAACCCCCGGGCCATGGACCAGTACCGGTCCATGGACCGTTAGGAACCAGGCTGCATAGCAGGAGGTGATCAGCGGTCGAGCGAGGGAAGCTTCATCTGTATTTACAGCCGCTCCCCATCGCTCACATTACCGCCTGAGCTCCTCCTCCTGTCAGATCAGCGGCGGTATTAGATTCTCAGAGGAGCGTGAACCCTACTGTGAACTGTGCACGTGAGGGATCTAGGTTGCACGCTCCTTATGAGAATCTAATGCCTGATGATCTGAGGTGGAGCTGAGGCAGTGATGCTAGTGCTGGGGAGCAGCTGCAAATACAGATTATCATTAGCATAGAGGTTTGACTGCATAGAGACCATAATAGATCAGTTGCTTGCAGACTCATATCAAAACCCTATCAGTGAGTGGCAAGTGAAAACAAGCTCAGGGCTCCCACTGATTCTACATTATGGTGAGTTGCATAATTATTTCATTATATATTACAATATATTAATAATAGAAATAAAGTGGACAATAAATGTAATGTGCTTGAATCATCCCGAAACCATCCTCCCCCGCCCCTGCTGGTCCGTGGAAAAATTGTCTTCCATGAAACCTGTCCCTGGTGCCCAAAAGATTGGGGACCGCTGGTGTACAAAATGTTGATGGCACCAAGCTGAAGACATATGTGGTTCCTACCTGTAAGGTAGACACAGAGATGGACACTCCTCCCCTTTGAAAAAAATTCTTAATATATTTAAGGATGACTGAGCCTTCACCAAGATGCTTGTCTTTGACTGCCCTGGTTTTCCCTCTCTCTAGGGGGGAGTTGATTCTCCTGTGAATCCCGAGGCAGACACACCACCCCCAGACACCTAGGCTCAAGCCAGATGGGAAGCTTGAGTGAATCTGCTGGGTGAGGGGGGCAATCTACAAGCTGCTGGGAAGACTGCGTGAGAGAGGGGAGGAGAAAGGCTGATGTTTTTACAGAATGTAAATGTGATGCATAAACTTCTTATCCAAGGACTTGCCTTCCCCCATTTGGTATTTCTTTCTTTTTTAAAAAAATCTTTATTTATTTGGTTGTGCCGGGTCTTAGTTGCGGCAGGTGGGCTCCTCAGTTGCAGCTTGCCAGCTCCTTAGTTGCAGCACGTGGGCTCCTTAGTTGTGGCATGCGAACTCTTAGTTGCGGCATGCATGTGGGATCTAGTTTCCTGACCAGGGATCGAACCCCGGGCCCCCTGCATTGGGAGCTCTGAGTCTTAACCACCGCACCACCAGGGAAGTCCCCATTTGCTATTTCTTTGCTGTTTTTTTTTTGGCTGCGCCAGGCAGCTTGTGGGATCTTAGTTCGATCAGGGGTTGAACCCGGGGCCATGGCAGTGAAAGTGCAGAATCCTAACCACTGGACCGCCAGGGAAGTCTCTTTGCTAGGTTTTCTTTAACCTTTCCTTGGTGAGGAAGTCAGAGGAGGTCAATGTGAATTCTCCTGCGGGGAATACAGCTGACATGGCCAAGCTTGAGGACAGGCAGTCTCCTGGTTGGTAAGATGAGGACTGGGACTGGATGAGCTATTAGGTCCTTTCCAGCCTAAGGACAAAGAGTTGAGGATGTTGCCAGTGAGGAAGTCAGACGGGGCTAACCAGTGAACAGTTGTATGTACGTAGAACCCTCTTTCAAATAATTATATTTATTTATTTATTTTTAAAATACATTTATTCTTTTTTTAAAAAATGTATTTATTTATTTTTGGCTGAGTTGGGTCTTTGTTGCTGCGCGCGGGCTTTCTCTAGTTGCGGTGAGCGGGGGCTACTCTTCCTTGAGGTGCGCAGGCTTCTCATTGTGGTGGCTTCTCTTGCTGTGGAGCATGGGCTCTAGGCGCGTGGACTTCAGTAGTTGTGGCTTGCAGGCTCTAGAGCGCAGGCTCAATAGTTGTGGCGCACGGGCTTAGTTGCTCCGCGGCATGTGGGATCTTCCCGGACCAGGGCACGAACTCGTGTCCCCTGCACTGGCAGGCGGATTCCTAACCACTGCGCCACCAGGGAATCCCCAAATAATTATATTTAATTTTTTTTTTAATTAAGGAAATGTTACACTGAGCTTTATGTGGAGATTTGTGCAACTAAGTGAGGTATTTCACTCAAGGACTCATCTCAACCTTTTTTTTTTTTTTTAAATTAATTAATTTATTTATTTTGACTGTGTGGGGTCTTCGTTTCTGTGCGAGGGCTTTCTCCAGTTGCGGCGAGCAGGGGCCACTCTTCGGCGTGGTGCGCGGGCCTCTCACTGTCACGGCCTCTCCCGTTGCGGAGCACAGGCTCCAGACGCGCAGGCTCGGTAGTTGTGGCTCACGGGCCTAGCCGCTCTGCGGCATGTGGGATCTTCCCAGACCGGGGCACGAACCCGTGTCCCCTGCACTGGCAGGCGGATTCTTAACCACTGCGCCACCAGGGATGCCCTATATTTAATTTTTGTTGTTATAAAAGTAGCACATGCTTATTGTCAAAAATAGGGAAATGACAGAGAAGCATAAGAATACATAGAACAATCAAATACACTCAAAGATAACCACAGGAAACATATTGGCTATATCCTTTCATTTCATTTTCCTAAGTAATGCTCTTGCCCAAGGAAACTCATAACTATGGAGCAGGCTGTAGATTAATGTATTTATGTGGTAGAGCTGAGAGGTGGAAAAGCTAAATGACAAGCTCAAGATCACACAGGTTTCCATGCTGAGGTCAAACCTTGGTTCTGCAGATAATCTTCTAAGAGATTTTCACATGCACTTGCTAAGCTGTGGAAATCATAGGACAGGCAGCTAGCTGACCACCAGTGGGGTCTTTAATCTGGGTGGGGGTCTAGGGGCAGGCACGTCTAACCTGGGCTGTGAAGCATCCAATTCACTTTCTGCTTGGTTGCCCCAGGGGCTGGAACACTGCTTTATATTTTCACACCCTTCAGATTTCCTGGACACAACCTGCTTTTTGAGCTGCTGACAGGACTGAGCAGAATGTGGTGTATGACTTCACAGGCCTTGGGATGACACTGTTGCCCCCAAATGACTGGCATTCTTTTAATGGGGAACAGAGCCAATCTTTTCAGGGTTAGAGAGAAGTGGGGACTCACAGACATGAGAGAACCCCGGAGCGTGAAGAATGTCCTGATACCTCAGAGCAGCAGAGGGAAGCGGCGGTGTGATTTGCGGAGAGGGGCAGGGAGCTCTGTAAGGAAACTCTGTGACTTCATTTCGTCCAAATGCCAAGACTGACCAGTAGCTTGGGGCTCAGGAATGCTCTAAGGAGATGTTTGGCAACACTTACATAGAGGATAGGATTTGGGCTCCATTCCTGGCTCAAGCTGTGGTGATGAGGAAAACAGGACTTCGGGTCAGACCTGAAGACCCTGAGTGTTGCTGCTGAGGAGAACCTTAGAGGACTCTTAATTCTTGGTCCTGAGTCTCTTCATTTTCCAGGAGCTTATTCCTGGAAAAATCTGTGAACTTCCCACTGTTGGATGTAGAGGGATTGAGACATCTTTGTGTCTTGAAATTGGCTTTTGAAGCTCCTAGTTGTGACTAAACCACAGGAAAAGACATACAGAGCCACCTCTGACTTTCAGATGTCACAGGCAGGGGAAAGGCACCTCTCGGCAACTCCCTGGTGGTGTACAATAGGGGAAAGGGCCCTTGGGGAGCTCCAGCAGATTTTTTGTGCCCCTGCTCAAGTTCACATCCTTCACAGATAACAGAGTCCCCAGGTACTTATTTTAATAGATACCATTCTGGCAGGCGTGGCTTCCCTGTATCTTAGACCAGGGCATCTCAAATTTTCATGTGCACATGAATGCCCTGGAAGCTCTGTGGAAATGCAGATTCTGATTCAGTAGGTCTGGGTGGGGCCTGAGATTCTGCATCTCTAATAAACTCCTGGGTGATGCTGTGGCTGCTGGAAATGCATCTAAGGATCTCACTTTAGGCAGCTGTCCCAACGGCGATTTTCAGTCTCTCTGTGGAGGTGAAATCAATTTGGTGGGTCAAGATATGTATTTTTTAAAAATGAGGGGGGGGCGCTTCCCTGGTGGCGCAGTGGTTGAGAGTCTGCCTGCCAGTGCAGGGGACGCGGGTTCGAGCCCTGGTCTGGGAAGATCCCACATGCCGCAGAGCAACTGGGCCCGTGAGCCACAACTACTGAGCCTGCGTGTCTGGAGCCTGTGCTCTGCAACAAGAGATGCTGCGATAGTGAGAGGCCCGCGCACCGCAATGAAGAGTGGCCCCCGTTTGCCACAACTAGAGAAAGCCCTTGTACAGAAACGAAGACCCAACACAGCTTAAAATAAATAAATAAATAAATAATAAAAATAAAGGAATTCCTTAAAAAAAATAAATAAATAAATAAATAAATAAATAAATAAAAAATGAGGGAGGGACTTCCCTGGTGGTCCAGTGGTTAAGAATCCACCTCCCAATGCAGGGGACGTGGGTTCGATCCCTGGTCAGGGAAGTAAGATCCCACATGCTGCAGGGCAACTAAGCCTGCGCACTCTAGAGCCTGAGCTCCACAACTAGAGAGCCCCGCGCACCGCAACTCCTGAGCCCACATGCTCTGGAGCCCGTGCACCACAACTAGAGAGCCTTCATGCCGTAACTACTGAGCCCATGGGCCCTCTAGAGCCCACGCACGCCAGAACTAGAGGGAAGCCCGTGTGCCGCAGTGAAGAGCCCGTGCGCCGCAACGAAAAATCCTTCATGCCGCAATGAAGATCCCACATGCCGTAGTTAAGACCTGATGTAGCCAAATAAATAAATAAATAAATATTTAAAAAAACACCATTAAAAAAATAATAATAAAAAATGAGGGTTCAGTGGTTAGGAATCCATACTCTCACTGCCGAGGGCCTGGGTTCAGTCCCTGGTGGGGGAACTAAGATCCCACAAGCCGTGTGGCACAGCCAAAAAAAAAAAAAAAAGAAAGAAAAGAAAAGAAATAGAATATATCAGAGTACGTCATAAAGAGTAAAGGTAGCAGTGATTTCATGAATACTTTGTTTTGGCTCTTTATGTATACATGGCTGTGTGGGTCATGACATAAAATGTCATTTTTACTGTGGGTTGAGGTCAGAATGGTTTGAGAATCACTGTCCTAGATCATGGCATGTTAGAAACAGTAAGTTAGATGGAGGCAGGCGAGGTGAGAGAGGCGGGGTGGAGTGGGGAGGAATGGGGACTAGAAGTGAATGTTCTGGACGCTGTGAGTATTGACAGTGATGTCATCACCTGAAAATGAAAGGAACGTATCAAGCAACAAACAGAAGGAAGATTCCCCAAACTAACCATTTGAGGACAAAGAGCTTCCTCTTCCCTAAACTCAGGGGCTGGGCTAGACCGTGTGCATTTTTGTGCAAGTGGAAATGACCTTTCCTTTGGGAAGAAGCCAAGCCAAGCCTCCCCACTGTCCCTGGCCTCCCCACAGATGGTGCCCTTGTGCAGGTCACTACACAACTGTGTGTGCTGGCCCTGCTGGTGACGACCATAAAACTGAGTGTGAAGACCAAGAAAAGCAATATCAGCCAAGACAAACAGGGTAAGCAATGAGGTGATGGATTGGAGGGGACTCTGAATAGACCGTGACAGGCAAGAAACTGAGGACAATGGTAGTGCTAAAGCAGTCATCATGGCAGAGAAACAAGCTAGTCCCTGTTTCCAGGTAGGCTCCCCAAAGAGGATGCTGATAATCATAACAAAGGCCGTTTGTTGAGTTTTTACTCTTGACCAGGTATCGTGCTGGGCATATTGTATATGCTGTCTAATTAAATTCCTCCATAGGTCTGGGATGTAGGCTCTTTTATTATCCCCACCTTACAGATGTGAAAACTGGCCTGTGAGGTGAATTATCTTGTCCATAGTCACCCACCAGTAAAACAGTGGAGCTGGGATTTGAACCTATGTCCCGCAGACCCTACAGCTGTCACTCAATTGGAGCAAGAGCCTCCAGCATCAGATGATGACAGCTCCCATTTTTAGGGGGCCAGCCGAGCACTTTACATTGTTATCTGCATTCCTCCTGGGGACCCTGATAGGTAGGTACAAGCTGACTGTTAGTTCTGATTTGGTTGCTAAAGATTAGTCCAGCTCTTTTTGCTCCTGGAGGTCACTCGACCTAGTAAACTGCAGAGATGTGGTGAAGAGTAGTGAGAAGTAGTTTTGATTGGGTGAGGGGCAGCTTGAGGGACTCTTGAAACCAAGACAGAGGGGTTGTGACTTGATGGAGTTGATAGTTAGAAGTTATGTTAGTTTCTTGAGCAAGAGAGTAAAGGGATGCTGTGGGAAGAGAGGCCTGGTCAGGGCCATCTGGGGTCCACATAGGGGGTTGGTCAGAATGCCTAGAGGCCTTTACAGCCCCACACTGATTTGGTCATCTCACTCATTTGGACAATTTATATTTACTGAGCATCTATTACACTATGTGGCAGGCATTGCTCTAGGTGCTGGAGAAACAGCAGTGACCGAGACTGGCAAAGTGTGTGCCTTGTGAAGCTAGCTGCCCTCCTAGTGGTGGATGCAGTGAGTACAGAAGGAAGCGTGAAGCCCAGCAATGAGCCATTTGGGGGGAGGGGAGGAAGGGGGAGCCCCCAGAGCCAGCCCTGCTTTGGAAGCCAGGGGGACAGAGTGCTGACTCTTCAGGGAGACACTCGAGCCCCCACACTGGGTCCTGGGCAAGCAGCCGGGACCTCTGTTTATATCTGTCCAGAAGCTGGGAGTCAGCCAAGCTGAAAATCCCCAGTGAGCAGGCCCCCGGGGCAGGGAGAGTAAGGTGATATCTGCCTGGAGTCTTGAGAGACAAAGATGGTTGATGTGAAGGAACTGAAAATACAGTGGATTGTTGCCAAGAGAAGAAGCCATGAGCTGTTCTGCTGGTCCCAGAGGTTTGGTTAGATTGGTAAGGGGAGACCTGGTTAGGCTCATCCGTCACTAGGTCAGGGAGACTTCTTGGGGGAGTCTTAGATAACACTTGCCAGCACTGGTTGAGCTCCTTGGTGTGCTGAGCAGTGCCGAGCATTTTACATGCATTCCCCTCAACCAACAACAAGAGCTCTGTCTGTCTCAGAAAGCACACACCGCATGCCAGACGCAGGTCTTTAAACTGACTAACTCGTAGGCTCCTCATGACGGTCCTGTGTGGCTGGTACTATTTTTGTCATTGTCCTCGTTTTGGAGATGAGGAAATTGAGACAGACTCATTTAGGTCTCAATGTTTACAGCTGGCCTGGCACCATCATTGGTAGTTTTTGTTGTTGTTGTTTGTTTTTACTTTTACTTTTTTTTTTTTTTTTGACGTGTAACTTACATACAGTCAAGTAGACAGATTTTAAGTGTACAGCTCCACTAATTTTTATGTATGTATACACCCATGTAGCCATGACGTAGGTCAAGATTTAGACCATTTCCAACACCCCAGAAAGTTCCCTTGCGCTTCTTTCCAGTCAATTCTGCTTGCAAGGGCCACCACTATTCTGATTTTTTTTTTTTTTTCCCTTTGGCCACGCCATGTGACTTAACGGGATCTTTGTTCCCTGACCAGGGATTGAACTTGTGCCCCCACTGCAGTGGAAGCACAGAGTCATAACCACTGGACCACCAGGGAAGTACCAGCACTGTCTATTCTTGATGGTATTTCTATATCTGCCTTCTTTCTCCAATGCAGCATCTTTGAGCTTCATTCATGTGTCATGAGTTGAAGTCATTTGTACATTCTGGTTCATTGCCAGGCAGCATTCCATTGCATGAAAACATCACGATTTGACTGTCCATTCTCTGGCTGATGGATAGTTGGGATGTTTCCAGTTCTTTTCTATTGTGAACAGAGTCACTGTGGACATTCACATGCATGTCTTTCAGTGTATGCACTCACCACGTCTCTTAGGTCTTTACTTGGGGGTGGGAATGCCGGGTTGTACAGTATGTGGCCTGGGTGCCTAACCTCTGCAGCACACTGCCCCTCAAACAGCCCAGCGGGGGAGAGTTATTATCCCATTTCACAGAGTGGGAAATTGAGGCTGAGAATGAGTGGCTAAAATGAGGTGACTTGGCTGGTAAGGGGCTGAGCTGGAACCCAGACCTCCAGCTTGGGGATTTGGCCCCGAGCTAGGTGGCTGATACAGTGAACAGCAATTTGGTGTGAGGGGCTTCGACCCACTGCTGGGTTTGATGGAGACTTTGGTGGCTGACCCGGTGATTGGAACCTGGCCCATCCTGGGGTTCAAGTCCTATGGGAAAAGCCTTTTCATCTTAATATTCTTTGAAGATGCAAGGAACAAAAAACGTCTCTCTTTTTTTAAAAATTTTATCGAAGTATAGTTGATTTACAATGTTGTGTTTAATTTCTGCTGTACAGCAAAGTGACTCAGTTGTACACATATACATTCTTTTTCATATTTTTTTAAACTTTTTATTTTATATTGAAGTATAATTGATTACCAATGTTGTATTAGTTTCAGGTGTACAGCAAAGTGATTCAGTTATACATATACATGTATCTATTCTTTTTCATATTCTTTTCCATTATGGTTTATCACAGGATATTGAATGTAGTTCTCTGTACTCTACAGTAGGACAGTGTTGTTTATCCATCCTATATATACTAGTTTATATCCGCTAATCTCAAACTCCCACTCCATCCCTCCCCCACTTCCCACCCTTGCAAACACAAATCTGTTCTCTATGTCTGTGACTCTGTTTCTGTTTCGTAGATATGTTCATTTGTGTTGTATTTTAGATTCCACATATAAGTGATATCATATGGTATTCATCTTTCTCTTTCTGACTTACTTCTTCACTTAGTATGATAATCTCTAAGCAAATTTCATTCTTTTTAATGGCTGGGTAATATTCCATTGTGTGGTGTGTGTGTGTGTGTGTGTGTGTGTGTGTGTGTGTGTGTGTATCACATCTTCTTTATGCACTCATCTCTCAATGGACATTTAGATTGCTTCCATATCTTGGCTATTGTAAATAATGCTTACTTCACTTAGTATGATAATCTCTAGGTCCACCCATGTTGCTGCAAATGGTATTATTTCATTCTTTTTTATGGCTGAGTGATATTCCTTAGTAGATATGTACCACATCTTCTTTATCCATTCATCTGTCAATGGACATTTAGGTTGCTTCCATGTCTTTGCTATTGTAACTAGTGCTGCTATGAACATTGGGGTGCATATACCTTTTCGAATTATAGTTTTGTCTGGGTATATGCCCAGGAGTGGGATTGCTGAATCATATGGCAACTCTATTTTTAGTTTTTTGAGGAATCTCCATACTGTTTTCCATAGTGGCTGCACCAATTTACATTCCCTCCAACAGTGTAAGAGGGTTCCCTTTTCTCCACATGCTCTCCAGCATTTATTATTTGCAGACTAAAAAAGTCCCTTTTATTTATCACTGGACTGGAGGAGCTGACTGCAAGGGGATGAAAGGTGAGGGTAGGAGTGAGCACGACAAAATGAAAGAAAAACCAAATTACACTCCGGAAAGATGACAGGCTTCAAAGTTTCAGGTGCTACTGTGGGCTGTGTGTGACCTCAGGGTCCTTCAGAGACAGCTTGGGAAGTCCCCGCCCATCTCTCTGGACCTGGGAGCAGGACCTCATCTGTGGTTGATCATGTCTTCAAAATTCAAGGTTTTTCCCTCTCAGTGTAGTTTTTGTGTTTTCATGGAGGCAGAACAGCCAGAGGGGTGTGGAATCCATCCTCATCCTCTGGCCAAACACAGGAAAACAGACCCCTCTGACTCAGGAATCGTAGTTTTGAATTTTCAGGCTGATAGTCTCAAATACCAAGGATTAGGGAACCATGTACAAAATGCAATTGGCAGTTGGTCCCCAGAGTCCCTGGAAGTCCTGGCTGGCTGTGCAGGCCTGCCCCTGACACCTGCATGACACCATCAAGCAGTCTCCGAGTTTTACACCATACAGCTTTGTGTATCACCAGACTGATCTCCCTTGGAGGCTCTAAATTCCTATTTCCATCCTCTGTGCATCCTTTTCCTTGCATTAGTGCCAGGTGTAGGTATTATCATTAAAATTACATCTCATTCTTCTCTGTGCCTGTCCCTGACTATTGAGGCATCCTGCCTCAGGATGTTTATTAGTGGATTTGCTCTACTGCAGAGCTTCTCAACTGAGCGGTTTTTCTCTCCTTCCCCAGGGACATGTGGCAATGTCTGCAGACATTTTTGGTTGTCACAACTCGTGAGTGGGGGAGGGGTGCTGCTGGCATATAGTGGGTAGACGCCAGGGACGCTGCTAAACATCTTACAAAGCGCCCACAGCAAGGGACTGTCAGATCCAAAGTGTCTATAGTGCTGAGGCTGAGAAATTCTGCTGCACTGTGAATTGCTGGTAAGGTTTTTCTGTCTTAAAAAAAATCAATTTAGAGATGCTCTTGACCTATCACAGGCATTTTATCTATCATCTGCATCACAAGTGCCTCCCCGAAATCCATCCTCTTTTAGTTTTCTTTATGGTATCTTTTGACACATATGCAAAAATTAATGTAGTCAAATGTGTGCTTCACTTTTATTACAGTCTCTGCATTTCCTGTCATGGTTGAGTCTCTGCTACCCTTGTTCAGTGCATATGGTTTCTTACTTCCACTTCTATCAGGGTTTCTATTGTTCAATTCATTAGGTCTTAATCCATCTGGAACTGATTTCTGTGACTGGTGGGAGGTGAGGGTCCAAATAGAGATTTTTCCAGGTAGAGAGCCAGTTGTGGTTTTATCATATCTTAAATTAGCTATCCTTTCCCACTGAATTAATGTCACATACACACACATGGGGTCCCTTCTCTTTTCCAGTGATACTTGTCAATCTTAGGTTAATATCGTTAGATCTTGATTATGCAGCTTTGTAATATCACAAAGGCCAATTGTCACTTCTATTCCTTTTTTTCCCCTTTAATAATTTTTGGGTCAATTCAGACATTTTTTTTCTTATTATTCTTTCCTAGGTCCCCAAATAAATAACGGAAGCCTCTCCTTCCTCCCACGCTGGGTTACGTTGCTCTGCTTTCTGTGTTTGTAACACAGTGCACTTTCCCTCTGTGTCGCTGATCAGGATGGTCATTAGATAGTCATTGGTCACTGGGGTCCCTCCCTCCTGCCAGCTTCACTCTGTGCCGTGTCACCAGCAGTGGCACGGTGCCTGGCACATGGCTGGTGCTCAATAGACAGTGGTGGAATGAATGAGGGAGTGATAATGCATGTCTTTTTTTTTTTAATATGAAAACTAGTTTTCTCTCTTGTGTTGTTTTGGGACCTGGCAGTCAGAGGTTGGCTTAGTCCTTGTCACTGTCAAGGTGTGGCCTCGGACAGTTGCTTTGCTCCTCTGCTTCAGTTTTCTTACCTGTCAGGCTGGACCTGATGAGCCCTGAGCTCCTTCCACTCTTACACAGCTGGGGGCCTGTGAGGGATAAAGAGCTCTGGGGAGGAGAAGCACCACACAAAGTGAAATGCCAGGTTGACTCATCGCAGCAGGCACAGTGCCAGGGCCCCTGATACTTTTAGGGGCCCATGAAAATGGTCCAGTTTCTTTTAAAATCAGAAGAAAACAAAGTCACACCCTTTAAGTCACATGATTTGGCTTTAAATCAATCAGACACCTTTAAGTCACGTGACCCAGCTTTAGGTCAGGTCCCCCCAGCAGGGGTGTGGGGACAGGAGGAAGAGGCTCAGATGGAAAGGGAAGAAGGAAGTTTGGGGAGAACTCTTGAGAGAAAGGGCACAGGGATGAGCACAGCCCACCCACCCAAATGCCGCTTTTACATGCTCCATGTTCACAACCACCAGCCCCGTTTTCCAGATGCCAACACCCACACAGGCCTGCAGCTTGAAAACTGCAAGCCTAAGAGTCAAGCCAGGTATTTCTGGGTCCAGAGTTCTGCCTCTGGAGAAACAAAGGGCAGTCAGACTGCAGACAGCCTTTCAGGCCGTCCAACCACTGGGCGACCCGACCAGGCTGGAAGTGCCCCCATCGGATGCTGAAGGCAGACCTCTCTTCCCTCTGTGAGGTGAGGCAATTTGGGCCGGAGAGTCAGAAGCTCCCGGTAACCAACCCCTCCTCTCTGGGCACGTCCTTGGGGTTCCACCAACCCCATCTCCAACCCTATTGCCCAGCCTGGAGGTCCAGTCGGGGAGCTGCGGGTGGCTCTGCCGGTGCTCTGGCGCCCTCTAGTGGCCATCCTCTCTAATGCCAACTCTCAGCCCTTTCTCCTACCTCCCTCCCCAGCCCTGGGGGCTGCACTCGCCTTGGGCACCTGCAGCCTGATTTCATAACTCCTCTCCCTCTCAGTGCAATGAAGTGCCCTACAGAGGGGGTATTTTTCTCTCAAAGTCTCCCAGGGCAATCACCCCTCCCTAAACTACCCCACTACTTTAAATCAGTCAGCCCTGCCCTTTAAGTCAGGTGAGCTGGCTTTAAATCAATCAGTGACTATGGAGAACAATATGGAGGTTCCTCAAAAAACTAAAAATAGAGTTGCCATACGATCCAGCAATCCCACTCCTGGGCATATATCCAGAGAAAACTCTAATTCGAAAAGACACATGTACTCCAATGTTCACAGCAGCACTAGTAACAATAGCCAAGACATGGAAGCAACCTAAATGTCCATCGACAGATGAGTGGATAAAGAAGATGTGGTACATATCTACTAAGGAATATTACTCAGCCATAAAAAAAGAATGAAATAATACCATTTGCAGCAACATGGGTGGACCTAGAGATTATCATACTAAGAGAAGTCAGAAAGAGAAAGACAAATACCATATGATATCACTTATATGTGGAATCTAAAATATGACAAAATGAACTTATCTACATAAAAAGAAACGGACTCAGAGACATAGAGAACAAACTTACGGTTACCAAAGGGGAAAGGTGGGGAGGGATAAATTAGGAGTTTGGAATTAGCAGGTACAAACTACTATATACAAAATAGATAAACACACAAGGTCCTACAGTAGAAATAAAATAAGGAGAAAGGCCCCCCCCCACCAGCATGCGTGTGCACACACTCATACTCACACACACACTCACATTAACACCAGCCCAGGGAGACAGCCCAGGCACTGACTCTGAGGTCACAATGAACAGGATCCAAAAAGCAATTACACTACACAGGCATTGTGCTAATACAATTATTGAAATTGCTAGTTGAAAACAGTTAACGGAATAATTAAGACAGACTGACCTAAAAGCTGATTTAAAATTAACCTGGCACGTGAATACCATCTAGATAATTACTCTCTCCTATGATCTAGTCTCTCATTAAAGTTAAATTTCTTTTGGAGAAATTCTACATTTTGCACCATAGTTGGAAAGAAGAAGCCACACACACTCACCTGCTGATGAAAGTGGAGGGTTATCAGCGGAGCTAAAGGGGAAATGAGCGTCCCGGCTTCCCAGGTGCTGAGAGATCCGTCTCTGCAACAAACCACCCTCCTTCCCACTTTTCCCTCAAGAAATGATGAAAAGCTATTAAAATTGCATCAGCTGAGGACCCGAAATCACTAGGTGCCTGAGTGAGAGGGAGGTGCCTGTGGGGCTGGGGTCTCGCAGAGGCATCACAAACTCAGAGGAAACTCAGTAAGCTGTCATCCAACTAATTTCTCCACAGGTGAGAAAAACTAGGTCAAGGAGGGAAGAGGCTTGTTAGAGGCCAAACACCAAGCCAGTGGCAGGGGTGGGAACAGAAACGATTTTCAGCTGAAAGCTCCCCCCACCCCCGCAAACACCTCTCTTCTTTATTTTATTTATTTACTTCTGAATTTTTGAATTTTATTTATTTTTTTATACAGCAGGTTCTTACTAGTTATCTATTTTATGCATATTAGTGTCTATATGTCAATCCCAATCTCCAAATTAATTCCACCATCCCCCCCCACCCCCCACCACTTTCCCCCCTTGGTGTCCACACGTTCATTCTCTACATCTGTGTCTCTATTTCTGCCCTGCAAACAAGTTCATCTGTACCATTTTTCTAGATTCCACATATATGCGTTAATATACGATATTTTTCTCTTTCTGACTTACTTCACTGTGTATGACAGTCTCTAGATCCATCCACATCTCTACAAATGACTCAATTTCATTCCTTTTTATGGCTGAGTAATATTCCATTGTATATATGTACCACGTCTTCTTTATCCATTCGTCTCTCAATGGGCATTTAGGTCGCTTCCATGACCTGGCTATTGTAAGTAGTGCTGCAATGAACATTGGGGTGCATGTGCCTTTTTGAATTATGGTTTTCTCTGGGTATATGCCCAGTAGTGGATTGCTGGGTCATATGGTAATTCTATTTTCAGTTTTTTAAGGACCCTCCATACTGTTCTCCATAGTGGCTGTATCAATTTACATTCCCACCAACAGTGCAAGAGGGTTCCCTTTTCTCCACTCCCTCTCCAGCATTTGCTGTTTGTAGATTTTCTGATGATGCCCATTCTAACTGGTGTGAGGTGACACCTCATTGTAGTTTTGATTTGCATTTCTCTAATAATTAGTGATGTTGAGCAGCTTTTCATGTGCTTCTTGGCCATCTGTATGTCTTCTTTGGAGAAATGTCTATTTAGGTCTTCTGCCCATTTTTTGATTGGGTTGTTTGTTTTTTTAATATTGAGCTGTATGAGCTGTTTATATATTTTGGAGATAATCCTTTGTCCATTGATTCGTTTGCAAATATTTCCTCCCATTCTGAGGGTTGTCTTTTCTTCTTGTTTGTAGTTTCCTTTGCTTTGCAAAAGCTTTTAAGTTTCATTAGGTCCCATGTGTTTATTTTTGGTTTTATTTCCATTACTCTAGGAGGTGGATCAAAAAAGATCTTGCTGTGATTTATGTCAAAGAGTTCTTCCTATGTTTTCCTCTAAGAGTTTTATAGTGTCTGGTCTTACATTTAGGTCTCTAATCTATTTTGAGTTTATTTTTGTGTATGGTGTTAGGGAGTGTTCTAATTTCATTCTTTTACATGTAGCTGTCCAGTTTTCCCAGCAACTTATTGAAGAGACTGTCTTTTCTCCACTGTATATCCTTGCCTCCTTTGTCATAGATTAGTTGACCATAGGTGCGTGGGTTTATCTCTGGACTTTCTATCCTGTTCCATTGATCTATATTTCTGTTTTTGTGCCAGTACCATATTGTCTTGATTACTGTAGTTTTATAGTATAGCCTGAAGTCAGGGAGTCTGATTCCTCCAGCTCCGTTTTTTTCCCTCAAGACTGCTTTGGCTATTCGGGGTCTTTTGTGTCTCCGTACAAATTTTAAGATTTTTTGTTCTAGTTCTGTAAAAAATGCCACTGGTGGGCTTTCCTGGTGCCGCAGTGGTTAAGAATCTGCTGGCCAATGCAGGGGACATGGGTTCGAGCCCTGCTCTGGGAAGATCCCACATGCCGCGGAGCAACTAAGCCTGTGCACCACAACTACTGAGCTTGTGCTCTAGAGCCCACGAGCCACAACTACTGAGCCCATGCGCCACATCTACTGAAGCCCATGCGCTCTAGAGCCTGTGCTCAGCAACAAGAGAAGCCCACACACTGCAATGAAGAGTAGTCCCTGCTCGCTGCAACTAGAGAAAGACTGCGTGCAGCAACGAAGACCCAACACAGCCAAAAATAATAAATAAAAATAAATTTATAAAAAAATACTATACTAATATCAATAAAAATAATACGTTAAAAAAATGCCACTGGTAATTTGATAGGGATTGCATTGAATCTGTAGATTGCTTTGGGTAGTATAGTCATTTTCACAATATTGATTCTTCCAATCCAAGGACATGGTATATCTCTCCATCTGTTTTTGTCATCTTTGATTTCTTTCATCAGTGTCTTATAGTTTTCTGAGTACAGGTCTTTTACCTCCCTAGGTAGGTTTATTCCTAGGTATTTTATTCTTTTTGCTGCAATGGTGAATGGGATTGTTTCCTTAATTTCTCTTTCTGATCTTTCATTGTTAGTATATGGGAATGCAAGAGATTTCTGTGCATTAATTTTGTATCCTGCAACTTTACCAAATTCATTGATTAGCTCTAGAAGTCTTCTGTTGGCATCTTTAGGATTCTCTATGTATAGTATCATGTCATCTGCAAACAGTGACAGTTTTACTTCTTCTTTTCCAATTTGTATTCCTTTTATTTCTTTTTCTTCTCTGATTGCCATGGCTAGGACTTCCAAAACCATGTTGAATAACAGTGGCAAAAGTGGACATCCTTGTCTTGTTCCTGATCTTAGAGGAAATGCTTTCAGTTTTTCACCATTGAGAATGATATTTGCTGTGGGTTTGTCGCATATGGTCTTTATTATGTTGAGGTAGGTTCCCTCTATGCCCACTTTCTGGTGAGTTTTTATCATAAATGGGTGTTGAATTTTGTCAGAAGCTTTTTCTGCATCTATTGAGATGATCATATGGTTTTTCTTCTTCAATTTGTTGACATGGAGTATCACATTGATTGATTTGCATATATTGTAGAATCCTTGCACCCCTGGGATAAATCCCACTTGATCATGGTGTATGATCCTTTTAATGTGTTGTTGGATTCTACTTGCTAGTATTTTGTTGAGGATTTTTGCATCTATATTCATCAGTGATATTGGTCTGTAATTTTCTTTTTTTGTAGTATCTTTGTCTGGTTTTGGTATCAGGGTGATGGTGGCCTCATAGAATGAGTTTGGGAGTGTTCCTTCCTCTGCAGTTTTTTGGAAGAGTTTGAGAAGGATGGGTGTTAGCTCTTCTGTAAATGTTTGATAGACTTCACCTGTGAAGCCGTCTGGTCCTGGACTTTTGTTTGTTGGAAGATTGTTAATCACAGTTTCAATTTCATTACTTGTGATTGGTCTGTTCATATTTTCTATTTCTTCCTGGTTCAGTCTTGGAAGGTTATACCTTTCTTACAATTTGTCCATTTCTACCAGGTTGTCCATTTTATTGCCATAGAGTTGCTTCTAGTAGTCTCTTAGGATGCTTTGTATTTCTGCGGTGACTGTTGTAACCTCTCCTTTTTCATTTCTAATTTTATTGATTTGAGTCCTCTCCCTCTTTTTTTTGATGAGTCCGGCTAAAGGTTTATCAATTTTGTTTATCTTCTCAAAGAACCAGCTTTCAGTTTTATTGATCTTTGCTATTGTTTTCTTTGTTTCTATTTCATTTATTTCTGCTCTGATCTTTATGATTTCTTTCCTTCTGCTAACTTTGGGTTTTGTTTGTTCTTCTTTCTCTAGTTCCTTTAGGTGTAAGGTTAGATTGTTTATTTGAGATTTTTCTTGTTTCTTGAGGTAGGCTTGTATTGCTATAAATTTCCCTCTTAGAACTGCTTTTGCTGCATCCCACAGGTTTTAGATCATTGTGTTTTCATTGTCATTTGTCTCTAGGTATTTATTGATTTCCTCTTTGATTTCTTCAGTGATCTCTTGGTTATTTAGTAACATATAGTTTAGCCTCCATGTGTTTGTGTTTTTAACGTTTTTTTTCCCTGTAATTGATTTCTAATCTCATAGCGTTGTGGTCAGAAAAGATGCTTGATATGATTTCAATCTTCTTAAATTTACTGAGGCTTGATTTGTAACCCAAGATGTGATCTATCCTGGAGAATGTTCCGTGCACACTTGAGAAGAAAGTGTAATCTGCTATTTTTGGATGGAATGTCCTATAAATCAATTAAATCAATTAAATGTATCTCGTCTATTGTATCATTTAAAGCTTGTGTTTCCTTATTAATTTTCTGTCTGGATGATCTGTCCATTGGTGTAAGTGAGGTGTTAAAGTCCCCCACTATTATTGTGTTACTGTCGATTTCCTCTTTTATAGCTGTTAGCAGTTGCCTTATGTACTGAGGTGCTCCTATGTTGGGTGCATATATAGTTATAATTGTTATATCTTCTTCTTGGATTGATCTCTTGATCATTATGTAGTGTCCTTCCTTGTCTCTTGTAACATTCTTTATTTTAAAGTCTATTTTATCTGATATGAGTATTGCTACTCCAGCTTTCTTCTGATTTCCATTTGCATGGAATATCTTTTTCCATCCCCTCACTTTCAGTCTGTATGTGTCCCTAGGTCTGAAGTGGGTCTCTTGTAGACAACATATATATGGGTCTTGTTTTTGTATCCATTCAGCAAGCCTGTGTCTTTTGGTTGGAGCATTTAATCCATTCACATTTAAGGTAATTATTGATATGTGTGTTCCTATTACCATTTTCTTAATTGTTATGGGTTTGTTTTTGTAGGTCCTTTTCTTCTCTTGTGTTTCCCACTTACAGAAGTTCCTTTAGCATTTGTTGTAGAGCTGGTTTGGTGGTGCTGAATTCTCTTAGCTTTTGCTTGTCTGTAAAGCTTTTGATTTCTCTGTAGAATCTGAATGAGATCCTTGCTGGGTAGAGTAATCTTGGTTGTAGGTTCTTCCCTTTCATCACTTTAAATATATCATGCCACTCCCTTCTGGCTTGCAGAGTTTCTGCTGAGAAATCAGCTATTAACGTTATGGGAGTTCCCTTGTATGTTATTTGTCGATTTTCCCTTGTTGCTTTCAATAATTTTTCTTTGTCTTTAATTTTTGTCAATTTGATTACTATGTGTCTCGGCGTGTTTCTCCTTGGGTTTCTCCTGCCTGGGACTCTCTGCGCTTCCTGGACTTGCGTGGCTATATCCTTTCCCATGTTAGGGAATTTTTCGACTATAATCTCTTAAAATATTTTCTTGGGTCCTTTCTCTCTCTCTTCTCCTTCTGGGACCCCTATAATGTGAATGTTGGTGCGTTTAATGTTGTCCCAGAGGTCTCTTAGGCTGTCTTTCATTTCTTTTCATTCGTTTTTCTTTCTGTTCCGTGGCAGTTAATTCCACCATTCTGTCTTCCAGGTCACTAATCCGTTCTTCTGCCTCAGTTATTCTGCTATTGATTCCTTCTAGTGTATTCTTCATTTCAGTTATTGTATTGTTCATCTCTGTTTGTTTGTTCTTTAATTCTTCTAGGTGTTTGTTCTTTAATTCTTCTAGAACTTTGTTAAACATTTCTTGCATCTTCTCAATCTTTGCCTCCATTCTTTTTCCAAGGTCCTGGATCATCTTCACTATTGTTATTCTGAATTCTTTTTCTGTAAGGTTGCCTAGCTCCACTTCATTTAGTTATTTTTCTGGGGTTTTATCTTGTTCCTTCATCTGGTACAAAGTCCTCTGCCTTTTCATTTTGTCTATCTTTCTGTGAATGTGGTTTTCCTTCTCCAGGCTGCAGAACTGTAGTTCTTCTTGTTTCTGCTGTCTGCCCTCTGGTGGATGAGGTGATCTCCTTCTCCTTTCAACTCACGGTTTCCTGCCTTATCCCAGACCAGAAGAGCTCTTGGCCTGGTGTGTGGCTCCACAGAGGTGCTGTTGGGCTGGACCAGGGTCCTGAGGCCATGCCACAGGGTGGTCCCAGGCTGTTGGGCAGTTTTCTCTTGTCCGCAACTCTAGCCAGCTGCCTGCCATTGGCCAATCCAGGATTCTGTGATGGCACTGGGCCCGTGTGCAGGATGCACTTGAGGAGGCCCACCTGTGGGAGGAGGGTCGTGGCCGCCCCGCCCTCCGAGGGGCCGAGGCCCCTGGTGGGAAGCTCTCAGCCAGTGTCTGAACAAAGGACGTTGTGTCCTCATTCTTTGCAAACCCTCAGAGTTACCTCAATAACATTTTTTCTAAATGGACTTCCCACTTGGCATATTTATGAGATAAAGAATTTCCCCCATTAAAATTCAGGAACAACATGTTATTAGAAAGCAAATGATCTATTAGTTGGAGGACTTTAAAATTCTAACCAGAAAACACTTACTCTTCACCCTCTTGGGCATCTTTATTTATCCCTCTGATTTCTCCAGAACCTTTCCTTCAAGGAGAAATCTCTGGGCTCTGCAGGGACTGTGAGTGGTGACAGTCAGGTAATTCTGAGACCGAAAAGCTCGAGGAAAAGAGATAAGGTCTGTAAACATCTGGATAGTTGGGGTAAAGGAGGCTTCTCCATGGAGAGGTGTAAACACAAGTATAAAGGCCTGGGTGTGGGGCTGGCATGAAAAGTGATCTGACAGCACGTGGATCAGAGGCCTCGACTGGGGAGATGCCCTGAGTGGGGCTTCTGCCCAAGGTGGAGGGCAGTGGCTATGGTTTGGGCCGGGGAGGAGGGGAATGAGTGGGTCACTAGCTGTTGTTCTGACTGATCCTGGGAAGGCGCGCGTCATTTCCTGGCTGATGAGCCGGGGGAGGGACTGGGTCTGTGTGGCCTGGTCAGGAAAGGGGGGATCCTGAGCCTCAGCAGGGCCTTTGCGGGGAAGGGTGTTTGAGGGAAGCAGTTTCCCAGACACAGAGGGTAAGGGGATTTCTGGACTTTCAGGTCACCTTCAACGTTGTCGAAAGGCAATGGGCTGTGACAGGAGGGAGGGGACACTCAGACCCTGGGCTGTGACAGGAGGGAGGGAATACGTATGCACCTCAAGGGTCAGAGAGGCAGGCTTGGTGCCACCTCCTGGCCAGCTGGGAAGTGCAGGCCGCAACCTCTCAGTTCCGTGAAGCCCATGCTCCCAGCTGGCAAGCCTGCAGAAACCACTAAATTTGGAAATTCAAACTGAAATGGAGCCACATATCCCATGACTTCTCCAAAAACAGTTATAGAATAGTTAATTGGAAACCATATGCAATCAAAAGACTGTAGACACAAACTTTACAACTTACACCAACATTCACTCAAAATTGTCCATAGACAAATTTAAAATGCAAAACTATAAAAATTGTAGATGAAAGCATAGAAGGAAATCTACATCACCTTGGGCTTGGTGAATTTTAACACAAAACCTCAAAAGCCTATCCACAAAAGAAATACAATTTTGAACATGGACTTTAAAAATTTAAAACTTTAAACTCTCAGAAAACCAAAAGACAAGCCACAAATTGGGAGAAAAAATATTTGCAAAATGCATATCTGATAAAGAATTTGTACAACTATAAAGCAAACACCTTCATTACAGATGGGTAAAGATCTGAAACCTGACCAAAGAAGATATACAGATGATAAATAAGTGGACAAAAATATGATCAATGTCGTATATCATTAGGGAATTACAAATTAAAACAACAAGACAGGGACTTCCCTGGTGGCGCAGTGGTTAAGAACCCACCTGCCAATGCAGGGGACATGGGTTTGAGCCCTGGTCCAGGAAGATCCCACATGCTGCAGAGCAACTAAGCCGGTGAGCCACAACTACTGAGCCTGCGCTCTAGAGCCCGCGAGCCACAACTACTGAGCCCGCGTGCCACAACTACTGAAGCCCGTGTGCCTAGAGCCCGTGCTCTTCAACAAGAGAAGCTACTGCAATGAGAAGCCCACGAACCGCAACGAAGAGTAGTCCCTGCTCGCCGCAACTAGAGAGAAAGCCCGCGCAGCAACAAAGACCCAACACAGCCAAAAATAAAAAAATAAATAAATTAAAAATAAATAAATAAATAAAACAAGAAGACAGCACCACACACCTATTAGAGCTGCTAACCTCCTCCCAAAATGACAATACTGATTACTGGAGGATGGGGAACAACAGCAACTCTTCCTCATTGCTGATGGAACACACAGATGGCCTCTTGAGATACAGGCTGGCAGTATTTTCCAAAGCCAAACAGGTCTCACACCTTGAGATCCATCCATCATGCCTCCAGTATTCACACAACTGCTTTGGAAAACTGTATCCAAACAAAAACAAGGATGCTATTACGCACAGAACCTCTGCTCATAATGTCTAAACCTTACAGGAATTAGGATGTCTTCAGTAGATGATGCATAAGCAAACTGGGGTACATCCATGTGAAAGGGAGCAGAATATGACACCCTGAAATGTGGAATTTCAAGAGAACTCAAAGGGCTAAAACAATTTTTAGAAAGAAAATTAACACAGCACACAGCAACATTAAATAAAACACTGTGATACTGGCATGAAGATATACATACAGATGAATGCAACTGAATGGAGATCCTAGAAATAAACCCATTCATCTACAATGAACGGATTTCAGACTACAGTCAACAGCATTAAAATGGGGGGAAATGGTGTTTTCAACAAATGGTGCTAGGTGACTGGCTAACCACATGCAGAGGAATGAAATTGGACCCTTACCTCATACCACATACACAAAGCATCTCAAAATACATAAAAGGCTTAAATGTAAAAAGTAAAATTTTACTCAGCCCCTTGAATCCACGGGTTCCACATCAATGGATTCAACCAATGCCAGATCAAAAACTATTAGAAAAAAATGCCAAAAAGTTTCAAAAGGAAAAACTTGAATTTACCACATTCCAGCAACTATTTACATAACATTCACATTGTTTTTACAACATTTATATAGCATTTATATTGCATTAGTTCTTATACACAATCTAGGAATGATTTGAAGTATACAGGAAGATGTACCTAGGTTATTTGCAAATACTATATCATTTTATATAAGAGATTTGAGCGTCCATGGATTTTGGTATCTGTGGGGTGTCCTGGAACCAATCCCTCATGGATACTGAGGGCCGACTGTGTAAAATCTCTAATAAAACATAGCGATAAACCTTCACAACCAGCAACCAAAAGAAAAAAATTAGATTTCCTTAAATTAAAAACCTTTGTGCATCAAAAAAATGCAATTTAGAAAGTGAAATGACAGCCCACAGAACGGAAGAAAATAATTTCACGTTATATTTATATCTGATGAGTCTTTATCCAGTGTGTATCAAGAACTTTTACAACTCATCAACAACGACAAATAACCCAATTTTAAATGTGGACAAAGGACTTAAATAGACCCTTCCCCAAACAAGACATGCAGATGGTCAACAAGCAGCTGAAAAGATATGATGGAAATGCAACTTAAAACCACAATGCAAGAAATAATGCCTTCACACATGCTAAAATGGGTATAATCAAGAAAATTAAAAATAACAAATGTTGGCAACAATGCAGAGACACTGGAACTTTTAAACCTTATTGTGGAAATGGAAAATGGTGCAACCTCTGTCTACTCTATGAATATACAATTATCTATGGTTCAACAACTCCACCCCTAGATATAGAACCCAAAGAATTGAAAACAGGTGTACACATCTATTGACAGCAGCACTGTTCACGATAGCCAAAAGGTAGAAACAATGCTAATGTCCACCAATCGGTAAATGGATAAGTGACATGGAGGTTGATCCATATTATTCTGCCTTAAAAGGAATCAAGTGAAATGATGTAGCCTCTGTTGAAAACAGTATGGCAGTTCCTCAAAAACTTCAACATAGGATTAACATATGATCCATCAATTCCACATCAGGGTATACCCAAAAGATTGAAAGCAGGGACTGGAACAGATACGGGTACACTCATCTTCATAGCAATATTAATCACAATAGCAAAAGGTGGAAGCGACCCAAGTGTCAATGGATGAATGGATAAACTAAATGTGGTATACACTAAAAGCATTGAAAATTCAGCCTTAAAAACTAAGGAAATTCTGACACGTGCTACAACATATATTAACCTTGCTCCATTATGATAAGTGAAATAGCCCTGTCAAAAAAGAACAAAAATTATATGATTCCACTTATATTAGGTATCCAGAGAAGTCAAATTCAAAGGCAGAAAGTAGAATGCAGTTGCTGAGGGGAATTAGTGTTTAATGCTACAGAGTTTCACTGGTGAAAATGGAAAAGATCTGAACGTGGATAGTGAGGATATTTGTACAACAATATGAGTGTGGTTAGTGCCATAGAACTGTGTACTTAAAACGGTTTAAATGGTAAATGTTATGTACATTTAATCACAATAAAAAATGAATGAAGTACTGATACATATTACAATACAGAAAAGGTCACCCAGATCTTACTCATCCTGTGCACTTTCAATCCATCAAGGTTGTGATAATGAGGGAAAGTATCACTCATGGTTTTAGAAGAACAAAACAGGATCAGAATGAAAAGAGACATTTCCCTAGAGTTGGGGCAGCTGGTGAAAGTTGAAGTGGGCCTGTGGATTGGATCATAATGTGGAAACCATAATATTTTCTTCATGTGGAGGTTTCGTGCTGGTTCCCTGGAAGAGTGTCCCTATTTTGGGACATTGAAGTGTTTTGTGTACAGTGGCAAATGTGAGTACTTTGTACTGCTATTTTAAATTTTCTATACGTTTGAAATTACTGGTAAATAAATTACTTTTCAAAACAATCATGTCAATAAAAGGATAGAAATGTAGAGAAGACAACAACCTTTGCTATAGAGGCCAAGCCCTACCCAGATCCTGCTCACCCAAAATAATGATGCAATTCACCCTTGTAGGACTTCACATGTTTTTAAGGGACACTGTGAGAAGATTATATTAGTAGCCACTATGTCTTGGGTGTTGTGGATGACCTGGATGTGGTAGAAACAGTGGGATTTCTAATTCCAGTTTTCTGTATTAAATCACCAAAAAACTGTTAGAACCAATAAATGAATTCAGTAAAGCTTCAGGATACAAAATCAATACACAAAAATCAGTTGTGTTTTTCTACACTAATAATGAACCATCAGAGAAAGAAATCAAGAAAACAATCCCATTTACAATAACATCAAAAGAACCAACTACCTAGGAATAAATTTAACCCAAGACGTGAAAGAGCTGCACACTGAAAACCTTAAGACATTCGACGAAGAAACTGAAGGCACAAATAAATGGAAAGATATCCTGTGCTCATGAATGGAAAGAATTAGTAGTGCTAAAATGTCCATTCTACCCAAAACAGTGTGCACATTCAATGCAATTCCTATCAAAATTCCAATGGAATTTTTCACAGAGGCTGAACAAACAATCCTGACATTTGTATGGAACCACAAAGGACCCGGAACAGCCAAGGGGATCCTGAGAAAGGAGAACAGCAGCTGGAGGAAACTCACTCACTGACTTGAAACCATATTACAAAGCTACAGTAACCAAACAGTGTAGAAATGGCACAAAAAGAAGCACATGGGCCAGAGGAATACAACAGAGAGCCCAGGAAAAAACCACACATATGAGGTCAGTTAATTTATGACAAAGCTGCCAGGGATATACATCAGGGAAAGGACTGTCCCCTCAATAAATTGTGTGCATTATAGACAGAAGGAGAGAATTACTGTGTTGGTGTCTTGGGGACATTTGGAGGGGTTTCTGACAGTGGGGATGCAATCTGTCCATCTTTTCCCTCCTTGGCAGAAATCTCCATGACATGAGCCTCTCTAAGAATCCTCCCCAAACTGGGGCCTGAAGAAATCAGAGCTGAGGTTCCAATTGTCTTCACAGACAATATCGCAAGTATAAGTATTACTTCAACAAGATAATTTAAAATGTTATTATTGGGAATTCCCTGGCAGTCCAGTGGTTAGGACTCCACGCTTTCACTGCTGAGGGCACGGGTTCAATCCCTGGTCAGAGAACTAAGATCCCACAAGCCGCGTGGCATGGCCACACACACACACACACACACAAAATGTTATTATTGCCCTTTATTCCAAATGTGTAAGAGGGGAAATGTCAGCAGGAGCCTAGTGTTTAGAGCTGTCTGATTTGATTGGACCTGTTCATTCATCCCTGACTGGCTTCAAACCCATTTGAGTTACTGGCGATGACCAAGCCGAATCCAGAGACTCGCCAGCGGGAAGGACACTGATGGAAACTTTCCTATTACCTGTCCTGTTGGTTTCTTTGCACCTTCTGGTCACTAGGTTGTGTCACTCCCTATGGTGCTGGGGTATCAAGTTTTTAATACGATTATCACCAATTATGAAACTAGAAAGAACAGAAATCAGGCTATCCCATGAAATCTCTCTGAAACCGGAGGACAGAGTCACTTTCTTTATTTTCCTGGTTTAACAGGTCAGTTAGTTGCTGCTCATTACTAACTAGCCCTCTTTTACCATCATGCCAGGCAGTCAACTGAGATTTACTCATATTTATATTTACGCTAGTTCTCCCTCAAAGAGCCTTCTGGATCAAACGTGTGCATAATATCACCTCAGTCTGGAAATACTGGAAAGGCAGAATAAATCCAGTTTGATGTGACTTATGTAAATCATTTCTTACAGGGAATTCTCTTAGTGGGAAAGGTCAACGTTTTCCACCAAGTAAAAATAAATATAATACTGATCTGATCTCATCTGATCTCAAAATCATGTTTTCTATCTGCACACATACAAACACACATGCACATGGGCAGACACACACCCTCTGCTAAAGTTACCAATAGCTTTTAAGGTCAGTGAAATCCATGATTACGAGCTTACGCTGTGGAATGAGCTGGATCTGGGTTTAAATCCTGCTTCTGGATGTGCGACAGGGCACTTTACCTCCCTGCATGGTTTTCCTCTGCTGGTAAACAACACCCATGACAGAAGGGTTAATGTGAGGATCAGACAGAACAGTGCCCACTAAACTGGTGCTTCTCCAACTCCAAAGTGCACACGAATTATCTGGGAATCGTGTTACGCTGGAGATGCTGATTCCGATTCTCAAGTGGGGCCTGATGTTCTAAGTTCCTAGGTGACCTTACACTGCTGGTCCATGCACCAAACTTTGCATAGCAAAGCACATACTGAAACCTTACAAAAGGGAAACCAAAATCGCTATCCAGTGGTCCTGCCAGCCAAGTAAGAGAAGAAAGCTAAGAAAGGATTTTTTTGGTGCCCAGTGTGAGCTTGGTATAAACTCAGTTTCTCTAGGTGTGGAGACGATGACACGTTTGGGGCCAGGCTTTACTCTGTCTCCTTATGAGCCTCAGCAATGACTTAATTTCCATTCTTCTGCCCAGGGTCAGTCAGGGGCCACGGGAACCCACAGAGATGGGGAGTCTCATACCTGTAACAGTCCTGGCAAATCTCCCCCACGGCCACCAAGGCCTTCAGGTACTCGCTGGGCTGCTAGGGGTAGATGTAGTGCAGGGAACAGCTGTTCCTGGGGTCTCCATTTCGGGCAGTGGACTCTATAGCTACCTGGAAGAGAAGATAGGCGAATGGGTAGATTTAAAGTGAACGCATCTGTACAAAACAAAGGAGGCAAGACTATACCATGGTGGAAAGACAGTCTTTTCAACAAACGGTGCTGGAGAAACTGGTCAGCTACATGTAAAAAAATGAAATTAGATCATTCTTTAACACCATTCACAAAAATACGCTCAAAATGGATTAAAGACCTAAATGTGAGACTGGACACTATAAAAGTCCTAGAGAAAAACATAGGCAGAACACTCTCTGACATAAATCACAGGAATATCTTTTTCGGTCCATCTCCGAGAATAATGGAAATAAAAACAAAAATAAACAAATGGGACCTAATAAAACGCAAAAGCTTTTGCACAGCAAAGGAAACCATAAACAAAATGAAAAGACAACACACAGATTGGGAGAAAATATTTGTAAATGATGTGACCAATAAGGGATTAGTCTCCAAAATTTACAAACAGCTCATGAGGCTTAATAACATCAAAACAAACAACCCAATCAAAAAATGGGCAGAAAACCTAAATAGACATTTCTCCAAAGAAGATATATAGATGGCCAAGAGGCACATGAAAAGATGTTCAACATCGCTAGTTATTAGAGAAATGCAAATCAAAACTACAATGAGATATCACCTCACACCAGTCAAAATGGCTATCATCAAAAATTCCACAAACAATAAATGCTGGAGAGGGTGTGGAGAAAAGGGAACCCTTTTGCACTGTTGGTGGGAATGTAAATTGGTACAGCCACTATGGAGAACAGTATGGAGGTGCCTTAAAAAACTAAAAATAGAGCTACCATCTGACCCTGCAATCCCGCTCCTGGGCATATATCCAGAGAAAAACATGGTCCGAAAGGATACATACACCCCAATGTTCACTGCAGCACTGTTTACAATAGCCAAGACATGGAAGCAACCTAAATGTCCATGCAACAGAGGAATGGTTAACGGAAGATGTAGTACATGCATATAATGGAATATTACTCAGCCATTAAAAAGAATGAAATAATGCCATTTGCAGCAACATGGATGGACCTAGAGATTGTCATACTGAGTGAAGTAAGTCAGACAGAGAAAGAGAAATATCACATGATATCCCTTATATGCAGAATCTAAAAAGAAATGATACAAAGGAACTCATTTACAAAACAGAAACAGACTCATAGACTTAGAGAACGAATTTATGGTTACCAGGGGGGAAGGGTGGGGGGAAGGGATAGTCAGGGAGTTTGGGATCGACATGTACACACTGCTATATTTAAGATGGATAACCAACAAGGACCTAACATATAGCACACGGAACTCTGCTCAATGTTATGTGGCAACCTGGATGGGAGGGGAGTTTGGGGGAGAATGGACACATGTATATGTATGGCTGAGTCGCTTTGCTGTGCATCTGAAATTATCACAACAGTGTTAATTGGCTATACCCCAATATAAAATAAAAAGTTAAAAAAATAAAATAAAATAAAGTGAACGCATCTTGTGGGAATTGCAATCAGCCCTGAGAGAGACACGGCCTGAGGGGGTGGGGGGAAAGCAGCATGTTATACACACTGCTGATAAGCAATAAGTAGGGTTAAAGAAGAAATTCATTAGCTTTAAAAACTAGTTACTTATGGGGAGGGAGAGGGGTGAGATGTGACAGAGTGAGAGAGTGTCATGGAGATATATACACTACCAAATGTAAAATAGATAGCTAGTGGGAAGCAGCCGCATAGCACAGGGAGATCAGCTCGGTGCTTTGTGACCACCTAGAGGGGTGGGATAGGGAGGGTGGGAGGGAGGGAGATGCAAGAGGGAAGAGATATGGGAACATATGTATATGTATAACTGATTCACTTTTTTATAAAGCAGAAACTAACACACCATTGTAAAGCAATTATACTTCAATAAAGATGTTTAAAAAATAAAAAAACAAAAACAACAAAAAAAAAACAACAACAAAAAAACTAGTTACTAGGGAATTCCCTGGTGGTCCAGTGGTTAGGACTTGGTGCTTTCACCGCCGAGGGCCTCGGTTCAATCCCTGGTCGGAGAACTAAGATCCGGCAAGCCACAGGATCTTTTTTTTTTTTAATTAATTAATTTAATTTAGTTTTGGTTGCATTGGGTCTTCATTCCTGCGCGCAGGCTTTCTCTAGTTTCGGTGAGCAGGGGCTACTCTTTGTTGCGGTGCATGGGCTTCTCATTGCTGTGGCTTCTCTTGTTGTGAAGCACGGGCTCCAGGTGCACAGGCTTCAGTAGTTGTGGCACACGGGCTCAGGAGCTGTGGCTCGCGGGCTCTAGAGAGCAGGCTCAGTAGTTGTGGTGCACGGGCTTAGTTGCTCCGCGGCATGTGGGATCTTCCCAGGCCAGAGTTTGAACCCGTGTCCCCTGCCTTAGCAGGTGGATTCTTAACCACTGTGCCAGCAGGGAAGCCCGGAAGGTTAGTTCTAATGCACTATAGGATGGTCTTTAAAAATGTGACATTTTATTGGAAGTGCATTTTATGTTTTTGTTTTTTGGCCAAGCCATGCAGCATGTGGGATCTTAGTTTCCTGACTAGGGATGGAACCCGTGCCCCCTGTAGTGGAAGCACAGAGTCTTAACCACTGGACTGCCAGGGAAGTCCCTGGAAGTGCATTTAAAATTTTCTGTCTTGATATTTGGAGACTCCAGTGGACTAGCTACTGTTGCCAAGGCAGTATGACTTTGGGCTATTGCAAGGATCCAAAGGGGTTTTTGTTGGTTTTTTAAAAAAATATTAACATGAGAAACATGGAAAAAGTAAATATAGAAGCCAAATTCAGCCTCTTTTCTCTTCAAAATGCATAAAATACAGATCCTCTGGTTATATCTCTGATTAAAAAATACAAAGACTCATGAAGTGACTTTCCCAACTGGCAGAGAGACTTTCTCCCAGTCGGTGGAGCTGGTACCATCAGAGTCCTCTTCTCATTCTTTGTTCTGGATTGAGGCCCCTCTGAAAATGTGGGACATTGATTCTACACAATATTAACTCTTCACCTCCCAACATGTTTACCTCCAAATGGAAAAATCCTTTATGTGAATAAAGGTGGCCTTCGAGGTCCAGAGTGTTCTCTTTGAGGGAACTCGTGAAGAGAAGACAGAGAAACGCATGGTGCAAACCACACAAATACATTCAGTTGGGTTCCAAAAGATTCAAATGCAGATGAGAATAAAGATCCCACCACCAACCCATTTTTTTTCCTCTGTGATTATTCCTTCTAGTCAGTATAATGTGAAAGTGTTTGGTCACGAAGGTGGACTCAAATCATCTGATGATGGGAAGAATCAAAGCCTCTATTTCCTAGAATACTACATAAAACTTCTGTAGAAACAGATAACATCTTTGCTTCCTACTAACTGGAATGTGGTATTTTAAAATCAGAAGTCCAACTGCAGATCAAGAAACCCTGTAGTACAAGGCACTTTTTAATCAAAACCTCCAAAACCAGGGTATCCTTAAGACAAACCAAGGGTTCAAACAAAATGCTACGCTGCTACCAGAGACCTGGAGATAAACAGGAAGTCTTTGAAGTACAATGAAAATACAACTCACAAACCTCAGAGTAACGATTTTTAAAGAACTATTTGGAAGCTCTAGGAAAGTGCTTGTCTCATGCTGGGAAGCTCGCTGGACCCCATCGGCTCCTGCTCCCAATAAATGATGCTGGGAGTGTGTCTGGAAGAATAAACATGAGACTGAGCATTCATAGGAACGGTATAGGTTTGACGTCCATGTGCATCTTCACACGGGAACACGTGAGCAGATCTTTGGTTCCATTCTAGGCAAGCTCCTCTCATCCGACCATTCAAAACTGCCCAGCCACTCCTACCATGGACAGATACTTCCTTTCACTCAATGCTCAGGGTAAATCACCTGGTTTGGATGCGGTTTGAGTTTGATCCTGTGACACCATCAGAATTTCCCACCAGAGATAAATGAGGAGATTCTGGCCTTTATTAGTATGCTATGAACACAGGTGTCCTGGCTGTATTTGCCAACCCTCCTTCTATTTTTATTCACCTCCCTACCTGTGAGTGCCTTTGACCTACTCTGAGCTCAGACCCCTGATCTATTAGAGTAACTCTGTCAGTCTTTCTTTAAAAATGAACAGGCAATAAAATGAATTTAACCCAGAAGCAGCAGCTCAGCAAGGGAAATGAAAACATCAGAAGCCGACCTTTTCGGCCGAGGCCAGAGCTTCAGGGGTCCCTCCAGTCCCCTCCCCCGCCCCCTCCTCCCTGGTACTTTATCTAATAGAGGAAGGAGCACGGAGGGACTTGGCTGAATCAAGGGACCTGCGAGACTATGGATGAGTTTTAAGCCCGAGACGCAATTAAATATTATTGGAACCTACTGTAAGGGGGGCGGGGAGGGGAGGTTAGGAGGCTGAGAGGCTGAGTCCCAACGCAGCGGGTCCAGCCCCGGGACCCAGAACAGACGAACCCCGCCCCCCGCTCGATTCCCAGCAGTCAGGAGGAGGAGCGCTGCGACTCCAGCCCGGACTCTGCGCCTCCCCCTCCCCGAGTCCCCTCAGGACGCGCAAGTCGGCCCCTTGCTCACCCCAGCCGGCCAGAGCAAGCCGGGCGGAGGGCAGGGGCGAGATGAGGCACCGAAGTTCCCCTGGACGAAGATGCTGCGCGCAGCTCTTCCTAAAGAGCAGGGGCGGCGCGAAGCGAACCCCAGTGCCTCAAAAGTTGGTCTCGCTGGGAGGCCCGGGGACGCGGCGCCGGGGCCGGGCCAACTTACCTGGCGCGCGGCCCGGGGGGCGGACGGGGCTTAGCCGGCGGGGTCAGTCCAGCCCGCGGCGGCAGTTTGGCCATGGGCGCGGCCGGGCCTCGTGCCGCCCTCCCCTCGGGCTCTGGGCACTCTGCCACAGTGGAGCGAAGAGACGCCGAACCGGGAGTTCGAGCTCCGCGAGACCCGGGCTCCATTCTGGACGGCGGGGGCGGGGCCGCTTGGCCGTCAGTCACGTGCTCGGCCCTATTTCAGACGCCCTAGCTTTAGGGCAGGTGCCCAGCCTTCAAATCATGTAAACCGGCTCCTCGTCTCTGAAAGGGCTGCACGTCACTGTTTGCCCCTCCAGCCTGCAACTTCAAAAGTTGTAACTTCCCCGTTGACCCCAGCGCCTAACATAGCTTTTGGCAGAAAGGCTGAGATCAGTGATTGTTCAACAGTCGGATAAGTGAGACCCTTCTCTTGGGGGAGGGGTGTGGGGACAGGAGGAAGAGGCTCAGATGGAAAGGGAAGAAGGAAGTTGGGGGAGAACTCAAGAGAAAGGGCAGGGATGAACACAGCCCGCCCACCCAAATACTGCCACTTTTACACGCTCCACTGTTCGCGACCACCAGCCCCTTTTTCCAGATGGCAACACCCACGCAGGCCTGCGGCTTGCAAACTGCAAGCCCAAGAGTCAAGCCAGGTAGTTCTGCCTGTGGAGAAACAATGGGCAGTCAGACTGCAGACAGCCTGATGCTGTCAGGATGCTGAAGGCTGAACTCTGTCTCCTCTGTGAGGTGAGGTGATTTGAGCCAGAGAGTCACAGGCACCCCGTAGCCAAGCCCTCCTCTCTGGGCACCTCCTTGGGGTTCCGACAACCCCATCCAGCCCATGCTCTCGAGCAACGAGGACGAGCTGCGCTGGGTGCGCTTGGCTGAGCAGGAGTATTCTCTGCAGCACGCCAGGGAGCAGGACTTTGAGAGCAGGACTTTGAGATGAACGGCCAAGCCCTTTGCATCCTCACCAAGGACGACTGCCCACTCCGCTCCCTGGGTTCAGGTCAGGGTCACTCACTGGCTTCTCTGATGCAAACCCGGGGGAGCGGGGGTGGGGGGCGTGTGGGGGGTGCTTTCCTGCTCCCTCCCTCTCCCCTCCCCATTTCCATCCTACGGCCTCTGCCTAGCATCTCCATCAGCACGAATCTTGTGAAGGGACATGCCAGCTGTCACCTGGTCAGCAGCCTGCCCTCCCGCCCCACCCCCACCTGACGTTCTGTATGAGTTGCTCCAGTACATCAAGACCCAGCGGCAAGCCGTGGCATGTGGACCCTTTTTCCGAAGGGCTTTCAGGCAGAGGGTGCCCACTCAGCCCTTCCCCTGCTGCCTGGAAGGTGAGGAGGCTCTCTTTGGACCTCTGAGACCCTCCCCCAGATTGGCCTCATCAGAGGGCAGAGCTTCTTCCAGGCAAAACGATGAAAGAGGCAGCAGTGTGGGGCAAGCTCCCCATCTCCCCCTGCCCTGCCTCCCCAACTCTCACCCCTGCCCTCTGGGACTGTCCTCTAGCCGAGGGGCCTTGCCTCTCGTCTCCCCCTTTCTCTGCTCTCCTCTCCAGCAGAGGGTTATGTGGCATCGCTCTCTTCTCCTGATCTCTCCATGGAAATTGCTCTCCTCAGGGTCTCCAGGGACCTGCACACAGGGCTGTTCATGTCACTCCCAGTCCTTACTCACTGCTGCAACCTTCCAATTGCTTGGGCCAAAACGCTGAATGTCACTTTTGATTACTTTCTTTCCCTCTCATCCTCATCCCAACTGTCAACAACTCCTGCTGGCTCTACCTTCAAGATCTACCCAGAATCCAACCACTTCACACACCTGTAGTGCTCCCCAGGGTCCAGCCCCTGCCTCCTCTGGAGAACCTCCTCACTGGTCTCCTTGCTTCTGCCCTTGATCTCCTATGATCTATTCTCAACAGAGCAGCCAGAGATTCATAAGTCAGGTCACGTCACTTCTCTGCTCAAAATCTTCCAGTGGCTCTCATCTCACTCGTCAAAGCCCCAGTCCATACAATGACCTCCCTGCCCTCTGCTGTCCTCTCCCACTCTTCTCCCTCTTGCTCATGCTTCTCCAGCCACACCAGCCTCCCTGCTCATCGAACAAGCCAGAGACACCCCTGCCTCAGGGCCTTTGCACTTACTGTTCCCTCTGCCTTGCAATCTCTTCTCTACATGCCCACATAGCTCACTCGTCTACCTCCTCAGGTGTCTGTTCAAACGTTATCATGTCTGTGAGGCATTTCCCAGAATTCCCTATTTGCCTTGTACAGTAGTACTTTATCCCTTCCCCCCATATTGTATACTACTTCTATTTCCTTTTTTATTTTAATCATCTGTCTTCCTCCCCCTCCCTACCCCACTAGAATATAAAGCTCCATGAGGGCAGAAGCTCTTTTCAGTTTAGTGATGTGTCCCCAACATCCTTAGAACAATGCCTGTCTCATTGAAGGTTCTCCATCAATAGTTATTGGGTGGATGAAGAGGGCACTGGGTTCTGGACCTGGCTCTGTCACCTCTTGGCATTGTGAACAATTTTACAGACGAGGGAGCAGGTTTGAGAAACTAAGTTACTTGTCTGGGAGCTAGGGTTAGCACCTGGGCTGTCTGGCCCTCACCCACACCCTCCAGTGCTTCCCTGCCCTTCTAACCAGGGGCTGGGTGTGGGGAGAGCACTAGCAGTGCAGCCCCACGGGCTCCCGGGCATGTCACTGAGGGGGTCTGGGTGGGGGGAGGCTCTGGGCCCAAAGAATCGATGGTGCTCCTCTGCTTGCAGAGGGGATCGGGGCCTCCTGCAGCAGCCACCAGCCCTGGGGCTTGCCAGCTCCTTGAGCCATGTGGATGCCCCTGGCCTGGCCAGCTGGCCCCTCAGCAGGCAGGAGTCCCTCAGTTTATCTCACTGTGTGGAGCTCAGCTGCAGGGCTGAGGGGGTCTCCTCCTTCCCCACGATGCCACAGGCCCCCACTGATGGCAGGATCACTGGTGAGTAGGAGGCTGTGCTCCCCTGGCACACAGGAGGGAGGTGTGCTGAGGCTGAGTCCCAGAGAGGGGTGGGTGACAAGGAGGAGGGTTATTTTGATCTGGGGAATGAGAGGGTCTGTGCTGGGCAGTGGTGTGTGGAGTGACTGTGCTGTGTGCTGGTCACAGTCTGGTTACAGCAGGCAGAAAGTGCTGCCCGGGATCGCCAAGCCCACCCTATGTCCAGGCCAGGGACGATTTACCAGTCATAGTTCAGACAGTCAGACTGGCCTAGAGTATGCCCCCTCCCCCTTTAAAAGTTTATTTATTTTTATAATTAAATTTTTAAAAAAATAATTTTATTTATTTATTTATTTTTGGCTGTGTTGGGTCTTTGTTGCTGCTCACGGGCTTTCTCTAGTTGTGGTGAGCAGGGGCTACTCTTTGTTGCGGTGCGCGGGTTTCTCATTGTGGTAGTTTCTCTTGCTGCAGAGCACGGGCTCTAGGTGCACGGGCTTCAGTAGTTGTGGCTTACAGGCCCTAGAGTGCAGGCTCAGTAGTTGTGGTACACAGGCTCAGCTGCTCTACAGCATGTGGGATCTTCCCGGACCAGGGCTCGAACCTGTGTCCCCTGCATTGGCAGGCAGATTCTTAACCATTGTGCCACCAGGGAAGCCCTTTATAATTAATTTTTAAAAATTAATTTATTTTTGGCTGCTTTGGGTCTTTGTTGCTGCATGCGGGCTTTCTCTAGTTGTGGCGAGTGGGAGCTACTCTTTGTTGCGGTGCGTGGGCTTCTCATTGTGGTGGCTTCTCTTGTTGTGGAGCAAGGGCTCTAGGCATGTGGGCTTCAGTAGTTGTGGCTCGCGGGCTTAGTTGCTCTGTGGCATGTGGGATCTTCCCGGACCAGGGCTTGAACCAGTGTCCCCTGCATTGGCAGGCGGATTCTTAACCACTGTGCCACCAGGGAAGCCCAAAAACTTTATTTATTTTTAAATAGTTGAGTGTTTACTATGTGCCAGGCATGGTTCTAAGGCTTTTATTTAACCCCACAACAGCCCTCTGAGGTTGGTATTATTATTAGCCCCATTTTACAGATAAGGAAAATGAGGCACAGAGAGGTTATGTGACCTTCCCATGGTCACACAGCAGTAAGTGGCAGAATTGAAGTGTGAATCCAGGCAGTCTGACTCTAGGTCCTGAGCTCTAATCAGGTGATATACTTCTCCACATTCATTGTTAAAGGACTGACTAATAGACAGGTACCAAGATGGACTGACAGATAAGCTGACTGCCTTCCCAAAGTGTGTTTTCTAGTCATGGCGGGGCCACTACATTTATCCTAAGACACCACAGAGGGGGCAGAAGCTTAGCTCCTGGATTGAAAGTGACTGGGAGTCACTAAAACACAATTATTTAATTTTATTATAATGCTTAACATTCTTTGAGCATTTACTCTGTACCAGGCACTGTGCTAAGGGTCTTTTGGTTGATTATGTTACTTAATCCAACACGAGGAAACTATGGCTCAGAAGAAGTCCGGTAACCTGCCGCCCATGCCTGAGCCAGGTGGCCCAGGTGGGACTTAAGAGCTTGCGCCCAGGATCCCTCTGCCACTTGCCCTTCATGATAGCACATTCGATTTTCCAGAACCTCCTGCTAGGGTGCTGGCTGGATAGGATGGATGTTACAATCCTGATTTAATAGAGATCCAGGAGGTTGAGTGACTGGGCCAGGGGCAGAGAGGGACCTGGAGACAGGGTTCCAGCCGCCAGCCACTGGCCAGTGCCCCTGCCACCTGCCCCCGGGCGAAGGGCGTTGGCTTTGGTGTCTGAAGAGCTGGGTTAGGCTCCCCATTCCGCCTGCTCCTTAGGAGCCTGGTGACTGGGATATGTCCATACCTCTCTGAGCCCATTTCCTCATCCCTTCCTGGGGGTAAAGGTCTCCACCTCTTAGAGTCAGGATGATTGAATGAGACGAGTAATGAGGCCCACGTGTGGCTGTTTCTGTTAGTACCGTCGTCTTCACCATCCCGCTGCACGCCTGGGCCCCAGCTTCGAGAGCCCCAGAGCACCTTTCTCATGCTTGTCCTCACAGCTCCATGAAGGCACCCCGTCTGCACCCTCTGTGCTCAACTGCAGACTGCCAGCTGCTGTGGGATTACAAGTATCAGCTGCTCTCTGACACCAGGTACGAGTCCTACATCAAGTGGGAAGACAATAATGCCAAGATCTTCTGAGTTGTGGATCCAAATGGGCTTGCCAGATTCTGGGGAAACCACAAGGTGAACCTCAGCCAGCGGGCAGGATGGTCTCAACACACATGACAGGGCAGGGGTCACAGTGGACCCCTCAGCACTAGGGGACAGGCCTCAACCGATGGGAGCTTCACCAGCAGCCCCAGAAGTGTTGGGATCATTTTTAAAAAAAATTTTTTTCTTTTTTTTTGAATTTTATTTATTTAGTTTTTATACAGCAGGTTCTTATTAATTATCTATTTTATACATATTAGTGTATATAGGTCAGTCCCAATCTCCTAATTCATCCCCCCTTGGTGTCCATAAGTTTGTTCTCTACATCTGTGTCTCAGAAGCCTTGCAAACTGGTTCATCTGTACCATTTTTCTAGGTTCCACATATATGCGTTAATATATGATATTTGTTTTTCCCTTTCTGACTTACTTCACTCTGTATGACAGTCTCTAGATCCATCCACATCTCTACAAATGACCCAATTTTGTTCCTTTTTATGGCTGAGTAATATTCCATTGTATATATGTACCACATCTTCTTTATCCATTTGTCTGTCTATGGGCATTTAGGTTGCTTCCATGACCTGGCTATTGTAAATAGTGCTGCAATGAACATTGGGGTGCATGTGTCTTTTTGAATTATGGTTTTCTCTGGGTATATGCCCAGTAGTGGGATTGCTGGGTCATATGGTAATTCTATTTTTAGTTTTTTAAGGAACCTCCATATATTCTCCATAGTGGCTGTTGTTGGGACCATTTTATTTTGGGAGATCCCGAGGGACAGGCAGTTACTTCTTGAGGATGGGGACTGTCCCTGGAACTCAAGAATCTTGCCTTCTAATTGCTTAATTCCACCTTTGCTTAGCATTTGAGGCTTTCAAAGCACGCTTACGTGAATTGTGCATCATTTGCTGTTAAGCCAGATGAGGAAGCTGGTACCCTGGAGGAAGCTGGGACAGAAACCCAGGTCTCAGGCCCCGCAGGATCATCAGCTGTCAGGGCTGGAAAGGCCTGGGGATGACCGAGGCCAGCATTCCTAACGTGAGGAGCGCCCATACCTAAATGGGTGTCTGCCAGGGGATTTTAGGTGGTTTACTCCAAATTCTAATAATTAAGTATTTATTTTAGTAAGCACTAGGATTACAAAATGTAACTACTTTGTCAATCTCATGATTGACAGTGGTGATATAAAACCAGTGTGCTAGTCTATAAATAAATTCATTTAGGTTAAAAAGAGTCTTTAAAGAAAACTATTAACAATAATGATCAGGCTTCCCTGGTGGCGCAGTGGTTGAGAATCCGCATGCCAATGCAGGGGACACGGGTTCGAGCCCTGGTCTGGGAAGATCCCACCTGCTGTGGAGCAACTAAGCCCATGCGCCACAACTACTGAGCCTGTGCTCTAGAGCCCGCAAGCCACCACTACTGAGTCCGCGTGCTGCAACTACTGAAGCCCTCGTGCCTAGAGCCCGTGCTCTGCAACAAGAGAAGCCACCACAATGAGAAGCCCCGTGCACCACAGTGAAGAGTAGCCCCCACTCACCGCCATTAGAGAAAGCCCATGCGCAGCAACAAAGACCCAACACAGCCAAAAATAAACAAATAAGTTAAATAAATTAAAACAAACAAAAAACCAGTAATGATCATCTGCCATATATAGCATCTCCTAAAATGGCACAGCATTTGATTGCCAAGCACTGCTCAGAGGGCTTTGCCTGTATTAACTCATTTAATCCTCACAGCAACCTCATGGGGTGGATATTATCAGATGGGGAAACTGAGGCACAGAGAGGTGTATCAGCTTGTCCCAGTGTTTGCAGGCAGTAGGTGGCAGAGCAGAGACCTGAATCCAGACCATGTAGCTCTGGGCCTCACCCTGTTCTGTGGCCTCTGGGTAGTGCTGGGGGCTGGAAGGATGCAAATGACTAAAGTTTGGGTGTGCTTATCTGGAGGGAGGGAAACTGAGGCCCCAAGAGCAGCAATTCCATTTAGTGAGCACAGACCACATGTTAAGCACTGTGCTAAGTGCTCTCATGGATTAGCTAATTTAATGCTCACAACAAATCTGTGAGATCGATGTTTTTATCTTCACTTTATAGCCGGGGCAACAGATGCAGAGAGGTAAAGAAACTTATCCAAGGTCACACAGCTGCCAAATGGTGGAGCTGGGGCTTAAATTGACACCAAAGCCCAGCCTCTTTGTCCCTACTCTGCACAGTCCACTCCCCAGAGAGAGGAAAAACTGACTTGCTTGGTCAAAGTCACTCAGCTAGGTGGCAAGGCCCTCATGCTACCCCACCATGCTGTCTCTCCTACTAACTATATATTTATTTGTTACTACTCGTGACATTTGCCATTTAAAAGCGACATGCAATTCACTCCTGCCCCATGGGTCTCAGTCAAGTAGGTGACAGAACCATCCCATTGTTTCTCCCCACTGGCCTTCCCCTGCCTTTCTCCTTCCCAATGCATGAGAACTTTCATATTCCCTAACAGACCCCTGGGCTGAGGGGCTTAAGAAACCGTCCAGTCCAACCTGCTCCCTCCCAGGCCCGGAAGGAGCAGGGTGGGGAGTGGGGGGTGATGTGGGGCTGCTTTTCCTTCCAGAAGCGGGTGAACGTGACCTATGAGAACATGTCGCATGCCTTGTGCCCCTACCATAATCTGAACATCATTAAGAAGGAACCCGGGCAGAAACTCCTGTTCAGGTGAGTGGCCTAGGGGCCAAGATGCCAGGGGGAGTGGAACTGGGGTGGGGTGGCCTGGAAGCCCTCTGCAGCTGGGGCAGGGGCTGATTTGCAGCTGGGGCCTGAATTCCAGATTTCTTAAGACACCCAGGAAGATCAATCAGGACAAGGGCAGCAGCAGGGAGCTTCTGGAGAGCCAGGAGCAGGACAGGGTGGACTTCAAGGAGGAGATGCTGAAAGTCTCTCTGTGAAGGACATGTGGACTCCAGACACCGGGCACCAACAGGGCAGAGACTGAGTCTCCCACGAAGGCAGCTAGCTGTTCAGGGCCTCCTCCCTCCTCCCAGGGCAGCAGGGAACCCCAGCTGGGTTTTGCTCTCTCGGATCAGAGCTGGTGTCTCAGACCTCAAAGCTGCCTGGGGACCTGGAACAGCTGAGCACCGGCAGGCCTCACCTCCAGGACACTGTGGGGGCATTCTTTGGGTAGGGCAGCCCTGGTTGCTAAGTGGGAGCACAGGGAGTGAACTTTCTCCCTATCCTGCCCCTTAGTACCTGCCCAGCTCAGGAGAGGAAGCCAGTCGCTGAGAGAACATCCAGCCCAATTCCTTCAATTTATGGAAGAAGGAAGCAGAAGTGCCTCACTGAGCCTCAGTTTTCCTCATCTGCAAAATGGGCACACTCGTGAAAACCACCCTCAGGGGGCTGGTGCATGAAATGGAAAAAAGAATTACTGCTTTGTCGACCTTAGTAATGATAACAATGATGATGCCTGACAGTTAAGTGCTTACCATGTGCCAGGCCTTGTGCCAAGGGTTCTACCTATATTTTATCTCATTCAATTCACATACCACCCACTGGAGGTTTAAAGATGGGGAAATGGAGGCAGAGGCTTGCAGAGCTGAGATGCTTCCCTCGAACCCAGTGCTGTGACCTGTTTTCTTTTAGTGCCTCTGAATGTAATGGGCACTTCTCAAGCAGGGGCCATAGCCCTACCTCTCTGCCCTCAGCATCTTCATAAACAGTTTATTTCACCTGGCCCAACTCCCTTGTCCTCAGTTTTCAGTCCTTGGTGACTCTGATCATGACCCAGTAAAGATTGCCCACCCCGCCCACATCCTGGCTTCCTATGCTCCTATACCCGTATCTGCCAATGGACCTTGGGCAAGTTATTCTATGTCTTTGGAGCCTCATGTTTCTCATCTGCAAAATGGGGATGCTATTCCTAACCCGACCTCACAGGATCCCCAGAAAACTTGAATAAGACAGTAGTTGTGAAGTACGTGACTGCCGTATAAGGAGTTAAGAAAACTCAGCAAACCCAAAGCTGCTCTAAAGCATGAAAATGCCTCTGCTATTGGTTCAGCTTCTCCTCGCTGTTCCCCAGCCCCCCAGGTACCTCCCGATGGGGTCAGAGCCTCTGCCCTTGCAACCCCAGGGAAGCTGGGGGAGAAAGGAAAGGGAGTGTTTTCAGTTCATTGAAAACAGAACTTCCTGGATTCGAATCTTCTTTTCTGGAAGGAGGAAACCACCTCTGCCTCTTGCCTCCAGCAGGTCAGGAAAACACCCCCACCACCCACCCCCATCTGGCTGGGCCTGATCTGGCCTTGGGTCACTGTTACCGAGAAGCTGATTTGGGACTCAAAGCTGTGACTGCTCATAAGCAGGGAAAATCCTGGCTTAGTCCCGTCTTGGGCCCTGGACAATTCCACAATAGAAGGGGCCAGGCAGGGGCCTTGGCCAAAACGTTTAGCAGGAAAATCCTAGGCCCCTTTAGTCTTCCTGAGACTGTTCCATCTCCTTGACTTTGCTCCAGGATGAGCCCATGCCCCATAGCTTTTCTCATCATCCCCGGCCCAGAACTACATAAGGGGACTGGGAGGGACCATCGAAATCAACTCGTCCAGCCTCTCCTCTTACAGACAAGGCAGCTGAGGCCAGAGAGGGGGAGTGACATGCCCAAGGACATACAGCCCAGCTCAGCATGCTGCCTCCTCACGGTGCCTCATTTCTAACTGTCTCGCATCTCATGGGTCCAAGACGTAGATGTTTAAATGAGAGGATGGAGTCATAAGTCATTTCTTCCAGTTATGATGTTGGCATCTGCCTGCTGTTGTATTAATGGTTGTCAAAAGCTGCATATCCCAAAGACTATATCTTCACGCCGGGGTGGTGCGGGGAGTGTTAAATCTCACCCAACGCTGGGACCGTTGGGGCCAGGAGTGAGCAGTGGGCTTGAGCAGAGTCTACCACCCCAGACCCCAGATCCCTGGACTCTCCACTCAGCTCTGGGCTGAGCTGTACCCCGTTTCTCCAGGAACATTAGACCCTGGTCTGGGATGGATGCCTGGGTGCCAGGAATAAAGGGATTCATTCAGCCCTTCCTTCCATGAACATTAATTGAGCACCTCCTGTGTACCTGGCACGAGAGGAAGCTCTGGGTTTATATCCATTTTTTACACAACTAAATTCCTGCAAAGTGGTGGGTCACCGAAAACAACATATATCAAGATGGACTTCCTCACAAATCATCTTAACAAGCAGGAAATAGAGTCCCATGGTTTGAAAAAGTAGCCAGCCACGTCCTTTTTTGCCAGATTACATTAATGTCAACAGTAAATAAAGAGTTTATGAAAAAAAAGTGAGTATATTGAGAAGTTCATGATACAAGTCACTGTCTCCATCCAGTCAAGCCATTTACAGCGCTAACCCAGGAGCATGGGCTCCATCATGTCCACCTTCTCCTTATGTGGATTCTTTTTTTTTTTTTTAAGATTTTTTTTGATGTGGACCATTTTTAAAGTCTTTATTGAATTTGTTACAATACTGCTTCTGTTTTATGTTTTGGATTTTAGGCCACGAGGCACGTGGGATCTTAGCTCCCCAACCAGGGATCAAATCCGCACCCCCTGCATTGGAAGGCAAAGTCTTAACCAAAGGGACCACCAGGGAGGTCCCTCCTTATGTGGATTCTTGCCAACAAAGTCTTTTTCTCTTGAAAGGAAGCTCCAGATCTAGCACTTCCCCCCAGCTTTACTGAGACATGATTGACGTATAATGTTGTGTGAGTTTAAGGTGTACAACGTCCAGCACTTTCTCCCATCCTAGTGGCCCTGCCACGTCTCAGGCTCTTACTGCAGGAAGCCTGGGCTGATGCTAGTGACCCAACGTCTTTCTCATGCAGGATCCTAGTTGTGACAGCCTTTCTTGGCTTCTTCCTCTGGTTCCTCCCTATGGTGTTAATCTACATTTTCTAGTCAAGTGTTCTCTTAAGTTTTATAGAGACACGCAGAAAACACACACACTTACAAAGCAAGGTCCTGATGCCTCCAAGCCACCCAGGGTCTGGTCGTGAACGTGAAGGTGGTCCAGGCTCAGGAGGAGCCCTGTGCAATGCTGGTGTCAGGTCCCCTCAGTCCCCTTCTCCACACTGGCTTGACCACTCAGTTTGATGACCTCTGAACTAAGCCACTCCTGGGACAGCCCCAAGATTTGGGTGGGGAGTTTTAAAGTGGGTTGTCCTGAAATCAGAATGTGCATGTTTAAAAAATATTTTTATTTTAAAAAATTTTATTTATTTATTTAGGCTGCACCACTCAGCATGCGGGATCTTAGTTCCCTGACCAGGGATCGAACCTCTGCCCCCTGCAGTGGAAGCTTGGAGTCCTAATCACCTGACCGCTGGGGAAGTCCTCAAAATATTTTAATCGTGATCTTAATTTTTTAAATTCCCTAATCCTTGTAAATTAACTGCTCCTATGGGGAGGGCTGGGGGTGGTATACAAAGGAGAGTTGGGCCCTGCACTTGGGAAGTTCACACATCAGTGGGGGAAGCAGAAGTAGCTGATGAGCGACTTTGTTGCAGTCCCCAGGGGGAGGTCACTGAGAGGTGAATGTGGAGAACTAGTGGCTCTGGTGAATTCTGCTTGGGGGGCGGGAGCAGGGAGAGTGTCCTAAGGAGATCAGGCAGGCTTCTGCTCTGTTTTTCTCCTTCCCTTTTGGAGGGGTGAAGTCTGGAGGTACAGTGTGGAGGAGGGCCTTCTGATCATGAGGGGTCAGGGAGAATGCGGGGTGCAGGGCAAATGGGAGCAGGGCAGACTGCAGAGGCCCATCCCTGCCAGAGGGCAGAGGGGGTCCCTGAAGTTCATGCTGGGGTCAGCCTGGCTCACTCAGACAGGGAAGCAGACCAGGATTAGGGCTGAGACCCTGAGAGGGTGAGGAGAGAGCCTTTAGGAAGAGGGAGGGGGCTGTCCTGTGTCTGACCCATGAGGAATGCAGGGGGAAACTCCCAACAGCACCACCTGCGCATAACCTATTTCATGCAGCAGCTGATGCTATGAGGATATAAAACATTGCTTGAAGCCCGTCCACAGGGAGACTTCAATTGTCCACCCAACAGACTTACTGGGAAGTGCGGTCCCAGGCCCTGTGCTGGCCCTGTGCACCACGTCACAGGAGCCCGACTGGCCTCTGACACCCAGATCTAGGCTTGGGATGGACAGTTGATTAAAACTGTGCTCTTTTCTCAGGAATGAAGTGAAACTGGAAGGAGAAATGGTGAGAGGAGCAGCTGGCCCGGGATGGGGGCATGTTCCCCGCAGGGGCAGCTGAGCCCTGCGGTTCACCGCCCAGAGCAGAGTCTGAGGTGGGAGCTGGGGCCCATTTCAGGGTTTTAGGAGGGATGAGCCAAATCCAACCCTCACCTCAGATGGAGCTGCCCTGGCCCACTGACGCTCAGATGTTTTCACGTCTGTTCACATTAAATGAGCTCTGTGTGGTAAGGCTAATGCATGAAGCTCATCATGGCTTCTACTGGCAGTTACAGAGGCCTTTGATGATAATAAATGATACAGTAAGATAATAAACAAATAATAGTGTAACAAACATAATGAAAATATGCACTTTGGCAGACAAGATCTTTCAGCATCTGATACCCATGTAGCAAAAACATGGAGGTTTTTTTGTTTTGTTTTTTTACTTCTAGGCAAAGACAATTCAGGGTCACTCCCAAATACAAAGATGAGTGGAATGAACAAATGAGCCTCCTCCTGCACCCCTCCCCCGCCCTCAGGTGGCTTCCCAGTTTGTCATCCCAGGAATCCAGAATAAAGTGTGGGAAGGACGTGTTCCCTCCAAATCCAGGGATATGCCTCAGCAACTCCTGAGTCCTGTTAATAAGTCCTCCCTGTACTAGTGACCTCTCTGATGCCTGCTGGTGCCTGGCCCGGTGCAGGGCGCCCCCCTGAGTTCTCACAAACACTGTGGTCCTCATGAAACCTTTAGAAACTCTATTCTGGTTTCACTGCTTAGGATTCTAGGGACACTCAGGCTGCAGGCTTCTCTCCATGGAAGGGCCTGCAGTTTAAAACCATGTTCACCAGGTGGCGCAAAGCCTCTTGTGTTGGTGTTCGGGCCACTTTCTGCTGAATGTCTGTTCTGTGACAGAGCATGCCTGCCCTCTCCTACTAAGATGTGAGTACAACTCTCCAGCTCAGGCATGCTCTGTAAGGAGACATCCAGCCCCTGCTTGAATACAGGGATGGGGAGCTCACCATCTCCCTGGGCAGAGTCAGTAGCAGGAGTGAGGGTGGAATTGAAGGTACCAAAAAGCTACCTGTTCAGTGACGTCACCCACGCTCTCCCAACCAGCATGGCAATGGTTTCTGAAATTCCTAGATTCCCAGTCTCTTTGTTGGGAATAACTTACCTGCTTTTCTTATCACCTTTTCCCTGAGTAGTTTACCAACTTTCTGAGCAGAGGCCAGGGGTGTGTCAAAAATCTATCTACCCTCACCCCACACACTCAGCCACTGATTAGGAATCAAAAGGACTGAGGCTCCCTCAGTTCCCTGGTGGCTTTAGTGCAGTCAGCCTCCTGGGCCTAAGTTTCTACAGCTGTTAAATGAGTAACAGCATCTTCTGCCCTGCTTACCACATTTTCTTGAGAAACTTCAAATGAAACAATGTATTCATTTACTTCACAAATATTTATTAAGCACCTATGATACACTAGGCACTGTTCTAGAAAGTGGGGAATACAGTGGTAACCAAGACAGATGAGTAAGTGATAAACACAGCATATGATGTCAGGTGGTGATAAGCACCATGAAGGAAAATAAGACAGAGTTAAGTGAAGGGGCCAGTTTTAAATTGAGCTGCCAGAGATGTGAAACGCTTGTGAAAGTAGAAGCAAGTCATCGTCACGTACATCAACTTTCCCCCTGTAGTCTGCTATTTATTTATTTTTGGCTGTGTTGGGTCTTCATTGCTGTGCATGGGCTTTCTCTAGTTGTGGCGAGCGGGGGCTACTCTTCGTTGTGGTGCACGGGCTTCTTGTTGCGGTGGCTTCTCTTGTTGCAGAGCATGGGCTCTAGGTGCGCATGCTAAGTAGTTGTGGCGCACGGGCTTAGTTGCTCTGCGGCATGTGGTATCCTCCCGGACCAGGGCTCAAACCCGTGTCCCCTGCATTGGCAGGTGGATTCTTAACCACTGCACCACCAGGGAAGTCCCTGCCTGACCCCCTTTTATTTGGCCTATGGTTCCCACCATAAAAGTCACGCCTGATATAGACAATGTTGTTAGTTTCTGTTATGTGTAACCAAACTCAATCCTAATGGGTATGCATAATGCAGACAGGAAGGCCGGGAGGAGAAGACCAACATGGCCCAGAGCTATCCCTCTCTATCCCCCTCCTTTGCCCATGGGGGAGCCACAAGATAAGACCAATGAGATCATAAAGTCTCCTGAACAGACCTCATCACTCCAAGTTAGTCTAAACATCCCAACTCAAGGAAGCCCTGTGTATTGTTCACAGTGCTCTGGCTGGAAAGCCCCAGGGTTCTAAATATGGCCCTTGAAATCCCAGTAATTCTGATCAGGAAGGGATTTCCCCTCAGTCAGATGATTGCCCACTCCAGCCAGTGACACACTTAGGTTCTCAACCTGTGGCATGGGGTGGGGGTTGGGGGGTGCATATCAGGTTCTCAGGGAGCAGATGGTCACAGTATGCAAATCTCCAAGAGATTCTGAAGCACCTGAAAGGCACTTTTCTTCCCACCAGCCCTCCCAAGCATCAGGATCTGGCCCAGTTTTAGGGATGGGGAAACTGAAGATCGAAGATGTCGAGGGGAGCTTGAGGGTCTGGGATCTGGCTTTCACTCAGAGACCCCTCCAAGCTTTGGAATAGACCACGCCAACTCTACCCCTCCACAAACACTAAAGTGATTTGCAATTTTTAAAAAGTTTTGTTTCCCTGGCTGAACAGTGAATAAATCACCAACTTGGGTACTGATCGGCATCAAAAAGAGAAAAGGGGGGCTTCCCTGGTGGCGCAGTGGTTGAGAGTCTGCCTGCCAATGCAGGGGACACGGGTTCGAGCCCTGGTCTGGGAGGATCCCGCGTGCCGCGGAGCAACTGGGCCCGTGAGCCACAATTGCTGAGCCTGCGCGTCTGGAGCCTGTGCTCCGCAACGAGAGAGGCCGCGATGGTGAGAGGCCCGCGCACCGCGATGAGGAGTGGTCCCCACTTGCCGCAGCTGGAGAAGGCCCTCGCACAGAAACGAAGACTCAACACAGCCATAAATAAATAAATAAAAGAACGTGAATTTCTTTAAAAAAAAAAAAAAAAGAGAGAAAAGGGACTTTGACAAGGCAGGAGATCTGAACTAGAGCTGACAGCGGAAGGTCCTCAAAGAAATAACAGAAAAAACTTGGTGGCTCAACCACATCTTATTTTGAGCAAGATGAAGTTCTTTTCTGATACTACAAATTAATTCATCTGACTCTATAGTGAGGAAGACATGCCCAGATCAAAATCCAGCCCCCCTTCAAAGGGAGCCAGTCCTGATGATTCTGCATCTACTGTATTAATTAAGGTATCTACTGTATCAGCTATAGCTGTAGCATACAAATGGAAATCTCAGCAGCTTATTAGCATGATAGACATTTTGTTTTGTTTTGTTTTGTTTTTCTTCCACTTTTATTGAGATATAATTGACATACAGCACTGTATAAGTTTAAGGGGTACAGCATAATGATTTGACTTACATACACCATGAAATGATTAGCACAATAAGTTTAGTAAACATCCATAATCTCATATAGATACAAAATTAAAGAAATAGAGAAAAACTTTTTTCTTCCTTGTGATGAGACTCAGGATTTACTCTCAACAAGTTTCACATGTAACATACAGCAGTGTTAATTATATTTATCATGTACATTACATCCCTAATACTTATTTATCTTTTAACTGGAAGTTGGTACATTTTTACTGCCTTCCCCCACCCGACACACACTCCACCTCTGGTAACCACAAATCTGATCTCTTTTTCTATGGCTTTGTTTGTTTGTTTTTGAAGTATAATTGACCTACAACACTATGTTAGCTCCTAATACACAACATAGTGATTTGATATTTCTATACCTTTCAAAATGATCAAGATAAGTCTAGTTACCTTCCCATCACCATACAAAGATATTATGTAATTATTGACTATATTCCCCACACTGTACATTTCATACCCATGACTCATTTATTTTGTAACTTAAAGTTTGTACCTCTTAATCTCACTCACCTATTTCTCTCCTCCTCCCATCCCCTTCCCCTCTGGCAACCACCTGTTTGTTCTCTGTATCTATGACTCTGTTTCTGCTTAATTATATTTGTTCATTTGTTTTGTTTTTTAGATTCCACATATAAGTGAAATCATACAGTGTTTGTCTTTTTCTGTCTGACTTAATTCACTTAGCATAATACCCTCTAGGTCCATCCATGCTGTCACAAATGGCAAGATTTCATTCTTTTTTATGGCTGAGTAATATTCTGGGGTGTGTGTGTGTGTGTGTGTGTGTGTGTGTGTGTGTGTGTGTTTCACATCTTCTTTATCCATTCATCTATTGATGGGCACTTAGGCTGCATCCATATCTTGGCTACTGTAAACAATGAATATCTTTTTCCATCCCCTTTCGGTCTGTGTGTCTTTAGATCTGAAGTGAGTCTGTTATAGGCAGCATATATATGGGTCTTGTTTTGTTTCCATTCACCCACTCTATGTCTTTTGATTGGAACATTTAGTCCATTTACATAAAGTAATTATTGATAGGCACCTACTTATTGCCATTTTAAAAATTGCGTTTGGGTTGTTTTTGTAGTTCTTTTTTGTTCCTTTCTTCTTCTTTTGCTCTCTTCCCTTGTGATTTGATGACTATCTTTAGTGTTATGTTTGGATTCCTTTCTCTTTTTTTGTGTGTGTATCTATTATAGATTTTTGGTTTGTGGTTACCATGAAGTTTATATATAACTATACAACACACACACACACACATACACACACACACACACACACAAAACCCTGCATAATCCGTGGCCTGCCATGTATCTTCTAACTTCCTCTTATAGATTGAATTGTATTCCCCCAAATTCCTGTGTTGAAGCCCTAACCTACAATACTTCAGAATATGACTATGTTTGGAGATAGGGTCTCTAAAGAGGTAATTAAATTAAAACAAGGCCATTACAGTGGGCCCTAATTCAATCAGACTGGTGTCTTATAAAAAGTGGAGATAGGAACTCAGAGGGATTCCAGGGATATGTATGCACACAAAGTAAAAACCATTTAAGGAAACAGAAGGTAGCTGTCTGCAAGCCAAGGAGAGAGGCCTCAGAAAAAATAAACCCTGCTGGCACCTGCATCTTGGACTTCCAAACTCCAGAACCATGATAAAGTAAATATCTGTTGTTTAAGCCACCCAGTCTGTGGTACTCTGTTCTGGCAGCCCTAGCAAACTAGTACCCATTCTTCCTTTTGAGGATTCTCTGTGTTATGGTTCAGTACTTTGATAAATTAACCTGTGATGATGTTTTAATAGAGGTGATGGAGTCCCTCAAATTTCCCTCAGTAACATATCTAAGCTTGAAACATGAATCTTCAATGCCTAACCCCTAAAAGAGATTGGCAGTGAGTTAATACAGGTATCAGCTCAGCACCCCTCTTGCCATCCTCCTGCTAATAATTGATTTTGCCTATGGAAGCAGCTCCTCTCCTACTCCATCACAGTCTCCTGGTCCTGGCAGTTGAGGAGGGCCCTGTAACCTAGGCAGGGCCACTGAGAGAAGCTCATTCCCCTGACCACAGTGATTGGTCCAGAGATGGCACATGACCCAGGACAGGCCAATCAGAGATCTTCCCTGGGATTTTTCTAATTGGAGCTGGCAAGGAAGTTATCCCCAAGCTGGTGGTGGCCATGTCCTCTGCCATGAGGGGACGCCAGGGAAGAAGGAAGGTGATGTGGGGTCCCAACAGGGGTTGGTCTCTCACGTCCAATTGGTGGGATTTCTGAGCTGTCCGAATCCCTGTGGATCTCCCTTCAATTCTCTGACAAACTCAATAGCTTTTTAATAAATCTCTCATTTAAAATGGTTTGAGCTGGGGTTCTGTCTTAGGCAAATAAGAAGAATCTGACTATATTTTGAGGAGAAGGTATAATTTTCAGTCAAACAATTGCTTGGAACCTTTCAAGTTCACTCCCAAGCCTGATACTTTTCTTTTTCTTAGGAGGTAAGTTCCCCATCATTAGAGGTTTTCAAGCAGAAAAGGGATGTCCTTTGGGATGACACAGAGGGAATTATTGCATTGGAGCTCAAGAGATTTAACTGGGTGGCAAGAATATTCTCAGTAATAATCACTGATCCCATTGTGTACAGTGTCCTCCTGCTAGGGATTAGAGGCCTAGTATTTGAATATGGTCCTAGTATTCTCTCAAACCCATGGACCAAGAGTTTATGATCATCAATGTAATACACCATATTAGTAAAATGAAAAACAAAACCCACATGATCATCTCAATAGACAAAAGAAGCAGTTGACAAAGTCCAAATGCTTTTAGGATAAAAATACTAAAGGAACTAATACTATAAGAAAATACCTTTAACCTGATAAAGGCCATTTATGAAAACCCCACTGCTACCATCATAGATGCTTTCCCCCAATATCAGGAGGTTCTAGCCAGGGGAATTAGGCAAGAAAATAAAAGGCATCCAGATTGAAAAGGAAGAAGTAAAACTACATCTGTTCACAGATGACATGATATTGTACATAAAAATCTTAAGGGAAAAAAATTTATTAGAACTATTAAATGAGTTCAGCAAGGTTGCAGGATACAAGATCAATCTACAAAAGTTAACTGTATTTTTGTAAACTAACAATGAACATCTGAAAATGAAATTTAAAAACAATTCTATTTACAGTAGTATCAAGAAGAATAAAATATTTAGGAATAAACTTAAACAAAGTGCTAGAGATATACTCTGAAAACTACAAAGCATTGTTGAAAGAAATTAAGGAAGACCAAAATAAATGGGCAGGAACTTCCCTGGTGTCCAATAGTTAAGACTCTGCACTCCAAATGCAAGGGGCCAGGGTTGTATCCCTGGTCGGGGAACTAGATCCTTCATGCATGCCGCAACTAAGAAGTCTGCATACTGCAACTAAGAAGTCTGCATGCCACAAGTAAAAAAGATCCTACATGCCGCAACTAAGATCTCTTGCAGCCAAAATAAATAAATAAAATGAATTTTTAAAAATGGGCAAACATCCCGTGTTCATGGATGGGAAGATTTAATATTGTTAAGATGGCAGAACTCCTCAAATTGACCTATAGATCCAGTACAATCCCTATCAAAATTCCAACCTTTTTTTTTAGAGAATTGGAGACGCTGATACTAATAGTCATATGGAATTGCAAGTGACCCCCCCCCCCAATAGCCAAAACTATCTTGAAAAGAAAAACAAAGTTGGAGGACCCACATTTCCTGATTTCAAAACCTACTGCAAAGCTACAGTAATCAAAACAGTGTGGTACTGGCATACTGATAGACATGTAGATCAATGAAATAGAATTGAGAGTCCTGAAAAAAAAAATAAAAGAATTGAGAGTCCTGAAATAAACCCATACATCTATGGCAACTGATTTTCAATAAGGGTGCCAAAAGTATTCAGTGGGGAAAGAACAGTCTCTTCAACAAATGGTGTTGAGAGAACTGGATATCCACATGCAAAAGAATGAAGTTGTACCCTTACTTCACACCATATACAAAAATTAACTCAGAATGTATCAAAGACATAAATATAAGAGCTAAAACCATAATACTCAGAAGAAAATTATGAGTAAATCTTCATTACCTTGGATTAAGTAAGAGTTTCTTAAATATGACAGTAAAAGCACAAGCAACAAAAGAAAAAAACTGACAAATTAGACTTCACTAAAATTTAAAACTTTTGTGCTTCAAAGGATACCACCAAGAAACTAAAAAGACAACACAAAAATTGGAGAAAACATGAATCTGACAAGGGACTTGTATCCAGGATAAAGGAAGAATTCTTACAACCTAATAAAAAAAAGACAAATAGCCCAATTAAAAATTGGGTAAAAGACTTAAATAGATGTTTCTCCAAAAAAGATATAAAAATGGCCAGTAAGCACATGAAAAGATGCTCAACATCATTAATCATAAGGAAAATGTAATCAAACCACAATGAGATACTACTTCACATATACTAGGATGGCTGTAATAAAAAAGACGGACAATAACAAGTGTTGAAGTTGGAACCCTCATATAAGGCAGATATGCAGCTGCTATGAAAAAACAGTTTAGCATTTTCTCAAAAAGCTAAGGTAGAGTTACCATATGGTCCAGGAATCTCATTCCTAAGCATATAACCAAGAGAATTGAAAATTTATGAATATATATATATATAACACACACAAATGTTCATAGCAGCATTATTCATAAAGCCCCTCCCCCCCAAAAAAACCCCAACCCAAAGAAACAAACAACTGAAGAATGGATAAACAAACATGGCATATCCACACAATGGAATATTATTTGGCTATAAAAGGAATAAAGTTCTGATACATGCTATAACATGGATGACCTTGAAAACATTATGCTAAGTGAAAGAAGGCAAATACAAAAGGCTACCTATTGTATGATTCCATTTATGTGAAATGTCCAGAAGAGGCAAATTCATAGAAATAGACAGTAGATTGGTGCCTGCCAGGGGCAGGAGGGAGGAGGAAATGGCAAGTGACAGCTAATGGGTATGGGATTTCTTTTCAGAGTGATGAAAACGTTCTGGAATTAGACAGTGGCAATTGACACACAACTGTATGAATATACTAAAAACCGCTGAATTGCACACTTTAAAATGGTGAACTTTATGGCATCTGAATTAGAGCTCAGTAAAGGTGTTACTAAAGAGAAAAAGAGTTTATGAGCAAATAGAGCCTCTGTGTAGAGTGTCAGTTTCCTCTAAGAGAGCAGCAGGTCAGGGGCACTTTCCTAGGGATACAGGAGTGGGACACAGCATAAAAATTAAAACCCAGACTTTGAATCCTGATTGTTGTGAGTTTGAATCCTGCTTCCACCTCTTCTGAACTGTGAAATGTTAGGAAATTGACTGTGAGCCTCTCATCTGTAAAATGAAAATAATCTCTACTTTGTAGGGTTCTTATAAGGATTAACTACATGGTAGCTTAGAGTATTCAATAAATGATAGTTATTATTATTTTCTCTTGGACACAGAGGAAGGAGATCTCTGGAAGGAAACTCTGGCCTTGGATGAAAAATGGGAAGAAGAGGCCCAGTTTCAATAAGTAGACAAACAGACTTCAGGTTAGCTTGGGCTAAAGGCATATGAAGGGCCCTCTCCAGGCATGGGGAGTGGTCATTGTGGGTCCAGGGAGGATGATTGAAGAGAGAAGGAGTACAGATACTCAGCCTCCCACTACTGCTGCCAGATCTATGGGTTAGAACTAGGAGACAAATTGGATAAGTTATTATTATCACATTCTGCTGCCACAACTTTTCTCCCTTATTATTGGGAAGTGGCTGGGAGCTGCTCTGCATTCTCAAATTAGATGTGAGCACCAAAATCAGCCCAGGTTCCCCTTGGCTGAGCTGGTCATTCTGCATTCAAATAAACAGCAGCAGCTGATGATTAGGACCAGCATTTCAGAGGGGCTGAATGTTTTCTTCTCATCAATATTTGATTCTTGTGGAATAACAGATGGTTTTTATTTCATTCTTTGCATGCTTTATGTACTTTTCAAATTTCCTACAGGGACGAGGTATCTGATTAAAGTGCTATTAGGAAAATCATAATAAGTGTGATTCATGCCCACATGGCCATTTGTCTAGACTTTTCTTTCTCATATCTCGCATGGCTCCTTCAAGATAAGTATTTGTGAGCTGTATCAGTCAGGGTTCAGTTGGAGGAAAACAGAAACTATGTCAGCTAATTTTAGCAGAAAATGAATCAGAGGTTTACAAAGTCATTGGAAGGGCTGGAGAAGTGGGTTCCGGGTAGGACCTCCAGCAATGTTCCAGAACACCACCACCAGACAGCAACATGCTGGAATCCTGCTGCTAAAAAGTACACAGCTTCTCTTAATCTTGCTTGTTCCAGCAGCAGCTAAATCCACAGAAAGATCTGGGAAATGTACTTTTCAGTTTTCCAGCCTATGAGGTAGAGGAAGAGACCCTTGGAGGAGGTTGGGATGAATGTGAATGGGGTCAATCCATCAGGACAATCAAGATTTTAATATTTCATAAAATTTAAATAAATTTAACATTTAATATATTAAAGTACATTTAACTTTGCTCAATACTTACTTGAGGTAAACAACTGATGGTCCTTTTTTTGTGTATCTGTGTAAAATTTGTATCTGCAGTGTAAAATGACTTTTTCCCATCTGTGAAGTCTATAAATTTACCCCTGAAGCCCTATCTGTGACACAAGCCCTTGAAATGTGGAGAAGTGGTTTTCCTTTGAGAAGTGCTCATATCTGACTCTTGAGTGCTTTGCATTTGGCTGACACTGAAGTGAATAATTGCTTTCTCTACAGGAAGTGAGAAACTCCTGTGCGTTATGGGAAGCAAGAGCTTCCTTATATTCTCTTGAGAATAATGAGCACTTCCTGGAGGAAACAATATAACTTGATAAGTTGAATATTTCTTTTCAATTAAAGAACCAGCTGCTCAAGAATAAACTCCGAGTCCAAGAAGCATCTGAGAAGATGCTTAGCTTCACTAATAATCGAATAATTCAAACAACAGTGAGTGACTCTTGGATTGACAGCAATGAACAGGTTCAGTGGTGTTGTAAGTGGGAAGAAGCAGCCACACTCACAAACCACAGCTGGAGGTGTGAAGAGGTGCAAAGTTTTGGAAGGGAATTCGGTAGAGTCTACCAAAGATTTAAACGTGTCTCCCTTTTAACTCAGCCATTCTATTTCTAAGAATATACCTTTCAGAAATGTTCTCACATAATACAAAAATATATTTAAAGAGAGATTCTCTGAAGCACTGGGTTACAATCACAAAAGCTTGGGAAAGATGCAAATGGCTAGCGATGGGGTTTGGATAAATAAATACAATGAAATACTATGCAGCTAATGTAAAGAAAAGCAGATCTGTAAGTAGTGACGTGGAATGGACATGTGGAACCCAGGTGCAGGGCTGGGGGTCTCTTGGTCATTTGCCAAATGTTGATGCTATCCTTGTCTACGAATGTTTGGAATTGGTAAAACCGTGATTCAGAGAACATGGCACAGCGAGGCTTAGGTTTTGTTATATAAGATAATTTATATAAGCTGTATCAAGGAATTAAACTAAAAGCATGGGATATTCTCTAGTCTTCATGTCTTCCATTAAGTCATGAGAATTTTACTTACCTCTCAGTGCCTCAAGTGAAAAAGGAAAAGTTGAACTTGGATGTCCTAATTGTCAACCACCTTGGGTTTAAAAGAGGGAGGGGTGTTACCTTGGAGAGGGAGGTAGTGACCTAGCTGTGGACAAGCTGATTCGGGCCCACCCCCTTGTCCCCTCCCCTCCCCACTGCTTGCCTAAGTTGAGTTGGGAGTGGGGGCTGGGAGTTCCACTCCAACTTTTGAAAATTTCAAGGAGAAAAGTTATCTGCAGAAGGCTGAGGAGCCAGTGTGTGTAAAATGCAATTTTCTTCATGTCACCTTGCGTGGGAAATACAGGGACATTGCTGAACACCCCTCCTGAGTATTGACTGTTTCTTGGAGTTCTGAACCCTTTCACACACTGAGTTAAAAAAAGAAACTATCTGGGGCTTGGAAGGGAGAAGGGGGTCTTCCCTGCTCTTTGGCCAAAAACTCCCTTAAGACAATGTTTATTGTGGAACCACCACCACAAGAACATCTAGGGGAAAAAAAAAGCAAGCTGTGGAACAGTATATATTGAATGCGCCCATCTGTGAAGAAGATGATGATAATAATAAATGAGACGATGCTATTTTCTATTAAAAGTATCCCAGAGGAGCATATTCAAAACAGTGACTCTCTCCCACATGTCAGGGTGTTTTGGGGTCCCTGGTGTTTTAAGTCTCATACACAGATATGCATTATTATAGCAGTGCAACAGCTCTGCTCTCAGCAAAGTTAGCCCAACAGGCTTGCCTGCCTGTCAATAAGGCTCTTGCTTTGATAAGATAAGACTTTCAAAGTCTGTCCTGGATAGCTCATTTTCTGGTTCCCTGGTGGAAGTAGAGTGATTTTACTTATCAATTGAGACCACAGTCACCTGCTAATGCGAAGGTCCACGTATTCCTTGAAACACAGTTCCTTCTGGGTTGGATCCTAGTGCCTGAAATCCCACCATCTGATAAGGTTCCCCAGGGAATTTCAGAAGTGTCAGAAGAGACTGGCCCTCAAGTCTCACCTTGTGGGCAACCTCTGCAGGTGGAAACCTGGTCCTACCCCATACTTAAGTGGAAGGTCAGCGCTAACTAAGAATGAAAGTCACTAAGGGCCGAAAAAAGCTGTGAGTAACGCTCTAGGGATCAAATTTGGCTTTAGTTTCCTCAATACTCGTTTCACATTTTTTATTTCAAGATGAATTATTTTCTCTTTTATTTCATTTTATTTGCTTATTTTTTAGAGCCCATAAAGGGAACACTTTGAAAGGAACAGGATGGCACTGTCATCTGTCTGTCACACACCCCTTCTGCTGGACAGACAATTAAAGTGAGTGCCCCTAAGTGCTTCCTCCAGCAGGAAGAGGACTGTCCCAGTGGGTTCCTGACTCAAAGGAGATGGGCAGCTGAATCGTGAACCTGGATCAGAGTTAGCTGGGTAGGGGTGCTGGCACCTGGAGACCCTGGAGACTGCTGAATGGCCGTCTGTGAAAGAGTGTATATTAGTTCCCCGTAGCTACCGTAACAAGTTGCCACAAATTTGGGGGCTTAAAATAACAAATTTATTCTCTCACAGGAGACCAGAGGTCCAAAATCAAGGTTTCAACAGGGTTGGTTCCCTCTGGAGGCTCTGAGAGAAAATCCATTCCATGCCTTTCTCCTAGACTCTAATGGTAATCCTTGGCATCCGTTGGTTTGTAGATGCTTCACGCCAATCTCTGCCTCCATCTTTACGTGGCCATCTTCCCTCTGTGTACCTAAAATAGCCTTCTGCTTTTCTCTTGTAAGAACACCTGTCATTGGATTTAGGGCCCACTCTAAATCCAGGATCTCTCATCTTGAGGTCCTTAACTTAATTACATCCACAAACACTTTTTCCCATAAGGTCACATTCACAGATTCCAGGGGTTAGGACTTGGACATATGCTTTTGGGGGTCATTGCTCAACCCACTAAAGAGAGGGATCCACTGGGACTGAGGACAGTTGCTGCTCTCATTTCCCTTCGAGCTACCGCAATTATTCCTGGCATGTTGCAAATCTCTCTTTGCCTAATAATTTGCATAACCTCCTATCTGTAAAAGAGGTCCCAGCTCCTGGGGACTAAACTGCATCATTTCAGTCTAGACCTGGCAGGAAGATGGGTGTAATGAAGCCCATTTGCAAAGGAAACTGGGATGCTGAATGGAAGGAGAAATAGACAGGCATCTGGGGTCAGGCGGCCAGCTACTGAGGAACAGGGCCTTCTTGAAACTCCTCTCTTCCCCTCTGCTTATTGTCACTCCCAGGCCTTGTCCTCCCCACGAACCCTCCCAAATGGGAAGATTTGATTTGGGTTTGTTCAGTAGCCAGAAAGCCAGAGCCACTGCTTGGCATTCTCTTTGGGAGGGAGGTCGTGACAGACAGGGCCTAGCTCACAGCCAGAGTTTCTCCAGGGTGACATGTTTGAGACCCCATGTGGACAGGAAGGAAGCTTCCTGTGAGACATAGCAAACTGGAAGCTGTCACTGGGGGAGATACTCCAGGAATCCTCCCTTCAAACCCGCTTTGCTAAAGGGGCAAGCCATTTCTATAATTTGCCCGGTGGGGACCAGCCAGGGAAATACTATACTGTTAACTAATTTTCAGTAACAGGGGACTTCCTTGGTGGTGCAGTGGTTAGGAATCCGCCTGCCAATGCAGGGGACACTCGTTCGATCCCTGGTCCTGGAAGATCCCACGTGTCGCGGAGCATCTAAGCCTGTGCGCCACAACTACTGAGCCTGTGCTCTAGAACCTGTGAGCCACAACTACTGAGCCCGCGTGCCACAACTACTGAAGCCTGCGCACCTAGAGCCTGTGCTCCGCAACAAGAGAAGCCACAGCAATGAGAAACCCACACACTGCAACAAAGAGTAGCCCCCACTCACTGTAACTAGAGAAAGCCCGTGCACAGTGACGAAGACCCAGCGCAGCCAAAAATAAATTAATTAAAAAAATGTCAATAACAGGATATGTAAATAATATACATTTACTATAGAAAAGTGGCAAAGAATAAAAAAAAATAAAGCCATCTATAATTCCAAAGGGAAGTTATCTAAAATATTTAGGTGGTTGTATTTCCATTTAAAAAAAACACACGTGTAGGGAGTTCCCTGATGGTCCAGTGGTTAGGACTCGGCGCTTTCACTGCCATGGCCCTGGGTTCAATCCCTGGTCAGGGAATTAAGATCCCACAAGTCAAAAAAAAAAAGAAATTAAGAGGCCCCATGTCATGGGGCTTAAAAAACAAACAAACAAAAACTAAAAACCACATGTGTATGGGTTTTTTTTTTTTTCAAATTTTTTTAATGCTATTCTTGTCTGCTTACATTCTTTTTATTTATGTATGTATGGCTTTGTTGGGTCTTCGTTTCTGTGCGAGGGCTTTCTCTAGTTGTGGCAAGCGGGGGCCACTCTTCATCGCGGTGCGGGGGCCACTCTTCATCGCGGTGCAGGGGCCACTCTTCATCGCGGTGCGCCCGCCTCTCACTATCGCGGCCCCTCTCGTTGCCGAGCACAGGCTCCATATGCGCAGGCTCAGTAATTGTGGCTCACGGGCCTAGTTGCTCCGCGGCATGTGGGATCTTCCCAGACCAGGGCCCGAACCCGCGTCCCCTGCATTGGCAGGCAGATTCTCAACCACTGCGCCACCAGGGAAGCCCCCATGTGTATGTTTTAACATCATTTGGATTACTCTGCACATGCAGTTTTATATCCCGATTTTTCTACTTAATGTTGTGTCATAACATATATAAATGAAAGTAAACTGTGTTTATGAGGTGGAGTTAAACACTGACAATGAAGTTAAATGTTTATTATGTGCTTATTGATTACTTTTAAATTTGTATTTATTTTTGCATCCTTTATAAAATAAGGAGAGTATTGCCTGTATTATTCATTGCAAATAATTTTTTCTAGTTTTGTTATTTGTCTTTTAACCTTTTATGGTGTTTTTGATGGGCAAAAGTTTATAACTTTGACTTGTAAAGTCTACCATTCTTTTCTTATGTGATTCCTCTCATTATTGTTGGTTTTTGTTTTTATTTCAACATTCCTTTATTGAACCATGTATACTAGTGAAATATAAAGAAACCATAAGAGTTTACAGGAAGATTACCAAGACTGATGTCATTAATTCAATATGAGGCTTCATATACTGAAAACAATTCATCTTCATTATAGAGCATAGCACCTTAAATTTTTGAAAAGCTAAATAAAGCAGTCTGCCTAACTTCAAATCTGTTCCATGAACACGTCTTGCATAATCATCTGACATACTTTTAGGTGCTATACTAACAGCAAATAATTTAACAATAACTTTAACAAAACAATTTTGTTTAACTCAAAAAAAGAAGTATAAAATTCTGGTCAGTCGTATTTTTTTTTAGTGATGTGGTAAAGGCTATAAATTATTGAGTTCCCTGCCCCCTGAGGATCTGGAGTATCCCTGTATACAATCAAATAATGTAAGTATAAAATGTTATTGTTAAACTATTAATTGCATAAGGAAAAAACATAGACTTCACTATAGCAAAGATGACTACTAGCTTTGGTTACTATTAGATTCAACCATCATTCATTCACCAAATTTTCTGAGTACCCACTACAAGCCTGGCACTCTTCTAGGCACTGGGGATACAATGAACAAAAACAATAATAGTTTTTAATCATCATGGGACTTGTATTCTGCTGTGGGAAACAGACAAAAACAAACACACAAAAAATAAGAATTATAAGTGTGGTAAATGCTATTAAGGAGACAAACAAGGCTTTGCTACAGATTAGTCTTTGAAAGCTGAATTGTGGAATCCTAAAACCTAAAAATAAAAAATTCATGAAGAGTTACATCAAGATGACATAGATTCTGGGACTTCCCTGGTGATGCAGTGGTTAAGAATCCGCCTGCCAATGCAGGGGACACGGGTTCGAGCCCTGGTCTGGGAAGATTCCACATACCGCGGAGCAACCAAGACGATGTGCCACAACTACTGAGCCTGCGTGCCACAATTACTGAAGCCTGCGTGCCTAGAGCCCATGCTCCGCAACAAGAGAAGCCACCGCAATGAGAAGCCTGAGCACCACAACGAAGAGTAGCCCCCGCTCACCGCAACTAGAGAAAGCCAGCGTGCAGCAACAAAGACCCAAAGCAGCCAAAAATTAAAAAAAAAAAAAAAAGATGACATAGATTCTACAGAGCTTTGCTAATGTATAAGAAAACTACAGACACTGCCAGTGAAAACAGAGATCAATCTCTCATTGTCAAAGCTATTGGATGGTATTACTTAGCAATATAGTAGCCTCAGAAGATAATTAACCTCACAGTTCCACAGAGTTAAAAAGCATGTAAACATGATACTAAAAAAAAAAAAAATTTAAGAGGCGCTTAAGGAGACAGGACAACCAAATGTAATGTGGTATCCTGAATGGAATGATGAAGCAGAAAAAAACAAAAACTAAGGAAGTCTGAATAAACTACAGATTTTAGTTAATAATGTATCAATATTGGCTCATTAATTATAACAAATGTACCATACTAATGTAAGATGTTAATAACGGGAGACTGGATGGGGCTATCTGCATAATCTTAATTTTTCTGTAAATCTTAAACTGTTCTAAAAAAATCAGGGATACTTTAAAAATATATATATAAGGGCTTCCCTGGTGGCGCAGTGGTTGAGAGTCTGCCTGCCAATGCAGGGGACACGGGTTCGAGTCCTGGTCTGGGAAGATCCCACATGCCGCGGAGCAGCTGAGCCCGTGCGCCACAACTACTGAGCCTGCGCGTCTGGAGCCTGTGCTCCACAACAGGAGAGGCCGTGACGGTGAGAGGCCCGCGCACCGCGATGAAGAGTGGCCCCCGCTCGCCGCAACTAGAGAGAGCCCTCGCACAGAAACGAAGACCCAACACAGCCAAAAATAAATAAATAAATTAATTAATTAAAAAAATATATATATATATATAAGATGGCTTCAGGAATGACAGTGGAAGGGAGGGGAGTTAGTAAAGACTTAAAGAAATTAAGAAATGAGAAGCCATAAAACTCTGCAATGTGAATTAAAATATAACTCAAGAAATTCAAAGAAAACCTGCAGATACTTAAGTTATGATCTCTATTCATACTAAAATCTTCCTAGGACAGAGATCAATGGGTTTTTCATGCAAACTAAATAACTCTGCATCACAACATAAGCAGGCAATAACATCCCTGGAGTGCACAATAAGCACTTTAGATTCTATTTAACAATAATGACCAATAGGCTACATTTTATGTATGGCGCTGTCCTGAAATTGTCATAAAATGCCTGGGCAAGGATCAACCTCATAGGTCTTACTAGGTTGCTTACTTCAAGAAACAAGTTTATACTGACTTCAAGAAAAATAAGCAAAGAGGAGACTTGGTAAGGGGGACAGGGAGAAAGGATTATGTATGAAAGGAGAAGAATGATTTCCAGGTCTAACTGGAAGCAATTTTGCCACTATTACTAACCTACTTTAATGCCATACAAATTAGTATAAATAGTTCAAGGTAGTAATAAAAAAGCTCTGAATTTATATCAGTTATCTTCTTTCCAATCAAAAGAAATAAATGTTTTCTATAGCCTAACTTAAAACACCTAGCAGGTAACTCAATGTCTGATGACTTGGGAGGAACTAATCTCTCAATGTCTCAGTTTTAAAGATAGTCAGGAAAAGTGTGAGAAAAACAACGGAGGATGATAATCTCTAAATTGTAGAGTGTGAAGTTTGCATAACACAGCATAAAATTGGAATTACCACAAGAAGTAATTTTAGAGACAGCCATCGCAAAATTAGAACCTTATATCTAATACAAAGTACAGCCACAGCAGAAGCCTGATCAGGTAAATGAGACAACAATTTCACTCATCAGATACTATGGAATATTAACCATAGAAGAATCATTTAGCCAAGATGGTATTATATACTTAACTCTAATTGAGATAACTAGATGATGAAGTCTATTCCTTCTCTATTACTCCCCAACCCCAAAGGAAACGCTACAAAACAAAGATGTTTGTTATTCTAAAGCCTTCTCTCACAGGAATCTAAAATATATAATTGGAAAATATTCAAGAAGAAATTCAATAATTAGCATTTCCCCAGCAACTCCTGTTTGCCCCACCGTGAAGAGAATCACACACTGCTTCCTGCTGAAACGAGAAAAAGGAGAGGTGAGGTGTGAAAACTTCCAAGTAAATCGATCAATGACGTTGCATCTGGCAGAGACTGGAAAAGCATCAACATTGCCAAAAGAACTGTCAGTGATGGAAGTCAAGAGAAGAAAACGAGGTTTTCCAATAAACCACAGCCCAACCCAAGGGACAAAAATCGCCCCTGTCCCCGCCACTCCCTCACTCCCCCACTCCCCAACCACTCCATCCTCAAGCCGCCTCCGATCCAAATAGACATCCTCTATAACCCACACCAATTCCCCATCCAGGTGAAAACAATCCAAGAATCTTCTAGAACCTCCACTTCCCACTCTCCATAAGATCTGCACTTCTGGGGGCCAGGCCTCGGGAAAACAGCGGCCAGATCCCACCCTCCTTTCAAGGTGGAAGAGGCCGGGTCCCTCGAGTGGGGCTTCCCGGGTGGGCCTCACGGAGCTGACCTACTGGGACGAGAGCAGGGAACAGGGTGGGGCTCAAGAAGGGAGCTGGGGTTGGTGAGACCACGCGACGGCGGGAAGAAAGGGATGCACTGGAGTCTGGGGCTGGGCGGGGTGAGGACCGGGGAGGCAGGTGGACGGGAGAGGGCCGGGCTGCGGGAAAGGAGCCGGCGGAGTAGGGGACGGGCGGTCAAAACCTGACCCTCGACAGCCGCGAAGAGGAACCGGTGGCCAAGAGGGGTCGACGATCGCGGGCAAGGGCTGGGGGTGGGGGGGGGGGGGTGTGGAGCTGGGCGCGGACTGAAGGGCCGCACTGGGGGCGGTGCTGGGGAGCCGCGCACTCACTGCTCTGCGCCCCCAAGAACGGGGACCGGAATTTCCTCAGCGGAGTCCGGGGGTCTCCGCCCGCGGACGTGAGGGAGCCGGCGGAGCTACCGCCGCCTCAGCCCAGGGGCCTCTCGCGCCGACGCCGCTCCCACCCGATGACAAGAGATTCTCGAGGAAGGGCGAGCGCCGAGCTCCTGCGGCTCCTGCAGGGCCCGGCGGCGAGCGAGGCTGACGGCAGGGATCCTCTGCACAGAGCAGCAGCCCTCGGAGTCGTCTAGCGCCGAGCGAGGCCCGCGGCTGGGAAGCGAAGGAGGGCGGTGTCGGAAGCAGCCAGGGGTGTGCTAGGGCATCCGGAGGCTCGAACCGCTCCCTTCTCAGCGCCCGGAGACTCGGGTGAGGGCGGCGGGGCCCGAGCGCGGACGCATCCGGACCCTCTTCCCGCGCGCAGCCTCAGCGCTGCCGCCGCCACAGCCCAGCCAGCTGAGTGCCGGGCGCGGGGCGAGCCTCTCATTATTGCTTTTATTCTTACAAAGCCCTTCATCCAAATTTAGTTATCTACCTTTTTTTAAAAAAGTTTTTTTTTAAGTGACGTTATTGTTATATGTAATGGTTTAATGCGTCTGGAAAGTACAGTGTTTTATACTACAGCATAAAGTGTAGATCTAAACTGATCCTCCTCTGATTTCCAGCCACTTTCTCCAACATCCATTTGCTGCGTAATAAATCCCCTCTTCTTTTTGGTTTGTGAGCTTTCTTTCTCAATAAATTCGTATGGTATTTTGAGTGGCTTCAGAGCTTTCTTTTTTTTTCCTGATTGATTTGCCCATTAATTCTTGTGGATGCAGCCTTGTTTTACTTTTTTGTTTATAATACATTTACTATCCAGCAGAGAAAATGTCCCTTCCTCATTTCAATTATTTTTCTTTTCCAAAATTTTTATAGTAAACTCATCTAGTAATTCTCCAGTGAAATATGTAGCCAGGGAAATTTTGTCAATTTCTATTTATTTTTAAAATAAATTTATTTATTTTTATTTTTGGCTGCGATGGGTCTTCGTGGGGGCTTTCTCTAGTTGGTGGGGGAGGAGGTGTGTGTGTGTGCACAGGCTTCTCACTGTGGTGGCTTCTGTTGTTGCAGAGCACAGGCTCTAGGCGAGTGGCCTTCAGTAGTTGTGGCACATGGGCTCAGTAGATGTGGCTCGCAGGCTCAGTAGTTGTGGCTCACGGGCTCTACAGTGCAGGCTCAGTAGTTATGGCACATGGGCTTAGTTGCTCCACCGCATGTGGGATCTTCCCAGACCAGGGCTCGGACCCGTGTACCCTGCATTAGCAGGCAGATTCTCAACCACTGCACCACCAGGGAAGCCCCGCATGTGGAATCTTCCTGTACCAGGGATCGAGCCCGTGTGCCCTGCATTGGCAGGCAGATTCTTAACCACTGTGCCACTAGGGAAGTCCTCAATTTCTAAATTCTAACTGTGTCAAATTCTTTTGAATTTTAATTGGAAATGTGATGAACTATGAATTAACAGAGAGTTGACTTTTTTTTCATCAGCTTTCCATTCAAGACTATGGATGTTTCTGTATTTTCTCACATCTTTCATATCATTTATGGATCTCATTCATTTCTTCTTAGGGGTAATTAGAATATTTTAAAATTGCTTATTGTGGCTGGAATATTTTCTGCCATCATACCTTCTAAGTGGTTATATAGAAATACAGTAGATAGTAAATAGAAAATACAGTAAATAACAGTAAATAGAAAGATTTGACTTTTTTGTGTATTCATTTTGCACAGAGGCTCTTTTGTGTTATTCTTAAAGTTTTCAGTAGGTTCCAATTTTCTGGCTGTATAATTATATTTTTACAAGTGATAACAATATTGCCTTTTTTTAAAAATTAAATACCATATATATATTTTTAAGTTTATTTATTTACTTATTTTTGGCTGTGTTGGGTCTTCGTTTCTGTGCACGGGTTTTCTCTAGTTGTGGCAAGTGGGGGCCACTCTTCATCGCGGTGCACGGGCCTCTCACTATCGCGGCCTCGGGAGCACAGGCTCCAGACGCGCAGGCTCAGTAATTGTGGCTCACGGGCCTAGTTGCTCCGCGGCATGTGGGATTTTCCCAGACCAGGGCTCGAACCCGTGTCCCCTGCATTGGCAGGCAGATTCTCAACCACTGCGCCACCAGGGAAGCCCAATATTGCCTTTCTATATCTGTATAATCCATATCTATATCTATAAAGGATTTCAATCTAAGATGAATGAAAATATGAAATGGAGAATCTCACATGTGTGCCCTCAGAAGAACAGTACTTAAGAACAGCGAGACTGATTTCCATTAAACGTCTGATTTACAGAAGACTGAGGCTTATCTCCTTACCAAAGAACATTTGCCAAGAATCTCTCCCCATCCTTAAGCCAATGAACTTACTGCTTGGACTCTGGCTGGACTTCCCCACTCTTTACACTCCTTGCCCATAAATAGAGTCCTTCTCAAACCCTCAGTTGACTCAATTGACTGTAGCTTGCTACAACAGGCATTTCCCAAATTGCAATTCTTCTGCTACTCCCAAATAAACTCGTTTCTGGTAATTTGAGATTGCCTCGGTTTACCTCCTTATTTAGGTTGACATTCAATGGTGTCAGAAGTGAGATCCAAAGGAGATGACCCCTGGAGGGACAGTGACTCTCAGAACTGAGCGAGTTACCTGCACTGAGCCCCTTAAGCTCAATGCACCTTAGAGTCACCTTCTTCTTCTGGCTTGGTGAGTCTCCTCTTGGCTTTCAACCTCCCTCCTTTTAGTCAAGCTCTCCAACTTTATTCGGGATTTGGATAAGGACAGATTGTCCTTCTGGTGAGTGCTCTTTTGGTTTCTAAATTAGAATACACTTGGTTTAGATTTAAACTAGTGGATTTTCCTGAGAGCAAACCAAAAACTAAAATTGGTGAACACAGATTGAGCACCTAAATGCTGCCAGAGTGCTCGCCACCTGTATATGAGAGACAACCATCCTCCAAGCACAAGAGTGTAAGGATAAAATGGTCACAGGTGAGCAAGTTTTCCAGTTTTCCTCTTACCACTCACAAGAAAATTCTGTGCAACAAAGGACACCTGGTCATAGGTTGGGCAAATAGGGCAAAGGCCATCTGCCAGAAAAAAGAGGTATCCCATGAAAGGCACACTGTGAAACAAAACACAAGTTCCAACCCTAAGCATATCCCTTCGGCTCTCTAGGACTTTTTTCTTCACTCTCGGGAAAACTCCAAAAATGGGATCCCAGTCATTTAAATGCTTTAAGGGTGGCCCCCTCTTTAGGGACCCCAGCCAGTTTTATGTTTAAAAAATTATGATTTCTCCACATGTGCATGGACCAATCTTACTGAAGACAACCTAGAATTACAATGTGGCCATTATGAGGAATGTTCCAATTAGACAAGATCATTCATTTAAGAGGTGCACTTGAAGACAAGGGTTCCCAAATCAAACAAACAGAATGGGATAGCTATTTTAATTGGCATGCAGAAACCCCCAAGAAGCTTCAAAATTCCAAAAATTTGAAGACTTCGTTGAAAGATTCATTGCAAAAGGCTAATGAAAAATTAAAGATATAAAAGGTACATATAACAGAAGACTATGAGACTGATGTAGCGCCTACTGCTCCCCTCTATCCTCCTTTACTTGGTACTCATTCTATTGATACTAATCCTCTGTCTGAATTGCCTTTCTACTCTGAAGAGACTGCATGACTGCAAACACAAATTCACCAAGTTAGTTATCCTCATATCTACCCTCAAAAGAATGGCCCCCATATTGGTCTGTCCCAGAGTTGACAGGACTCTGAGGGATATTCTGGTAAACTGCTGCTGTTCCCGGTGAATTTGAGGTTCTTTCTTCGTCGCGAGAGAATTCAGACAAGTGATACATAAAAAGTGGATGTTTTTAAGAGAGTAACACACTCCACAGACAGAGTGTGGGCCATCTCAGAAGGTGAGAGAGAGCCTCAAAATATGGCATGGTTACTTTTTATGGGCTGGTAATTTCATAGGCTAATGAGTGGGAGGATTATTCCAATTATTTGGGGGAAGGGGTGGGAATTTCCCGGAACTGGGCCACCACCCACTTTTGGCCTTTTATGGTTAGCCTCAGAACTGTCATGGTGCTGGTGGGTGTGCCATTTAGCATGCTAATATATTATAATGAGCGTATAATGAGGCTCAAGGTCTACTGGAAGTCGAATCTTCCGCCATCTTGGACCTAGTTGGTTCTCACTAGTTTTTGTCATGTACTATGGCTATGTCATTATTTTAAAGGTTGTGCCCTGCCCCCTTCCCTCCTGTTTCACTACCAGTTATTCCCTTAAATAGCCAAGGGGAAACTAAATTTAGAAGTAATGGAAAACCTTGCCAAATTTTGGTAAATACCTGAGCTACACTGTATTTTAAACCCCACTCACTTTGGAGCCTGCAGATTGGATCCTAGAAAAACTGGCAGAAGCCAAGTGAAGGGTGAGAATTCTTACCAGAGTCAGCTCTCCTGAATCTCTGTCTATAGTACCCAGTTGAGGGAAAAAAAAAAAATTTCATATTGTCCCTGCCTTTCCAAACCCAGATCCATTGGTTATTGGTCCTTTCTCTCCTGTGATAGCTTTTACCTTCTTGTTTGTCCCATTTTGTGTCCTTAGAACTTGGCTTGGCAATCATCAGGTTGGGGATCCCAAACTATGGTCAGACAGAAATGTCAGTTGCACCCCATTTATGACTAGATGTGGCTAGACAGAAATGTGGATTCCACTGCATTTGCAGTTAGGGTCTATGGCCAGCCCTCAGGGCAACTGTCTAAGTCTTTCTTTTATTTGGTTATCTTTGGGAATGGCTCTGGATCCTGGGAAGGCAATCCCTTTTGCACTCTCTTTGGGACGCCTGTATGTGTTTATCCCATGTGTGTCTTTCTCTTCCTAAGGAACCCTGTTTATTGTTGCATGTGTATCTTTTTGCATGTGTTCTTACAAACCTGGCATTGTTGTTTTGCCTGTTTGTATTTTTAATTTACATAATGTTATTTGGTACGTCTCATTCTGTTTCTTACTTTTTTTCAGTAAACACTACATCTCTAGGATACTTCCGCATTGCTATGTGTTCATCCAATCAGTTGCCTCTAATATGTAAATAATTCTCCAGGGTGTACATCTACTACGCTTTATCTGTCCTTCTCCCAAGATCTTTCAGCTCCCTGCTAACACAAATAGTGCTGCCGTGGACACCCTTATTCAGGTGCCCTTAAGTAGCTGTGTGAGAATGGCTAGGAGTGGAATTGCTAGTCCCTGGGGAATATGGACTCCAGTTTTCACTAATACTGCCTGACTGTTGTCCAGAATGGCTGCACCAGTCCACATGCTCCCCCACCCCCAGCAGAGCATGGAATTCCTGTATCCCTACAGCCTCACTACCATTCAACACATCATAGTAATACGTGAAACCCAGTTGAAGAAACCTAGCATTGCAGGAAAACTACCCTCACTTCCAATCCCTGAAGCAACTGGTCTCAATTTTTGTTTTCAGTTTTTCCAGTGGTTACTTTCATTTATCTAAATAATATTTTGGATATTTTTAAGATAAATAATTAATTTTTATCACAAAAAAAGAAATACCCTTCCATGCCTAGTTTTAAAAATTCCCATTAGGATTGCATATAGAAATTGTCAAGCAGTTGTTTAAACCTATTGACATGGTTCCTTGATAGTAACAATTCCTTAATCTTAAATCATCTTGGATTTCTTAAATACAGTCTAAGTATGGGATGGCGAAGTCATTTAGTGTACTTTCAAGTTTAATTTACTGCTTGATATTAAGAAATACTGTTATATTTATTGCTCTAAGTGATCCTGCTGCATCCTGGGAATGATTTGGAAAACCCAAAGCATGTGACCCTCAGTATTAATCAGGGTCAGTAAACTATGTTTTGTCACCTGTTTTTGTATGGCCTGAGAGTCTTTGAGAACGGTTGTTACATTTTTCAGATGGTTGAAAAAAACTTTTTTAAGAATAGTATTTCATTGGGTCATTTGTAGAGACGTGGATGGACCTAGAGACTGTCATACAGAGTGAAGTAAGTCAGAAACAGAAAAACAAATATCATATATTAACGCATATATGTGAAATCTAGAAAAATGGTACAGATGAACCAGTTTGCAAGGCAGAAATAGAGACGCAGATGTAGAGAACAAACGTATGGACACCAAGCGGGGAAAGCGGGGGTGGTGGTGGTGGGATGAATTGGGAGATTGGGATTGACATGTATACAGTAATATGCATAAAATAGATAACTAATAAGAACCTGCTACATAAAAATAAATAACTAAATAAAGTAAAATTTAAAAAATAATATTTCATGACGTGAAACTAATATGAAATTCAAATTCAATGCCCATAAATAAAATTTTATTGGAACACAGCTAGGTTTATTTGTTTTCATGTTACCTATGGCAACCTTCTTGCTCCAGCCACAGAGTTGCATAGTGGCAACAGAGATAATATGGCCCACAAAGCCAAAATTATTTACCATCTGTCCCTGTACATAAGACTTTTGCCAGCCCTTGGTATAAATGATTCAATCAACAAAAGTTTATGGCGAACCTACTAGTGAAGGACGTGCTGTTCTGGTCCCCATGGGTGTTTACTGTCCTGCTAGAGAGTCACAACACAGGGTGACAAGTGCTAGGATGGGACAGCAAGGGGAGGTCCACGGGGATAGAGCAGAGGCCTCTGAGCCAAACTGGGGAGTTCAGGGAAAGCTTCTCACAGGCATTTCTGTCCAAGCAGAGACCTACAGAGTGAGAAGGAGCTGGCCATGTGAAGATGGATGAGGGGAGATGGCAGGAAGAATGTTCTGGGTAAGAGAACAGCAAGTCCAATGGCCAGAGGGATCAGACCATGTTGCTGGAGGAACAGGGAGATGTTTGCATTATCATTTGCATGATAGGCTTATTTGTAGTTAAACCAAGTTTAGTTTGCATATGAATAAATAACTGCCTATATAGGGCTCTTAGTGATATAAGCAAGGAAGGAAGAAAGTCTTATCACTGATTGATTGATTCACTCATCCACTCACTCATTCATTCATTCATTCTTTCTTTCTTTCAGTAAGAATTGATTGAGCACCTTTTTAGTGCTGAGCACTGGGCTAAGTCCTGAGGATGCAGAGGAAAACCTGAGGAGGGCTCCGCCCTAAAGGCGCTCACAGTTTATTGAGGACAGCAGACAAAAAAATAATTTCTGCAGGTGCGAGGACTGCCCATACTGCCGTATCATGGAGGGCCCACCGCATTTCCAACCCCCTTCTCTCTGGCCACCTAGTCATTTTCCCAGCCTCCTGTGCAGCTAGGGGTGGGCATATAACCGGTTTTGGCCAATAAAACGTAAGAGAGATCTGCTGAGAAGTGTCTGGGAAAACTCTTCAGATTAAAGGTGAAGCCACGAAGGATACCACCACTTTGCCCCTCTTGCCTGCCTTTGAATAGAATTGTGATGATGGCACAGTGGGTTCTGTGGCAGCCACCTTGTGATCATGAGGTGATGAGCACCAGCATAAAGCTGGTCCCTGTTGGCTTCGTTGAGCTGCTGCACCAAACCTGGAATTACACCTACCTTCAGGGACTCCTGGTTGAATTAGATAATTGTATGTTATTATTGTGTAAGCCAGAAGTTCTCAGATGGAGGTGATGACATCCAGGGGACCTTTGTCAATGTCTGGAGACATTTTTGGTTTTCACTATGGCAAGGGGGTTACTTCTGGCATCTAGTGAGTGAAGGCCAGGGATGGTGCTAAACATCCCACAATGCATAGGACCGTCCACACAACAAATAATTATCCAAAATGTCAATAGAGCCACGATGAGAAACCCTAGTGTAAGCCATCATTGACCAAGTGCTTTCTTTTTTGATACAGGGAGTGGGGGAGCCTGGCCAGAGCCACGGGAGGGGGAGATAGCAGGAGGGGCAATGTCTACCTTAGGGCACAGGAAAGAGGAGTGCAGGGAATTATTCCAGCTGGCTTCACTCACACTGTTAGGCTTGGAGCAAGTTCCATGAGAGAGTTGTGGACCCCAGTCCCTCAGGTGAGACCCCACTGTGGGCTCCTCTAGACCAAACCCTGCCTGTACCCAAGTGCCTACTCTGTGCCCCAGGCTAAGTGCTCACGTGGATCGCTTCCTCGAAATTTCCCAGTGATTCTGAATGGTCAGTATCATTTATTCCTGATGAAATAAAATTTCACATTCTAAGGCAAGTCAAGGAAAATTTAAACATAAATAATTTTCTCTGTCCTTTGGCCGCCTCTCTCCCCTCTGCTGTGCATTGTGTGTCTGCATCATGCATCAACCAAACCTCCCCACTGGCAGAAATACCTGCTCAACCATAAGGAGCGACTTTCTCCTAACACCAACAAGACAACTCCTTAAACTATAACATTCCTTCTTAATCTTGTAAGGGGCCACCATGACCCATGACCCACTACTCACTTTGTGTCACCTGTCAATAATACGTCACTTAATGTACAGCCCTCTGTCTCAAAACCTTATATAACTGTGCTTTGACCTCTAATGGGCAGAACAGTCCCCAGGGCTTTCTGAGTGGCTGTTCCTGGGTTATAATCCTCAATTTGGCTCGAATAAAAATTTCCATTTCTTCCTTAGACTGGTTAATTTTTTCGTTGACATTCCCATTGTACAGCTGTGAAAACTGAGGTGCAGAACAATGGGGTCCCATGGTTAATGACATGTTTTGGAGATTGACTAACAGGTTTTTTTAATCGGCCATTTAGCAGTGTCCCTTAAGCATCTTAGTTTATCATTTTGTTTTGTTTTGTTTGTTTGTTTCCCAAGTCAAAAGAGCTTTTATTCATTTTTAAAATATCACAAATGAGTCTGGCCTCTTGCGGTTTCTGTAGCTGGATCACTCAGATCTTATTCTTCAGCCTGCTGAACTGTTTCTTTTTCAGAAACATAGATACCATCCAAAAATTTTCTGATATCCTTGTTTTCAACTGTTGTGGCTTGCTGAATCAAAGCAGCCAAGTTTGACACAAGTTCAGTGCTGTTTCCTTCAAGAATCAACTCATCTTTCTGGGCTTGAGATACTGAACAGGCAACGCCTGGCCTCATCCAAACCCTGCGGATATATTTTTCACCCAAAAAATTTCGGATTTCAACAAGAGAAGCATTCTCCTGAATAACAACGTTGATGGGGAAGTAAGCATGCACAGACCTCATCTTGCAACGGAAGCCCAGTGTAACACCCTTGATCATGCTCTGTACATGGCTACAGATAGTGCAAACAGTCACCAGTTCCTTTCTAATCCCCCACCATTTGTCAACCCGGAGCCTCTTTTTCTTTCCAAGGAGACTGAGTTCTACATTGATGTGATTGAAGTCCCTCTGCAGGGTACCTCTGGGGCCCTTCACAATAACTATGCATCCCTTCAGAGTAATGTTGACATTTTCTGGAATGTCGACAGTCTGATTGCTGAGAATGGTCTTCATTCTCACAGTAGATACAGCAAAAAGCTATTTTATCATTTTGATCATCACTTTCCAGATCTGTAAAACAACACTATCTACTTTATAAACACTATTATGGGGTAAAAATAAATAATGCATGTAAAGGGCCTGACATATGATAAACATTTTACAAATGGCTGTTGTTGTTCCTACTATTTCTTAGTATGCCCACTGGGGCTAAGGAGCTGGGGCTGCAGCGCAAATGTCAAAGCCAGGCCATCGTCACGGTCGCCTGAGTCACCCACTTGCAGTGGGGACCCAGAAACAACTGAGGGAGGGGAGATTCTGGGAGACACTGGGGAGACAAAAAGTCATTGGGATAGGGGAGTGTGAATGGAGACTGAGGTTCATTGAGTACTTTAGGCACAAGACCTAAATACAGTTATTTTGCACAGGAACCAAAAGACTTTTTTTTGGCCACGCCACACGGCTTATGGGATCTTAGTTCCCTGACCAGGGATTGAACCCTGGGGCCCTTGGCAGTGAAAGCACTGAGTCCTAACCACTGGACTGCCGGGGAATACCCCCCAAAAGACTATTCTGAGACTACCTTCTGGCCGGGGGACTTTGGTCCTTGATCCTTACCTGGCTTGGGAAAGAGTGAGGTCACAATCTTTCAGGTATGTCTCACCGAGGAGAAGGAAGAAGACATCCCTCCAGGAAACTTGGGGGGTTGGAGTCCAAACACAGATGGGGGGTGGACCTTGCATTGGTTGATTCCCGGTAGAGGGTGTGGCCCTGGGAAGGAGGGTGTGTTCACACTCTTGCTCTTTGCTCCTGGGAGTCACCAAAGGCACGTGTGCTCCATTTCCATAACGCAAATTCTCTTGCCATGTTGCGGGCAGATTTCTGGGAATTGAGGCTCCAAACATAGACAGGTGTGTCTCTTGTGAAAATTCTTCTTCTCTTAAATATGTCACTTAGAGCTACTCTACCGATGGCTCCTGAGACTGGAGCCCTCTCTTCTACCCACTCCTCTGCATTTTCACTCAAGAGCAAGTTTATCTTCTGTGTCCCCGTGTTGCACACCCAGGCCACACAAGAAGGTAAATAGTCTTTCTAAACAAACAAATATACAGACTCTCAGAAGGAAATAATATCCATTTTGTGACTATACCACCATTTATTTATTTGCTCACCTTATTGTTCTGGGGCATTTGAGTAGTTTCAAGTTTTTGAGTTTTTGGCTATTACAAATAGTGCTGATGTAAGCAGTCTTATAAATGTTGTTTTGGGGGAGCACATGCCTGCATTTCTGTTATGCACGTATCTAAGTGTAGAGGTGCTGGGTCAGCTTTACTAGATGTTACTACTCAGTTTTCCAAAGTAGCTGTACCATGGTCCACTCCCACCACCAGCAGTACATGAGAGATCAGGTGGCCCCACATCCACTCTGACATTTGGTATCACCAGTCTGAGAATTTACAGCTACAGCTGCACACAGGAGCATGGCTGCATCTCACAAACATGAAAGAGAGTGAAAAAGGCCAGACATAAAAGTAAACATGCCACCTAATTCCCACTTACATAAAGCCCCCAAACAGGCAAAAATAATCTAAGGTGTTAGAAGTCAGGATAGTGGGACCTATAAGAAGCAGGAGGGGGGCTTCTAGGGTGCTGGTGATGTTCTGCTTCTTAATCTGGGTGCTGGTTACACTTTACTCCCTTTGTGAAAATTCATCAAGCCATGTAGTCAGGATTCATTCACTTTTCTGTTTGTTATACTTAAATAAAAATTTCAAAAAAATATTCTCTCAATCTCCCTCTCTCCCTTCCTCTGTCATCTTTCCTCATGGTACTTGGCTGGCAACTGTCCCCATCAGAGTCCCCTTCATGGCCCTGCAACCTGTACAGTTGCACAGGTTCTGCACTGAGAAGGACCTGTGATTGGTTTCATGCTCTGCCATCTTTGTCTTGAAATTCTTAATACTTTTTGAACAAGGGGCCTTTTGCTTGCTTGCTGAGCCTCACACATCACGTAGCCGCCCTGGCCATGGGCAGCTGCCAGTGTCTCTGCACAGATCCCCACCTAAGGCTTGGTCTCTGATGGGCACTGAGGACAGGGCCAGGTTGCCGCTCTGCCTGATCAGGGAAGGTGCCAAATGCCCATTCTGGCCCCAGGATGGTTCTCCCTCCTGCGAGAACCTGGGATTGTATTTACCTGCGGATGGAATTACTGGGTCATAAGGTAGGTTCATGCATAATGCCCCTCATGGTTCTCTGCCCCTGTGCTTCCATCTGCCTTAAGAAAAAGATTGTAAAATATACATAACATAAAATTGACCATCTTAACCATTTTCAAGTCTGTAGCCCAGTGGCATTAAGTACATTCACATTGTTGTACAACCATCTCCACCATCTGCCTCTTGAACTTTTTCATCTTCTCAAACTGATACTTTGTACCCATGAAACAATAACTCCCCTTCCCTTCCACCTGCTTTTACGATTTTTTTCCTGTTTGTCTCTCTTCCCAGTTACACTGTGAACTCCGTGAGGGCCGAGTGGGGCTTACTCCCCTTCAAATAAGGAGGAGTATATATGATGTACACAGGGCCTGGAGGACACGGGGAAGAAAATAGTTTTGTTAAATAAATTAAAAATATGGAATATAATTTAACCCTTGTTTGAAATCTGGGCTGATTCTTGGGCTAATAAATTCTCTAAATTCAGTGTTGAGCCAGTACCCAGCACAAAGCTGGATCCAAAACCTCTTTGCTGACAGAATGAATAAGGCATTAACTCTGCTACCAATAATAAAATATTGACTCTTTATTAAGCACTTACTAGGGGCTCAATATACAGAAAGGACTTAGTATTTGACACTCAGTATATTTTCTTCTTTTCTTTACGAGCATTATCACATTTGAGCCTACGGTCACCTTCTAAGGTGGCCACTCAGTTTTCGAGTGAGAAACAAATTCAGAGACATTGTGTCCCCTGCCAGAGGTCACGCAGCTGGCAGATGGCTCCAGTCTGGGCGACTCCAAAGCTCAGTGCTTTCAGTGTTTACTTTACAATGCCTCCCTGGCTCAATTAACCAAAGCAGAATTTCTGACATTTTTTTTACTTTTGTTTGAATAAAAGTAGTTTTTCTTTTCTGATTACAAACATGGATAAATTCTGTTTTAAAAAAAATTCAGGGGCTTCCCTGGTGGCGCAGTGGTTAAGAATCTGCCTGCCAATGCAGGGGACACGGGTTTGAGCCCTGGTCAGGGAAGATCCCACATGCCGCAGAGCAATGAAGTCCGTGCACCACAACTACTGAGCCTGCGCTCTAGAGCCCGCGAGCCACAACTACTGAGCCTGTGTGCCACAACTACTGAAGCCCGCCTGCCTAGAGCCCATGCTTCATAACAAGTGAAGCCACCGCAATGAGAAGCCTGCACACTGCAACGAAGAGTAGCCCCAGCTCGCCGCAACTAGAGAAAGCCTGCGCACAGCAACAAAGACCCAACGCAGACAAAAATAAATAAATAAATAAAATTAAAAAAAAAAATTCAGGCACTACATAAAGTGAAAATGTGAACTTTTAAGACTTCTTAGAATGTTCTGTGAAGAATCGTGGTGACCCTACCAGGGATAGCAGAATTTGGAAAATATGCTCATCAACTCTTCCTTCTGGGTTTTATTTCCAGGTCAAGGAATATATATTACATACAATGACCTTTCTCTCTAGATCATTCCCTCTTCAGAGTTCTTTGGAGAGAACCGAGGAAGGTATGCAGGTGCTAAAACTACCTCCTCCTCCTCCTTTCCCCTGACGTGTTTCCCATAAGAGTTTTTCTTTCTGTTTCATGGACTGGCCTTCCTCCAGCCAGGCCTAAGTTTGTTTTCTGAGCATTGGTTTCTTTTCGGGTGTAATAAGGAAGTTGTCAAGCAAAATTGTTTTTTCTAGGGTAGCTGAGGTAAGCGTCCTATCTGTGGAGGAACGGAGAGCAGCCCTGGGATAGGGTGACGGGGCTGTAGCAGGTGGCCCCTGGATTGGCTGCCCATGAGCTCATCTCCTGGGACATGTGATATATATGGCTCTGACCAAAGCATCTTCTGCGACAGTCTGGAAACTGGCAGCATATTCTCCCTGGGAGAGCTGGGACTACTACCCCTCATTGGATACAACTTCCAGCAGACAGGGAGTGGTGCCTACACGTTGCTGGGAGTACCCAATGCAGAGCCCCCCGGTTGGGAGGTCTGGACCAAAAGTACCCTGGGACAGGAGCGACTTTCGTGGTCTGAGGTTGGTTGAACGATAGTCTCCCCTTTGAAGGCTGGAGTAGTAGGTAGGTATCTTGGGGTCCTGAAAGGAGGGTAGACCCTGAATCTAGTCCCAGTGCTGCTTCTAGCTTGCTAGGCTTCAGTCTCTTCATCTCTAGAAAGAGAATATTCAATGATGTGATCTCAACCAGGTGTCATGCAAAGAGCTCTGAACTAACTTGGACACAGAAGCGCTGAACTCAAGTCCTAGCTTAGCAATCCTGAGCAGGGAACTTCACTTCTCTGGGCCTCAGTTTCCTCATCTGTAGAACAGGGACAGCATTACATACCTCTCCTGCTCATTTCCCTAATGGAGGTTGTAGAGGTCAAGTTATAGGCTTTATGTGAAGGTACATAGTAAAGGGAAACTTCACATAAATGGGGGCGTTGTTATTACCTATGGCTGGATTAAGATTTTATCATTTTAAGTTTCTTGGAAACTAGCCCAAGGACAGGGCGATCTTATGAAAAGAGTTCTGGTGGCCTGCTGCTCTGACAGGGATTTGAGGGGGGATTATAACATTGCATGGTCTGTGGTCTTGCATAGAGGACAAGACGGGGGGAGAGCACAGACTCTAGTGCTGGATGGAGGGGAGCTGCGGTCGTTTTTGGAGCTCTCCAGCTTTGTGTGTGATGACCCCACTGTCCCCGCAAGTCTGCCCCACTGCTGTATCATGGGGCCTGAAGTTCCACCATTAGGGAGTTCAATCTTTTGGGTTTCGAAAGATCCTCGAAAGATGCAAATCCCCAACATTTTGGAAAACAGGTACCAGGTGATGTGTGTTTGATGGTGACAATTGGATTGGGCAGATGGCACAAGTCCAGCCCTTTACATTGAGCTGTAGGTCGGCTCAGGCAGAGCTGACCCCCACAGAGGCACCACGTGGCTGCTCAGATATCTCTGTGATCTGAAGCTTTGTGCAAAATCCCACTGGGCCCTGCTGTGGTCAGCCCGTGGCTGGAGCCCTCCGTCCCAGCCTGGCCTCACATTTTGAAGTGGGCAAGGACCAGCTGGGGAGTTCCCAGAAACGGGTGCCCAGGCAGGGGATGGGTGCAGAAGCAATGTGATTTGAGGAACCGCCGAGAGACCCAGGTCATCGGGTGATGGGCTGGAACAGAGGGGACTCAGGGGGTGAGGTGACCTCTCCTCAGGGCGCGAGGGCCTGCTGCCAGCCGAGTCAGCTCAGTCTAAGGAGGACTGTCCTTAATTCCTGCTGGCTGACAGTGGAATGATTTGCCTTGAAGGGTGGTGAGTTCCCATTGCAGGAAGTGTTCCAACAGGGGATGCGAGTGTGCAAAGCAGTCCTACCCTACAGGAGGTGGGCTGGATACTTCTTAGGTCCCTTCCAACTCTAGGAACCTGCTAGGGACCCCACAGAGGAGAAGGAACACCTGACTTGTTCCCATCTAACAGCTGGGAGCTGGGCGTGGGAGCAGGACGGGTCCGGTGTTGAGGGAAGAGTTGACCACCTTGTCCCCCACTCGAGTCCTGCCAGTGGAGGTTGGAGATGTCCTCCCAGGAGCGTGTGGCCTGTGGATGGGAGGCACATCCTCTCGGGAGCCCAGATGGAAGGCTTTGAGCTTGAACAGGCACTCACCCTTGGGGTTCTAAGTGTCCATGGGCTCACCTGTGTCGATGAAAAGTACACATGAGCTCAGGGTCAGCCTTTGACCCTCCAGCCCATTGACTGGCTTCCAGCCAAGAGTCTGTGAGCCCCGCCCTGTGTTTACAATCTTTGCCTCTGGGACACAGATTTCAATACCTGGGCACACGTGACTGTCTGACTCCACGCGGACAGGTCACGGCAGGCACGTGTGTGGACATGGGTTATCTCTGTCAGTGTGAAATAGCAGATTTGCTCACCTCTAAGTGTGTGTGTGTGTGTGTGTGTGTGTGTGTGTGTGTGTGTGTGTGTGTGTGTGTGTGTGTGTGTGTGTGTGCGTGCTTATGGGAGGTCTCTCAGTGTGGGAGAAAGAATTTAGAATCCAGAGGAGTGGATTCAAGCCCCAACTCTCTCCCCTTCCAGGCTGTGGGACCCTGGTCAAGTCTCTTAATCGGCAGAGCCTTAATCCCCCACTGCCAGCCTGGCCCGTTGCCAGGGCTGTGGCCAAGTTGAACTGAGATCATGAAGATGAGGGAGGTGCTGGGTGCCATGTGGCTGGTGAGCTGGTTGTGTTTGCACATGTCTGTGTATTGTATGTTTTTTCCACAAACACTGAGAGCCTCCTAGGCAGTGTGGACACACCAGAAACCAGGCAGGCTTGGGCCCTTTCTGTGGAACGTGGATCTAGACAGGAAGGGCATTCAGCAAATAAATACTCAGGTAATTATTTCCTTTACACTTGGAGTAAGGGGAATTCCAGGGTGTTATGAGTCCTTGTAAGTTTACGGTATACATGAGCTTGTTGCTGGGTCACGTGAGTGTCTTAGCCCGTTTGGGCTGCGATCACAAACTATCATAGACTGGGTGGCTTATAAACAACAGAAATTTATTTCTGACAGTTCTGGAGGCTGGAAGTCCAAGACTCAGGCACCGACAGATTCGGTGTCTGGTGAGAGCTTCCTGGTTCAAAGACCAGGTCTCTCCGTGTCCTCACGTGGTAGAAGTGGCAAGAGAGCACTTTGGGGCCTCTTTTATAAGGGCACTAATCCCTTTCATGAGGGCTCTGCTCAAATGACTTGATTATCCCAAAGGCCCCACCTCCTACTACCATCACACTGGGGATTAGGTTTCAACATATGAATTTGAGGGGGACACAAACATTCAGTCTACAGCAATGAGTGTCTGTGGGTGTGACTCTGGGTCCACACGAACTCTCCCTCGGAGTAACCAGCTGTTTATTGAGTATCTATTGTGTGAAGTCCAGTGGGGGGAGGAGGGGAGCGGCTAAATTCCTCTAGGATATGGTGCCAGAGCAGTTACAAAGTAACATGACAGGTGCATGAATTAGAGAATGGTGTACAGATGAGGTCAGGGTATAATTTAGAAAATAAACCCAAAATAGCAGCATGCTTGGGAAAAATTTGCAAACTCTCCGCTCCACAGTAACTTAAGGTCAGCTCTGTGAACTGTCTCTGTTGTTTTGCTGTTGTTACTTTTAAACACGTCACCGGTATACGTCATGTCTTATCAGAAGTCCTGTGATCTGCAGATCACTTGGGTATTTCTGAGCAGACTCGGACTTTGCCCTGAAATCCACTTCCTGCCAAGGCAATCAGCAAGTTTACAAGAGCAGCTGGGTTTCCATGCAGCTATGGTCTGCTGCTGTCTCAGGGTTGCTGTCTGGAAGCATGGACCAGACAGGGTGGGATTTCCTGACAGGCAGGCAGAACTTGGGTGAAGTCCCAGGCAAAGCAGGGGCACAAAACAAGAAAACAGAGGAAGGGAAAAGAAAGACTTGCTTTGATGAATTCTGGATAGGCAGAGTTTTACAATCAGAAAGTCTGGAAAGATTTGATTCCAGCACACATAGAATTTGTGTGCATGTGTATGTATGGCATGTGTGTGTGTGGGGGTAATATTAAAACACAATCTTCTTGGGCTTAGAGACTTTAAAAGTCTGAGGACACATCTGCCCCACAGAAGATCTTCCAGGGTGTCTCCCTGGGGGAGGGTAGGTTTACCCTCCTAGGTCAGCCACGCTCTCTCAATCCTGTGCTTAGTGTTGGAAGACAGAATCTTTGGAACATTACAGAGGAGGAGCGGCCAGGGGGTAGGAGGAGAGAGGGTCTGAGCTCTGTCACAGCTTCCCAGAGAGGAAAGAGTTGCAGGAAGAAGTAAGAGGACGAGGTATCAAACACTGCAGCACCTTGAGGGAGGATGAGGAATGGGAAGAGTTCACTGGATTAGGGTAGGAGGCCTTGGGAGATCCTGAAGTTTCTCTTCACTGGGGAAACACTCTTGGATGGCCAAGGTCACACATCACCCACCCCGCCTCTCCCTGCCTCTGGGCTGGGAGTTGCTCCTCCTTCACCTTCCCCTGGGCTCAGGGCACTGTTGTTCCAGGGAGGGGGTGGCCAAAACAAGGCAGTTTTCTTGAAAAAACATCACAAAAGAAAACCATTGCCAGGTAGAATTGTACTGATGCTCTGATTAGAAGTAGCAACGTGTCCTTTGAATGCAGTAGGAGGATGCTGCAACCATCAGCAATGGTGAAAACCGTTTCCATAGCAATGACAGTTTTTTAAGAAATTACTGCACCTCTTTTCTCATTAGCTGGGGAAGGATGCTGTGCCCTCATTGCAGTGGGCCCCTCGAGCCAAGTTAGCACAGGAAGAAAAGGGGCTGGTTTGGTGGTTCTCTTACTGAACAGCTTCTCTGCCAACCTCATCCAATTTGCCCTGATCACGGAACATATGGAGTAAGCAAAGAGAACCCTGACACCATTCAGTGAATATTTCTTTCTTTTTCTTTTCTTCCTTTCTTCCTTCCTTCCTTCCTTCCTTTCTTTCTTTCTTTCTTTCTTCCTTCCTTCCTTCCTTCCTTTCTTTCTTTCTTTTCTTTTTCTTTCTTTTCTTTTCTTTTCTTTTTTCTTTTCTTTTCTTTTCTTTTCTTTTCAGCTGCGGGGCTTGCAGGATCTTACTTCCCCACCAGGGATCAAACCTGTGCCCTTGGCTGTGAAATGTGGAGCCCTAACCACTGGACCACCAGGGAATTCCCTTAGTGAATATTTCTGGATCAGCTTACTTGGATCTTAAAATCAAATGGACCTTCGACCTAAGCTTATCTTCTCTTAAGACCATGTGCTACTAAAGAGAGAGAGTAGGGACTTCCCTGGCGGTCCAGTGGTTAAGACTTCACCCTTCCACTGCAGGGGGCGTGAGTTCGATCCCCAGTCGGGGAACTAAGATCCTGCATGCCTCACAGAGCACGGCCAAAAATAATAATAATAATGAAATAAAAAATAATAAAGAGAGAGAGTAGCTATCAGGGAAATAGAGCATTACTGTCATCACCACCTACTAACACCTCCACTCCCACCCATGTGAAGAACTGAACATTCTCTTTGAGGGCACAACCTGCATCTTGTTCCCTAACACAGAGCAAACTTCCTGGTACATAGTGGGTGCCTATTAAAGGTTTGTTGAAAGAACTTAATGAGAAGAAAGCAAAATATTTTCTTCTGTGATTTCTTTTCTTAACCCACTTAACGCCACATTTTGGAAGCACAACCATAAGGCAGCCTCTGAGGCTTTCAAGAACATTAGTCAATTTCCAGATAAATTAGAGATGTGTGTTGCTAAAAGTTTTCATGTAACTCAAATGTTCCTTTAAGGAACATTAAACAACAAATAAAGCCTTCCAAATTGCCTGCTTCTTCATTTTCTCATTTCCTCCAAGACTGTCCATGTGTGGACACTCAGCAGTGCCAGTGGTACCCACTGGCCTCTAGCCATCCTCCCTACCCTTCCTCCCGAAACCCATGTTAGAAGGAAGAAAGACATCCTTGACTGTTACTGTCACCTTCAAATCTCTCTGTTATGTCCCTGTGCCTTTTCTTCCCTCTATTTATGTATCTTCCTCACATTCACATGGATCCCTGCACATCTGAAATCATAATTATAGGTTCTTATTTTTGCCTCTAAGCTGGACATAGTAATAGAGTACATTTTAAAGTAATGAATCAGTTGGTAAACACAGAAGATACGATATGAATACATAATACATAAATACTTAACACACTAAATAATAGTAAATGCGTGATGAGGCTATAATTACAGATTAGAGTAGGCAATCCATAAATCTAAACTCCATAGGAATCTCTGGGAGCTCAGGATTGAAATTCAAAACCATATTTTATTTTTCTTTTAACTTCCACCAAAGGGCAAAGGGTTTCTGAACAACTCTGGAAAAATTGGAAAACCCCAGGTGTTTCAGATTAAAGACACACAAATCAAGTGAGCTACCCACACCCCAGCCTACTTAAAAAGCTGCCCAGGAGAAGATGGTTCTTTTGTCTTTTCCATGGGCAGCTGCTTCATTCTGGATGGAAAACGGAAGGGCCCTGGCTGCTTTAAGATGGAACTGGTGCAAATTCATTTATTGTATGTTAACTACACATTCTTAGGTATTGTTCAGTTTACTAAATGTTTGTTATACATTTATTCTTTTGTTTAATAAGTACATCGTTCTAGGTACTCAGGATACAAGACCTAGCTAAACAGACAAAGGGGAGAGAGAGAGGCTCAGACAATAAACCACTAAACACGGAAAGATATGATATTGCCTAACATCGGGGGTGAGGTAAAGGGGCAGATGGTGTGCTAATGGGGGTGCAATGGGAGGGCCCCTATGGGAAGGTGACACTTGAGCAGAGCCCTGAAGGAAGTGAGGGAACAAACTGTAAGGTGGTCTAGACAGAGGAGACAGCCAGGGTGAAGACCCAAGGTGGAGCAGGCCTGAGGGACAGCAAGCAGGGCTGCATGAGGGGAGTGGAGTGAGTAAGTGAGTGAGAGGGGACGGGAGAGGTGATGGGGCCGGGTCAATGGGGCCTTGCTGGCCATTGTAAGGACTTAGACTTCGAGCCATTGGAGACAGGAGAGTGACAGGCTCTAACTTAATTTGTAAAAGCGCCCATGGCTGCTGAGGGGAGAAGTTCCTGTAAGGAGGACAAGGGTAGAGCAGGGAGATCAGTTAGGAGGTGACTGCAATAGTCCAGGTGAGCAGAGATGGGGCCTAGACTGAATGGTGGTGGAGGAGGAGGGGAGACGTGGTTCGGGGCCGGGTGTGCTTTTTTAAAAAATTTATTTAATTAACTTATGTATTTTTGGCTGCGTTGGGTCTTCGTTGCTGCTCATGAGCTTTCTCTAGTTGTGGTTCGCGGGGGCTGCTCTTTGTTGTGGTGCGTGGGCTTCTCATTGCAGTGGCTTCTCTTGTTGTGGAGCACGGGCTCTAGGTGCGTGGGCTTCAGTAGTTGTGGCTCACGGTCTCCAGAGCGCAGGCTCAGTAGTTGTGGCGCACGGGCTTCGCTGCTCCGCGGCATGTGGGATCTTCCCGGACCAGGGCTCGAACCTGTGTCCCCCTGCATTGGCAGGCAAATTCTTAACCACTGTGCCACCAGGGAAGTCCCGGGTGTGCTTTGAAAGTGGAGCCAACAGTCTCTGCTGGTGGATCAGACGTGGGGAGCAAGAGAGAGAAAGGAGTTAGGGATGACTTCAAATGTTGGACCTGAGCAATTGGAAGAACAGAATTGCCGTTTACTGAGCTGTCTTGTGAAATATTCTTAACAGCCTGTGTGATAGACAGGTAGGTCTCAGGCACATTTCAGATGAAGACACTGGGCCAGAAAAGCTGCAGGAGCTGCCCGCAGTCCCAAGGGGCAGGACGTGGCCTCTGGCTCCAGCTGTATTCATTTCCTACTGTTGCTGTCACAAAACACCACAAACTCTGTGGCTTTGGAATAACATGAATCAATTACCTTACGGTTCTGGAGGTCAGAAGTCCAAACTCAGGGAATTCCCCGGCGATCCAGTAGTTAGGACTCAGCACTTCCACTGCAGGGGGCCAGGGTTCCATCCCCGGTCAGAGTACTAAGATCCTGCAAGCTGTGCGGTGCAGCCAAAAAAAAAAGTCCAAAATCAGTCTCAATGGACTAGAATCAAGGTGTTGGCAGGGCTGTGTTCCTCCTGGAGGCTCTGGGGGACTAGCTGTGAGACCTGGGGCATGACCCCCTGTGGATCAGTTTCCTCCTCTGGGAAATGGGACAAGGGTAGCCCTTCCTCCCAGGGATGCTGAGGAATTTAAATGAGACAACAGCTTCGAGAGCTGATAGCACTCACATTAAGGGCAGGTTAGATGGGCACTTGGGTCAGCACTGCTAGCCCACCCGGCAGACTCCGAAGCCTCTTCTAAGGGAGTTGTCTGTTTTGGTTGCAGTGCAATGGAGCCACCGCGGGGCCCAAGGAAGCCTCGGTCAGGGAGGAGAGCCAGGTCTCTGGACAGGCTGCAGAACCCCCAGAAGGATTCAGAGTCGTGCGACCGCCGGTGCATTTCCCGGCCCACCAGCCCCTCCAGGAGGATGCCGCGCCGGGCGGCCAGCGATGGGGCCAGATGTCCCAAGAGCCCAGCTCAGTCTGCGGAGGCTCAGGGCACCACGACTGCAGCCCGCAGCCCGGAGGAGACCAGGGAGTTTCTGCCCAGTGAGCAGAGGCCTCCGCACGACACCAAGAAGGACAAGGCCCAGTGTCGGGCCCAGCAGGGGTGGCTGAGGACCATGATGAACTTCTTATTTGGGATGGGCCCCGAGGAGCCCAAGGAAAAGACCAACAAGAGGGCCAAGGGGAAGGAGGGCCTCCCCGAGCCCGCAGAAACCCCCGAGACACCGGGCGAGCCAGCTCCCAGGAAGAAAGCCCACGGCAAGAAGGCCAGCCGCAAGAAACACGGTCATAAGAAACATGGTGCTGAGGAAAGCAAGGGGACCCGAGATCAGGAGGCCAAAGGGCAGGAGACCAAGATGGCTGGTGCCTCATGCTGCGAGGAGGCTGATCTGGGCCCAGCAGCTGGGGGTGAGCAGACCGTGCCCGTTTCTATGGTAACCCCACAGCCACCATCCCCCACCCCAAGGGCTAGGGTGCTCTGAGCTGGCTGCTCAAACCTCTCAACAGAGGGGAACTTGGAAGGTAGGGCCACTATCAGGAACATCACCACTTCTTTTTTTTTTTTATAAGATTTTAAAAAATATTTATTTTATTTATTATCATTTATTTTTGGCTGCATTGGGTCTTTGTTGCTGCACGCGAGCTTTCTCTAGTTGTGGCGAGCGGGGGCTACTCTTCATTGGGGTGCGAGGGCTTCTCATTGCGGTGGCTTCTCTTGTTGCAGAGCACGGGCTCTAGGTGCGCGGGCTTCAGTAGTTGTGGCACGTGGGCTCAGTAGTTGTGGCTCGTGGGCTCTAGAGCGCAGGCTCAGTAGTTGTGGCGCACAGGTTTAGTTGCTCTGCAGCATGTGGGATCTTTCTGGACCAGGGCACGAACCCGTGTCCCCCTGCATTGGCAGGCGGATTCTTAACCACCGCGCCACCAGGGAAGCCCAGCACCACTTCTCTGAGGCAGAGCAGCACCGTGGCTGAGAACTTGAGGTCAAACCCCAGTTCCACCACTCGCTGGCTGTGTGACCTGGGGCTGGCGACTTTCCTCTCTGAGCCTCCATTTTTTTTCCCCTTGATACAATGGAGATTATAACAGTTGCCATCTCGGGGGGTGGCCATGGCCCAGAGCTGACACATGGGAAGTGCTTCATAAGTGGCAAATGTTATTGTTAAGTACTCTGGTTTGAGGAGCATGGACCAGGGAGAAATAGGAAGACAGAGGGGAATCAAGGAGGGAAGCCCTACCCTCCAACACTAGTCTACATGTGAGGACTGGCTGTGGGTGACAGGGAAGTAGAAAGAGCTGGCTGCTGGGGTGCAGGTTCTAGACTTGGCTCCATCAGGAATAAACTTGCTGTGTGACCTTGAGCAAGTTGCTGTCCCTCTCTGGAACCTTTGATTCTCGTTTGTAAAATGAAGGAGCTGTTCCCCAAGGTGCCTTCCTTTTCTGACGCTTAGTGTCCTGGAGTTGAATGTTCCACAGGCTGCTGGAGGAAGATGAAGCTTTGCCCTATAGGACTCAAAACTCACCATGTTTTTAATGGGGAGAAGGGATGCAAGGAAGATCCAAGATATTTCTGAGGTGGGGGGAAGGATGTCTGGGCAGAGGCAGCCTCTTTTCAAATGGAAACCTTGGTGGGTTTCTGATTTTTTTTTTGGTTAAGCCTAGAGCTGCTCCAGCAGTCCCTGTCCTGCTGTGAATTCTGTGCTGTTTTATTGTGTCGATTAACAAAGTCAGAGGAATGTCACTGACACCCACACACTGCCCCACTCACTTGGTTTCCCCTTTATTACAGGACGGAAAGTTTCTGACCTCCACCAGTTCTTGCTCCTTGAAGGTGGAGGTGCTGGAGTCCGGAAGGTTTCTTCCCAAGCCACAGGTCACCAGTGCGAAGAGGAGCTCGGAAAGCTTGACAGTGAGTCAGAATCTTCTCAGTGCCCTCTTTGCCTGCAGCTGGGGCAGCTGTTAGCAAACGAGATGGAATGCTCCCGATGCCTGCTTAGACCTTGGATGCTTAGACCTCTCAAAATGTGTGTGCTGATCTCGCCCCTTCTGGTGCTTCTGGTCACATTTACACTAGAGTTTCACAGAAGGGAGTCTCAGGAATTAGACTGGCTGCTGGCAAATACTCCTGCCTTGTGTGTTGAGCATGGAACTTTTTTTGTTTTTAGTTATTTTAAATTTATAGAAGGAATATATACATATATATACATATATACACACACATATATATACATATGTATTTAAATATAGAGAAGAATGGAAAGAGTAGTTCTATGCACACTCATATACTCACAATTGTTAACAGTTGGCCATATTTGCTTCGTGTGTGTATAATTTTGTTGCTGAACCATTTTAAGTAAAATGATGCTTCAACCTTAAATCTTAAGCACATATCTGCAAGAAATAAGAACAGTCTCATATGCAACCATAGTCTTATTATTGCCCCTAATAAAAGAAATAATGCTGTATTAATCTAATTCCCTACAAAGAATGGGCATATTTTATTTTATTTTATATTTTATTTTTATTTATTTTTTTAATGAATTAATTTATTTACTTATTTTTGGCTGTGTTGGGTCTTCGTTGCTGTGCATGAGCTTCCTCTAGTTGCGGCGAGCGGGGGCTACTCTTTGTTGCGGTTTGCGGGCTTCTCTTGTTGCAGAGCACGGGCTGTAGGCGCACGGGCTTCAGTAGTTGTGGCACGTGGGCTCAGTACTTGTGGCTCGCAGGTTCTAGAACACAGGCTCAGTAGGTGTGGCGCACGGGATTAGTTGCTCCACAGCATGTGGGATCTTCCCGGACCAGGGCTCAAACCTGTGTCCCCTGCATTGGCAGGCAGATTCTTAACCACTGCGCCACCAGTGAAGTCCCAAGAATGGGCATATTTTAAACGATATGAAATGGAGAAGCTATGCATCTGTCAAAAAATAGAGAAAAGGCATTTAATTGGTTATTTTGCAGGATAATTGTTTTCTCACATGAGAGGGAGTTGGCTGGTAGACTGAGTCAACGTACAAAAGCCTAACAGGATTTAGAAATGAGAGAGAAGAGAGGGGTGAAAAAACCTGCAGATAGCCTGGGAAGAGGGAATCTTGTTTGTACCTTCTTTTGTGTAAACTGATCAGCTGGCAACTAAGCAGAGGCTCCTTCGGGCACATTGTCTTTGGGTAGGTCGACTGGAATATCAAAGAAAACCATTTATGTTGTTTGGGCTTCTCTGTAAAGCCTTGGCAGTGTAGTTGGGGCACCAACGGGGCAGGCTACCTGTGTCATGCCTGCTGGAGTGCCTCTGTCCAGCTTAGTTAGGCCTGGTCTCCATCATTTCCCCTGCTGGAATTTTGTAGGTTGGATCAACATTAGCCTTGCAAAGTATTTCCAAGCACAGTCTCTCATTTGATGGCCTGACAGCCTTCTGAGGGAACCAGGACGGGGATTGTGATCCACATTTCACAGAGGAAGAGATGAAGGCCCAGAGAGATTAAGAGACTTACCCAAGGTCACACAGCTTGTCAAACCCCAAGTAGATATGTACAGATCTGCAATGTTCAAAGGAAATCATAGGGCACAAGTTGAATGCCTGAAGGACTGACTTGAAACTTCCTGCATAAAATTTCATGCTTTGGCCTAGTACCCTTCGCCTGTGGATCTTCCAACCCTCTCTCAGAAGGACCAGCCCCTGGAATGTGATGCTTCTCCCACACCCCACCTTCCGTGCTAGAGGAGTTGTTTTAAGAGGACCGTGAAGGCCCAAGTTGGTCTCAGAACTCCAAGACAGTCATTAGAAAGAATTCTCTGTGCATCTAGAAAGATTAACTGGGTGCATTTGTTTTCTTCCAGAGGATACCATCATCCAGAAGATAGTGGAATTGCTCCAAAAAGTGGGAGACCAGTGGGAAGAAGAGGTGAGGATCAAACTGCCTGCACAGATGCCCGGGGGGCTGCTGCCTTCTCCTCCTCCTCCTTGCTCAAGCCCCACCTGTCTTTCTGGGCCCCCGTGCTCCCCTGCTCCAGGCTCTGTCACCTCCCTTGCCTGGGGCCACCCTGAAGCCCTTGTTTGCTCCTCAGTTGCTTCTTGAGGAGTTTTCCCTCTCCTCAAGGTCAGGGGCCTGACTCAGTTTCTCTCATCTCCCCCACAGCAGCGTCAAGCCCCTCAGCCAGAGGTTGCTCCTCAAAACCCAGCACCAGTCTTCAGGAAGAAATCCCAAGAGAGAAAGTCTAGCCTCAAGAAAGCCTTTTCTCATAAAAAACACAGTTCTGAGGAGCCCAAGAGAGCACGGGCTGCAGATGTTTCCAGCCCAGAATCCCGGCCGCCCAGGAGGCCCAGCTTTCTGCCCCTGTGTGTTGGTGGCCATCGGCCCTCCAGCTCCAGCAGCCCAGGTGAACAGGCTCACAGTTACCACAGCAACGCTGCAGCTGCCTACTGCGCTGGAACCTTCCCCAAGGCTTGAATTGGCCATTTTCCGAGCTGCCATCCCAGTTCTGACTTTTGCTCTGCCCTGAGCAGTGTGGGGAGGGCAGAAGGGATACCTCCACACACAGAGCCTCACTGTCTAGGCAACCCAGCTAAGCCCCTGGTGGAAATTGTGTTCAGGGATGTCTCCCAACTATCCTCACCTCTCCGCAGCCTCAGCTTCCACACCTTGGCAGGGGGTAGCATGTGCAGGAAGGAACTGGAGCCTGGGAGGCAGGAGACCTGTGTTCTTGGCTCCATCTCTGTGCCTCAGTCTCCTTGTCTGTAAAATGAGACACTTCTCTGCTGTGTATCTATATGCAATCAGTCCTCATTTTATGAATTACATCTTATTATCCTCATTTCACAGACGAGGGAACTGAGGCTTAGGGAGGTAAAACAATTTGTTTGTGGTCACATGGCCCATCGGTGATGGAGCCAGAGCTACAGGGAGAAAGGGTCAGCCTGGGTGTCAGGGAGGAACAGCCCAGCAGGTCATCTTGGCCAGGAGAATGTATACTTTAAAAAGGAGAAGGCAATGTTTAACACGAAAGAGTGGATCCCCAGTAGTGGGATTTCAGGCCACAAGGGGAGATATTTTCATATAGGGGGGGATCCTGGCTGTGATGAGTTTAATTCGTGCCAGGGCATCAGGCATTTACTCTCCAATTCATGGATCAAGTCATGATGGTGGAGGGATGAGGTCTCCAGGGGAGGGAGGAGAGGGGAGCAAAGCCCAGGAAAGGCAGCTGTATGGAAGTGCAAAGGGATGAGGGAGCTTGGTCTTCAGTACGTCAGAGCCACGGCCCTGCCCAGCAGCTCCCCGCCACCCCAGCAAGGCCTTTGCATGCACTAGCCACGGAGTGCACTTTGGAGTCTCTGCTGACTTCTGTGCATTAGTTAACACCCTCAGACTGATGAAGCTCACCCACCATTTCCTCTTGCTTCTCAGGTGTGGAAGAACCTGAAGTCCAAGAGGCTCTGTCTACAGACGGTGGGGATCCAAGTCTCTTCCAGCTTTCCAACCCAGCAGGAAGCCGGGGACCCGAAGAGGACCTGCACCTGGACAGAGCCTCGGAATTCAGTTAGTACCCCCTCTCCTTTTCTCAGAGGCCCCTTGGAAGATGTCTGGTCTGACCCCTCTACTTGCAGAAGAGAAACTGAACCAGAGAGAGGCAGTGACCTGTCCTTACCTGCCTCTGAGTGAAGCAGGCTGGGGAGGCAGCTCGGGGTCCAGAGCACAGGCCCTGAGCCAGGCTGCTGTTACCTTGTCTGAGCCTCAGCTGTAAAACCACAACAGTGATAACATCCTCCTTGGTGAGGCCAACATAAGGCGATACAAGGAAAGCATCGGCCCATGGCAAGGGCTCGACAGATGGTATGATCTTTGGGCCTGGATTCAAATTTGGGCTCTGACCTCTCCAGCTGTGTGATCTTGGACAAGCTACTTCATCTCTGGTCTCAGTTTCCTCATCTGTAAAATGGGGATAGTAATAGTACCTACTCTCTAGAGTTGTTGGAGGCTCTAAATGAATTAATGATGATAATGCCTTTAGAGCAGTACCCATGAGCAGCTAATAAATGTCAGCTGCCATTTATTGTGACTATTAGTGTTGTTGTCATGTAGCCCAGCTTGAGAACATAGCCTCAGGAGAAGTAAAGAGGATAGGAAAGGGGGTAGGGGCCTTAGGAGAGAAGCTGAACCCATGGTAGCTGCCATCACTATTATTATTATTTTATCATTGGCAGAGCCGAGCCTAAGATCATATAATCACTGTCAGTTCTGTGTGTCTGAAGATCTGCTTCCCCTACCTCCCCCATTCTGCCTTGTTTGCTTTTCGCAGAAAATGTGCCTTGAAGGGGAATTGAGAAGGCCCCCTGTTCTACCTAGAAGAGGAGGAAAGAGCGGGGTGAGGGGACTTGTGGGGACCAGGCCTTTCCTTATGGTCTTGAGACACCTTCTCCTGGAGGCAGGGACCTCGGCTGTTTCCTGCACCTAACAAGGCACATCTAGGCCCTTCCTCAGTGGTGAATGAATAAGTGAATATGTTCCTGTGAAGCCAGCTCTGCCCGCAGGTTACCTCTGAGGAATCTGTGGTCCCCATGGGTTGGGCCTGAGACAACCTTAAAGGCAAGCTCATTAGCACCCCACCCTGGAGACCTGTGAGAATCATCCAGGGAGCCATTGGGCCTTAGGAAATGAAGACTGACCATAGAGAAGCTTTTCTCAACACTCAAGTGTGAGCAACCGCTTTGTTCTCTTTTAGAATTTATCCAGAAGATCATTGACCTACTCCAAGATGCAGAGGAGCAGGGGGGAGACAAGGTGAGGAAGACATTCCCCATGTAGACCCTGACCCTCACTATGGACACCCCTACCCCTACCTGGCACAATAACTTCCCTGCCCCTCCCCCAATTCTACATCTTGCCAGAGCCTGGCTCCAGTCTCTCCTTCCCAGAGCCTCCTCTGACCGCTGCAGGCTGTACTTGTTTCCCCAGCTCTGAGCACCAATCACCCTTCTCCCCCGGCCACACCCTCTGGTCCATAGTGGGTCTCTGTTTCAGGCGATGGCCTCTTTCCTCCGCTCACTTGTAACCTCCTCAAAGTAAGGGACCCTGACTCAGTTTCTCTTATCTCCCCCGCAGCAACTTCAAGTCCAGGAGCCAGAAGTGGCTGTAGGAAACCTGGCCCCAACCTGCAGGAAGAAATCACAAGAGAAAAAGTCCAGTTTCAGAAAAGCCTTTTCTCATAAGAAACATGGCTTCAAGGAGCCCAAGAGAGGGGGTGCTGCAGGTGCTGCCAGCCCAGACGCCCGGCCGCCAAAGAGGCCCAGCTTTCTGCCCCTGTGTGTTGGTGGCCATCGGCCCTCTATCTCCAGCAACCCTGGTGAGCAGGCCTGGGGTTGCCATGGTAACAGAGGCTGCCTCTGGCCCCTAGGCTTCTCCAGGGCAGGGTTGGCCAGCTGCTTGGTGTCCTGTGCAGTCTTGACTTTCACTCTCTGCTCTGAGCAGAGTGGGGAGGTGTGGGAGGGCTGTGGAGGGGAGAAAGGGGCCGGCTGCTGCCAGGACCCACCTCTATGACACACACCTTCCCTCCCCCCAACCATAAACACCTAAAAACAAATGTGGTATGAGAGCAGTGCATCTGTTCCTCAGATACATGCATCAGAATCACCTGGAAAGCTCATCGAAAAATAGACACCCAGGTTAGATGAAGTAGGATATGGCCTGGGCCTCTGTTTTTTCACTACACCGAACTATGAGGACCACTGGTGTACAATAATTCTCCTGACATTTACGGAGTGCCCGCTGTCTGCCACGTTCACACATATTATCTCACTTAACACCCCCACGCACAACCCTGTGAGGTCAGTCCTGTTACTCCCATTTGACAGATGGAGAAAGTGAGGTTCAGACAGGCTAAGTGACTCGGCAAAGGCTCGCAGAGTTAAAGGGGAAGTGGGCTCACTTGGTGGGACCTGTTGGTAGGCCTGCTTGTTTTCCTCCCAGACTATGAGGAGGCAAAGGGGGTGGTTGGAAGAAAGAATGAGATTTCTGGAGGCGCAAAAAGCACTGTGAACTCCTCTGAGGCAGGTCCAGTGGGGCTGGGGGTTCCCAAGGAGCCTGGGAAACCAGGACCCTTCTCGAGCCAGAGCCTTTGGACAGCTTCTTGTCAGAACCTGGGTTCAGCGATGTGCTGGTGGATTTGAGACAGGTGCAAACACACTCACACCAACTCCTCTGCCCTCAGATCCGGAGGATCTCGAGTTCCAGGAGTCCTCGCCTGCAGAAGGGGGGCCAGTTGGATCCTCAGAAGTACCCTCCCAGGCCAGAAGCCACAATCCAGAAGCAGGACCTCAGCCGGATGGAGCAAATGAATCTAGTTAGTGCCACCCTGCTCTCTCCTGGGACAGCTGCCCCGGGGCTTCCCTTTTGCATGGATTTCACAGCCTGAATCCTAGTAGCGAACTGGGAAGGCAGCTGACAAGTACCCCAGGAGACTCTAGAAGGGCAGAGAGGAGATAGGGCTGGCCTTTGAACAGGTGCTGGTGGGGCAGAGTTGCAGGTGGACAACTTTCTTCAGGTAGAGAATACCTGTCTGTTCTGTGGGATGTAATTTCACCCCCACCACATGCCATTGCTTTGCCTGAAAGTTTCACATAAAATTCCTATCTTGCTCTGGGTCTCATAACCAGTGGTGCACTGGCAAACAAACTCTGGGTAAGGGTGGGGGGATGGGGGAAGCCCTGATTTGTAGCACTTGCAGATTTCTGTGGTATAAAATTCCCACCACGGCCAATTTCAAGCTGCTGACAGTTTATAACAACAGGTCCACAAATGTCCTGAGTATTTACAATTAACTCTTGGTGCAAGCAGCCACCTGCACGTTGCTGTTTATAGCCCAGGCTGATGGTACATTCCTGTTGCATCAGTAGCCAGGGTATTTGCCCTCCCTGCATTCTGATTAGTTGCTCCTGGTCCCAACTCCCATTCCTGACTACTCTGTAGCCTGGATAAGGTCTCAGTTTCCCCATCTGTCAGAATGGAGCTGAATGTGGTGACAGGTGAGGCTCAGCAGGCCAAATTGCCTTCTATTTCTATACAGCTAACCAAAACAAAGCTCGCATGCTCCAGCCCTAGTTTAGGGGAAGATTTTTCTTTGCCCTTCATATCTAATCTGTGTACTGTGTTTTAGAGACAAAATACTTCTGCGATCGATGGATGGGTTATTACAGAACATGTCAATAATCCCTCAATCCTTCTTTATTTTCCTTAGAGGAGCTGATCATCCAGAAGCTGGTGGCCCTTCTCCAAGAAGCAGATGGCCAGTTGGGGGAGCAGGTGAGGACTGCTCAGTCTCCACAAGGACTGAACCCAAGTTCAGTCCCCATCTTTGCATCTGGGTGACCGTGGTAGGCCCCTTAACCTCTATGAGCCTCTGTTTTCTCTTTTGCAAAATGGGGGATAAATACCTACTTGCCAAGTTTAGTGCATATATAGAAAATGCCAGGCACATAGTAGATGAGATCAATGTTAACTTAAAAGTAATATAAACCTATGTGGCTCCGCCTGCCAGCCAGGACCTCCCCCAGTCCAAATCCTCCTTGAAGTTCAGCTCATGAGCCACCTCCCAGGAAGCATCCTTCCCTGAGTCCCTCTGATCTCGTCCTCTGCTGTCTGCCTTTCACTCTGTTTTGGCACGCACTTCAGTAATTATAAGGTCTCCAATTCTTTCAGACTTTTGTTAGAGTTCCTTCCCTTGCTAGGTAGAGTGTAACATAAGGTTGCCTGCCTTTGAAAACCTCACAGACTACTTGGAGAGACAGACGCAGATCACATATGAAGAGGAGTTAGGTGTGAGCACAAGTCAGAGATGAGTAATCAGTGTAGCTGACCTTGTTAGTGCCTCTCCTTACCACCACAGAGCAGCTGGCCCAGCTCCCAACTGCCAGTACCTGCATCCCTTTGCCTGAGGACTGGCCCCCAGAGCCATTTACCACCCGTAGGTTAGGCCAGAACGAGCAGGTGCAACCTCCCCGGGAGCAGCCCTCAACCACTGGCTGATGCGAGCTGGTGTACACATACCCCAGCTCCCTTATCCCTTGGAGGGAAAACTCTGGGGTGTGTGTTCTTCGAGGGTTCCCAAAGTGCCCCAAGGGGATCAGGCTCAGCTGCCAGCCTGAGTGGGGTGCCTTCCCATTCTTGCCCCAGGTCTCCATTCCCCCATCTGTGTTTGCCAGGATCACTTACCACATAAGTGAGCTGCATCCGAGTCCTGGTCTCTGGGGCTGCCTCTGTGGGGAACTCAACCTAAGACATTTGGGTATTAAGAGGAGGAGGAACTAACTTAGGGTGGGAACTAAAATTCATCCAACATCCACTTTGCACAAAACATTAAACTATCTCACTTAATCTCCTCCCCCCAACGACAGTGTTGGGGAGGCACATATTATTACCCCCCTTTTACACATGAGAGGTCACACAGCTAGTAAATGCTATTTAAGCATCTGTTATCTGAATCCAAAGACCTGCATTTTTTTTTTTTTTTCCCCACTTTGTTCTGCTGCTTGGAGCTGTACCTTGCAGAACAGATTCTGAGAGGCTGGGGATGGTGGATGAATTTAACAAGGGATGCTTGTCCCAGGGACAATGAGGCACCCAGCCTGGCTGCATGGAGTTGGGGGAGGGAGATGCTGGGGGAAGGGGGCTCCCTGCTGGCAACACTGATGGCCTGCCTTCATTTCTGCTTCCAGATCAGGCAACACCCCAGCTTCAAGAAGTTTTTTTACAAGCTCTCAGACTCTTCCCTCAGAAAGCTGGTAGCCACCCTGAGCACCCAGGAGGCCAGCTCCACGGAACACAAGAGAACCTCCCCGTTTGTCTTTGGCTTGGCTAACAAATGTGCCGGCAGCAATTACCAAGCCGTCCACAGCCTCACGGGCCTACACTACAGGCGACCCAGTTTTAGCCAGTTCCCATACAGGGAGGACCAGCAGGTGAGAAAGGGCAATATGGCATGAGGGGCGACAGACTCACAATCACAAGGGTCTGCTTACTGTCCTCTCCCCTCCCCTGCTTACTTCAGGACTTCTGGGGTCCAGCTCAAATGCCGCCACCTTGCCAAGGCCTTCTGAGACAATTCTACACCACAGCAGCCTCTTTCTTTTCCAACCCCCGCCCCCTTTACCTGCTAATTAGCTAATTAGCATCTTCTTTATTTGACTCTGGTCTCCAACTGGATGTGCATTTTCATACTTCTTGATATCAGTATGGGATATTGGACCAGCTACTATCTTAGCTCGCCCTCTTATTATTTCATGGGTTGTGCTGCTTGGCTTTCCAATTGAGACTGTCATAAAATTTAGAGAACAAAGTAAAGTAAGATTACATATCAAATAAGGTAGGTGAGAAGGATCCCTGGGGCTGTTTGGTTCTGGAAGGCTTCCTGGAGGCCATTCTTCACTGACCTTGCCTTGATTGATTAATTAAGAATAGCCTCTTTTTGAATTATGGTTTTCTCAGGGTATATGCCCAGTAGTGCATGACAGGTGTAAAGACGCAGATGTAGAGAATGGACTTGAGGACACGGGGAGGGGGGAGGGTAAGCTGGGACAAGTGAGAGAGTGTCATGGACATATCTACACTACCAAATGTAAAATAGATAGCTAGTGGGAAGCAGCTGCATAGCACAGGGAGCTCAGTGCTTTGTGACCACCTAGAAGGGTGGGATAGGGAGGGTGGGAGGGAGACGCAAGAGGGAGGGGATATGGGGATATATGTATACATATAGCTGATTCACTTTGCTATACAGCAGAAACGAACACAACATTGTAAAGCAATTATACTCCAATAAAGATGTTAAAAAAAAAAAAAAGCCTCTCCCCTGCCATCACTCAGCCTTTTTTTTTTTTTTTTTTTGGCATAGGGGGATCTTAGTTCCCTGACCAGGGATCGAACCTATGCCCCCTGCAGTGGAAGCTTGGAGTCCTAACCACTGGACTGCCAGGGAATTCCCCATCACTCACTCTTTTGACTGGTTTCATGCTTTTCCTAATAATCCCCCCTTCCCTGAGGCTGTAGGATGGTCCCTGTAGAGATAAAACTTAACACTGATTTCTCTTTTTAATCTGAATTTTCTGTTGGACTCTGATAGAGATCTCCCCACTCTTTTCAAATTCTCTTAAGATGACCTGCTTACAAACATTTGACCAGATCTATAGTGCAGAAACTACTGAGTGAAGTTGTGATTTTAAAGGAATGAAATGTCCTATTGGTGTTGGACACATAGGACCAGAACTTCTATATCCAAATTGTCCCCTGAGAAACCAGACCTTTATTGCAATGGTGTCACCATCACTCAAAGCCTTTGTCTTCTCCTCCTGGAATTACCTTTAGAAGCCATGTGATAAGGCTCTCAAGAAAGCTGGTCTTATTTCATGATACTTGTACCTCATCATTCGAATGGTTTTCCTAGTGGAAACTCCTCGTGACCTTAGACCTCTCTTTTCTCAGACTCACTGTCCTCTCGTGGAGAATAGGGATAATTTGCCCTCTAAGGTGGGTTAGGTAATAGCTGATGGAGTGATCTGAGTTCTTTGTGAAAGATATTATAGAAACATCAATTCTGACATCTTCAGTAGCCCTAACTCCATCTTCTGATTTTACTAGCCATTCATTCATTTATTTATTCAACCAATAGACATTCAGAGCTTCCTATGAGCCTAACTGTGCAAGATGCTGTGAGAGCCTGTGGAAGGTTCTGCTAGTGGAAAAGGATAGAATGTTTACTGATGACAAAATTAAATATCAATTAAATGCCAAATTAGCACTAACTGAGGTCAATAAAACAAGTTGGTTCCGGGAGCCTTCCAGGAAGTAGCAGGCATTGATTTTGACCTTTGAGGATGGAGAGGCTATAGATGGGGAGGAAGGACCAGGAGGACACTGCAGGCAGGAGGTACTGTGTGAGCAAAGACCCAGAGGTGGGAGCTAGTGGGTTAATGAGAAGTCAGTTGTTATCAGGGTGGGACCCATACATAATTGGGCTATGGCTAAGACCTGTGTTCTTTTTCTCCTCCCAGAACGACACAAATCCTCAGAGCCAGAGTCCAGACTGAAAGCTGTGCTTTGCACTCAAGTTCCCTGAATTATCCAAACATCGGCGGCTTTAGCCAGGAAACCCTGAAGATGTCCCAATCCAGTGCTTCACAGACATGACTGAAGACGAGAGTGGGCAGCCATTCTGCATCCTTGCACCGTTGTGAGCTTATCTCAGTGGAGAATGCTGAAATGTTCTTCCACAAAGCTGGAGGCAGAGGCCATGGGGGAAATAACACTGGACTGGGAGTTAGGAGACCAGGCCTCCACCTGCTCACCTGCCCCAAACTTGCTGCAAGACCCTGTCCATGTCCCATGTCCCCTCTCCTCTCCAGACCTTGGACTCTGGGCTGGATTAGTGACCCATCAGATCTCTTCTGGCTCTATTATGCTGAAGTCTCTCTAAAGAGAATTAGTAAGTGCTTTCACTCTGTGGCTAAATATACCCACCCCACAGAGCTGGAGGCAATCTTTAAGTACTGACCAAATGAATGAATGGGGGGATCTCCTGAGATCTAGGCAATTTTGCCAGGCATTCTCTGGGAGGCCTTGGTCCTCAACTGGAATTGTGCAACCCGTGGTTCTATCTCTAAACTGGGAGCTAGGGAGGAAATGGGGGAGCTACCTCAACAGCACTGGACCGGGAATCAAGGCCTTTGCATTCTGGGGCCAATCCTAGTGTGTAGTGCCAACTTATGTGCCCTTATTTTTTTTATCATGTGTTTTCTTGATCCATCAGGGCTGAAAATATGCCTACATCATGTAGAAGGCCTGTTGATACTTTTTTCAGATGTTGGTTTTAAATGTCTTAGTTTTAAAAATAAATTTTTGTTTAATCTCTCACCAGAACGTCCACATGCATGTAAGAGATGTGCATCTATGTTTAACACAAAATTTATTCAGTTGGCTGCACTGTAGGTGTCATTCACATATGCTTGTTTGGAAGACCAGGAAGTGTTCTGGCCTCAGGGACACCTCCTGATTTCAAAGCACAGTGACTGGCACATCAAAAAACAACCCATTAGTGTCGTTGTTGTTGTTATTGTTGTTGTTTTTAAGGCATAAAAAGGAGAAAGCAACTATTAGGGTTGCCAAATTCAGCAAAGAAAAATATGGGTGGCCCAGTTAAATTTGAATTTCAGATATACAACAATAATTGCAGTGCTGGGGGCACACTTACACTAGGTAACTATTCGCTGTTTATCTAAAATTCAAATTTAACAGGGTATCCTGTATTTTTTCTGGCAACCCTGGAACTAATGCAAGAACAATTCTCTAATTAGCTCAGAGCATCTGGGGCCTAAATACAGGCTTTGAGTTAAAACAATAGTTAACATTATATTCAATCCTCCCTTGCACACCGGGGGATAAGTGTTCCTGAGTTGTACAAGATTGAAATCCTCCCTCCCCTGGCTCACATGTCTCAGGGCCTCTGGGCACATAGTCACCTGCAAACAGCAAGACCTTACAGGGGAAAAGGACTGCAGCCAGCAGGGCTGTTCCACGTAACTCACGGGTGCTTCCCTTGACTGGTCTGGGCCGCAGAATGGGAGAAGGCAGAGGGTACAAGAACACCTGAGATTTGATTCTTCTCAGGCTTCTCAAAGGTACACTTAGGTTCCTCCAGGTAGAACCATCTGAAGGGGGCTTGTGTGGACTCTTGTTCCCTGACATGATCCTGTTAAATGTAGCTTCCACCCAGGCCTCTGTGCCATAGCCTCCCACCCACCATGGCTTAAATTTGCATGCGTCCTTCTCAAGGGCCACAGTTCAGGGCTGTCTTCCACCCAGTCCGCCGGGGTTTGCATTCTAGGATTTGTTAAGCAAATGCATCTGAGGCCTGTGGGCAGACCAGGCTTCCTTACTGGGTCCGGCTGGAGCTAGAGGTTATCCACACTCTGGGAAGCAGTGAGGTTTTTTTTTTGTTTTTTTTTTTCTTTTCTGGACAGGCTGGAAAAATTGAGGTTAAAGATGTCTTTCTTGTGGACCATTTTCACTTGGGTGTGAAGAGCCGACATAGTCTGCCCTCATTTGGGCTGGGAAAGGGGAGGGAAGGGGACATAAAGCTTCCCGTTTCCTCTACAACCATGGGAGGACTCCGTGAAGGCCAGGGCTGCCCACTCCACCCAGCTGCACCACCCAATCCCTCGGGAGCTTGTAAAGGCTGCGTGCCAGGTGAGCCCCACCTGGGGACTTCCATGAGTGGCTGAGGTGGAGCCCACTGGTTCCAAGTCAAGCCTTTTGTGTGCTGTGTGAACAAAAAACAAGCAACAGAAGAAGATGTGGTCTCTTGACACCACAGGAAACAGGAAAGAGTGTCCATGGCTCAGCTCTGCCTGACCCCCAACAGTTCTGCCCTGTGGATGAGATGCTGGGGGGCTAGCATCTTGAAGAAGTGAACTCAGGCTAGGTTGGGAGGAAGGCCCGGAGCCCGGCCAGCTGGGAGGAAGCTGTGCTGCTCGCTCTTCAGTGCCCGTCTGCGCTGACGTCCATCTGTCTGACCAGAGCAGAGTAGGGGAAGGACTGCAGGGAAGCTGGGAGGATGTTTAGACAAGAAGGCTCTTGCCTGGGGGAAGCAGGACCCTCTACACCAACAGGCTTGGTAGTGGGTGGCACGCAGGTCCCCGAAAGGCCTGGGGTGAGAGGAGGGCGTCTGAGAGCAGCGGGCAGAAGCCTTGGCCTTGCGGCCGTCAGGTTCTCTCCCGTTCCAGCTCAAGTTTTCTCTCTCGGCTCACAGTTTCCTAGAAAAAGGACACAAATTCATCATTTCTAAGTCCCGAATCAAGGACTTCCCTCCCCTTATTTCCACTGAGAACACTCCTCACAGATTTATATGCCTTGGGCATCCTGAGCAAGTAGCCAGGCTAATACATGGAAATTGGAAAACTCAATTTATACCAAAAGCCAGTTCGAGGGTTCACTTTATTATACAAGGGTCTTTTGCAAAAGGAGGATTCCATTTGCAGAGCAGGAGTTGATAAAAGAGTGTTTGAAATATTATTCAACTTGCAAAAGTCTGGTTGGTATTTGGTTTTGCAGGAAGAGGGAAGAAGTGGAGTGCCCTCCAGAGTGCGGAGGACAGTTGTGCACACTGCACACTGCCCAAGGATACACTGCCAATACAAAAGGTTAGGCACTTCACAGACACACTTATAGGTCATTTATACAGCTTTCTAGCAGTTGGCAGTCAACTGTTCCAACGAAATCAGTGTATTATGACAACATTCAAGCAGCTGGCAGTCAAGTTCTCAAGGAAGGGGTGCTGTTTTCTTAGTGTACAAGGCATTATATGGGCTAGTGTTGGCCCTGACCGTGACCAGGAAGAAGCAGGTGGGGGCAGAAAGGAAGCTGGGGCAACAGGGCTCAGAGGTCACCACAGTATCCTGGGACAGAACAGGCAGTGTCCGGTCTCCAGGGACACCCTGGGGAGTTCCACACCTCAGGGCAGCTGTATTCCTTGATCCGGCTGGGATGAGGTCTGTAGGTGACCCAAACTGTCTCGGAAGTGGAGAGCAGAGAGAAGTCGAGTGGGCAGGGAGCAGACCTGGATGCGAGAAGTTCAGGTTAAGCACATGTGAGGGGAAATGAGACAAAAAGGGGGAATTGGAGGTCCTGATTTCCAAGCCCTCCTCCACCTGCTGTGTGACCCTGGGCAAGTCACTTGCCCTCTCTGGGAAATTGCAGGAAGACACCTGCAGAGCTCATCTTGGAGAAATGTTGGGATGTGGACTTGCATATTCTTGGATAATTTTCAAATCTGACTGTGTCATTCTGTTGTTTAAATCCTATGATGACTCCCCAGTAACACAGGAAGTTCAACCTTGTTAGCATGGCACACAAGCCAGCCTGACCTACCCCCTGCCATGTTTCCAAGTGCACCTCCAGGCCTCTCCTGCCCAAATGGAGGAACTAGACTAGACTCTGTGACTTCTGATTCTCACTCCAGTGCTCCTTCTACCCCAGGAGGCTGTACCACTTGGTCAACAACAAGATTCTGGTGACAGACGATCTGGATTCAGATCCTGGCTCTGCCATCTACCAACTGTGTGACTTTGGGCATGTTACTTAACCTCTCTGTGCCACAGTGCTTGGAACATAATAACTACTCTATAAGTTTTAGCCATTATTAAATTCACCTTTGAATAAGGGGAGATTCCATAGTAACTCAAAGGAGGGGCTCTTTAATGGTGGAAATTTGGGGAGTCTGACAGACTTGGCAGCAATTAGAAGGAGGTGGGTAGCAATCAGCAAGGTGGACCTCCTCCTTTTCCATTTGTAGCCTGTAGTCTCTCAACTTCTCAATCTGTCTCTCTACTTTGAGGTCAGTTACACAACCTGAGTCCGATGACCACTGAGAAGAGATAAGACTAGCAGAGGAAAGCTAGGCTGATATATATATATATATATATATCTAGCCATGCTCCAGGAGAAGGGCATATCTGGCATTACTGCTGGTCCTGGAATAAAAGGGACAGGGAGCAGACTTGACCCCAACCTGTAGCCTAAGCAGAGCTATCCCAGCCAACTCATAGCACTATGAAAAAGAAAAAAAATAAATGTTTGTTTTGTAATCCACTGAGATCTTGGGGGAAGAGGGTCATTTGTTATACAGCATTATCATAGCAGCAATAACTGACTAATACAATCCACTCCAGAGTATGGATTTGAACTTCTAATTTAAAACATACACACACACACACACACACACACACACACACACACACGCATGCATGCACGCACATTAATGTATGGAAGATTTACCCCGAGGTTTTATTCTAGACTCTCTCCTCTGCCAGGAGAGATATCAGCTGGGGACCAGGAATTTACACAGGACTAGCCCGTGGATGTGACAATGTCTCTTGTGATTGTAGTTTGGGAACAGATCTTTCCTCTTCCTGGACCACTCCTACCTCTCTATGCCTAATATTTTTAAGCTTTTTTTCCCTGCCCACTAACCTTGTATTTGAACTCAAAGCATGGAATTGCTTAAAATCAATTGGTAAATTGCCCCCAAGTAGTTTCATAACCTGTTCTATAAAGGAGCACCGCACACAGGATGTGTGACCACTGACAACAGTGTTTTCCACAGCTTATGAATGTTGTTTTGTTTGTTTTTTATCACAGCCTGCTTCTTTATAAAGCACCTTAATTCCTAGAAGTTTATCAACCAAGGTAGCTCTGGCTGAACTGCACAGTTCCCACTGCTCTGATGTTTGGGAAGAGGCCTGGCTCTGGAATCAAAGACCCGAGTCTGGAACTGGCTTCCAGAGGGCACTCCTGGCTGCAGGGAAGCTTCCCCACACCCATGGCAGACCTGCCTACATCCTCATGACCAAACCTGACCCTGAGCTTCTAGAGACAGACTCAAAGGTCAGGGAAGTTTTGGGGATGGAGACCAAGGAACAGAGTGAGACTAATCCCAGGCAGCAGTGATCCTACAAACCCCAGAAACCACCAACTGCCCTCTGGGTCCTACACCCTTGCTGCCCATCCTTTAATCCAGAAAGTGACATGTAGGTCTGCTCTACTTCCTGCAGCAGCTCTGAATCTCCTCCCCACCATACTGCTTCCTACCATCCACCAAGTACCTACTTGCGCAGATTTTGCAGTGGGCCTATAGCTGCCAGGGTGAGCCTCTGACCCTCATCTACCTGATACATCCCTGTGCCTATCCAGGGACTCCCACCCAGGACTGGATGTCTCATAGAAAGAGCTAGGAATTTTTCCAACCAATTAAGGCTTGAAGCAAATTAAATAGCAGGGTCTGTTCCATTCAGAGAATACTTCAATAATCCTGTGAAATAGCTGTAGGTGATACCTGGCTTGATTTGGGTTTGAGGCTGGCATTTTGAATTTGTGAGTGTGTATGTATATATGCATGTGCTTTTAAAAACAATTTTATGGTTCAGTAAAAAAATTAAGACTTGGTTTATATGGGGCTCACGGTTTGGCAGATCAGTTGGTTTTATTCTTGTCTTTGGTCTAAAGTTCAACTTTGGGGTAAATTCTTGAAAGTTTGGGATCAAGCTGAATTCATCTTTGATATCCCCAGAACCCAGAAGAGTGCTTGGCATTTAGTAGGTGCTCTGTAAAGGTTGACTGATTAAATCAACAACAGTCTAATAGAGTCAAAAGCTATATAAGAAGCAGGCCTATATTGGTCAGGACCGTTAGCTGTAGGTTGGCAGCAGTTAGGCTACCTGTTGAGTCACATGAGCACCCACCTGTTTGTTTGTTTGTTTGTTTGTTTAATATTTATTTATTTGGCAGCATGCAGGATCTTTGTTGAGGCATGCGGGATCTTTCGTTGTTGTGTGTGGGCTTCTCTCAAGTTGTGGCGCGGGCTCTAGAGCACACAGGCTCAGTAGTTGCAGCGCACGGGCTTAGTTGCCCCACGGCATGTGGGATCTTAGTTCCCTGACCAGGGATCGAACCCGTCTCCTCTGCATTGGAAGGCGAGTTCTTAACCACTGGACCACCAGGGAAGCCCCCCTGTTTGGTTTTTAAGTACAGTTCTTTTCTTTTTTTTTCTAGGACAAGGAATAACAACTTTATTCCGCAAGCTAGCAGACGGAGAAGATGGTAGACTAGTGTCCCAAAGAATCATCTTCTTTAAGTGCAGTTCTATTCAGAAGCTGAGAGGCGGCTAGTTAACCTCTGGGAGTTATATAACCATAATATCTACTAATTATTGACTGCTATGACACATCTTGCACTCTGTGAAGCAGTTTACACAGTTGACCTTGTTACACCCTCACAACAACCTTATGAGCTGGCATTAGCCCTATTTGACAGATCAGGAGATAGAGGCTCAGAAAGACCAAGAGTCCTAAGCGCACTCACCGGGTGAGACTGTGGCAGAGCAGGGATTTTACGTTGGGTGTGTCCAACCCCAAAGCCCAGCTCCCCATCCCCATCCTTATTCACTCCCTCACTACCCTTGTAACCTTCCTGCAGACCATTCCCAAACCTGCTCCTCCCTGTGGAATTAGAAACATGAGTCATGCTCACTGCATTTTGCTGCCTGGTGTTTTAGATTGTGGATGTCTTGGGAAGCCTTTTCTGGTGTCACTTGTCTTTTGTTTGTTCTTCTTGAATACCTTGCTCACCCAATTGGAGTCTTCAGCAGTTCTCTCCCTGGGAAAATAGATGAAATAACGGTTGGTTCATGACAGAGCCCTGCTCCAGCTCAGAAGGTAGACAGAAACACCAATGCCATGGTTCTCAACCCTGGCTGAACATTAGAGTTCCCTGGCAAACTTTTATTTTGTAATCAATGAATGTTTATCTAAGTAACATCATGCCAACTAGTCAAATGAAACTCAGCTAAACTTTTATACAGTTATATGTCAATGCAATTAAATTTGTCATGTGAACAAAACACATAATTTATGCCCAAGCACAAAATTATTTATGCAAACTCTTTCCAAAAGTTTTATAATTAAAACTATACTTAATGTGAGAAGCAGGTATGTTTTAATATACTTGATATGATATCGAGTGGGAATATCAAAAATAAAAGTGCCTCAGGCCCTGTTCTCTGCAACTGTGGCCATAGAAAAACTCAGCCACTGCCAGAGCTACCCAAGGCAGGAAGGGATGAGGTTGGGGGGCAGAAATACCCTTGATTCACCCTCTGATCTCCTGCTGTTGCATTCCACTGGCTAACCCCACTGGCATTCAGTCAGCAAAGGAGTCTGGGTATTGTGGTTCCCAGAGAGGAAGAAACAAACAAACAAAACAAACAAACAAAAAACAGCTTCCCAGGCCCTCTCCCAATCACTGCAAAGACAATAATGGAGTACATGTTAAACAACCCAGCAGCCCAGACAGTTGGTGCGCATTATGAGAAAAGATTTTCTGGGGACAATCTACAACATAGGAATATTACCCCTCTTTTTATGCTGATAGAAAATAATTTGGATTAAGGGAAGTTTTTGGTAGAGTCTCTCAACTTATACTGTGCAGGATCCACCAAAGGCTAGGATGTAGCATGCCTGCCAGCTCTTTTGAACTGAGACATCAACAGAGAGTCAGATACGAGGAGGGGTACACACTCTCCCACTGCATTTAGAGAAGGTACATTCCCCAGTGTGCACAGCAGGGACGGGGGGAATGACACTGTCAGCGTGAATAGGCTCATGTCCCACACGTTGCCTTCACTGGGGAAGAGAGAAGAGGGAGTGGTGGTCTGCGAACAGTGGAAGGGGATGGACCGAAATCACATCCAGAAAAGGAACCCAGTGCTCCTTGGGCAGCTAAAGAGATGGAAAATATCACTTAGCTGGGCCCTCTCCCCTGACCAAAGGAAAGAACATGTTCCCAATTGAGGAGACACTTACATTGCATAAGGCTTGCTCATGGTTTCCTTCACGTTAGCCAGAGGCACGGTGCTTTTGGAATTTGAAGAAGCAAAGGGAGCTACAGCCAAAAATGAAAATATAGGAGACATGAGTGAGATGGGGTTGGGGAGGAGTACTTAGTCATTTTTGAAATAACAATAGGAAGTAAGTGAAATGTTCAGAAACAGTAAAGAACTTTTACTTTCAAATTCTCGTATTTGGGACCAGAATCATGTTGTTGGATTTGACTGCGATCCAGGGCACTGGCATCTGCAGAAGGTCTGAAGCTAACCCTTGATGGAATATTATCAGCAATTCCCTCATAAAAAGTAGCCAGTTGTGTTAGGGAAAGTTTTCAAGAAAATCCCCCACAGGGGTCTAAACCTTCTAGCATCTGCTTTATGTAGTGCTTTTGTCTTTTTTACTGGAATAGGAAATAGTTTCATGATCATTGTTCTTAAGTAAGCTCCCCCTTTTTTTTTTTTTTTGGCTTGCGGGATCTTAGTTCCCCAACCAGGGATTGAACCTGGGTCCACAGCAGTGAAAGCCTGCCTGCTAACCACCGGACCACCAGGGAATTCCCTTAAGTAAGCTCTTTGCATGTTTCCGATGAGTAGGGGGATATATAACACATGAATATTAATATGTAATTATGTAATACATGTAAATAAAAATAACATAGAATAAATTAATAAATTCCTCTCTCTGAACTTCTTTCATCTGGGGACCTGCTGGATGTCCCTCACTCTCCCAAATCTATTTGTGGCTCCTTTGTTTATGGATTTTCCTGGGACTTTTTGCAGCACCTCCCGCCCCCAACAACAACATGGCCACTGCCAAACGACGGCTAACATGAACCCCGGGGCTCCACTCTGCCCAATTCCTACAGGTGGCCTAGGATGTCACTGCTGAGACCAGCTGGAGGCTCCAGCAGGATTGCTCAGCCTCAGCACTTCTGACGCTAAGGGCCAGGCGATTCGTTGTTATAGGGGTTGAGCATTGCAGGGTGTTTAGCATCCCTGGCCTCTCCCAACTGGACGTTACCCACTTGGTGACAACCAAAAATGTCTCCAGATGTCGCCAAATGTCTCCTGGGGGGTAATATGGCCCACAGTCGAGAACCTCTGGGCTATCCATACCCTCTGTCCACCCCCAGTATGAGTGAGGAACGCCAGCTCTGGGCCCAGAAGTTCTCAGGCCCCTGAAGATGGCTGCCTTTAAGCACAGGTGCGGTAACATAAAATAAATGCATTTCATGTAACAGGGAAGAAGAGAGCAGGTGAAAGACTTTGAACGATTTTCTGACTCTTAATGTTCTGATATTTTTGTCTCATTGTTGAAAGAATCAAAGTGGGACTTCCCTGGTGGCACAGTGGTTAAGAATCTGCCTGCCAAAGCAGGAGACATGGGTTCAAGCCCTCATCCGGGAAGATCCCACATGCCGCAGAGCTACTAAGCCCGTGAGCCACAACTACTGAGCCTGCACTCTAGAGCCCGTGCTCCGCAATACGAGAAGCCACCACAATGAGAAGCCCGTGCACCTCAACGGAAAGTAGCCGCTACTCGCTGCAACTAGAGAAAGCCCGCTCGCAGCAAGACCCATCGCAGCCAAAAATAAATTAAAAAAAAAAAAAAAAAAGAATCAAAGTGAACCTATTCAAAAAAAAAAAAAAAAGAAAGAAAGAAAAGAAAAGAAAAACAATAAAAAGACAAAGTGAACCTATTCCAGAGAAAGGGGGGTCACCCCTGACTTGGGGCAGATCCACAAAGAAGGAAACCTTGCTAATCTGTGCTACTGTTTATCGTAATAACTATGGAAGCTTGGCTGGTGGACCATGAGGACCCTACCACCTGGCTTCGGTCCATCATTTGGGCCCCTCTGCCTTGGTCCCCACCCAGACCACCCACAATGGCCAAACAGGTATCCTTTTCATCCTGAATGTACCTTGCACTTTCCTTCTCTGCACCTGAGCCTCTGGAATAAACAAAATCTGAAATGTTCTTTCTACTCTGTCGGATCCCACAAACCACAACTGTCAAAATCTTGCCCATTTCAAATCACCTGTCACCTCCAAGAAGCCTTCCTTATCTCCCCAGAGAGATGTGATCTTATTCTCTATGAATACCCTCAACACTGTTTTTGTTAGTTATATAGTACTTAAGAATTCCTTTTGCGTTTTTGAGGTTGGTATTCATGCCATTCCCTCTGTTGGAGGGGAGATTTCCTGAGAGTGAGGAATTAAGAGCTGTTCATCTTTGCAGCCCCCAGAGAGGTGCTTCACCTGTAGTAAAGAACCAGTTTTTTATGAGTTGCAAAGCAGGGACTACTGGCGGTGCCCGAGCCCACCTGGAGGGGAAAAGAAGGGACGTAGCCCCCTCACGCATAGGAGACGTGCCCATGGAGTCAAGGCCAAGCCCAGTCCCTCTCCTTGCCAGGAGGGAACCTGAGCTGATAACCCATGGAGGGGACACTGGACAGGCCTTGGGCTCAGCGCTCAGTACTTTAGAAGCACTGCCTCACTTAATCCTCACAAATCCCCATGAGGTGGTGCTTTCGTGATGTCCATCTTACAGAGGAGAGTGGAGAGAAGGATCCACCACAGGCCAAAGCCCGCACGCTCAGTGTGTGTGGCCCTGACCTGATCCACCTGGGCCCTCCTCCTCCTAATAAGCACACACTGTCCGGCAAGGTTTAGGATTTGGCTAAAAGGGCACTGCATGTAAATAAGCGGAAAGGCTTGTTTTTAACCTCCAGAGGTCTCTGATAACACCCTGGAGATATCTCAGGATTAGGAGGCCCCTGAGTGAGCTATCCACTAGGTCATCTCCCAGCCCACCCTGCCTGCAGGTCTCGGGAGGTTCCAGGGTGCACTCAGTAGCTAAGGTGGGCCTCCATCTCCAGATGGAAGCTTCTCTGCCTCGAATCCTGGGCTGGAAAGCTGACAGCTCTTGGCTACACAACGAGCAGGTACCTCCCTATTCCCTTCTGTCTTCCCTAGCCCGGGCTTTCTACCCCAGCTCTAAACCAAAACTACTCAGAACTGCTCACTTGCGTAGGTCTTGATTTTTACTACCAAAGGCATAGCAAAAGGGTGGCTTTGCCCTGATAAAGGAAGCGATGGATTAGCTCATACCATGGGGCAATTATGGTCAATCTGTTTACTTTTGCTGCAGTCACTCAGATTAAGAAATGCCACTGAGGTGTATACATATGTCAACATTTATCAAATAATATATTTAAAGTATCCACAAGTTTATTGTATGCCAATTATATCTCAATAAAGTTGTTAAATCGAAAAAAAAAATTTTATTAAAGTATAGTTGATTTACAAAAAAAAAAAAAAAAAAAAAAGAACCAGTTTTTTAAAATACTATTTACAATCCATAATGGACTAGCGCTTTTGTGAAATACAATAGAAATGAATTAGTAGGAAAATGACCAAGCTCTTGGATGTCATGGCTCTACGGTATTGCTATAAACATTTCTAAATGCTTGCTCTCACTTTCTGTACTCACTTCATTGTGAACTAGTAACAAATAATTCAGGGACTGGCGCTGGTCCACAGACCCCTTTTTGAGTAGCATTGCCCTGGCACAACAGCTTTCACAATCAAAAATCTACTAGAACAGCCGCTCTCAAATGTGGAGGGCTTGTAAAAAATGCAAACAGCTGGGTCCCACTCCTAGAATTTGTGATTTAGTAGGTATGTGGTAGGGCCTGAGAATTTTCATTTCTAACAAGTTCTTGGGTGGTGCCATTGCTGCTAGTTGGGGAGCACACTTTGAGAATCACTGGACTAAAGAAGAAAAAACCCAAATGTCAAGTACACTGCCCTCTCGTGGTGGCCTGTCCTCATAGCAAGTAGAGCCGCTAAAGTTACGGGCTAACTTCACCAAGGCACCCCCCTAAAGCAACGGTTACCAGCAACCATGTCATTACACACTTGTCAACGGGCTCCAGACATGAGGAAGTTGTGAGAAGCCAGAAGGGTCCATACCTTGGGGCTGTTCTGGGCCCAGTTCCTCCACAGGTGGCTGTGCAGGTGCTGCTGAAGAGGAACATTGGGGCAATGTTGGCGATGTCTCCACAGCGGAAGGCCCCAGGGACGTCCTGGATGACATAGATGACTGGGGGGGTGGGGATCTGGGTGGTGATCCAGTCAGTTGTACCTGCTGTGATGGTGATACAGGTGACAGCCCAGGTGTTGAGCTGGGGAGGAAGTGCACAGCTGGGCGTGATACAGGTGGCAAGTCAGTTGGAGATTGTGATGGTGATGAGGCCAGTGGCGATGCAGGTGGTGAAACAGGTGACTCCACAGGCCACTCACATGTGGATTCAGGTGTCTGCACAGGTGGGGACAGAAGTGGACCACGGCCACCTTTTCTTTCCCCTTTGGGAGCCCATTGTGTGTGAAGTTGTCTGGATTCTTTTGGACTGGCCCGCTCTGTTTGGAGGCTTGGTTGACAGTTTTCAGGGCACTCATTGCCAAGGGCGCGTTCTATCTGGCAGTACACTTCTACCCAGGGGAAAATCACTCTCTTGGAAGGAGAATTAAGGTAAGCAGCATCTAGGAAAAACAACAGCATGGGGTCACAGGTGGCATTACTAACCCCTGGCATCAGCATAGTATTTGCAAAAAATGGTTTCCCAAATTATTCTCATAAACAAAATTAGTGCTTTTCATTGTTTTTGTTCTGTTTTTGCTGCGCTGCACAACTTGCAGGATCTCAGTTCCCCGATCAGGGATTGAACCCCAGCAGTGAAAGCCTAGAATTCTAACCACTAGGCCACCAGGGAACTCCTGGATTAGTGCTTTTCAATGGCCTTTCTTTACTTACTTGAATTCATATTGAATATTTGATTGTGTATTGATCCACTTATTCAATGGATACTTATTGAGCATCTAATATGTGCCAGGCATTATACCAGGCACTGAGGAGTTGAAGGAGACAAAAATAGGCCTCTTGGAGCTTACAGTCTAGCCTGGGGGCAGGCACTAACCACCCCAATAACCTCAAGTTTTAACCAAGACAAGTGCTAGGAAGTGAAGATGTGGTACTAGGAGAGACGGGAGCAGGGAGGGCTTACCAGAGGGAGTGACATTTGAGCTGAGACGTGACAGGGGAGAGGTCCAGGGGGTGGTCAGGGTGGGATGAGGAGGAGCATTTCAGGCAGAGCGAACAGCACACACAAAGGTCACAGGTTCGAGGGAGCAGGAGGAAGCCAAGACCCTGCAAGGTCAGTGTAGGTGGAACAGGGGTGGGGATACTTGTGATGGGAGATGGGGCTGAGGAGGCCACAGGGGCCAGAGCATGCAAGGGCTTAGAGGAGGCATCAAAGACCCTTGGTTTTCATAGAGACCATGAAGACTTATGAGCAGAGAGGTGAAGACCTGTCTCTGGTTTTGACAAGATCACTCTGGCTGCTGTGCAGAGACTCATTGAGAAAAGCAAGAGGGGGGGCATCCCTGGTGGCGCAGTGGTTGAGAATCTGCCTGCTGATGCAGGGGACAGGGGTTCGAGCCCTGGTCTGGGAGGATCCCACGTGCCGCGGAGCAACTGGGCCCGTGAGCCACAATTGCCGAGCCTGCGCGTCTGGAGCCTGTGCTCCGCAGCGGGAGAGGCCGCGATAGTGAGAGGCCCGCGCACCGTGATGAAGAGTGGCCCCCACTTGCCACAACTAGAGAAAGCCCTCGCAGAGAAACGAGGTCCCAACACAGCCATAAATAAAATAAATTAATTAATTAAAAAAAAAAAAAAAGAAAGAAAAGCAAGAGGGGACCCAGGGCACCCTGTCAGGGTTCTGAGAGAGGTGTGGGGGGCTTCCCCTTGGAAGGAGACAGAGGATTCTGCTTAGGAGGTAAAATAAATGAGAACTGACGATGGATTGATTGGGGGGTGAGGGGAAGGATGTGGTTTACACCAGCAGTCCCCAACCCTTTTTGGCACCAGGGACCAGTTTTGAGGAAGACAATTTTTCCACAGACGGGGAGGGCGGGCTTACACAACTGGATGAATGTCAGTGCCGTTGGCTCAGAATACAACCATGGAGGGGTGGGTCTGGGGAGAAGTGGGGAGAGTGGAGTTTGTTTTGGAGACATGTTGAGTGTAGGGGGCCTTTGACATGTCCAAGGAGAGATGACAAGTGGGTAGCCGGATATATGTGTTTGGATCTCAGAGAAGAGATGAGGGTTAGAGATATATATTTGGGAGCCCCACCTATGGATGGTAACTGAAGCCATAATGGTGGCAGTGGAGGAGTTGGCCTAGGGAGGAAAAGCAGAGTGAGAAGAGGAAGGAGCCAGGATTGATCAGGAGAGGTGGAGACGGGAACCCAGGGAAAGTTTTCTAAAACAGACAAGCCTGGGGTAGATTTAAACGTTGCTGGTAAGGATCCAGTTGAGAGATGGAGGTTGGAGAGAGAGGGAATAATGGAAAACTAGAGAATCCTGAGATTGGAATGGTGTCTGAGCCCAGGTGGTTGGGTGAGCTTTAGACAGGAAGAGGGACGCTCCCTTTCATATGCTAAGAAGGAGGGGGTCAGGGAAAGGTGAGTCTGTATATTTGGTGGTACAAAGTTGAGAGAACTCCCCTCTCATGGTTTTGGTTTTTCCTGTGAAGTAGGAAGTCAGGTGGGGTAGGAGGCTGGAAATCAGGAGCAGAAGTTTTGAGGTGGTAATTGCAGAGGATGAGAGAATAGGTTGACAAGAAAAACATAGTGCGATTGTTTTCTGTGTGGAAATGCACAAACCATTTCTAAAATTCATGTAAAATGACAAAAGACCTAGAATAACCAAATCAACTTTGAAAATATGACAAAGGAGAAAGGCTTTTTGTGATCTTGGGTGAGGCAAAGATTTCTTAGATAAAGACACCAAAAGCATGATCCACAAAGGAAAAAATTTAATATGGACCCTATCGAAATGATAAACTTCTCCTTTTCAGAAGACACTGTTAAGGAGTTGGAAAGAGAAATCACAGACTGGGAGAAAATATTTGCAAGTCATATTTCTGATAAAGGGCATTTATCTAGAATACATAAAAGCTCTTAACAAGAAAACAAACAATTCCATTTTTTAAATGGGCAAAAGATGGGAATTCCCTGGCAGTCCAGTGGTTAGCACTCTACGCTTTCATTGCTGAGGGCCCAGGTTCTATCCCTGGTTGGGGAACTAAGATCCCACAAGCTCCCACAAGCTGTGTGTGGTGCGGCCAAAAAAATAAAAATAAAAAATAAAAATAAATGGGCAAAAGAGTCAATTGAAAGGGCTCCCAATGGCCAAAGGTGGAACAATTAGAGTAACAAAATAAATAAAGTAGGACTGAGTAATAACCCACAGTATAAAATAAGTATCAACGAGTCCATACTAATATAAACAAATGATAGAATAGGTAAACAAATGATTGAATAGGCGGAGAAAGAGACACATCTCTCATGATGAAGAATTCCCAATAATTTCTGTAGATACTCGGCCCTTAAGGAAGTGGAGAATAACTCCCTACTTCTTAGTGACTTCCTTCCAAAGAGCACAGTATGGAAAGGAAGAGTAGATTTACAGTGGAAAAACCTGACAAACACCACCTCACAGCATGTACCCTTGATACAACGTGATGAGAATGGCACCTTGCCTCTGTGGTCTTTCCCCCACAAACCCACAACCCCAGTCTAATGATGAGGAAAACACCAAGCAAATCCCAACTGAGGGACATTCTACAAAATATCTGGCCAGTAGGTCATTAAAAACAAGGAGAGTCTGAGCAACTGTGACAGACAAGAGAAGCCTAAGGAGACAGCACAACTAAATGTGATGAGGGATCCTGAATGGGATCCTGGGCCAGAAAAAGGACATTAGGTAAAAACTAAGGCAATCTGAATAAAGTATGGACTTTAGTTCGTAACGATTTATCAACATTGGTTCACTAATTGTAAACAATATACCATACTATGCACCAAATGTGTACCATGCTATAACATCTAACAAGTGTGAGACCTAAAACAATAGGGAAACCTAGATGTGGAGTATATGAAAACTCTCTGTATTATTTTCACATTTTTTCTGTAAATCTAAAATGATTCTAAAAAAGAAAGCCTATTAAAGGTCTAGGGGAAAATGGGCAAAAGAGTTGAACAGACACTTCACCAAAGAATATATATGAACAACTAATAAGCCAAGGAAAAGATGCTCAGCATCATTAGTCATTAGGGAAATGCAAATTAAAACCACAATAAGATACTACCACATACCTATTAGAATGGCTAATATTAAAAAGACTGACCATACCAAGTGTTGGTGAGAATGTGGGGAAACTGGAATTCTCATTCACTGTTGGGAATGTAAAATGGTACAACCACTCTAGAAAACAATTTGGTAACTTCTTAAAAAGTTAGACATACATTCTGGGTATGTTTCTCAGTCCATACACATCCAAAAGTATTGAAAATAGGATCTGGAAGAGATATCTGCACAGCCATGTTCATTGCAGTATTATTCACAATAGCCAAGAGGTGGAAGCAACCCAAATGTCCACTGACGAATGAATAGATTAAGAAAATCTGCTCTATATGCACTATGGAATATTATTTAGCCTTAAGGAAGGAAATCCTGTCACATGCTACAACATGCGTGAATCTTGAGGACGTTATACGTGAAATAAACCAGTCACAAATAGACAAATGCTGTTATGATTCCACTTACATGAGGTACCTAAAGTATTCAAACTCATAGAAATAGAATGGTGGTTGCCAGGGTCTAGGGGGTGTGGGAAAAGGAGAGTTGGTTAATGGGTGTAGAGTTTCATTTTTGCAAGATGGAAAAGTTCAGGAGATTGGTTGCACACCAGTGTATGTTTAACACTACTGAATTGTACACTTAAAATGGCTAAGACGGTAAATTTTATGTTATGTGTGTTTTACTACAATTATATACATTACATTTTATATTAAAATATTATATATTATACATATATTTGTAGACATATATATATATTACATATTAAACATGCATCCACCATATGATCGGGTCATTCCATTCCTGGGTATTTACCCAAGAGAAATGAAAGCATTTGTCCATACAGAAATTCATGCATGAATGTACATAGCAGCTTTATTCGTAACAGCCCCAAATTGGATACAACTTAAATGCCCATTAACAGGTGAATGGATAAATGAACTGTGGTATATTCATACAGTGGATTGGAATGCAAAAAGGAATGAACAATTTATACCATGCAATGACATGGGTGAATCTCAGAATAATTATGCTGAGTGAAAGAATGCAGACAAAAAAGAATTCATACTATAAGAGTTCATCTATCAAAAACTCTAAAAATGCAAATTAATCTATAATGACAGAAAGACATCAGGGTTTGCTTGGGGATGGTGGGATGAGGGGAGGTGGGAGGGATCCCAAAGGGGCATGAGGAAACTTCAGGCATGATGGATTGTTCCCTATCTTGATTGTGGTGCTGGTTTCACAGGTGTGTGTGTCTGTGTCTGTGTGTCTGTGTCTGTGTCAAAACTTACCCAATTGTGATTGGGAGGAAGGGAGGGAGGAAGGTCAGTGTGGCCGGGCATGGCTGGATATGGGATGGATATTTCAGACATGGCATCCTCTGAGCTCCAACCTCACTCAACGCCCATGTACCTGTGTCTGTGTGGGGAATATGGATTTTCAAGGATGCCAGCAAGCCGTGTCCTTCCCTTTGGTAGAAGGCTGCTGTCGGGGAGGCCAAGGGTGGAGAGGGAGGCTCACCTGGTGGCAGGAATAATTAGGTAGATGTGAACCCTTAGGAGGGAGGAGAAAGAGGATGCCAGGATGTGAGCGGAGGAGTTGAGGGTGACACCTTGCAGGTGTGGCTTCCTACCTGAGCTGACCCCCTTTCAGAAAGCAGGCAGGAGGCTGGAGCAGACTTCCGTTTTCTGTTCCCAGATGGTAGGTGGGGATTTCTCAGGCTATGTCAGTATTTCCTGCTTGCATCTGGTGCCGGGAGAAAACTCCAGGCCCACCAAACCCAAGAGGATTTAGGTGCTGGAGCTGAAACTTGCACTGAGAAAGCCACGCACACATTTGCAAATTGGAAGAGGAAGCAAAAACAGCTGGCAGCCAGTACGAGTTTTCTTCTCCCTTATGAGTTGTGTCTGTTCCTACTTGGAGTGATTCCAGGGCCATTGGGGAAAACCTGCCATCCTCCATATACTGCCCCAATTCAGGAGTGGTTGCCTGCAATGCTACTATTAGAGTTTCATCCTCGGGTTTAAGACTGTCGTTCATACCTGTGAAAATGTCCACACCAGCTAAGGGTGGAAGGGGGGAGGGTGAGAGGGTAAGGGGCTACTGAGAAATGGGGGAGACTAGAGGTGCTTAACAACCCACTTTGTAAGTCTTCCCAGGGCTTTCCCTGAGAGGAAGAGAAAGGAAAAGTTCTAGGGGAGAGACAGGTATGGAGGCAGCCAGGTAGCCAGGCTGAAATCTGAGGTGTAGCGGGATTTCCTGGGGCAGGGAATTGGTGTCTGCGCCGAGATCCAAGAAACAAATCAGGGGCTCCCCAAACCTCAAGCCCTCAATATACACCATCACTGAGGAAAGAATGGAGGGGCTCCCCACCTGGGGCAGAAAGGACCACAGGCCCTAGCCAGACCTTCCTATTCCCTAAGATCTGTAGGTGAGACCTCAGCTCCACCACCACCACACCCCTCAGGTCGTCCTCCTGTTGGACACCGGGGGCTCAGCTTCACAGCTGTCACCTGTGAAAATGTGGAAGATGGGGCAGTTGTCAGGGGACAGTCAGGGTTAGGAGGAGTCTATATGCAGAGAGGTGAGAGGAGGGGCCTGTCCCTGAGGTCAGAGGGGGCAGTGGACTGGATTGACCGTGGCTAGGAATAAAACTCAGAGGTAGGTTCCACCGTCAGCCACCTTGTACAGATGAGAAAACAGGCCCCAGGAGATGAATTACTTGCTCAAGGTCACATAGCTGGTGTGTCAAAAAGCAGGATCTAAACCCTTTTTACAGATTTGTAACTAAGACTCAGAGAGGGAGAGTGATTTCCTGGAGCTCACACAGCTTGGGTGATGGGGACCCTGGCCCAGGGCTACTTGCCTCCAGAGCCCACATTCTCTCCATCCTATGCTCCTGCTCCCTACACCCCTAGTCGGGAGAATGGACCCAGGAGAAAGTAAAGAGTTAGGACAGGGGAGCTTAGGAAAGCAGGAAGCAATTTTTTGGCTGCACCACGCGGCATGCAGGATCTTATTTCCTCAACAGGGATTGAACCTGCACCCCCTGCAGTGGAAGCACAGAGTCTTAATTGCTGGACTGCCAGGGAAGTCCCAGCAGGAAGCAATTTTGAAGAAAAAAAGTGCGCATATCTTACGAGAAAAACCTCATTCAACCCCTTAATCTCACTCCTTAAATATATTTTTTAAACTACATACACAAAAAGTTCACCACAGCATTGTCTATAACAGTGAACATTTGGAAACTCAAAGAATGATCAAAGTATTCTGTACAACTGTGATGGAATATTATACAGGTGCCAAGAAGCCAGTTACAAAGACCATACGGCAACATGGAAAAAAATTTATGATATAACATTAGGTAAACACCCTTTGATCCAGAAATCCCTTTTTTCTGGAAATATGCTCTATGGAATTAATTCTAAATATAGAAAAGCATTTTTTCTTTCCTTTTAACAAAGATGTTTGCATGGTCTTCATGGAGTTAGAGTGTTTAGTGCATGCCATTGGAGTCTTTCTTCCACCCAGATAACGCACAGAGGATACACAGGGGTGGGACCATGCTTTCCAAACCAACCTAGGGCAAGGGCTCTTCTCTCTCATTTGTTGATCAATATGTCACTCAAGGGCTTCCCTGGTGGCGCAGTGGTTGAGAATCTGCCTGCCAATGCAGGGGACACAGGCTCGAGCCCTGGTCTGGGAAGATCCCACATGCCGCGGAGCAACTAAGCCCGTGAGCCACAACTACTGAGCCTGCGTGTCTGGAGCCTGTGCCCCGCAACAAGAGAAGCCGCGACAGTGAAAGGCCCGCGCACCGCGATGAAGAGTGGCTCCTGCTTGCCACAACTGGAGAAAGCCCTCGCACAGAAACGAAGACCCAACACAGCCAAAATTTAAAAATATAAATAAATTAATTAAAAAAAAAATGTCACTCAAAAGTCTCACACAAACATAAACTAGTCACATCTAGTTCTACATTAACAATACTGTTTCATTGGAAAGATAATAAAATGTAACGATATGAGAATGGAATGCTCCAGGGAGATATGAGCTATGTATTTCCTAAGCATAGTTTTTAAATTCAGAAATACATTTGTACAAAAGCCCTAGACACCGTCCCATCAGTTAACCTAAAGCCCCTTTTCCACAGTGGTCCTAATTTCTGGCCACAGTAACATCTGGACAATGAAGGCTGTCAGGTCCCTGTGCCCATTTCCAGCTCTCCTGGGTGAAGAGCACCTCCAGTTCCCAAACTGGGGGGAAATGCTCCTCTCTCCAGCCCTTCTACTTCCTGTCTTTGCCCCATCTTCCTCCTCTTCCTTGGGGTGCCACACGGTACTTACTCAGCCGCCTCAAGTACGAAACGGCATCTTCATACCCTCGGTAGTAATAATTGTGCAGGATCTGCAAGGTGGGGCACCAGGAAAATAACTAAGACTGTAGCAACAGAGAGACCCATAGTCCCCTCTCCCAAAGCAGCTGCTTTCATTGCTCTTAAGCTTTATATGATGAGCTTTTCAAAATGTGCCCATCCTTCACTACCTGCTAAGAACAGCTGATCATCAGCTTTCCCTGGGCCGGAGAGGGTGTGATGTTTATAGTAGAACCAGAGAAGGTGCATTTGGACAGTATAAAGAGCAGCATTTGGAGACTGGGTTCAAATCCCAGTGCTGCCACTTATTGGCTGGGTGGCTGTGTGAATGTAACCTCTCACAGCCTCAGTTTCTTCACTTGTAAAATGGGAATAATAACAGTATCTATCACAGAGGATGCTGGAGGATTACACCAGATATTGTCCACAATGCCTTTTCTATAAAGGGCCAAACAGTAAATATTTGGGGCTTTGTAGGCCACATATAGTCTCTGTCACTTCTTCTTGTTTTTTTTTTTTATTTTTTAAACGATGCTTTAAAAATAGAAAGTCCATTCTTAGCTCACAGGCTGTACAAAAACAAGTCATATGCTGGATTTGGCCCCTGGGCCATAGTTTGCTGAACCCACATTGCATGTCAAAATGGGAGAGTTCAGCCAACATTGCTATCAGTGGTTCTGAGATCATCTCATTTTACAGGGGAGAAAATTGAGGCTGGGAGCACTTAGGGCCCTTGTTCAAGGTCACATACCCAGTTGGCAGCAAGGCCAGGATACAGCTTTAGGAGGAAGTTTAAGGGATCATTTGAGATGGACTGAGTGGGCCTCATTGGCTCCCCCATCCCACTCCAGCCCCCATCACCCTTTCCGGCTCTCCTTGCCCACCCCCAGGTCCCTCCTGTCTCTTACCACCAGGTCTGGGGGGAACAGGGCATGGGTCATCCTGGCGATGTTCTCCAGGGAGAACTGGAAAGAGCAGTTGAACATGCGGAAGTCACAGAAGATGGCGGGGCAGTCCCGTGGGCAGATGTCCTGCTGACCACTGAAGGTGGAGATGGTGATGGAGTCCGTCCAGAAGGAGCAGGGCTGCATGCCCGAGAAGCCCCCGTCGATGTACCGCTGCAGGGCGGAGGGGGGAGGCAGAGTGAGAAATGCTCATCTCGGGTCATAGGTCCTCTCCCTCATTCAGGAAGAGCAAAGAAATGGGTCCCTTGGGAGAAGGTTTGACACCAAGGTCCGGGGGCATCCTACTCTGGATGAAGCAGGAGTGAATGCTTCCCTGTCACATTACCCCTCGTGGAGTCCCTCAGTGTCTGAGGGCAGGGCCGGGGAAAGGAGCTCATCCACAGGGCCTTTTGAGAAGGTGCACAAGTGGTGGGTCTGAGCAGGTTGTGAAATATCCCTCCTCCAGACTGCCCTGGGTCCAAGCTGCCTCCCTCTGTTGAGGTCAGACACCCTTAACACCCTCCAGAGCATCCCTGACCACCCTGTGTCTACCCTCAAGTCCCTTCCCCTCTTGGGGCTTCTGTTTCCTCAGATGTGAACAAAGGATCACAGACACTGAGGCTCTAACTCTCTGGGTGCCTGCGAATTAAATGAATGACATGCAATACGGGGGTCCATCTACTAGCTGATTCCTAATCTCTGGATCTCATTTTCTCTATACATAAAATGAGGAGGGGGCATGGGTTAAATCTTCCTACTCAGAGTGTCGTCCGTGGGCCGGCAGCACTGGCATCAGCTGAAGTTGATTAGAGGTACAGAGTCTCAGACCTGCTGGATTTTCCTGCTGGGGAAATCTGTCAAACCTGTGGAGCCTTGACTTGCTGGGTTCAGTAATGTGTTGGTGGGTCCAGAGAGAAGCCCAACTTAGGGGGAGAAGGTCTTCTTAAAGCCCCAGAAATCTATCTACGCTGGGAATTCTGAGTAAGAAACCACAAGGACCTTTTCAATTCTTGGTCTTGCCACTGAATTCTGAGACCACTCCTCCCAAATGTGGGTCACAGGGGCCCTGAGGCACCCCTGGATCCCAGCTCACCCCCCCCCACACACTGAGGTACTTACCACGCCACGGTAAGTTGGAGGAATGAGGCCGCAGTACACAGGGACAAAGCAGCTGCAGTACAGGGCCTGTGGGGGAGAGAACAGGGTTGAGATGCCCAAGGCCTGGGGGCTGGGTGGGGAGGGATCACCTGCGGGCATCTGGGCCACCATCAGCCTGGCCCTCCTTAAACCCAAGGTGGAGTCACTGCCCTGGGAAGTGGAGCCCCAGGTTCAGCTCCTGGCTGGATCCTTGGTAACCTACTTGGTCAGGCTGGGCCGGATGTCCCAGTTTTAAAGGGAGAGAGTGGCCTCAATGATTATCTCCAGGGTTCCTTCTAGCACCAAATTTCCATGAATCCGATGGGATTCAAAAACCATTAATGTGTCTGGCCTGGGCCTGGAATCAAAGGAGGGTGAGATGCCTACCCTTGGGAATGCTCAGAGGGGGAGCAAGCAAGTAGGTGACAGTACATGGGGTGACAGGTGCCGTGATGGAGGTCAGCATGGGCACCGTGGTCCCAAAGAAGAAGCACCCAACCCAGGGGTTGCAAGGCTGGCAGGTGATGAAGGAAAGTTCCCTGGCAGGAGTGACTGGAGTCTCACCAAGCAGGTGAAGTGGGGTGGGAAGGAGGGAAGGGCATCCGGCACGAGGCAGGAGGCATGGCAGGTGCAGACACAGAGGCCTGCTTTGTGTGATTTGCTCTGGTTGGCATGGGTAAGAGTGGGAGGTGGTGGGAGAGGGCTGGGGAGAGAAAAGTCTTGAAGAGCTGGGTGCTAATAAACCCAGGGGACATGAGGTAGCTGGAGGAGATATCCATGTCCCTGCCTATTCATTCCCAACCCCCAGGGTCAAGGCCATGCCAGTGTGGGGATGTGAGGATGGGTGGCGAGGGTCTTGTATTCAGAGGAGGGGAGGGGAGTGGAAATATGGGTGGAGGGTCATGCAGCTCAACTCTTGTCCTGAAAGAAAACTGGACATATCCACAGCACTCTCCAGCAATAGTAAGTCATAACTAAAATGTATATTAATGAGCTTAGAACAGTGCACTGTCAGAATCCCCTTTCCTAAGTGTTAACCCATTTAGTGATAACACAATCCTTTTTATCAAGGACCAGTGGAAGAGAGGGGGCAGAGGGAAGCTGTTCCCACAAACTGGGAGTAATTTAGTGGGGAAACACTGAAGTCCAGGCCCTAGAGGAGCCATGGGACCTCTGTTGGTAATACAAACGGGCCTCTGAGAAGCTGCAGGATTAGAGCAGAGGGCAAGACAGAGGCAAAAGGAGGCAGACTCTGAGTGCTGAAGTGTAGGATGGTGAGCAAGTCTGATTAGTTTTTGGCGTCTCTGGGTCCATCTTGTCTAACGGTGTGCCTGACACAGAGAGATAGATGCCAGGAGGGTGAAGGGAGGGAAAAACTAGGGAGGCAGAAGGTAGAAGGAAGGAAGTGAGGCAGACAAGTGGACCATCCCAGAGGCCCGTCAAGAGAAGCAGGGCCAGCCTCTCCTTTCCTGCCCCAACTCCCTGGGCTCCGCCCCCACTCCCTGGCCCCACCCTTATCCCTGGCCCCGCCCCACTCCCTGGCCCCACCCTTATACCCAGGTCCTGCCCCCTTGCCTCGATGAGCTCTTCCTTGGATGTATATTCTGAAACCACAACACTCTCTCCATCCGTGAACCGGGTGAGGCTCACGTGGAGCTTCCCCGTGGCGACCTTGTAGGAGTCCTCAGGCAGGACCCGGTACAGAAACTGCCTCATCATCTGCACCAGCTTACAGGATGGGGACAAGGGCCCCAAGAAGGATTTCTTCACCTCGGCCACACCCACATTGAGGACTCGGAGGTACTCATCTGTGGAGGAAGCAGAGAGGAGCGGGAGCTCAGCGGCCCCCGTGGCAAAAAGAGGTCAAGGGCGATTTCGCCATCTCATCCTGCATCCAACAAATGGGGAGACCTATAATTCTGATGCAGGGAAGGTCTCAGGCATCAACCTGTCATTCTGCACACAAGGGAAGCAAGGCATGGAGGAACGAAGTCACTGGCTCCAGAGAGCCCACAGCTAGTCAGGCGTCCTGACTCCTTCCTATTGAGGCAGAGGACCACTTTTCTACCCCAGATAGCTTTCCCTATCACCATGCCTGAAGTCCACCACCAGACTGCATTCTTTCGAGTCTTAGAGGCTTTTGGCCCCATATGAGATTCCCATTAAATATGGCTGAAAGCCTTCACCAAGTGACACCCTGGGACGCTTGCTTAGTGCTGGCGAAGTCTGTGGGGCTGCTGACCTTGAGGCAGGGGAATCACAGGGAGGGGTGAACTTGGTCTTGAAGCCATTGCATCATCTTCCTTTTATGGCCCCTGGTACAGGCCTGAGAGGGAGAAGGCCCTAAATTACAGACCCAAAGCTGTGCTGCAGGGGTTCCCAGGAGGGCGAGATAAACCTTCTGTCTCCTTCTGAGAGGAGCACAGCCTGGGCACATAAGGGCCTACACGTGCCAGATGGGGCTTGGAGGGCAGCTGCGTTGTCCAAGGGCTGGGAGAGGAAGGTGTAATCCACCTGCCCCCCACAATCCCCAGAATTCTACCAGGGAAGTTAGAGTTGTAAGCTTAATAAGAAGTGCTATCACAGCAATACTGTGAGGTAGGTGTTTCTGTCCCCATTTACTGATCAGGAAACTGAGGTTCGGAGAGCTAATATAAGTTGCCCAAGGTCAACCATCTAGTAAGTGTACAAAGTGGGATTTTAACCTAGAGTGTGTGACCCTGGAACCCATACTCCTTCTGCTACAGTAAGGTAAAAGCTTTCAGAGCTGGGCCTGTACCTGCCCCTGGCCAATTGCTGCTAATTTCTACCTTGTGCAAACCCACTGGGAACATCAGGAGTAGAAATAGCTCTGAAAAGAACTGCTAATTTTTTAAACAAATATTTAATTGTAAAACATCATATACAGAAGAACTTTCTTACAATTAGTGTCATGCAGCAAGAGCTACCTGGGAAGTTGTGCGGTCATGAACTCTTTGCCACTGGAGGTAACCAAGCAGAGGCAGGACAAGTACCTCGGTCAAAGAACTTATCAAAGGGATTCCTGCATGCGTGGTAAGGGCTAAGATTCCTTCCAAACCTGAGATTCTGGGATTCTCATGGGCACCTGACAATAAATCTGAGAAGCCATCACAGTGCACGTTACTTTCCTGTTTACAAATAGAGCATCTGAAGCACAGAATGTTTAAGTGATTTGCCCAAGGTCACACACAGCAATCTGGGGACAAACCAAAGCTAGGGATGCTCTACTCCTCTTGCATTTTACCATTCACAGATTATTCCTCATTAATCCGGGGAGCGAGTAAGATAAGGAACTTTCGTATCATTTTATAGGTGTAGAAGCTGAGGCAGAGAAAAGCTAAGTGTCCTACCCGAGGTCAGACAGCCAGGCAGTATTTGTTCTGACTCCAGACTCCACCTTCTTTCCCTGAGTGTTGGACTGATCCCAGAGGCTGAGCGAGCCTGGGTTGCCATGGTGACGGCTTTTTCTCTCCAACATTCAGAATCACAGCTGCCTCTGTGTAGCAGGGGCTGACCTGCTCAACACAGCGCCTTAGCCATCACTCCCTTACAGGGGAGGGTGCTCCTGGCTAGCTGGGAAGGCCCCGCAGTTTTAGCAAGGTTAGCTTTACCAAGTACCAACTTGTACAAACTGTTTTGCCTCAAGGGAGGGCGGCAGCCAACCCACCAGTCGGTTATGAAGCAACTGAGCATTTTGATACCAAGGTGTTGGGTCATTGAGTGGCCCGCAAGACCAGTCAGGATGGGGAGTGGAAACAGGGTGGGGACTCGCTGTTTTGGAAATTCTTAATGAGCAGCTTGAAGTGGCCTCACAAGGGTTGGTGGCCTTTCCCACAATGCCTCAGATCCAGGAGCACCTGATTCAGCTTGCCCGTACACTCCTGGACTCCCAGCAGGAAGCGCTTGCTGGGACCACTGGAAGGAAATTTGTTCTCATTGCACAAGAAATACATGTTCATTGTGGGAAAAAAAATTTTTTTTAATGCAGATAAGCAAAAAGAAAAAAATTTTAATGTCTTAGAATCCATCCACCCAGAGATTAACATTCGGTTTATGTCTTCCTAGACTATATATTTTATATTTATTCTTACTTATAAGAATACTTATATGGAGTCACACTGTATACACTATTTTGTAACTTGCTTTTTTCACCTAATAAATCATGTCTTTCCACATCAATAAGTAACCATTTATAACCCAACTTACAAGCAGTATGGACACCTATTGTAAGGTTATACCATTATTTATTGAGCAGGTCCCCAACAGGGGATGGCTATTTAGTTAGTTTCCTTGCTTTTCTAAACAACGCTGCAATGAATAATCTCTTGCTGAATTCTTTGCCTGTGTCCTTAATTATTTTCTGTAGGATAAATTCCTGGAGGTGGGAATGTTAGGTCAAAGGCATGCATATTTAGTCTTATAATACTTATTTAAATCATTGCTTTTGTATATTATCCACTTACAGTCAACTCTCAGCTATATAGGGGTGGTAGCGGGTGACAACGACAAAGCAGTGGCCAAGATAACACAGACATCTCCTATATACTTACATCTGAAAAATGGTGCTATCTGGAAATTAGCAAGGTAGCCAGGGAGGAAGCGGGCGGGAGATTGCCTGATTTCTCCCACTCAGGTGCCCAGTTTAGTATTCTTTCCTGCTGCTCACCGGGGCTGTGTACCAAAGGATGCCTTTACCTTTGTCTCTCCTTGCTTCTCCTCAGGTGTCTCTCTGTGCATGTCTGTCTTCAGTCTCTATCTCTTTCTCTCTCTCTCTCTTCCCCTCTCTCTCTGTCTCTTTCTCAGAGAAAAACAACTAACCTTCTGGTTAAACAAGTCTCTGTTGATAGAAAGTCAGGTGTTAAGCATAGCAATTGCTGGGGGTCTACGAGGAAAGATAAATTTAGCTTGTTTCTTTATACATCTCTGTTCTTTCCAGCACCTTCTCCCATTTAAAGGCCTCCTTCCAAGCTGCAGGCTGCTGGGCTCTGAGACACAGTGTCCCACAGTGGCCAGAGCAAGTTGGGATTTAAAAGCAGCACTGTGGGAACTCAAGGCGGGCTGCTTCCACCCCCAGCCCACACTTACCACATCCACTTCTGCTCCCTCCCACCTCCTTTCACACCTTTCTATAATCTAATTGCAGGTCTGTCTCCCAAACCCAGGAGATTCTCTGAGGGCAGGTGTTTGTGGTCCTCCTCTCTCCATGGCCTATCTCTGCACTTTGCCCATGGAAGACCCTTCAGAAACTTTGCTCTAAGCTGGGAACTCCTCAAGGGGAGGGATGGGCCCCACTGACCTACACCCACTAAACCTCCCACAACACTTGGTGGGTGCTCCGTGTTTGTTCAGTACATGAACATAGGAAAATAAAAACCCAACAAAGCAAGCGATGGAGATGCTTACAGGGAAGAGTTACTTGACTTAATTACCCAATAAAAACTTGAAGGCAAGATCATCACAGATAGATGGATAGATAACAGAGTTAACTATATTGATAAATGCGGCCAGTTCACCAGGTTTTACGAGCCTATTGTGCCAAGAACTTCAGCAGGAAATTAAATAAGATCCTGGGACTGGGAGGTTTTGAAGGGCATGTGGAAGCCACTCCAGTGTCAGCCACTCAGAGTCTCTTTTCTGTGACCAGACCCATTTCTTGGAAAAAGCTCAGGCTTTGGAGCCAGGGAGATTTGGTTCAAATCCCAGCTTTGCCACATACTATCTGGGTTACCACTGGCAAGTCAAATAACTTCTTCCAGCCTCGATTTTGCCACCTATAGAATGGGAATAATAATAATACTTACCTTACTGGGTTGTTATGAGGAAGATAGTTTTTTAAGAGCCGGCACATAGTAAGTGCTCAATACTGGTTATGCCAGTAATTCTCCATGTGACCATGGATAGGGCTTCTTGATGTTTCTGGCTTTCAGCTTTCTCATCTGAACAGGGGACAATGAGCTCCGCCCCACATCTTTATCAAGGTGCACTGAGGCTCACTTGTGGGTTCAAGAGAACAAAGTAAAAGCACTGTGGAGATGAGAGGATGTACCCCAGTTTCAGGGAGTGGTAAGGGTGTGGGTGACGTGTAATGTAGTTTAGGCATGGTTGGCGGCAGCACTCCTTACCCTGTCAACTTGGGGGACCCTACAGATTTAGTAGGGGAAAAGGGGGGCTTAGTAAAATTGACGAGGAAGGAAGGAAATAGATATGTGTTTATCTCACTTGCATGCTTCAGTGCGTAATGTTTCCCCCTTCATGAGGGCAAGGATGGTCTCCATCTCATTCATCCCTTTGTCCCTAGCACTTGATATAGTGCCTGGAACATGGCAGGTACTTAATAAACATAGATGCATGCATGAATAATGAATAAATGAATGAAATCAGAAATCAAGGGAGGACACTGCAGCCCAGAGAGAGAAGAAGCTATTCAAGGTGACCCAGAGTGTAAAAACAGGGCTTCTCTTTCCGTCCCTCATGTAGCCTCTTGCTAAGTGTTAAATCCTAGAAAGATGGGCACTTGGCAGCTGACAATTTAAACTGCTGGGGATCTCGTTCACAGGGTGCCCGAATTAAATTGGCTGTGCGGGATGAATCTGCAGTGGAGGATGGGATTAGAGGCCCCAGTCTGCCTCGGACTGGTAGCCTAGCAACAACTTCCAGTTCAGCCAATCACCGTGAGGCCCCTCTCACTGCGGCCCTGCTCCCCCACCTGCGGGAGCGGTGGGCACCGGGGAATCAGGGGGCTCAGCAGCCTCTGTGGAGGCGTCGGCGAGCAGAGTCGCGTTCCCAGGAAAGCCATGCAATTCTCCGAGTCCCTGTGTGGAGACCCTGGGAGTCAACTGCTTTTACCTGATCCCTACTTGTAGGCTGAATTATAGGCTGTATTTCCCTGTGGGTATATCTTGACTGCCCGACTCCACTATGATAATTATTATTAGTATTATCTTAACAACAGTCGTTTACCCAAGCAGGTTTTCACACTTGTAATCTCAGTTTATCCTCACAGAGACAGCGAGCCCCTGCGCGGGAGGCGGGTGGGGAACTGGTTGATTCACCATTTTATTTCTAAATCCTACACTGCAAGGGCACTGATTGAAAAAAAAATTGGCTTGAAGCTGCAGTGTCACCACTGCACCACTGGAAGTTCCATAGAGACCCTCCGGGGCGGCGATTTTTCAGCCAAGGAGCCTCCGTTCAAAAGAAATCTCAAATGAAACCCTAATGCGTATTACAAAACAACTAAAAATAGGGCTGTTCTGGGTTGAAGGCAAGTGGGGTCTCGGGCCCAATCGCCCCAGCCAACCCTAGGAAAGCAGGCCCTGAAAGCGCAGCCCTGAAACTCCTAAGGATCTAGGAGCCTAGGTCAAAAATACTAAACCAGACTAATTCTCTCATTTTACAGGTAAGAAACCCAGCTCAGGATAAAGGTTGAGCTCAATAAATATGGCTGAATGGGTGGCTGGATGGCTGGCTAGCTGGCTAAATGGAGAAACGAATAAAGGCTGGATATACCCTAGGTCATGCTGTCTATGTTAGCAGAAACTGGAACTAGAATATATGACAAAACTCACATTTTCCTTCTCTGTTCTGAATGCATTATTGGCTTTAGCCAAAAGCAAAACAACTCTGACTTTGTAAGCACTTAGTAAAACAAAAAACAATAAACAAAAACAATACTTCTTATGGATAATAACAATATTCCACAGAGACCTTTTTCTAACCATAAGAGTTTACCAAAAAATTGGTGTAAAAAGTTCAAATCATCTTACATCAGGTTGCCATGGAAACAGCAGTGCCTGCCACTGGTTCCTCACCTGGATTCCTGTCAAGGTGCCCTCGGAGCTTTTTCTCAGGGCCTGGGGCCTCACTCAGCCCCCGTGTGCCTCTCCCCCAGAATCTGGACACAATCTCCACAACTTTGCACTGAAGGATCTACTGATTACCTTGAGATGAAACAGGCAGAGAGAATGTATCTAGAAAGTTCTCTGGAACCTCACAAAGTTCTCAGGGCCATTGCCCCTGCTCTTCTCTCTCTGTTTTCTTTGGTGGACCCAGAAGTCCATTCGGGATTCTGCTCCAAGGTAGAAACCAATACTGCGCCCCTCCAGGCTGTAGCCTATCCTACCCTACAGACTCTCCCTGAACTACTGAGGGGACACTGGGATAATGCAAATGTTGTGAACTAGTCACTCTACAGTCTTAGTGTATATGTGTGTGTGTGTTTGTGTGTATGTGGTCAGGGGACCTCCAGGTGAGCCTCTGCTATAAAGAGAAAAGACCATCTCAGAGCACCTCCTCATTTGAGATTTGCCCAAATTAGGGGACCACGACAGAGGAATGCCCATGCCTCCCTCTTTCAGAACCACTGATAGTTGAAGTTCATTTCTGCTGACTGGCAGTATTCACTGCCCCAGCTGTCCAAGACTTCAGTTGGTGGGGTCTGTTACCTACCTACCTACCTACATAGACCTCCGTCAACATTACATGAGTCTTGAAGTTCTCATGGAACCACAGGTTTCGATTCCACCAGCTGTTTACTGCTCTTACTGACTACCACTCTTTGGTATCTCCTTGGTGCCAGGTGCTGTGCCAGGTTCTGAGGCCTCATAGTTTCATGTCATCTTCATGACACCCCTTTGAGGTAGGTACTGTGGCTATCTCCTCTTTACAGATGAGGAAACAGAAGCTCAGCCAGTAGATTGGCTATGGTCACACACTGGAAAACAGCAGAGCTAGGCCTCCAACTCCTGAGGGCCCCAAAGACAGTGTTCTTTCCACCACAGCTCACTGCCTCCACCAGGGACACGCCCTTCAACTCCAGAGCCTCCAGTTCCCACGGTGAGGTAGGGGGAGCGGGGTGGCTCTACAAAGGCTCTTGGGATCTGCCTTTCCAGGATTTAGTTTAGGCACATCTCCTAAGGGCTCAGATGTCCCTGGGAGACAGGAAGACTCTCTTTAGAGCAACAGAACTCAAATCACATCTTCAAACATACGCTCCTCTGTCCGCACACCCAGAGACCCTTCTCAAGCCAGGCCAATCTCTTCTCTCACCGGTAAACACAAAGTGCACAATCCTGCTTTTCTTCCTGCTACACAACTTCTATTTACTTATTTATTTTTTCCTATCTATGCAGACTTCACCATAAAGCCCAGCTTAAGATCTGGGCTTTCTCCTTAAAGCCTTCCCTGATCACCCTCGCTGTTAGCTCTCTCTTTCCCCGTACCGTCTGCACCATTTATCTCAGGCTGCCTTCAGTGGTCTGTCCTGTCTCTCTGGCTAGCGCATTCCTTGAGGACAGGACCTGTATCAAGAACACCCTTCTCCTGGGACTTTCCTGGCAGTCCAGTGGTTAAGACTCCTTGTTGCCACTGCAGGGGGAACGGGTTCGATCCCTGGTCGGGGAACTAAGATGCCTCGAGGGGTGGCCAAACCTAGCTCTGTGTTGAACACTTAGTAGGTATTCAAGAATAAATTAAAGAACTATTTAATGTTCCATATTTCTGTTTTGCTCCTGTTATACCCCCAGCACTTAATTCAGTACCTGGCATACTGTAGGGACTTAATAAATGTTTGCTGAATAAATTAATAATGAATGGTAAAGAATGAATGAACTGAAGGAGGAGATCAAAGAGTATCTTCTCTATTGGACTGCTGGGACTCTTCCCAACTGGTGGTCAGGAAGGTGGAATTCTTCAGTGACTCAGCCGGACTTGGGGCTTGACCGAGCAGTTTGCTCTGTCAAGCCTGGTCCTAACTCTTGCCCCTCCATAAATGGACACGAGACCCTGAGCTGGGGCTGAAGAGGAGCTTTTTCTTTACGTGTTGATCTCAGGAGGACAGAGGTGAGTTACCCTCAGGATTGATGAGTCAACCCCTAATTCAAATGAGAGTCAAACCAGCCTGGAGATTTGTTTATCATTTGTCTGCTTCTTTTCCCTGTAGAATTAGAAATGGAATTAGAATTTGATCCCAAAGAGAAGCAAAGAAAACATCGCTATTTTAATACTCTCTAAGTGAGCTGGACTAAAAATGGATCCACCAAATGTAGTGTGGGATGCTGGATTGGGTCCTGGGACAGAAAAAGGACATCAGTAGAAAAATTGGTGAAACCTATAGTTAATACTAATGTACCAATATTAATGTCTGAGGGTTGGCAAATGTACTGTGGTTATATAAGATGGTAACATTAGGGGAAACTGGGTGAAGGATGTATGGAGCTATCTGTATTATCTCAGCAACTTTTCTGTTAATCCATCATTATTCCAGAATAACAAGTTAATTATTATTAAAGTAAGAAAAAGAAAGAAAGAAAGAAAGGAAAAACAGGGAATTCCCTGGCAGTCCAGTGGTTAGGACTCGGTGCTTCCACTGCACGGGGCACAGGTTCGATCCCTGGTTGGGGAACTAGGATCCCACATGCCGTGTGGCCAAAAAAAAAAAAAAGTGAAAGAAACCCATAGATCGACCAAGGCTGTCAGACACTCGGCAGGGGCTCAGTTAACACCTGCTGATTTAAGAGGAATGAATCAACATAGGTCACCTGCATGACTGGCTTTCCAAATAGTTAGATGTTTCTAATGTGTAACCAACACATTCAGAGTATCATTCGATTTTCCATTCAGTTGTCTTCTACCTGAGTCCAAGGAATCGTTTGGGTAAAATAAATTTTTATCCATTTGGTTTGAGAGGTTAAACATGTAAAACACAAGTTACTTTCAGTGAACTGAAAGATACTGATTCCATCACAGTTGTAGGAGGTACAGCCACGACCACCCAGCAATGTCATTTCTGTACATTTTACAAAAACTTTTTTTTTTTTGCATACATCATGTCATTTGATCTCACTTTCTTAACCAATGTGCAAATGATTGCTTGGCCCATGGAGTCTGGTAGGAAAGCTGGGGTGTTGCTTGCAAAGCAATTCTGAAATCATGATTAGAGAGGATATAGAAATGTAGAAATGAAGAAAGATTCCAGTCTTGGCTCATTGTGTTAGCTAATCTCTCTGAACGCCTGTTTCCCACTTTGTAAAATAGGTATAAATATAGTATCTAATTGATAGGATTGTGAGAAGATAAAAGTAAATGATTCATGCAAAGCTTTGGGCGTAGTACCTGGCACATTCCAAGTGCCTGATAAATAGTATTATTAGTGTGACACTAAGATGTGAATCAGAGCAGAGTTCATTCTACAGAAAACGCTGTCATCTCAGGCAGATAAAGAACTCCGGGAATGGTTTTTGATGAGGACATTTTGATTCTGAAAGTGCACCTAGCAGCCTGGGCTGAACTTCAGGTTATGTCTGGGCAACACACACACACACACACACACACACACACACACACACACACACGCCTGCAACAGGAAAAACTGGTGGTTCTACTCATGTCTTAAAGAACTTTGGAGAGACTTCTAGCTCCAGTAATAGAGTGCTAAGCTAAAAAGGAACCTCTCCAGCTTTAGGAACAATATCATCATCATCATCATCATCATCATCATCAACAACAACAACCAGAACAAAGAGCATGATATAAAATAAAATCATGTGACATGGTTGACTTCACAAGAAAGAGCAGAAAAGAAGGAACTGAAAGCCAGTGTCATGAGAGAGAAAGCTGATGCTGTGATTATTAGACCAGAAACTGGCAGCCACAGGGCCTGTCATTCTGGGCTGTGTGAGGGGCAGTTGAACTGAGACGCTGCTTAAAGCCGGGACCCTCCAACAGCTGCTGGGCCAATGAAACGTGCCAATGGCTTGTCTCTGAGCAGGGCTCTGGGTGAAACAACACAAAGTCTCCCATAAAAACGCAAAGCCCCAAGCCTGTATCACCTGTGGTTTAGAGCTTGAACTGACACAACCTGCAGGGTGATTACCATCAAAATTGGTCCTGAGTTGCTGATAACCCTGGGTACCTGGCCAGGGCCAAAGCAAACCAGCTCAGACAGTCCTTCCACCGCCCAAGCCACACAGAATTCCCATAGAAAAACCAAGTCCTTGTGCAGATGAGCTCACAATTAAAGTATTAAAAAATATTAACCAGACCAGGTTGGAGTCCAGTAGTCTGTTTTAATAAGTTTAATGACTTCTCTAGGATGTTCTTCAGTTAAGTTTGAAAACTGCTGCATTACCTATGCTTTTCTATTTCAAGATCATTTTCTTTTCACTTGTTGATCCATTTATTCAACATTCATTCATCAAAGACATTTTGTGATGAATACTTGCTAGGCACTTTGCCAGGTACATCCATGACTTCTTTTGTCCCTCACCGTAACGTCCAAGGGATGTGTCCCCACTCCCAAGTTACAGATGGGAAAACTGAGGGGGAGGCAGGTCACCGGTGGGCGGAGGACCCACAGTGATTAGTGGCAGAGCTGGAACACCAGCCCAGTCCCCCTTGTTCCTGGGATATGAGTTCTCCATCAACCCTGGGGTGTCTTGTCCCTCAACTGAGTGACAAAGACAGGCACACGGGTGACTGAGGAAAGAAGTCACCAAAGTCAAGCTTCTCACAGAGGCAGTGTCATCCTCCCAGCATCCGCCCCTGAGGCCCCAGTGGGTCCACTACCCAGAACACACCTGAGCCACCTGCCAATGACAATAACTTCAGCCACACTTGGCTCCGGGGCCTCAGGAGGGGTGGCAGGAGCTGCCCAAGGCAGCACTGGACCAGGCATGGGAGGCAGACCAAAACACCTGTAGTATCCCCTGCCTCCACGGGAGGAGTTGTGCCGGGTCCTGCTGTGCCCACATTTGTGGGGTGGGGATCCCCACTAGTCCTCTGGCCCGCTCAGCTCCTTTGCAAGGTCCTTTTGGAACTCACTTCCTGTCCAGAAAGACAGCTTGTCTTCCTTCTGAGAATGCAAGCACATCTGTGTGCAGGGCTGTTGCACCTGCTGATCTCAGCCTGGAACACTCCCCTCTCAGAGTGCATGGCTCTCCCACCCTTCCTTCCGCCTCAGAGTGGGCCTCCCCACCCAGCCCACCTGAAACTTTACCCTTTGATCATTCATCACACCCTTCACCTGCTTTATTTTCTTCTTTGAGCATGCATGCTGATATTTTTCTGGATGTTTAGTTATTTATGGCTTGATTTCACAAAGAGCATGTCAGCTTCATGAGGGCAGAGTGTTTTGTTCGGTGCTAGATCCCTAGGACCTAGAATGAGTGACTGGACAAATGGTCTATTTGATCATTGTAAATTCAGCCGGAATCCGGTCCTCAACTTCTCTGTCTTCACACTAAGTAGATTAGACTCAAACAGTGGCTTTCAAACTTAAAAAGAAAAAAAAAATCATTGGAGATCAGGAGAGGCACAGAAAAAAAAAATCATTGGAACACTTTCTTTAAGAGAAATTTTATAAAGAGTGGACAATAGCAGGGTTGTACTCATTGAAGCTGGGGTAAGGGCCCAGGGCTTCAATGTGTGTCCTCTCCCTGCTCCCCTGCTCCACCCTTCCTAACCCCACCTTGGCCCCCATAGAACCCTGAGGTTCCTCAGAACACAGTTTGGAAACCACTGGCCTAAGTGAGGTCCACTTCCAACCAGTCACTTCCTCTTCCAAAGTCTAAATACAATCATCCATAAAGTGGAGGAGTTGGACTCGCTGACCTTCCTTCTATGACATTCTAGTATTATACGTCATATCAGGTAAACCACAAAGTAAAAACTGCAAAGACACATTCAGTGTCACACTTCCCAACGGCCAGCAATTGTCAGGAGTCTATCAGGCAGTTCTTGTTGGACCAGCAGTTTGTGGGAGCCATGGAACCCGTAAGATGTCAGATTGCTCAACCAATCTAGTTGATGGGATGAGACACAGGGTCTGAAACAATTAAGACAGGATACTGTCAAGTGCTAGAGTAGGTGGACAGATTCCATAGATACACTCGAGATCATGGAAAGAGATCCAGTGGGGTAAATTGGGAGGATATGTCGGGAAGAGGTGTTATCTCTGGAGAGAAAAACAGAAGGTCATTCTAGGTAGGGGACACAGCGGGTGCCGTGAGGCACTGCCCAGGACCTCTAGCAAGACTGGAGCACTCACATGCCAGCCGCCAGGAAGGCAGTCTGCTGATGGTTCAGAGCTGAGCCCCTTCCCAGCCAACACACAGGACTTGACCTGTGGGTGGTTATGGAGTCAAGGTCTGGGTCCCAGGCAGGGACAGAGTTTTTCCATCATCATCATATATCCAATTACAGCGATTGTGACAACGACTGCTAATTGTCCCCAGTATCTATTCTCCCCTTCTTCCTTAGCAGTTGAACCTCCAATTTTTAGCTGGACACATGGCCTCCCACAATAAAGTCTACATTTCCCAGCCTCCCTTGCAGTCAGGTGTGGTCATGTAACTAAGTTCTGATCCATAGGATGTGAGGTGACATGATGTGTGTCACCTTCAAGGTCTGCCCTTAGAGGGAAGAAGTGTGCCCCCCTTTCCTTCCCCAACTAGCTGGGATGCAGACATGGTGGGGAGCCCTCTTGGACTGTGAGCAACATGACGGAAGGAACCTGGGTCCTAATTCTGTGGAGCCACCACACCAGGCTTGGAGGGCTGGAGCGCAAAGGCCACGTGAGCGAGCAATACTCTTGGGTCTTGTTGAGTCACCGTTATCCCAACCAGTGCAACTGCAGTATCAATCCGAGTTTGCAAAGCTTATTCCCAGGGACCACTGCCGACCCCACTGCTGATCCCAGAGCCAGCTGTGGGGAGGGCTCAGCAGGCATTATTCCCACCCACTGCTCAGTAGCTGAGCTGAGGCTCAGGGTGGCCTGTCCAAGGCCACTCACTGCTGAATGGATTCCTGGGGCAAGAGGAAAGGGAAGGTGGACAGTTTGGACGTTGGGGTCAGACCAACTTTGGTTTGAAGACCACCTCCCTGTTTACTAAACCCTACTCTGAAAGACCACGTGAAAATAATGTGTGTGGCAAGCTAGGCTCACAGTCTGACTGTAGACACTTCTGTTCTCAGAATCCAGAGAGCCTGCTTCCTAGGCAAGTGCTCTTTCCCAGGGGGATTCTGGTCTCTGAGTCAAGTGCTCTCCGAGAGCGAGCTGTGGGAGCACCAAGGACTTAGTGCCTGACGGGAATGACGAGAGACTCTCAGAGGAGGTGACATCTGCGGTGGGCCTTGGAGGATGGGGAGATGCAACACAGGGGGAGAAGAAAGGGGATGGCATCCCAGGGAGAGGGAACAGCGTGAGCAAAGGCACAGAGATATGACACACCCTGAGACTATCGTGGAGGTGAAGAGCTCTCAATCCCAGCCCTAATCATCAGGCCCACCCTTTTAATACTTTATTTAGCAGTTTGGGTGTTTGGTGGGTTGGCTTTTTTGAGCAGGCAGCGTAAGAAGTATTGGAAAACAGTTAATTTTAGAGGCCAAAACAAAGTCACCTGATGAGCTCAGCTAAAAGTCAGCTCAGTCCCCTGTCCTACCCGCACCCAGCAGGGGAACAGCCACTGAGGCTGGTACTTCCCAGCACCATTCTGTGCCGTGAGACCAACCAGCCTCACTCCCCTGGGCTTCTCCTCAGGCTCACAGTGCTTACCTGCAGAGATACATGTTGCGAAATGTTCCCGCAAGAAAACAAAGCCTAGTGAGGTTACATGCAACTTCTATGCAGATTTTAAATTATTTCAAAATAATATAAAAAAACAAAACGAAGCAGGGTTAGGAGTATACAGATGAAACCCAGTTGGTAAGTGTTGATAATAGTTGAAGTTAGATGATGGGTTCTTGAGGATTCATTATATTATTCTCTCCAAGATGTTTGAAATTTTTCTGTTTTCAAAAGTTATTTAAGGACTTCCCTGGTGGTCCAGTGGTTAGGTCTCTGCGCTTCCACTGTAGGGGGCATGGATTCAATCCCTGGTTGGGGAACTAATATCTCGCAGGCTGTGTGGTATGGCCAAAAAAAAAAAAAAGTTATCTAAAGTTTTTAAAATGTACATGAATGTTCATAATGACATTATTTATAATAGCCCAAAGTAAAAACAACCCAAATGTACATTCCCTGATGAATGGATTTTAAAAATGTATTATATCCACACAAGGGAATATTATTCGACAATAAAAAGGAGTGAAGTACTGACCCATGCTACAATGGATGAGTTTAGAAAACATTATGCTAGGTGAAAGAAGCCAGACACAAAAGGACAAATATTGTATGATTCCATGTATATTAAATGTCCAGAATAGGCAAATCTATAGAGACAGAAAGTAGATTAGTGGCTGTCAGACACTTGAATGGCGGTATTGAATGTTAACAGCTAAGGGGTAAGGGGTTTCTTCGGGGGGATAATTAAAATGTTGTATAACTGATTGTGATGTTGGGTGCACAACTTTGTGAATATACTAAAAGCCATAGAAAAAGAAAAACAGCCAGTAGAATCTCTGAGCCATGGGTCTCCACAGGCTTCTCAGAAAAGCAGACTGGATGTGGGCTTGGGCTAAGGGCAAGGGATGGACCAGCCCCTGAACCAAGGTCCGTGTTCCTCATTTGTGACCCAGCCAGAGGAATTCACAGAATCTAGTCCAGTCTAAAGCCACTGTAGGAAAACTGTTTCTCTCTATCCTGGAAAAATACATATCCCACTAATAATCAGATACGGAATTTTCACTAGTCCAGGACTGTGGTGGGCATTTTACAGGTTTCCATAAGCAATGCCTGACCCGTTTCCACCGCCTGGTCATACAGTCCTGGCGTCTCAGGGAGGTAGTACCTCTTAGTTTTGCAAAGGGCACTGGGGCTTAACTGTGGCTGCACACCAGGATCACCTGGGCGTTGAATAAACACTGGTGCCGGGTTCCATCCCCAGAGATCCTGATTTAATTCGTTTGGGGGAGAAGCTTGGGCAGTGGACGTTTTAAAAGCTCCCAGGTGATTCAGATGTGCAAGATTGAGAACCATTGACTAAGTGAAGAATTCTTTAACGACTAGAAGAAAATATCAAAATTGTAGCATAGAGTACGGTAAAGTTTCTATCATGAAACTTCTCTTTTAGCTTTATGTTCACCCTGGGTCTCAATACAAAAAATACTTCTCACTGTAGGTTTCAGTCTGGGAGGCTGGAGACCTCAGGTTGACAGGTCCTGTCAGTCACCGAGCTAAATGAAGGAGACTCACCAGTAGCAATCAGGTGCTTCCCAGCCTCTCCGTGGGCCTCTCGGAGGGCAGGTGCTCCCCTGCTTCCAAAATAGCCCTTTCCCACCTTGGACAACCCTTGCTGAGTCAAAAGCTGCCTTTCTGAAACTTTTGCATCAACCCCTGACACCAGGGGACCTGCACTCTTCACCACTCCCTGGAGACATCACATTTCCCCACCACGTGACTTTGTCCTGTCGTTATGCAGCATCCTGGCTAGAAGCTAAGGCTCCTGTCCAAACTGTCTCTACCTGTCAAGTTTCTACTCACCTTTCAAGCACTAGCTCAAATGTCACTTCCATGAGGCCTTCCACGATGGGAGCTGTCTGCTCCCTCCCCCTGCACTCCTCTGCCTTTTAATTTTCTAACATTCAGTTGGAACTTTTTGTATTGTAACGACTTGGTTACTACCTTGGGGTTTGAGTAGACTGTAAGCTCTTTGAGGGCATGGGTGGAGTTTCATCTTGTATTATATCTCTGTATCCTCTGCAGGACCCAGTATATGCTCAAAAAACACTCGTTGAATGAATGAATGAATGAATAATTGGCTTGCCATGAAGTTTTTATAGGGGGGGAAGGTGCCAAGTAGTAGCTTAAGTGGGGGTGGGGTTTTAAGTCCATCGAATGTCCATTCTCTGATAAGACAAAATTATTTTTCAAAGTTATGCAAATGCAGTTTTGAGGCAAGTTCCTAGCGCCAGATTGGAAATCATGAATCTCCGTGCTGGTTGTCAGGGAGACCAACTCTCCTCAGCTGAATAAATGAGTGAACAAACATTCATTCTCTAATGCATCTTTAATGAAAACCAGGCACTGGGTTAAGTGCTTTATAAACATTTTCACATGCCCCCAAATTGGCCCTATCACAGAACTAGGCACACATGGCCAGAAGATGGACCCACTGCTGCCTAAGCTTCCACAGAACAAAACACAATCTGAGGACAGAAAAGCCCAGACTGGGAACAAGAAGAGGGGGCATGGCCTGGAGGAGAGAGGCCTGGGGGCCACATGTTGAAGAATTTTTTTTTAATTTATTAATTTTATTAATTTATTTTTGTCTGTGTTGGGTCTTCGTTGCTGCGCTCGGGCTTTCTCTAGTTGCAGTGAGCAAGGGCTACTCTTCGTTGCGGTGCGTGGGCTTCTCATTGCGGTGGCTTCTCTTATTGTGGAGCATGGGCTCTAGGCGTGCAGGCTTCAGTAGCTGTGGCATGAAGGCTCAGTAGTTGTGGCGCACGGGCTTATTTGCTCTGCGGAATGTGGGATCTTCCCGGACCAGGGCTCAAACCCGTGCCCCCTGCATTGGCAGGCGGATTCTTAACCATGGCACCACGAGGGAAGCCCAAGAATTTTTTTTTTTTAAAGAGACAACCTCTAGTTATATGCAGATAGTATGATTCTTTACACATAAAGTATGAGATAATCTACCAAGAAACTTTTAGAACTATTAAGAATGTTCATGAGGTTGCTCAAAACAATATCATTTAGCAAAAACCACCAACATCCCTTTATATCAACAATAGTCAATTAAATTAGAAAACGCCATAGAAAAAAAGATCCCGGGACTTCCCTGGTGGCGCAATGGTTAAGAAACCTCCTGCCAATGCAGGGGACAAGGGTTCGATCCCTGGTCTGGGAAGATCCCACATGCCGTGGAGCAACTAAGGGCCATGCGCCACAACTACTGAGCCCACGTGCCACAACTACTGAAGCCCGCACACCTAGAGCCCATGCTCCACAACAAGAGGAGCCACCGCAATGAAGAGAAGCCCCCGCTCGCCGCTACTAGAGAAAGCCCGCACGCAGCAACGAAGACCCAACGCAGCCAAAAAAAAAAAAAAAAATCCCATTCCCCATAGCAACAAAAACTAATAAATCTAAGAAAAGACACACAAAATCTTTATTGAAGGGCAAAAAAAAAATAAAAGGCCAGAAGAAATAGAGAGATAGATAGACTATATTATAAACGGGAAGATATAATCTTAATCAAAATTCTAATAGAGCTTTTCACATGGGGGAAAAAGAGGGTTAAGAATAATAGAGTCAATATTTGAAGAAGAAACTGAAAAAGGAGAAGACGACTGCCATATATGATGTACCCCTTATTACAAGCCTATAGTGATGAAAACAGTGTGATTTGGTGCAGAAATAGACAAATTCACCAAAAGAAGAGAAGAGAGACTCCAGAGACAGACTCTTGGGACTCCAGGAACTTGAATAAGCCAGAGGCAACCTTTCAAACAAGTGTGGAAAGGGCTGCCTATAAATAGTGTGGGGTAATTGGTTATCACAATCAAAAACTTCTATTTCTACCTCAAACTAGCCACAAAATAAATTTCAGATGGATGAACTTAAATATGAAAGAGCAAAACTTTAAAACTTTTGAAAGAAAATATAGAAGTCATTGCAACAAAGAAAGATATTTAAAAACACAAATTATAAGCGGAAAAGATTTATTGATACATCTGACTGCATCAAAATTGAAATTTTCTGAATAACAACAGACATGGTCAAATAAAAAGGCAAGTCATGGAATGGGATAAGATATCTGCAATGTCCATAACTGACAAATGAGTCATGTACAGACTATATAAAGAACATCTACAAGTTGAAGAGAAAAGGATAATGGTAGAAAAAACAGGAAAAGGTCATGAGCAGGTACGTTACAGAAGAGGAAACACAAGTGGTCGATAAATACATAGAGATGCTTAACATCACTAGTTATCAGGAGGTTCAGATTAAATAAGCAAAATAAAATGAGATATAATTTCACATTGATCAGATTGACTTAAAACACTGCGGTCTTGGGAGTTCCCCGGTGGCCTAATGGTTAGGATTCTGGGCTTTCACTGCCATGGCCTGGGCTCAATCCCTTGTTGGGGTACTGAGATCCTGTAAGCTGCGCAGCACAGCTAAAAAAACAAAAACAAAAAAAACAACCACTTTGGAGAGTAATTTAGCCAAGTCTCGTTAATTTCATGTGACGTGTACCCTAGGGAAACATTCCATGTGGGCCTGGGAGACACAAACAAGGATGCTCATTGTAGTGTTGTTTATAACAACAAAAACTTGGCCGTGTCCATCAACAGAATGACTAAATGAACCGTGATACAGTCTTAATGGAATAAACACTGAAAGAGGTAAAAGAGGTAAAGAGGATTGAAGAAAGTCAGGAGACCGAGTCCTGGTTCTTGTTCTGTTTCTAATTGATGACAGGCTGTTATACAAGTCACGTGTCCCTCTTCATTGAATGCTCTCCCCAGATATTCTTGTGGCTCACTCCCTCCCCTCCTTCAGGTCTGTGTGCAAATTCCACCTGCTCAGAGAAGCTTCCCTGACCCTGGTATCCATACAACTAGCATCCACGCCCCCTGACGCTGCTTTGTCAAGAAGCAGAGTGGCTTAAAGGCCAGGCTAGGTTCAAACACCAGGTTTACCAAGTACTGTTTGTATCCCCTTAGGCAAGTTACTTAAGCTTTCTTTGACTCAGTTTCCTCCTCTGTAAATGGAGATAATAATAGTTTTCACCTCAGAGGGTTGTTGTGAGGACTGAATGAATTAATACACCAAAGAGTTAGAACAGTGCCTGATACAGAGAAAGTGCTGGTTAATAGTAAATTGCATGGCAGTTAAAAGGAATGAAGTACACTGACGTGACGTGGATCAATCTCATAAACATGCTGCTGAGTGAAAAGAGCAAGCCCCACACGCATGTCACCCTTCCCTCCCAATTGCACGCATGCGGTCCAGCACACGGACCAGCCCTTGGTTACACGGCCATCAGGTGTCCTTCTCATGGGTCTGAGTTCCTCTCCCCTGCTGTCCACATCGGTCACAGCCTGGCCAAGTCAGTTTTTGGCAGTATTTATTGAATCGATTGACTTGAATTAATTCTGAAAGTCCTCGAATGCCTGAGGATGAAGACGATGGTGTATTCTAAGAAGCTGAACTAAAGACATGAGGGGGGTGGCAGCGATGGAGCAGGTGAGTGACACAGGTACCCGGAAAGAGAGAGACTCCCAGAGGCAGGGTGTCTCCAAGGGTAGGATTCTGTGACTCCAGGACCAGAGAGTGGGGTCCATGGTGTGACTGAAACATCAACTGCTACATTCACAGATGTCTTGGCAAAAAAAAAAAAAAAAAAAAAAAGATCTAGAAGGATCCAAACAGAGCCCTTCCACTGGCTACAAGAGGGAAAGTGGGACTGGGGACAAGGGGGAGGTGAGTAGAGGCTTTTTTAAAAAACTCTAGATACTTTTGCATTGTTTGAGAATTCTGTACAGTAAGAAAGAATTTACTCTGAATTATTAGCAAAAAAAATATCTTGCACAAAAGGGGTACTCAAGAAATGGGCATTACAATTATTCTTTAAAACAAAGACTTCCCACCCAGCGCAGATCCCCAGGCAGGAAGGGGCCCTGCTCGCACCCTTCTTCACTCACTGCAGCTGGCCCTTCAGCAAGTCTCGCTGGCTCTACCTTCAAAGTGTATCCTAAATCCAACCGCTTCTCACCACCCTCACTGCCCAGGCACCTGCCCTGCCCATCCCTCGTCTCAACTTACAACCTTCACCTACTGCTCTCCTTGTTTCTCCCTTGCCCCCTCCATCTCACTCCCCCCCAGCGGCCGGGGTTCCTTAACAACCCAAACCAGGCAGTTGACATGTACCAAGTGCTTGCCATGTGCCAGGCACTGCGATAAGCAGGTCACTCACTTGCTCCATTAACCCTTTAACAACCCCGGGAATGAGATACTAGTAGAATCTCAGCTGGAGAGATGCAGAAGCTGAGGTACAGAGCATCCAGTAATTTGTGCCAGGTCCACATCATGAAGTGCCAGCACTGGGATCCAATCCCTGTGGATCGCGTGCTCTTAGCTGCCTCCCCACTTTGCCTCCCTCCCAGCAGCCTGTGCTCCCCACTCTCCCGGAGTGAAATCAGAGCTCATACTCCGGCTACAAGGCCCCACGTGATCTAGCCCCTGCCTGCCCCTCCAGCCTTATCCACCACCTCTCTCCTCCTCATCCACCACTCCCCAACCCCACAGGCTCTCCAGCTGGTCCTCTGCCTAGAACAGTCTTTCCTTACTGATCTTCTAATGGCTTGTTCTCTCGTTTCACTCAGGTCTCTGCTTGAATGTCACCTCCTCCCAAATGGCTTCCCTGACACCCTTTCTAAAATAGTCCTCACTTCATTCTCTGACCCTTTTCTGCTGTAATTTTATTCATAGATCTTACCACTTCCTGATATGACGTTATGAGACTACTTTTTGGTTGGTTATTATGTGTCTCCTCTCTCTAGAATTTCTGTTCCATGAAGGCAGGGACCTTGTCCCCAGGGCCTGGAACAGAGGCTGGCACAGAATGGTAGTGCAGCCAATGAATAAATACTCACCCCCTCCCCAAGCCAAGGCAGCCCAGGGCTGCTCTGGGACCAGGTCTGGGCCTGCTGTGTGGGGCTGCTCGGAATGTGCCCACTCCCCTTCCACGGGATGGTGCTTCTGCCTCTGGGGGTGTGGTCCCATCCTTCCCTCTGGGCCCCCTGGACTAGTGGGGCAGGAGGCAAAGTGAGATCTCCCATATTCCTTCCCAGTTTCCCTCCTCCGCCGGCCCCTCTGGCCATCCCTCCAGCCCCAGGGCTTGCACCTCCGGCCACCTGGAAGCTGGTCTGACGAATCCATCCCCACCAAGATGATGAACGTGCCAATTTGTCCTTCGCAAGGATATTTGCATTTTAAATGAGGCCACACAGGAGAAGCTCTTCACCCCAATGTATGACTGTGTCATGGTGTAACTTCCAAGCCCAGGATGTTTGAGAGAGATACCGCTTTTCCCTCTCCCAGACCTTGGGGGAAAGGGCATGGCAGGTAAGGGTGTTGAGGGAGAGGGAGAAAGGGTTCCAAGCTCACCCAGTGGGTCAGAGACTGGGACCCAGCAGACCCCAACCTCAAATGCTGTCCCACTCGACCCACCTCTTCCTTTCCTGCCACCCAGAAGGCCTGGCTTTGTTCCCCAAAGCATCCCCAAGCCATCCTCAGGCTCTGCTTTGTGGAATCCCTCCAGAGGCTCCCCAGGGAACCTAGAACAAAGGCCTTACCCATTTCAATCCCACAGATGGCCAAGGCTGCAATCACCGCACCTGCCGACGTCCCAGCAAAGCGATGGGCCGTTTCCAGCATCCGGGGGGCCAGGTCCCGAAAGGCATCCACCGCCCCAGCCTGGTAGAAGGAGAGGAATCCACTGCCCGAGAAGGAGATGGAATGAGGGGTATCTGGGTCCCCCTTGAACACCTGTTCTTCCATCTCTCCAGCCTGCGGCCTCCCGGGGTGGGGAGAAAACCCTCAGCGCTGGCCTGCCCAAGCGCAGGCTGCCCTCCTGTCAGAACTCACTGCCAAGCCTCCCTGCCAGCCCGGAGCCTGGAATGTGGCCGTCTCTCCCCAGGCGGCTGGGACACCCATGGGTGGCTCAGGCAGCAGCTGCCTGGGCCTGTTGAGCTACGTCAGTAGGCAGCCCCAAAGCCTGGTAAAGGGCCCAGGCCCAGGACGAGGTGCAGGATGCCCTGATGGGTGAGCAGCGCCCTGGCCCTGCGCACGCGCTGCTCAGCCTTCAGCCCCGAAGGGTTCACTCATCTGGTTGCAAAACCTCCAACGATGGTTATGGGATGGCGCCTCCCTCCCCAACACACTACAGTAAAGGAACTGACCTCCTGCCAGGAAGACGGTATCCCCTTCCCGCAGGGGCAGGGCTGCCAAGTTGGCTCTGGTTTTAGAGGGAAACACGGCTCACAGCACCCATGCCTCCACAGCGATGCCCTTCCCTGGGATCCTTCTCCAGGCTTTGTGTGATGTGTTACACAATTATTTTTATTTGTTCTTCTTACATAAGTGCCCCTTTGCTTATTCACTTTTTTATTCACGTTAGGACTGGCCACCAGCAAAGTTGGAAAGGAAAAGAGTTTTGGCTTCAGGGGCACCACCCACCACCGCCTCTCCATCTCCCACCTTCTTTTCTCCTTGGCCCTTTACTGACACACTAACTCTTAGTCAGTGCCCTCTCTCCAAGCCCTGAATCTTTATGCTGTATCCTAAATGTCCCAGAAGAAATCAATCTGGAATCTCGATCATTCTGTTTGGGCTTCATACTGTGCACTGTTCTCACTTTGAAATGAGAAGTCTGAGATGCCAGTATTTAACCCCAAGGATGAACAGCTTGGGACGCCAGGTATGGGGGCATCTGGGTCAGGGCAGAGGGATGATTTGGAGCCCAAAGGGAGGTGGCGGGGGCACCAGGGTTAGCTCCAGGGAGCACTGGTCATGCCCCTCTGGAGCTGTGCAACGTGGCCCTGGCAAGGAGGGCCTTCCTTACAACCGGCAGATTTCATTGCCTGAGGAGGTCGCAAAGCAGCAAAGTGGCAAATCACGTCTCCCCCTTCAACATCCCCCCAGGCCACCTAGAGGCAGGATCAGAATTGGAATCGACACACAGAGTCCCCTGCCCAATCCCCAGTCCAGCTCCGTACTCTGTTAGGATGCGATAGCCATACTGAACCCGCCCTGGGGAGCTCCCACCAACTCTGTCCGCCTTACTGATCTGTATTGGAATTTCACATTGGGGGCAGCGCCCGGTGATCGGTCAGGAGGGGGTTTTCTATCTCAGGTAGGTAGTTCCAAGTATATTACCTCTGTTTGAGAAGGGAACTCCTAACTAAATGTGTCTGCAACAGAGAAAACAAGTGCTCGCCCGTGTCTCTGCGCTTGCGTGTATGTGTGCGCATGTGCACACGGGGCAGGCTCACGTATGTTAAACAGAGATCTGAGGCAACCGACTGGCTGGGGTGAAGGGTGGGGTGGGGCTGGGTGGAGTCCAATCAGCTTTTGCAACACTGAGACCCTGCCTCCTTCCTGGGAAATCTGGTTGGCCTGTCCAGCTCTGCGCTGGGGGTCCTGGGAGATGGGAGGGAGTGGAAGCCCCATCCTTTAAGTCAGACGCCTACACTCCTTGGGAACAAGATAGACAAATGAGAAATAGACAAAGACCCATACAAGGCAGTCTATAATTAAGTACCAAATTGTGCAGGGCTGAGATTCCTGCCAGAAAAGTTAAGAGATGAGGGTGAGTGGCGTGGGCTGGAACCATTAGAGAAGCTATGTGGTAGAGCTCTGGGTTGGGGTGTTTGAAGAAGCTGGAAGGAGGAGGGAGGGTATTGTGGCAAGAGCAGCATGAGGTCCTTACAGAGAGGGAAGGGGTGTGATGGCAGGCAGTTACACAGAATGAAGGGCCTTGGAACAGACAGACGTGGGTTGAAGCCCATCTCTGCTATGTATAGGCAGTGTGACGTGTGGTAACCGCTCCAGGCCTCAGTTTTCCTCATCTGTAAAAGGGACAATAATGCCTATGCTGTACAGGAACTGTAAAATTTAAAATATAGCTGTAAAATGCCTGGCACGTGGTGTGTCTCATTATCAAAGGTCAGAAAGGGCCAAGGCTTCTGGAACAGATGGACCTGGGAGAAAAGGTGGAGTAGAAAGATGGGGTCAGTAGATGCATTTGCACTTGCAACATGCAGGAGGAGCTAGGAGAGTTCTCAGGCAGGAGAGTCTTGGAAGGGCAATGAGACAGGCTGGAGGATAAGGAAGGAGGATAGTGCTGCATCCTCCTTTGGATGTTGGTGGCCAAGCCAAGGTGGCGGCTCACAAAAGATAAGTTAATGAAGCCATTGCCTCAGAGACTCTCAGGACCTGGGGACTGGTTGGATGGGCAGGATGAGTCATGGCTGATGCCTCATTTTCAGCCTGGGTGCTGGGAGGGGTGGGGCTGCCTTTGGCAGTCTTGGGAAAAATGGGACAGAGCTGGGGAAACTGGATAGAGTATGAGTTTACTTTAGGACATGTCTGAGATGACAGCAGGACACTGGAGCTTTGGAGGAGAGGCAGGGAAGGCTCCAGAGACAGGGCAGAGACCCCTGCCATTGAGTAGCAGAGAAGGGTGAGCAGTTGGAGGTGGGCACAGGGTCATGTTGAAGGAAGACAACCTTGGACAGGTATGCTCCTTCCCGATCATCTTGCTATTCCCAGTGAAATAGGAGGCAAGGCCACTTGTTCTACATGGACTGCAGGGCCTCGAGAAGGCTGGGGGCCCACCACCCTTTCAAAGACAGCACTGTGTCCTGACTCGGTCCCTGGCACCTTGCTCTTCAGGCCTGACTGTTGGATTAGGCCATGGTCCTCACTGAGGAAGGATAGTCTTCAGTTCCATGGGGACAGGAGACCACAGCAGGTACAGCAGAGCCTCTACGCAAACAGGCAAACTAGAAATTCACGATGGCACTTAGGAAGGCCCCATTGGAACTGTTAACATGTTCCCACGCGCTGTCCCTGGCAGAGTATTCTATACATCTGACGAGGGCTGGGGGAGGGCCGCAGGACTCGCCCATCCAGTTCCTTGGTGTTAAGCGATTGAGAAGTTTCGTCTCATTTCCTATTGTTCCTGACATTATGCTCAAAGCCCTAAGAACTCCAAGTGGATGCCATCAAGAAAGGATCACATTCTGACATTTCTGCATTTGATTTTTAAAGTCGGCTCATAATCCTCTCAGGTGTTTTACACTAAGTTAATGCTGCTCTTATGACTCATCAGCCTCTGAGGAAATCACATGCAAGAAACTGAGACTGCTTATCACACACAATTCCAACAAGACAACCCAAAAGGAACTTATAGAAGAACCTAGAGTTTCCCTAAATATAAAATATGTGAAACCACCCAGGACACATCTCTTGGGGAAAAAGATGGCATTGAGATTCTGGGTTAGCTTTTCATTGATGGTGCACCCCCCTTTACTTAAATCTTGTAAAATATTTATTGAGTGAAGAACGTAGTTGTTTCTGGATGTGAAAGAATATGAAGGTCACAGCATCGCCCATGAGTAATCTTGCCAATAGTGTTTAACCTGAATCTAAGGGAGGCCTAACTTCTGGTTACTGTGAATACAGAGTATGAAGGAACAAGTTAAATGATGCCAGGTGAAAACAAAGACAGGACTTTCCTGGCGGTCCAGTGGTTAAGACTCTGCACTCCCAAAGCAGGGGGTGCAGGTTCAATCCCTGGTCAGGAAACCAGGATCCTGCATGCTGTGCCACGTGGCCAAAAAAAAAAAAAGAAAAGGAAACAAAGACAAAGTGAAACTGGGAGAAGGGCTGGTAGATAACTTGTTGCTACACAGCAGGCATTCCTGGCCCACTGTTCCTTGCCCACTTCCCTACAGAGCAGCCGAAAGGTTAGATACTTGATTTCCAAGCCTCCCTTGCAGCTAGAGTCCATCATAAGACCCAGTTTTGGCCAATGAGAAGTAAGGGGGAATCTGCTGGGTGGCTCCCAACAAAGGTTTTCCTCCTTGATAAAAGGAGAAAGGTACATAAGGAGAGCCCCTTTCACCCCATCCCCCTTTCTTCCTGCCTGAGATGCTGTCCTGTGAGAACAAGGAGGATGGAGCTACGGCAGCTATCTTGTACCCATCAGGGGAAACAGGCAGCCACACTGAGTGTATTAGTTATCTATGGCCGTGTCTCAAATTACCTCAAGATTCAGTTCCTTCAAATAACAAACGTTTATGATCTTACACTGTTTCCAAGCATTAGGAACCCAGAAATGGATTAGTTCCAGGCTCGGGGTCTCTCATTGGGCTGTAGTCAAGCTGATAGCTAGGGTTGCAATCATCTCAAGGGTCACTGGGGTGGAACAATCCACTTCCAAACACACTTTCATGGTTGCTGGTAGTGGTAGGCATCAGTTCTTAGCTGGCTATTGATAGAAAGCTTCAGTGCCTCACCACATGGTCCTCTCCACTGGGCTGCTCACAAGATGACAGCTTGCTTTTCCCAGAGTGAGATGTGCAAGGGAGTGAGAGAGAATAAGAGGGATAGAGAGTGTGAACCCCCAATGGAAGCCGTAGTCTTTTTATAACACTGTGAGAAGTGATAACCATCCCTTCTGCCGTATTCACACCCCTCCTACATTTTGCCAGGGTTGGTCTATGTGACCAGAAAGTGGGGATTCTTAAGGGACAATTTGGAGGCTGGCTACTTCACTGAGGATAGCAGAAGAGAGAGAAAGAAAGAGTCTGGGTCCTTGAGGAGATTGTTGAGTGACTGTACCAACCCCCAAACCATTTGTACCCTTCCTGTTATATCAGATAATTGAATGCCTTTATTTTTGAAGCCACTGTGCATTTGATATTTGCTGCTGAAAACCTCAGGACTAATGCAAGGACTATTCAGTATTTCTAGTAAAATGTACAAATATCATCTTGAGAAGAACAAATAAAAACTAGTTCTTTGTTTTTAGGAAAAATAAAAGAAATACTTTAAGGTATAGTTTATTATAGCTGAAATCTGATTCATAAAAATTCTGAAAAATTCAATCTGAAAATTTCAGAAGAATTTTATTATACCTTTTAGAAATTGTTTACCAACTATTACCTTTGTTAGAATAGAATATTTTTCTCTTCCTTATTCCTCCTGAAAAACAAGTGAGGTTCTGCTAATTAATTGAACAGCCCTCTAATATAGCACTTGACTTTTGAGGTCTGTGACTTAATTTTTGAATACTGGATCAACATATATGTATATCCTCTGTGGGGTGCAAGTGTTTACACCTTTTCTAAAAAGTCAGTAATTAAAAAAAAAAAAAAAGACAAGGCGAGAGGAGAAAATTTGACACTCTTGAGATGGGGACAGAGCTTGCTAGCACCCTGTCATGTTGTCCTTTTACATGACCTTGAGATCATTCATGCAGCCTAAATCACATCTTATTCTCATTATGAAACAGCTTAATCATACAGTAAAGTGCTGAAAATAGAATAGCAAACAACCATGTACCTACCTGACAGATTGAACTAATCTTAACATTTCATCATATCTTGGACAAATACTTGCTTGGTTTTAAAGAAATGAAACATCATAGGTAGAGGTGAAACCTCCTTTGAACTCTTTCCTAATTTTACCCCCACTCTCCCTCCCATGGGAAAACCATGTCCCAGATTGGAGAGAGTCTTTTCCTTCAATGTTTTTATATTTTTATTACATGAATATGTTTTATAAACAATATATAGTATTGGGGTTTTTTTGTTTTTATTTAGTTATTTATTTTTGGCTGTGTTGGGTCTTCGTTTCTGTGCGAGGGCTTTCTCTAGTTGTGGCAAGCAGGGGCCACTCTTAATCGCGGTGCACGGGCCTCTCACTATCGCGGCCTCTCGTTGCGGAGCACAGGCTCCAGTCGCGCAGGCTCAGTAGTTGTGGCTCACGGGCCTAGTTGCTCCACGGCATGTGGGATCTTCCCAGACCAGGGCTTGGACCCGTGTCCCCTGCATTGGCAGGCAGATTCTCAACCACTGCGCCACCAGGGAAGCCCTAGTATTGGTTTATAAATATTTTAAATTTCACATAAGCAAGCACATTGACTTATTCTGCAATTTGCTGTTTTCATTCAGCGTTGGGATACATGGCTCTGGTCTTTTCGATGTTACTGCTTTGGTAACCTATTATGAGACCATGGGGCAACATATTCATTATTCTCTTACTGATGGACATTCAGGTTGTTTCCATTGTTTTACTATAACCAACAATGCTACAGTGAGAACCCTTTTATACATCTCCCTTTATATCATATGGGAAATTCTCAGGGTCACAATGTGGGTATACCAGTTGTAGCCATGGGATTTTAATTTATGGAGGTAACTGAGTGGTGACATGGAGAAGCTAATGCCAATGAAAGAAAATTTTTATTATTTACACCCTGATTCAAGGGGGCTTGCCATGCCATGCAGGGCTATATGGGGAAGCACCAGGTTTGGTCAGGAGGCAGACGGGATGAGGGGAAAGCATGGCCCAGAAACTTGTTTGTGTTTTCTGCAAGAAAGGCAAGGCAGGGCAGAGAAACAGCTTAGGACTGGCTGATTTAAATAGTGTCAGCAGGCTCTGGACTATAGAGGTGGTCTCAAGTTGTCTGGAACCTAGCCCTGGGTGATTAGGGCAGAGGAATATTGCTTCCTGGAGTATAACAGCCAGATAAAGGAGGTGGTTCAGAGTAAGGGCTCTGGACTGGTTACTTTGCTGTGAAAGGTGTGCTTTGAGCCCTTTGCTATCACTAAGAATTGGTTAACCCTGGGAGGGGTGGTCTCTCCCCAGTCAGGGAGGCCAAATGCCAGACCATCAAGAATACACACAATAGGAAAATAGGGCACTTCTTCAATTTGACCAGTTGTTGCCAAATTGCTCTCTGGAGTGGCTGTGCCATTTTACACTCCCAGACAATAAGAGATCTAATTGCTTCCCTTCTCTTGGTATTACCAGATTTTTAAAATGTTGCCAATCGGAAGGGTATGGACACTATCTTATTGTTGTTTCACTGATATTTTCCTGATTATTTACAAGGCTAGGCGTCATTTCATATGTTCATTGTCCTTCCTCTTCTCTGAATTGCTTATTCTTAGCCTTTCCCCATTGGGGTGTGGACAGCATTTGCCTTCTGTTATTAATGTGTAGACATTGATACTAATAATAGCTCCATTGAATGCGTTGCAAATATCCTCTCCCAGTTTGTGGCTTGTCTTTTAACTTTTTTATGATGTCTCTATGGTACAGAAGTTTAAAATTTTAATGTAGTAAAATATATCATTCTTTTCCTTTATGGTTTATATGCTTGTGTCTTTAAGTCATAAAGATGCCTTCTCATATAAAAGAGAGTCTTGGTTATTTTAAATGATTTAACCAGCAAGCCTAAGCTATTTGTTCAGTCTCTATTGAAAAACTGCAGTCTGGTGGGTTGTTTGGCACCATCTGTTTTAAAATAAATGCTTGTAGGAATTTATCCTGCAGAAGTACCCACAGGAGTCCCCCCAGAACCCCAATATATGCACAGGGTTGTTAAATACAGCACCAATTGTAATAGCAAAAATCTAGAAGCAACCTAAGTATCTCTCAGTGGAAAGCTAGTTAAATTAATTCTGGTATATATTCATTTACCATATAATGTAATTCTCTGCAGCCATAGAAAAGAATAAGGGAGATCTGGATGTGTTCACATGGGAAGTTCTCCAAGATATATTGGTAAATGAGAAAAATAAAAATAAAAAAAAAAAACCCAAGGATCCAAAGAATAAATATGCTACCATTTATGTCAAAAACGGAAAAAAAATTCCCTATGTGTATGCACGTAAAATTTCAGAAACAAAACTACTCACGGTGGCTACTTCTGAGGAGGAGGACCAGGGTTTGAGGGTGCGAGGGAAATGCATTTTTCATTGCCAGTTTTTTCTGTTCTCCTTGTTACTTCCATTACAGTAAACAAAGAAGAATTGCTGTAGGTGGTCCCCATTGCTGTAAGTTGCTATTTGTTTTGGCATTTGAAATATTCTGAGGTGAAGAGGAGAAGAAATTGAATTATTAGAAACGGGACAGGAGACTGGGCATCATTGGGACAGTTTGATTACATGTGTTCTGCAGCTGGGTCTGAAGGCATAAGGGTCAGTGCTTGCAGCAACGTGCTGGTTGATGAGATCCAGGCTTGCCTTTGTCTGGGGGAGCGGGGAGTTGTCTGGGAACCAAGGGGAAGTGGTTGGGAGAAGCAGGAAATGAGAGGGAAGAGGGATGGAAGGTTGGGGCAGGTCTGAGCCAGTTGGATTCGCCTGGGTCCCTGCAGCCCCAAGACCAGCTGTCTGAGTCTTGCAGTCTGGGCCACCGTAGGCTCTGAGTCCCCTTGCACTGTCCGGCTGCAGGGTAGGAAGAGGCTCTGCACCCCCTCCCCCAGTGGAGGAGGAGAGCTCCCACCTCAAAGGTACTGGTAGGCAATTCTCTGGAGAGGAAGAAAAGCCAGGCTCAACCTAGGAAAATGCTCATCCAATAAATGGGAATTAAAGGCACCCTGAGTTTATCCTTGTTGAGATTTAAGAAGGGAGAGGGATTGGGCCAGCATTCACAGAACAAAGACAAATTGTATCCCAGGGTTGAGTCCAATGACCTTCCTCAGGACAGTACAGTGTAGGTGGTCAGGGACCTGGGCTGTCTGGGTTTAAATCATAGCTATGTTGATTGCAAGTTACTTAACATCTCAGTGCCTTAGTTTTTGTATGTATGGGAAAAGAATACTCATCTCCTAGAGGGTTGTCCTAGTATATGGTAAGTGCTTACAAAGTATTAACCATTGTAATTCTTCATTTACCACCTCTGTAAATTCACGTAACTGGCGTCCTGGGCAGTGACATAGTCAGCACTGGGGGTTGGATCTGTATCTGAGGTGGATGCACGTTAACCAAGCTCACAAACCTGATGAATAAGTTGTAACCAACTCATTCATTCACACCGGCCAGTGCTTGTTGGCGGATCTGTCACCACCTTGATCTCTCTTTTCCCCATGTGGGAGCCCCGACTATACTCAGAGGCCCCTTGGGGGACTGGGAACCCTTCTGTGCTCTTATTCATTTCCCTGGCTACTCCCACTGCGTGACTGTCAGCCCCATGGGGGAGGGCACTTTGGTACACTGGAGGATGGCAGCTCATGGTTGTCAAATAAATACTTGCTGAATGACTAAATGGTCATCACGTGTTCCGTGTCATAACCAAACACTGGAAACAACCTAAATGCCCAACAACAGGGAGTTGTTATTAAATTGTGGCCCAGTCACCCCACAAAACCAAACAGTCATTGAGAAGGATAATTATAGCAATTGTATAAAAAGATAGAGAAATGTTTGTGATGTAATCTTAGCAAAACAAAAGAAATCAAAATGGTCTTGGCATGATGTGGATCAATCTTGATATTTTGTTAAGTGAAAAAGCAAGATCCTGGAAAAAGAGTATGAGATGATGCCATCCATGTAAAAAAGGGGGCAAAAAATTGAAGACTTCACTTGCAGCTCTAAGCACAAAATACCTCTGACCAGCAAACAAGTGACTGAAAACACCTGGGCCTCTAGGGAGGGGACAGAGAAGTGGACATTTGGGAACAAGTCACTGACAACTTTTCTACCCTCTAAATGTTGAACCAGGTGAGCGTGTTTCTGATTCAAAAAATCAAATAATTTAAAACACTTCCTGGTACGTAGCAAAGTAAAATTGATTAATATCTTTTTTCCTACTATATTCCTCAACTCTAAGGCACAATTCTAACCCACATTTTAAAGTTTCCGTTATCAGAATATATCTCAATCAATGGGCATTCTTAATAGGTTCTTGTGGTGGGTTTTTTTTCCCCCTAAAAAGCTTTTACTAAATCAATGCTGAGGCTTAAATTTGATGGTATTTTAGAACCAAGGAAATATAGTACAGAAAGATGTGTCATCTAGAAAGGAACTATAACAATAAAAACCATTGTGTGGTGGGATTGTGGGGATCTTCCTTTCTCAAAATGGTGCTTACTGGTAATTTTACATCATCTTTTCAATAGTTTTTTAAAAACATATTTTAAACTGTTTTCAGGAGATAATAAATGTTTTTAGAGGGAAGCATCCCCCAGCACCGGGGTATAGAGCGCCTGTCAAGCAGTAAACCCATGAAAATCACCACTTCCTCAGCTTAGTTTAAATAATTATCAGAGCAAAACTCTGGGCCCTAACTTAAGCTATGATTACAAGGAGAGACCCATTGTCCTTGGATATTTCCTGAGATACTCACCTTCCAGGAACAGTTTGTCAAACCCAAGACAACACTTACTTGGCCACCATGGGTGTCTATATCAGCAATCGGTTCAGACCTTGAGCTTTGATCATATAACATGTGGGATACACTAACAACGGTCCAAACTGATGACTTGAAGTCTGTCAGGAACTGACTATTAGTAAATTTCATGTTTGCAAATTGCTGCAAACCCTTGTTACTCAAAGTGTGGTGTGTGAACAAGCAGCAGCAGAATCTCATGTCCCAGACCTACTGAACCTAAGATCCACATTTTCACAAGACCCCCAAGTGATTCATACGCACATTAGAGTTTGAGAAGAACTACTGTAAACTATAAATTGCAATATAGATGTTAGCTGCATTATTATTAATGAAAACAAAAAACGAATAATAATTTCTTAATCTGTTTTCAGAGACCTTCACATTATCACCTCATTTGGTTTTTATAGCAATACTATGAGTTAGAGGTTTTTTTTTTAAATTTATTTATTATTTTATTTTTGGCTACATTGGGTCTTTGTTGCTGCGCGGGGCTTTCTCTAGTTGCAGCGAGCAGGGGTTACTCTTCGTTGCGGTGCGGGTGCTTCTCATTGTGGTGGCTTCTCTTGTTGCAGAGCACGGGTTCTAGGAGCGCCGGCTTCAGTAGTTGTGGTTCGTGGGCTCTAGAGCGCAGGCTCAGTAGTTGTGGTGCATGGGCTTAGTTGCTCCGCGGAATGTGGGATCTTCCTGGACCAGGGCTCAAACCTGTGTCTCCTTTCTTGGCAGGAGGATTCTTAACCACTGGGCAACCAGGGAAGCCCCAGAATTTTAGAGTTTTTAAACCCCAGTTTATAGAAGAGGAAATGAGATTCAGAGAAGTAAAGGGAAACTTATTATATTGAGTTTTGATTAGGCCTGTAGTTAGGAAAAAGGTTGCCAATTCATTGTTCAGGTACTCTCGTGATTTTTCAATGATGCAGACATTTGATGTCTAGCCAAACTGGGAAGTAAACAATAAATGCTGGAGAGGGTGTGGAGAAAAGGAAACCCTCCCGCACTGTTGGTGGAAATGTAAACTGGTACAGCTACTATGGAGAACAGTATGGAGAGTCCTTAAAAAACTAAAAATAGAGCTACCATATGATCCAGCAATCCCACTCTTGGACATATATCCAGAGAAAACCATAATTCCAAAAGATACATACACCCCAATGTTCATTGAAGCACTATTTACAATAGCCAGGACATGGAAGCAACCTAAATGTCCATCAACAGAAGAATGGATAAAGAAGATGTGGTACATAGATACAATGGAATATTACTCGGCCATAAAAAAGGATGAAATAATGCCATTTGCAGCAACATGGATGGACCTAGAGACTGTCATACTGAGTGAAGTCAGACAGAGAAAGACATATATGATATCGCTTATATGTGGAGTCTAAAAAAAAAGGCTACAAATGGCCCCTGCCATCCCTTTGAGCATCCTTTTCCAGTCTCTGCTAGGATTGTGCTTCTCTCTCAATGCCCAGGACCGTCCTCTCCCTCAGGAGGAGACAGATGACAGTCCAGTTCACGTGGCTAGCCCCTCTTGTCTGCTTTTCTGGGGCCCAAAGTGGTCTCAGCCTCTGTGTGTGGGGGGCAGGGGGTAAGGGGGTCTGAGTCCAAGGCTGAGAGTTAAGTAGACTTGACAGCCAGTATAACAACAGGTTGCTCGTCTGGGAAGCCAGATAGGTCCTTACATCAGCCCTGCAAGGACTTTTTAATTCTAACTCCAATTAGAATGGCCTATTCTAATCAGAGGACCAAGACCAGGATGAGATTAAGCTGTGCTTGAAAATAATTCAGGATTAGTGAGAAAAGAATAGAAACATTTATTTCTCAAGAAACTTAATTATTGTTTAAACCTAAGAGTTTACTTTTTAAAAGCAAATCATCACGTCGAATTATTTACTTGGCTATTTAATGGTTACTTTGTTTAGCTCTTTGATGAAGGGTTGGAGTTCTGTTTCAAGAAAAGATGAGGAAGCAGCATATTGCTTTCTAGCTCAGTTAACTATATCTCCAACTTAAGCCATGTATTCAGACCATATGAGCTCAGAACAGGAGCAGCCCACCCTGACTATTAGGAACCTAAGATGAAAAAGAGAATCCTGAGGGCTAAGCTCACAAGGTGAAAATAGCCATAATACATACTAAGTTCTTCCTGAGTCAGGTGGATCCAGGTTTGCACTTTTCATATTAAACAAAAATCTCATGTGCAATGATAGAAGCATTTTGGAAGGCAATTTGGCTATTTACCAAGAATTATAGCAGCTGTGTCTTGGGTGAGGCTCACTGCTTTCAATATTTCTTTGAATGAGTTATTCCATTCCTGAAAATTTATCCTCAGGAAATAATTTAAGGCATAGAAAAACTCTAGCCAAAAGAGCTCACCACAGCACTATTTTAATTTTTTTTTTCTATTTTTTGGCCGCGCTGTGTGGCGGCATGCGGGATCTTAGTTCCCTGACCAGGGATCGAACCTGCGCCCCCTGCAATGGAAGCACAGCATCTTAACCACTGGACCACCATGGAAGTCCCACCAGAGCATTATTTTAGATATTCAAGCATTGAAAACCCATAGCATCTGAGAGCAAGGAAATAGGTAAATGACCTACAGCGTATCTACCTAATGATTTATTAAGTAGCCATATTTTAAATGATGCTTACATTTAAAGTACATTTGGTATTGAACTGGATTGTCCCTCTATTGCCTTTCATCTAATATGTGAAAATGGTTGAAACAAAGTTAAAAATGAAAGTTGTAAGACAAAGACTATTTGTAAAGTACTAGCTATAAAATTTGGTCTAAGATATATTAGGAAGGGTCTGCCCAGACTATCATCATCTTCTTTATCCATCCAAACCCGAAGTCCAGCCATTCTTCAAGTCCTGTGCTGCCTCCTCATCCCTCCCTCCTCATCCCTCCCTCCTCACAGCTTCTACAGTACACATTGGCCCGTGATAGGCTACCTCGTGCAGTTGGTGTTTTCATTCAGTATGTATCTCTCTCACTGGGATCCTTGACATCAGTGACTGGGTTTTAAACCTCTTTTATTCCGCACAGCACACAGCTCAACCCCTGCACCCAATCAGTCATGAGTCCTATTGATTTTACTTCCAAGCTTTCCTCAGCTCTATCTTTTCCTCTCTATCCTTTCAACTAAGCCTCATCTCTCACATGGGCTCCTGCCACATTGTAGCAATCAATGCTGTATCAGTTATGGTGCTTTAGGCTGCAAGTAACAGAAAAGTCCATGTGGAGTAGCTTACACAATGAGGAAAGTCTGTTCTCCCTTTTTTTTTTAAAAAAACTTTTATTTATTTATTTATTTATTTTTTTTTTTATTTTTGGCTGTGTTGGGTCTTCGTTTTCTATGTGAGGGCTTCCTCTAGTTGCAGTGAGCGGGGGCACTCTTCATCGTGGTGCATGGGCCTCTCACTGTCGCGGCCTCTCTTGTGGCGGAGCACAAGCTCCAGACGCGCAGGCTCAGTAGCTGTGGCTCACGGGTCTAGTTGCTCCACGGCATGTGGGATCTTCCCAGACCAGGGCTTGAACCCGTGTCCCCTGCATTGGCAGGCAGACTTTCAACCACTGCGCCACCAGGGAAACCCCTGTTCTTTCTATTTGAGAGAAAAGCCCTTTCCAGAAAGCCCCCCAGAAGACTCTCCCTCGGGGTCCACTAGCCAGCACTGGGTCACACATTCATGCCTTAGCTGCAGGGGAGGCTGGGAAAGCCATCATTTATCAGTTTCAGTCTCAATAGTGGGATGCAGGCTCTGCCAGCAGGAATGAGAAGAGCGTGAAGAGGCAGTTTCTATTAGGGTAAGGAACCAATAGTGTCAGCCCCAAACTTCCTGCCTTGGGTGTCCCCACCCCTTTAATCCATTCCCAACACTGCCACTATTAATTCACTCATTCATTTAATTAATGATTCATTCATTGTATTAGTCAGGTTTGGCTAGTTTATGTTCCAGCAACAAACAGCAAGGGGGAAGAGAGAGCACAGAGATTGGCACCAGCTTTTACCTGCTTCCGCCTGAAATGGACCTATGTTTCACCCATCATCCCCCAACCCCCCTCCCCACAACCATTAGTCTGTTCTCTGTATCTATGAATCTGTTTCTGTTTCATTATGTTTGTTTGTTTTGTTTTTAGAGTCCACATATAAGTGAAATCATACGGTATTTGTCTTTCTCTGTTTGACTTACTTCATTTAGCATAATACCCTCTAGGTCCATGTATGTTATCACAAATGGCAAGATTTCATTCTTTTTTATCCATTCATCTATTGATGGACACTTAGGTTGCTTCCATATCTTGGCTGTTGTAAATTATGCTGCAGTGAACACAGGGGTGCATGTATCTTTCTAAATTAGTGGTTTTGTTTTCTTTGGATAAACACTCAGAAGTAGAATTGCTGGTTCATATGGTAGTTATATTTTTAATTTTTTGAGGAATCTCCATATTCTTTTCCTTAGTGGTTGTATTAATTTACATTCCCACCAACAGTGCATGAGGGTTCCCTTTTCGATTCTGCTTACATTTCATTGGCTAAAGCAAGTCCTGTGGCCATACTTAGCTTCAAAAGGGCACAGAAGTGAGATCATCCTTCACGCAGGGTAAGCCGCATGAACAGTTACCAAATCCAACAAATATTTATTGAGTGTTGGCTATATGCAAAGAGACGTGCTAGAGATGTATTGGTAAGAAAAACAAAGTATCTGTTCTGAAAGCTTTTACAGTCTAGAAGCAATAGTCTACCCCTTCCTTTATGTGCTCAGGCTAACATTTAGAGACTTCAGTTGTACCACCATTTACATTTTCATTGCATTAAAAAAAAAAGAAAAAAAGCTTGGCTGTCTTCCTGAATAGGCTGTAAAACCTCAAAGATGTCTTATCCTTTCTTGTAAACCTCATACCTAGAATTGTGCCTAGTACTAGTAGAAACTTAATGTTTGTTGAATGATGTATGAGATAGGATGGGCTCAGCTACGGAACAGGAAGCCCAGATGACAGTGGCTTAAACAAACAGGGTTTGTATTTTAACATTTAGTGAGAAGTCTAACAGCCAGCAGCTGCTGGGGCTGATTTCTCTGTTCAACAATGTCATCCAGGACCCAGACTCTTTCCAGCCTTACACTTTGATACACTTGACTTGTTGGCTTTTCCTCCCCGTGATTGTGCTGCATGATCACAAGACTGCTGCCACTGCTCCACATAATATATTTTTAAGGCAGGAAAAAAACAGAAGGGGCAGCAGCAGGGGGCTGTCCACTGGTAACTGTCCCTTATAGCAGGGAACAGAAACTTTCCTAGAAGACACCCGGTAGTTTATGTCTCATGGCCAAAACATGGATCACACGGCCACCCCAAGCTTCGAGCAAGGCTGGGAAAGAGAATATCGGGATTTCCAGTCTCTGTGGTTGGAGACGGCCAAGAAGGGGCTGGGAATGGTTTGGGTAGCCAACCGAAAGTTTCACCACAAATGAAGAATATGTGCTCAATAAGTACTTACTGGTGGTAGTTTAGATTGTTATGATCTGGTTCTTTATTGATTTTTAATAACATATAAAGAACCCTCATCACTGCTGTGTCTAACCAGTGTTGAGTGCATCCTCTGTTCGTGCTGGGAACTATGGAATTTCCTCATTCAGTCTTTGCGACCCCGTGACAGAGGTATTATCAATCTGTTTTACATATGAAGAAACTGAATCCCAGAGTAGTTAAGCAGCTTGTTCAACATGCTCACTTACCAACCAGTAAACAATGACACAGGGGTTTGAATTCCAGTGTCTGAGTCCAGAGCCCATGATCCTATCCTAGAACTTGAGGTCTAGAGGTGAACAGAGAGCTCATCAGACACAAGCCCTTTATTTCATAGCGCTGAAGCCCAGGATGGGAGGTAACCTGCTCAAGGTCACACAGCAAGCCCAAGTCAGAGCCAGGCCCAGGACCCAGGAGTCCTGACCCCCAGGCCACGGTTCTATCACTCTGGGCTGCCTCTATTTAGAAACCTCAAGTTAGTTCACTGATCTTTAAAAAGACAAAAATACCAAATGGGATCCTGTGGACAATTCAGTTTTTTAAAAAAATGTATTTGACCTAAGTTTTGGCAAACTAGAGCAAGTTGTTTCCTTTTTTGGAGTCAAAACTTAGCGATTAGTTGGTTCAAACTCCTCTACCCATCTCAGTGGAAAGTCTAGTCTGTACAAAATTTTTCAGTTCTCAAGTGATAAAGAGGAAGGAAAGAATGCAATGGTCAGAGCCTCAGCTGGGGCTTACCAAGATTACTTTAAATTCCAAGCTCATGACCCAGAAATGCCTTATTTGTGGTGTTTAAACATGTCCTATGTAACACTGCCTTGGGAAGCCTCTTGATAGAGTAAAATGTGTACGTTTTGAATCCCACTTCTACCACCAACTAGCTGCGGGAACACATGACCTAGACCCACTGTGAGAATTGAGTGGAGCTAACGTACAGACAGCATCTGGCACAAAATGGGACAAACCAAGTGTCATTTCCCCTTCCCCTGTCCTCTGGCACTTCCCCTTCAGACTTGGGGCTGAAACACCTCTTGCACACAATTTAACAAGGAGTGCCTGCCTTCGCACACTGCTTCCTGTTTCAGAGGGTCAGAGTTCCTTTTGTTGACAGGACTCAAACCTTTCAGGGGAAAAAATTTGCTTAAACTGAAAAGTCATTTTTGTGTTGCATTTACGACCCTAGAGCATCAAGGTTATAAGCATAGGCTCTTGAATCACACAGAGGCTCCGCCACTTCCTGTGTGCGTAGTTGTGTAACCTCCTTGTGTCTCCGTTTCCTTCTCCATACAATGGGGGTAATAACAGTACCAACCTCAGGGGGCTGCCGTGGGGATTAGATGAGGGAATGTGTGTCACTCTGTAAGCATGTCATACGGGTTTGCTGGAGCCTTGTTGGATCCTTCAATCTAAGATAGGCTGGGACCTAGGACCCTCTACCAGAGCGACACAGTACAAAGAAACTATAAGGGACTAAAAATAACTATATACATGCACAGTTGGGGCAATTATGAAGAATAAGACATAAAAAGGCCATAAACCTACTGCTATTTCTGAGGTACTAGGAGAAAAACAGGGTGAGTCCTGTGCATGACTCCTGCACACAGCACCACCGAGGGGGTGGGCAGACCACCTAAGCTACCCCTCTGTCCTGACCCACCAATCTGCCTCTACCATCACCCCCTTTAAGGAACCAGCCCACCCTCCTAGGAGACCGAGCAAGGGAACCCATTATTTGTTTTTGCTCCCAATAAAGCCTTGCCTGAATTCCTCGTCTGGCCTCTTATCAATTTCTACGGATTAAAGAGTCCAAGGACCCGAACTGGTAACAAATCTCTTCCACAGCATTTTTCATGAGTGTTCAGTGTGGGTTAGACAAAACATTTTCTCTCCTTCTTTTAAGGATAAGGACAATTGGGCAAATGACAGCACAGCAGGGCAGCACAGCAGGCAGTAGGAGAGAACTCAGGACTGCAGGCAGGATACGGGTTCGAGTCCTGGCTCTGCCACCAGTGCCCATGTGTCCCTTCTGTTCTCTGGGCTTCAAATCTCTGCTAATCACGGCTATTCAAATGTCTTCTTGGAAGCCTTAAGTGACCAAGACTAGCAGGAAACAACAATTTGGTAAAGGTTTAGAATTCTGTAATTTGGGCTCGAGAATGAAGAACTCTTTCAAGATCTTCTCCCAGAACAAGAAGAGTCAGTTAGGAAGGAATAGCAGCATTTTCCTTGGGCGAACTTGAGGAGTCCCCTGCTTGTCCTCCTCATCCTGCTCCGCCTCCTCTGTTCCTCCTTGGACACAATGTGACTGCCATCCTCCACTTTGCCCCCACATACCACCATAAACGAGTTCTCAGATCCTTCTCCACACTCTGAAAGAAATGCATTCAACAAACATGCACATTTACCTTGTCAGCCCCACGAGGGCAGGGACCGTGCCTCAGTCCACTGCTCTGTGTATGGACTGAGACACAGAGCAGTGGACTGAGGCACGGTCCCTGCCCTCGTGGGGCTGACGTACTACAGGGGCAGACAGAGGCAAGCAAAGTAAACAAGTAAAATATACAGTGGAGCAGGTGGAGCTGGCCAAGAGCTGGATTTAACTGGGCTGGAGTTTTGCCAAGTGAGTACAATCTAGAAAGCTTGAGGTACGGGAGGGGAGGCTGTAGATAAGAGAAGAGTTGCAATCACTAACGATGGAGTTGAGGCAGGGAAAGGAGGGGAGAAGGGATTTGAAGGGGACAGTGAAAGGTAGTGAGATCAGTGGACTATGGGGCCCATGGGAGTAAAGGCTTGAAGAGAAGAGCTAGAAAGAGCTTTGAACATGGGATATTCAGAGGGCCTAGGGCTTGAGTGTGGGGCTGAGTAGTGAGCCAGGGAAGATAAGATCATTGGGGGAGAGGAGGCCATGGAGCAGGGAGGACAAATCATCAGTGGATCGGGCAAATGGATGGTGAAAGCACTGAGCGTGATGGCAGGACGAGTGGGACAGAGGACAGTGAGGTGGGAGTGAAACTGTGTGCGACACTTTAGGACCTCTTGGGTGTACGAGCCACTCCTCCCATGTTCCCCATCTCTTGAGGTAAAAGGCTTTGCTTCAGGCCCCTCCTCCGTCTCAAAAGTCTGGCTCAAGAGATAATGATTAGGAAATTCGAACACACAGAAACAAAGAATAGCTGTTGGGCTAGGAAACTTAACAATTTAGACTATAAATCAGGCACATAGCAGAGTCACTGAATTCCCAGTTCCCTGAAAGATATAGATAACGAGGTCTGACACACATTCCTAAACTGTTTTTACACAAACCAGACCTCTCCCGCTTGCAACCAGGAAAACTGCTGACCACAAGCACATAGACCCCCAGGCCGGTTGGGACCAGAAGGTTGATGATGTTGATTCCCGAAACCTCACCCTGTTACTTCACTACCAACCAGCCAGAAGAATGCAACCCACATCCCTAATATTGCCTTTAAAAACCCTTCCCTGAAAGCCACTGGGGAGTTTGGGTCTTTTGAGCATGAGCTACCCGCTCTCCTTGCTCGGTGCCTTCAATAAACGCTGTACTTTTCTTCACCACAACCTGGGGTCAGTAGATTGGCTTTGCTGTGTGTCAGGCAAGCGGATCCAAATCCAGTTTCTGTAACAGGAGATAAGACCTTCAGATAATTCGTAAATAGTGACAGTGGTGAGAGGAGGAGTTTGTAAAGTCATATTTAATAGTGTGACTTAATGTTACATTTGAGTAAAACCTCTTTTGTTTTATTGTAAGAACTATAGAGAAGGAGAGAGCTGTTCATGGCATGAAAAGCAGAACTGAGCATTAAAAAGTTGACAAAGACCTGGAAGTATTTCGTTTCATCAAGGATCAAAGCTGTCAGCCTAAGGGATATAGCTCTACTTGTGCAATCATAGCAGCCCTAAACTGGTGGGAAGGTATTTAGTTTTTTATGGGTGAAGGACTTTCCTTCTCTGTTTGTTTGTTATTTTATTTTATTTTTTAAAATGATCACTTTATTTATTTATTTTTATTATTTTTATTTTTTGGGGGGGCCATGCTGCACAGCTTGTGGGATCTTAGTTCCCCAACCAGGGATTGAACCCATGCCCTCGGCAGTGAAAGCGTGGAGTCCTAACCACTGGACCACCAGGGAATTCCCCCAAGGACCTTCCTGTCATCCTTAAAATACCAAGCAGAGAGCCACCATTTCAACAGAGGCTTGAAATAATATTATAATGATAATTCATTAGTGTCATATATTAAAAGCCATTGACTGAGAGCCAGTGGTATAGAAAAGTTAAGAAAGTGGACTCTGCTTGGGTTTAAATCCCGGCTCTGCTACTTACCACTCATTTAACCTCATCTGTATGAGGGGGATAATAATGTCTCAGCTTCTGAAAAGTAAATGAGCTGAGAGGTTGCCTGGAGTGTGTGAGGACTCAAAAAATGTTGGTTAGATATTCTGATCTTTCTAATCTTTGTTGGCAAATAAACAAGAAAATAAGGCTTTGAAGGCCCTGGCCATTAGTTCTGTGTACGGAAAAACAGCCAGAGAGTAAGGCTGAGACAAGGGTCCTACCTCAGCTAATTGCATTTCAACAGCCCCTGGGAGGCAGTGTGGCCCAGGGGTAGTGAATCTGTGCTGGGAGTCAGAAGCCCTGGGTTTCCGTTCCTCCTCAGCCTGAAGCCAAGGCCAAGTATGGCCAAGGGCAAGACAGGGTGTCTCTGAGCCTCAGCTTACCCACCTGTAAAGTGGGGACGATCATTCCGCCAGGCCCACACACAAGGTCGTTTTGAGGACCAAATGAGGAAATGTTCTATGAAGGTAAATGGTAACTCAGTTCACCTGTGTTGAGTGCCCACCTACTGCATGCTGGGCACAGGAGAATGAAATTAGGCCTGCTCCCTCCCCAAAGAAGTACCCAGAATACAGGACATGTACCCAGACAGCCAGAGTCTATGGGAGAAAGTGCTAAAGGAGTCTGATTACGGAAGGAAGAAGTATCTTTATGGTTGAGTCTATGAGCAGATTCAGGGAGGGTGTACTGAATGGTGCCCAGTGCACTCAGCAGCTCCCCTTCTAGAGCCTCATCCAGCAGATGTACCTGCTCATGCCAGATGACCTGAGGTCAAGGCTGTTCACTGTAGCATGCCTTATAGCTGCATAAGTTCAGAGCCCCCTAAAACACCCACCAAAGAGAGAATATGTGGGCTCTATAGCAGAATAAGGAAAAGCTCTTTGTGAACCGACATGCCAATTTGGGCTTCCTTCCCCTTCCTCCGGATGCTCTCAGACCCTGAACTTGCGTCTACCATAGTCATTACCATGGGTTCCTTGAATTAGAAGTGTCCTTGATAACAAGGAAAGCTATGACCTGCAAGTGGGTGAACATAGGCCCCACTCGGCCCCAAGCCCCAGAGAAGGGTTACTGTCCTCTTTCTATGAAGAAATCAGGGGCTTCCCTGGTGGCGCAGTGGTTGAGAATCTGCCTGCCAATGCAGGGGACACGGGTTCGAGCCCTGGTCTGGGAGGATCCCACAGGCCGCGGAGCAACTGGGCCCGTGAGCCGCAACTACTGAGCCTGCGCGTATGGAGCCTGTGCTCCGCAACAAGAGAGGCCGCAACAGTGAAAGGCCCGTGCACCGCGATGAAGAGTGGCCCCCGCTCGCCACAACTAGAGAAAGCCCTCGCACAGAAACGAAGACCCAACACAGCCATAAATAAATAAAGAAATAAATAAAAAAGAAATGAGGCCCAGGTTTGCCAGGGCAGCACAGTCAGTAGGTGCTGGGCTGGGATTTGTCCTACGACTGACTTCCTGGTTGTTTTATGTATCTGTTGCCCCGCCCCCTTTGAGACTATTCATTCTGTAAGGGCTGCGGTCAGTTTTCTTATCTTCTCCTTCAGGGCCAGGCAAAGCCCACCCCCTTAGGAAATACTAATTCTTGAGATGGGGATGGTCATAAGAAGGAGAAGCCGGGGTAGGACCGTCCCTAAGGAATCTGTGTGTCGGGGGGTGGGGGTGGAGTGTAGGGGTGAACAAGTTGGTCCTGGGTTGGTTCAGAGGGAAGGGGGGAAGATGAGCATCACTATCTGAGAGAAAAGGTGTGGTGGTGAAACAAGACAAGACAGATACAGTTCCCATCTTGGGAACTTGGGGAATTAAGGGAATTTGCTGGAAGCAGACAGGTGGAGGGCCAGAGGGGAGCAAAAACCATCTTCCATTTTCATCTAAACGTCTCAGAAGATTCCTGTGTAAGAAACCTACATATAGACTCCCTCAGGTACAGACACACTTTACCATCTCTATACAAAGCTATTCATTGCAGAATTGACTGTAAAACAATGGAGCCAATTCAATGTCTATCAATAAGGAACTGGTTAAATAGTCAGATTTTCATATGATGGAACACTCTCCAGTCTAAGAAAGGAGGAGGAAGTCCTTACCGCTCTGATACAGGCAATTGCCAAAATATATTTTAAGTAAAAAAATTCGAAGTGCATAATCAGGGAAATAAAAAATTGAAACCACAATGAGTTATGATTCCACATGTATCAGCCTGTAAAATTTTAAAAACTCATAATTCCAAGCATCGGCGAGGGAGTGAAGCAAAGGGAACTCTCAAACAGCTGGCAAGTATGTGAACTGACACAACCACTCTGGGAAACAGTTTGCCCTTATCAACTGAAGTTGACAATAATGTGTGTTCCCTAGGCCCCTGCAAATGCCCCACGGAAATCCTTACCCCAACCAACCCCCCCAAACATACATACACACCAGGAGAAACAATTAAGAACATTCACACCAGCACTGATCCTAGCAGCAAAAAATTGGAAGCAACCCAAATGTTCTTAAATAGTGCAATGAAAAATTAATTGTGGTATCTTCATACGATGGAATTCCATACCAGAGTGAAAATGATTGGCATCACTCAACTGAACCTCAAGACCCTTAATCTAATCGTGGGTGCGATACAAGCAAGCTGTAGAAGACTGCATGCAGTACACTTCCTTCTATTCAAAATCCAAAAAGGTGAGACACTACCCCATACTTATTGTATGGTGACATGAACATATGGCAGGACTATAAAGGAAAAAAGGGCAAGATAAACATAACATTTAGGACAGTATTTAGGGGAAGAAAGGTGAGGCTGGGAAGGGCCACAGAGAGGATTTTAAAGGCCCTAGGAGAGGTGGTAGTTACCAGGTGGCTTATTGTATTATGGTTTTTTTTAAAAATAGATATATATTGTATAACTACTATTTTTATACCTAATCAATATTTAATAAAAACAATTTAAAAAATGAGGGCTAGACCAATGTGAACGGTGTGCTACCATTTGTATAAAAAAAGGGACACACACACCCACAGACACACATGTGCACACGTGCACACATACGCTGATATTAAACTACCTCTGGAAAGTTACATATGCAACTGGAAAAATCGGTTGCCTCTGGGGAGGGGAACTAGGAGGCTGGGGACAAGGAGGGAGACTTTCCTGAATATTTAAATTTTCTGAATCACTTAAATCAATTGGACTTAAAAATAAATAATAATAAAATTTGAAGAGAGACTGAGATAGGGAGACACAGAGGGGAGGGAGAAAGGGAAGGGAGGGTGTGAGGAAGGGAGGAGGGAGGGACAGGGGCAGGAGGAGGAGGAATGGCGGGGTTCTGGCTGTCAAAACCTTCCAAAACCTTGGGAGTGTGTCCAAAATCATAAGTGGACCCAGAAGCCCCACTGGACAGCCCAGGGAAGCCTGTGTCCTCATCCCACAGCTTGGCCTAGACCCCAACACGTTCTTGCACCTAAGGACAGGGCTGGCTTCACACGATTGCCCACATCAATTTGGGCTCTGCAATCTTTTGTTTCCAGAGCTTTGTTCCTAAACAAGACTCCCTCTCTGGGTCTCTTCCCCTGACCCTACGGTCTTATCTCAGACCTTCACCCACCTGTGATCTGAACAATTCCTCTGAAGTCGATTTAGTGAGCCGTCATCCTTGATGGCTCTGAAATGTACGTCTGTGTCACCAAGGTCAGCCAAAAGCAAATAGGCCCTTTTCATCCCCTCTTTAATCCTCCCCTCAAGGACCCGGTGTCCTTTGCTCTACTGCCTCATCAAGACCTGCTCGCACATTCTTTATCACGCTGGGATACCAGTAATTCAAAGGAAACCAGGGCCACAGGCATGTCCCCAAGGATCATGGCCTTGAGAGGTAAAGGCATGAAGTGCTAATGGAATTTCAGATACCAGCCAGTGGGCGAGGAAGGATTTGAACACAATGTGCAGGGGGTGCCTTCTGCCCTGCTTGTACCCAGGATGCCTGAGGAGTGAAGTATTGGCAGTGTGGGTCTGTATGAGAGAGGGAGCCCTGAAGCTGGGCTCAGTCCCCCAGAGTCCAATGGCCAGGGATGAGGAGGAGGGGGCCAGGGAGGATTGTGTTACTCTGAACTAAGAAGTTCCTTATTCCCCAAAGAGCCAAGCAGGATCTGGGTGGCACCATAGTACAGAGGTAGGTGCTAAGAGAAGGCTGAGCCACACAGGACAGGATCAGTTCTCCCACCTCACCCATCCCCTCAGTGGGGGGTTCCCTAGTTGAAAACACCTTGGCAGTTCATAACTCTCCCTTGGGAGCAAGGTAGTGTTGTACAGGAAGAAAGAAGCCTTGCTGTATGATGGCTCTTAGCGGAAGTCGTTCAACAAGCAGGTCTAGAGCAAACGTCATGGGCTGACAATACTAAGTGTTGGCGAGGATATGGAACACCTGGACTGCCATACACGGCTACAAGAGTGTAAATCATCCAACCAATGGAAAACTGTTTGGTAGAACTACTAAAGCTAAACACACACCCAACCCGTGACCTAGCAATTCCACTCTCGGGGATTTTCTGAAGAGAAATGAGCATTGTGTCCACCAAATGACATGTACAAGAATGTTCATAGCAGTGTTACTATGGCAGCTCAACACGGAAACAACCTAATGTCCACCAGCAGGAGAATAAACACACTATGGTATATTTGTACAATAGAATACTACTCAAAACAAGCTACAGCTACGTGCATAACAGGAATGGAGCCCAGAGACATGATATTGAATGAGAGAAGCCAGACAAAAAAGTACACACACTGTCTGATTCCATTCATATGAAGTTCAAGAACAGGCAACACGGATCTATGGTCATAGAATCCTAGATAGTAGTTACCCTTGGGGGATGGGGGGAGTAGATATTGACTAGGAGGGAACATGAGGAACTTTCTGGGGCACTGGAAATGTTCTGTATTTTGATCTGGGTGGTGGTTTCATGGATGGTTACAAATGTAAAAATTCACAGAGATTCAAGTTTGTGTATCTTAATTACTGTATGTAAAGTTATATCAAAAACAACAAAAGTTGTTTCTTGGTCTAAAGCTCCGTTGCTCTGGCCCCCTGACCGGCCTACTCAGCAGCTGGTTTTGCACTCAAAAGAGTGTGTGTCCACCTTGGAATGACCTTTCGTGCCAGGTGCTGGTGCTGTACCAGAGGGCAGAGAGTGGGAACTTCTCAAGCTGAAGAAGAAAGTATATGGCCTTTTGGGGGCCACCTCGCTCACAGGTGTTTGAACATGGGGTGGAATTTGGTCCAAGATTTATTTCCATGGAGATGTACCCCCAATAGCAAAAGTTCTTAGGATGGAGAACTATAGCTCCCATTCAATTTCAACTGTTAGAGTCTACCAATATCTTAGCAAAATGACGGGAACAAGCAAACAACAATAACAGGCAATGGTTGGCACAGGCCAGTTCATGATACTCAGCAAGTGAGGAAAAGTTAAACTTGGGCAGAAGAGCTGTTGGGCCTTGTGTTCCAGTCATGCTGAGAACTTCTGCAGTGACTGCCGACAGCTATCAGCTGATTTCCCAGCAACCCAGTACAAGAAACTAAAATACATGCATGCTCTACCTAGAAAAAACGAGACAGTAGGGAATTACATTAAAATGGTGGAAATGGTTATTTCTAAGTGGTTAAAATAGTCTTACTTTCTCCTTTGCACTTAAACATTTTTTTTTCCCCAAGTTAGATAGCAAATAACAAATTTTATATTCTTTTGTGACCAGCTCAGATAAAATCCTTTGGCGGTCTTCTGGACTGTGAAGCTGGGGTGGGTGGGGAGGCCCTCCTCTGGACCCCTATGCATCCTGCACTCTTGCCCACCAGGAACCATCAACGTTGCATTCCCCCAACTATCTTTATGTCCCCAAAAGGGGCCAATACAAAGCAGAAAGGAAGAGGAAGGAACTCAGACACTGCTTCAGAAGTGAGGGGAGTTAGACTGAAACCCTCCACTTCCAACCAGCCTTACAGGTGCCAAGCAAAGGACACACAGTGTTCTTTGAAATAACAACACAACAACCCTCCTGAAGTTTGGGGACAATTAGCTTTTTCTACTCCATGTAGCCTGTGAGCCCTGGCCCTCTTAAGAATATTAAAATTGTAGAGAATACTAACATATATGTAATTATATTGCAATATATATGATATAGCATGCAATATATAATATAAATACAAATACATCTTTATCTTTTCTTTCCACCCTTTAAGGGAAAGGACAAGCAGAAGGGAACCGCCAAGTGCCGAGGTCAAGTCAGAGTTCCCCTCCAGCTCTGGCCCAGACACACACCTCCCTGGCCCCTCTTCTCCACCACACAGTCAGGCAGAAACTTCTTCCCCATCTTTTGAAGAAACTATTTTCCTCCTTCAAAGTCCTCCTTCCTTTGTTCCTGAAAGGCCAGACTGGCTGCAGTTGGCAGGACCAGATGTTCACGCTCCTTGCCCTACAGATACCGTGGAGAGCCTGCAGATCCAGGGGCAGACAAGGCCCCCATACTCAATCTCCCTTCAGCACCTGTCCCAGAGCCTAGCAGTCCTACCATTCACCCCCTCTTCTCTCAAAGCTCACAGCCTGGCCAGGTCAGAAGAGTCTATCTGAAAAGCAAATTCACACTCAAGTGTTAATGGCAACTATTACATTAATGAAAGTGGCCAAGCTGACCAGGGTTTTGGCAAATGCTTTTAATGATATTTTTTAACTTGTTAGGAAAGTGAGATTTTCTGTTCCTAGTCAGAGTGCCCCCACATGCTCCAGTATCATATTTCAGACTTGAGGCCATGAATTTTAATCCCAGCAGTGATAAAATTAATTAAGGAAACATCTACTCACTTCAAGGGCTCTGAATATGTGGATATGGAGAGAGTAGAAAGTGCTGGGTTCTGGATTCTGATCCAGCACTGCCTCTTCCTGCTCTGTGATACTGAGCACACCTGACCTGCCTCTCTGTGTGAAATGAGTTGGTGGCGGGGGGGGGCGGTGGGTTGGTGGCTAGATGATCCTTAGGGCTTGACATTGTGTCAGGCCCTCCCTGGGGACCAGATACCTCTGAAGGCGCTGTCTCCATCCTCTGTCCCCCCGCCTCATCCTCTAAACATAAGGGGCTTTCCTCAGCTCTGCCCTTCCCCCTCTCTCCCCTTGGCCATTCTCCTAACTACACTGATGGGCTTCAGTGGCTCCACATTTCTGTCATCTGCTCCTGCCTTCCTCTGGAACTCCACGTCCAGTTCCATCTGCTTGCTGGGGGTTTTTCTCAGATGTCCTGTAGGCAACATAAACTCATCAAAAACTAAACTCTTCCTCCGTCCTCACCCGCAAACTCACTGCTGGTCCCTCCAGCCACACAGTGACCCTGCCATAACACTCTTTTTTGACTCTGATGTCTAATTAGTTGCCAAGCTGCAATCAAGTTTCTTCCCTATTCAAATCCTTCAGTAGATGCTGCCACCTACCATGAACTAATGCCTCACCCTGGCTTTGGGGTCCTCTATTAAATCAGTCTGAGAGAGGCTCAGAGAGGTCCAGTACCATGCCTGAGGTCACACAGCAAGTGAGTGACAAGGCTGTTAACCCGAACACACTGCCTCACTCCCTAAATTGTTGCAGTCAAAGGGGATGGCAGTTGGTCACTGGAGTTGCAAAACACACCATACCTCCTAGAGGCTGCCCTTTGTTTAAGCTGCTTCATCTATTTACAATGACTTCTTTTTATCCTCCTCTACTAAAATCCTACTCATCTGGTCATTTTTCCTTTATTTGCAAAATGTTCTATAGGGTGAGCTTGTAATTTCGCTCTAAATTGCTTTTGTAATTCAAAATATAAATTCATATATAGGTATTTTTAACCCCACTTGAATTAATTGCTCCATTCTTCTGGAAGCTTTTTCAGAGTTGTCTGCAATGTGTCTTATAAATCAGGTTGTTAGCTTCCTGGGATTAGGACTGTGTAGCTTTGCACTCTAACACATAATATAAGGACCATCAGTACATTAGAGATACTTTGTTAATGTTATACCAGATTGACAGCCTTTACACTTCAGTGACTTCAATGATAAGAATTTCAAAGGCCCTGTGGAGGAGGTGATCAGGAGACTCCTGTGCCCTCCAGCCACACACTGAGATACATAACTCCCAGCCAAGCACAGGAGCCAGGCAGAACCAGAGAGAATGGGTCAGGGAAAAGCTATCCTAGGCCCAACAACCCGTTTGTCCCAGGGAATACTCCTGCTTCTGCTCAAGATATCCCTTTCCAGAAATGTTGGAGCCAGAGCCACAGAGAGGGGAGGGAGGTACAGAACAGGCCAGCATAGCCTTGAAATGCTATGGAGCCCACAAGAAAGCCTTGGCCAGATCCTCATCCCACAATTCTGCCACCATTTCTTGGCTGGCTGACCTTGGCCAAGTTTTTTAATCTTGCTGGTCTGTTTCCACATCTGCAAAATGAAGACCAGGTAAGCTCAAGGCTCGCTTCCAGCTCTAAAAGGAGTCAGGCTCATGTTCTGACTCTCTGTGTGTCCCGGCTCCCTCCCTCTCTATAGAATGGGGTCGGCAATAATGTCAAAGGAGGTGGGAGCAGCCTAGACTCTCCAATTCTGCAAGCGTGGTGAACAGGTGCCCGAGATGTCCAAAGGGCCACTTCTCCCACTGAACAAGGAGCAGATGCTCCTAAAGGATTGGGGCTACAGAGCAGCCAAGGCGCGGGAAGTAGGCTGGATCTTCCACAACTCCCAAAAGGCAGCGCTGTTGGGGAGGAAAATGTCAGAAACCATTCTTGCACCCCTCCCAGGGGTCCAAGAGACAGACAGGCAGGCAGACAGACAGAGAGACAGAGCCCTGTCCAGCTGGGAGTCTGCAACAGCTAGACAACCCCATTCTTAATAGGCCCTGGTGTCTTGAAGAGGGGGAGGGCTGCAGAGATTAGGAGGAGAAGGGCAGGCCCCACTGACGACATCAAACACACACAGCAACTGCTGCCCATTAGAACATTTATTTCTCAGAGAGAAAATAAGTTTAAGACAGTCATATTACAGTAGGTAAAATTAACTTTTGTATTCTTTACAAGCATAGATTTTTCTCTGTTTATTACCTCTCTTATACCATCTGTTATAAACAATTCTAGAAAGCAAATAAAGTCACTTTCTACAATAAATAGAGCATCGTGTGCTTCACAGCAGACGCGACTGAGACACATAGGCCCCATGCCACAGCAGGATCTGAGCCGTTTCCCGTTCTAAAAGAGCAGTTTTAAAAATGAGACTCAGAGAGAGACTGAAAGATTCAAAGAGACTGAAAAAAAAAAAAGGGAGAAAGAGACTAAGAAAGAGAAAGTGTTGGGGGGAAGAAAGAGACAGACACAGAAAGAGAGAGAGAGAGAGAAAGCCCCGAGATCTTACAACACAGGTTGAGACGAAGGTCACATAGTCCACAGCCAACCGACTACCTGGGGAGGGGGGACGCATTGGCTCCTTTAAATAAACCACACTGTGTGCATTTAAAATACTCAGCCACACAATGGAGGACTCCAGTAGTGGAAACTATAGGCCTGAATAATTTAGAACAGTATTTTACAATTATATACACTATGTCCTTCCCTAGCCATAGGCTGTATTGTAGTTTTATTATTGTACAAAATCCAAAACCCCATCCTTTATGTTATAGAGAGTTTTGTTGGTTCCCTTTTAAACTCTGGCTCATGTCCCAAACGTGTAAGAAGTCGTGGCGGTTGGTTGGTTGTATTTTTAAAAAGTGTGTAAAAATGGCAGTGATCTCCCCAGTGACTTTGTTTTGTCCAAAACTCCCCTATGAAAAATTTAAAACAATTAAAAAGAACGTCAGGTTAAAAATCAACATGGCAATCAGCGGCCTGCAACCTGGCCCTGCAACTTTGGTGCTTAAGAGGTGAAAAGAAACATCCAGAGAACAGACATCGAAGCCTCTGAAAGTTGTTGGTTTGTCAGTCAGCATTCCCGTTTCACAGTTTTTTTCCCTTCTGTTTTTAAGAAGGTAAAGGTGGAGAGGGGGTTGAAGGAGAAGAGGGAAGGGGACAGAGGGTTTGAAATAAAAGACTGTGTTCCCTGGAGTTCGGAGCAGCAGAGGCTGGGCAGGGCAGAGCGCAGCACAGGACACGAAGATGCTGGACTGCAGGCCCCCTGCCATCCCTGCTGGTAGAGAGAGAGGCTAGAAGCTGCAGGTGCAGAAAAGGAAAAGCCCACGAGGAGAGGCTAGGAGGAGTGAAAGGGCAGACCCAGCCAAAGGGCACAGCTTCACCCAACAACCCTCGGAATCCACATGGACAGATGGACACTGGCACAAGCAGCCTGGTCTGCTGACAGGAGCCCATCCAGCCTAAGCCCACCTCTCTGCAAGACAGAAGAGGGCCGGAGGGGCCCTGCCTCAATCTAAGCGGGCAAGCTCTCACAGGCTGGCCTCAGCTGCTTGTCTGTAGCACATGTAAGGGGGTGGGGAGGTGTGCTGGTGAAGGGGTCACCCAAGTGGTAGGCTAGCAGCTGGCCTCAAAGGGAATGAGCCATAAAAAGAAAAAGATCAGTTTGGTGATGGTTTCTGTCAGTTTGGCACAAGAGGAAGTCGGGAAAGGAACAAGGGAAAAAGAGAGACTGGGCAGAGGTGCAGAAGATGGGACAGGGAAGAGGTATGAGGATGGGTGATGGAGAGAGAGGGTGAGCTCCGTGAGATTCCCCGTGGGACCCTAGTGTATCCACAGCACCTCTGGGGTCAGTGTCAGAGCCTCGCTCACCCTGAGGTGTAGTTAGTTGGGAATGGGTTGGAGGGGGCCAGGCACACCCTTGAGAAAGCCCAAGACCTCTTGCTTTCTGGGGCCAGGTCTATCTCCTCGGCTGGGCCCAAGCCTCACAGCTGTTTCTATTTCTAACTGGTTCTTCGGTGGACCAGCCCCTGAGGGAGCTCAGGTGGGAGTTTTTGGCACACAGCAGGCCCACCAGGGGAACCATGCAGCCAGTCAAAACTGGGGCCTTGTCCTTGGGGAGGATACAGCCCAGTCCCTGGCCTGCCATGGAAGGGGCAAGCTGCCAGCCATACGTCTGGCTGGGGCAGGAAGAGGCTTCTCTGTGCCCCACAGGACGGAGGCAGGGCAGGCAGATGCAGGCCAGGCCCTGCCCTTACAGGTAGCTGGAGGTGACAAAGGAGTGGGGTCCCCGCACTCGGCTCAGGTGGATCATCGCACGGTCGTAGGCCACCTGCACTGACTTGCGGATGCTGGTCTTGCGGCCTTCCAGCATCTTGAGCTTGTCCACAGTGTCTTCCACACCCAGGGGCAGGACTTTGTCCCTCGGAAGCCACTGCCTAAAATACAAGCACAGTAAGAAGCCTGGACCGTGGTGGGTCCCAAAGGAGGCTCTTCTGGACCCACTTGCCCAGGACCAGCAAAGCCAGGGGGAGGGGACAGGGCAGAGGGAGGCAGACTGGGACGCCACAGGCGGGAAGCCACCAAGGGACTTATTTTGCAGCCAGGCCCTTACCTGGGCCGAGGACACTCACTCAGCTTAGACGGTTGCAAGAGGGAAGCCCGTGTGCCCCCAGGGAGACTAGCTGAGTCATCTGGAGGGCTCTGAGCCTCACCCTGCCTTGCGGAGTCAGGGAGCTACAGCTAGGAAGTGGAGCTGATGCCAGGAATCGATGAAATGATCTCTGGTGGGGCCTGCACCTGGTGTTTTTTAAAAGATCCCTGGGTGAATATAACATGTGGCTAAGAGCCCAGCCTTTGGAGCCAGATCTTGGTTTGTATCCCAGTTCTGGCTATGGATTCTTGGCTTTCTGAGCCTCAGCTTCCTCATCTGCAAAACGGATTGGGAGGGGATTAATGAAGATTTAAATGAGGACCAAATGAAATCATGCATGTAAAGCAATTTGCATAAGGAAATGGGGTAAATGCTCAATAAATGATAACTATTAGCTAGTCCTACCTCTTCACTCTACAGAAGCAGAGGTGAAAGAATCCTCCTGCTGGTGTTTGCAAGCCATGAGCAGACAAGCCCCTTGCGGTGGATCCTGCACTGCCCAGAACTCTCCGCCCAGGACTGAGACATGCTTTCCTGCAGCCGCTGGGAGTGTTGGCAGATTACAGGCTCTCAAGTGAGTCCCGCTCCAGGAATCACCCCCCACCAACATCACGCCCCTCCCCAGGGGCAGCCAGCATTCAATGACTGGTTGACATGGGGGTACAAAGGCACAGCCCTAATCCCTGACATCTCTAATGAGCCACCCAGCTCCAGAGCTCCAAACAGGATGAGCTGAGGCCTCTGCAGCAAGTGCACTGCAGTTCAACTTTTTCCTCTGCCCAGTGCTGTACCCCCTCACCCCCACAGCTCTTCCCAATAAGACTCCTAATACAAATCTCCATCTCAGAGTGTTTCGCAAGGAATCTGATCTGCAATACCCCTCAGTTACTATTAACAACATTAATCAGTGTTATTAGTAACACCAGGTTACTGTTAACATGGCAAATGCAGACCAGCTGCTGGCAGGTAACCCTTCACCTTCACCTGGGTGGAGGCAGGGTGGTCGAGCCCGCATCCCCTCTCTGTACCTCTCCGGCACGTCAGCATTAGAACAGCCACCTGGTTGGGCCCCTCAGCCTGCATCCTGGTGCACCCTCCCAGCAGCAGCACCCACTCACCAGGTGCGTTTGTTGTCAAAGAAGAGGACAAGGAAGAGCTTCTCTCCAGCCTCGGCCTGTTTCTGCTCTCCCAGCTTCAGCACATCCAGTGGGGGGACGGGGATGGGGACGCCATTGTGCAGAAGGCCCTCCCGGGGCATCTTGGGATCGATGATCTGGAAGCAGGAAAGGAGACAGCATTCAGCTGGGGGTGGACGGGGTGAACAGTGTGCCCTGCTGTAGGACTAACCACTGAACCACCGTACACCAAAGCTATGCAGCGGATTGGCTCTGCCCACAACGCAGTGATGGAGGGGCTGACCTCTTCCAATGACCCTCAGTACCCCAAACAGAAATTTTGACTCTGTTTCCCCAGATATTGTCCTAATCCTTTGGCCCTTTCCAATCAGACCTTCCGACAAGGGAGCTTGCTCCATCAACTGTCAGGCCCCAGAGCTGAAAGAGAAGTACTGGGAAGCCAGGGTGGGGGGTTTTCAGAAGTGAGTGGAGCATCTCTGACATCCAGGCCAGACAGACAAACGCCTTCCTCCCAATGTCCCTTAGGGGAGAGGAATGGAGGCCATTTTTTCCCCTGCCAGTTTCCCTTTAGAACCTATGCAATTCATTTCAAAATCTCAGGGGCTTCCTAGACACCATGGCTGTGAAGAAGGTCCTGCATCGGCCAGAGGGCCCATCCCTTTGGTTCTACCTAAACAGATCTCCTGGTTACCCACCACCTTCCTATCTGACTATAATCCTTCCTGGTGCATAGACCAGATACAATTTTAGCACCTCCACGGTAAAATCAGAGAGAAGGCAAAAGACTGAGTGTGGAGGGTTGCTGAAGAGGGGAGAATGATGTGGTCGGAAACAAGGGCCACTGGAAGAATTAGTCCTTGAGGCTGCAGGCTCCACAAGGGCAAGGGCTCAGCAAAATGCCTGGTGGCATCAACACAACAATAATTCTCCAGCTCTGTGGAGCACTGACAAAGTTACCAAAGCTCCTAATTATTCACACATCATCTTATTTCATCCTCTTGCTGATGCTGAGAAGTCTGCTGACAAGTGTTAGATGACAGAGGAGAACGCCAAGCACAGAAGGATGTAGCTGGCTGGGACTAAAACCAGGCGCCTGGACCAGGCTTGGACCTCTGCTGCCCACTGCCTCCTACACAGCCCCTGCTTCCAGAGCAGCTGGCTGATAATCTCTGTGCACCAAGGCCAGGGAGACTTGGAAACTTACGGAGGAAGCAGCTTTCTCCAGAGATGGAGAAATCTTAATTCCTATACCCTGTCCCAGGGGGCCTCTTATAATAATAAATTGCTCTATTTACTTTTGGGTGTCTGCCAGCTTCCCTACATCCTTCTCAAGATAAGCAGCTAAAAGCAGGTCCTCTAGTTAAGAGTTTACTCTAAGGAAGAACCACCACTACCCTGCCCCCAGCTGTGTGATTTGGTAAAAACTCTAACTCCCAGCCTGTCTGTCCCTCCTGGGACTGAAGCTAAGGGTCCTAATGAGAACCACCAGACAAGCCCTCCTGAACTTCCTCGATTATCAACAGTGGGGATAGTGCCTGGCTTGGAAAGTGGGGCAGACTGTGAAAAGTGTCCCCCCAAGGGCAGAAGCAAGATGGGCAAGTCTGCCTCTTAAGGGGAGCTCGCCTCCCTTTTTAAAGAAGACAGAGGCAAATGTATCCCCAAATAATAAATAATGGTCCATTCACTCAAATGTCATGCAGATGTAAAACAACATGGAAATAAAGTCTGCGATAACATTTAACACATTACATAATAAATGTGTACACACACTATTGTTACAGCTATAATATATAAACGATAAATAGAAGCAACAATACAAAATGCTTATAGATGATGTCATAATGCTGGGATTTGTGTTGATTTCCTCTCTTTTTCCAAAGCTTCTATAATGTAGATACATAATTTTTACAGAAAAACAAAAAACATTTTTTTAAAGAACAAGAGCCTCAGAAATTTAAAAACCGTATAGTCACTATATGCGCAAGTACATATTTAAGTATGCAGAGGAAAACGACTGGGAGAGCATAAACCAAAATAAAAACACAGGTTGTATTCAGGTGGTGGGTTTTTTCAGGTGGTGGCTGAATTTCTTTATCACGAAAGAAAATGTATGATTAAGAAGATAATTAAAAAGGAAAAAAAGAGGGGCTTCCTTGGTGACGCAGTGGTTAAGAATCCGCCTGCCAATACAGGGGGACATGGGTTCGATTCCTGGTCCAGGAAGATCCCACATGCTGCGGAGCAACTAAGCCCGTGTGCCACAACTACTGAGCCTGCGCTCTAGAGCCTGCAAGCCACAACTACTGAGCCCGCAAGCCACAACTACTGAGCCCACGTGTCACAACTACTGAAGCCCACGCGGCTAGATCCCATGCTCCGCAACAAGAGAAGCCACGACAATGAGAAGCTCGCACACCCCAACGAAGAGTAGACCCCGCTCACTGAAACTAGAGAAAGCCCGCGCACAGCAATGAAGACCCAACACAGCCAAAAAATAAATAAATAAATTTATTTTAAAAAAAGAAAAAAAAAAAGGGAAAAAAAGAGACTAGTTTTAGACTGGCTTTCTTTGTATTGTGAGATTAAAAAAACAGAACTAAACCTGCACAGTCTTAATCAATTCTTCAACAACTAAGCTGGGGGTCTCCCTGACAGCTGGGCATGGAGCCTGTGAAGGCAGCCCCAGGTCCAACCTCCTCAGCACTGGATCACAACGTGGATCTCCCACCTGCCACTGCTAAGCAGGGGGTAAGGCAGGTAGCATGGGTTCCAATATGGCTCCAGCAAGTCGTATAACCTCTTGGAGCTACAGTTTGGTCACCTGTCCAAAAAGGATCAGAGTTCCTGCACTCTTCACCTTAAGAGGCTGCTGCCTATGAAAAGAGCCATAGACACAAATGAGCTGGGAGAGGCTCAGAGCTCTGTGTGCACACATAGGCTGGCAGGGCGGTTCTCAACACCCACTATAGATCATCTGGGGAGTTTAAAAAAAAAATTCATAAAACAAAGAAACAAAAATATTCACGCCTTGGTCTGGCTTTAGAGAGTCTAATACAGTTGTTCTGAGATGGGGCCCCAGTATCTACATTGTTTAAAAAATTCCCCCAGATGATTCTGACATGCCCCAAAGGTTAGAATCAGTATTTTCAGGGCCAGATGGATATTACCTCCCTAATATAGAAAGAGCCCTAAGACATAACAATCAAGGTGGTAAAAATTAGAATTTTTAGCTACTGCTACTACGGAAAAAATGGAAATTTTAGCTACTGTTGGTGGGAGTATAAACCAGAACTAATGTTCTAAGGGGCAACTTGGCGATTTGCATCAGAATTTTGCATAGACGCCCCAAGAAGGCATTCCTAAGACTTCTTCACTGTGAAGAAATAACCATGGATGTGCACAAATGTTAAGCTACAATGATGCTTACTGCTGGCTGTTTATCATAGTGAAAAATTCAAAGTGATCTAAATGACCAACTAGGGAATGGTTAAAATAAGGTACACGCATACGACTGAAGATGATGCAGTAATGAAAGTGTTGCTGATGAAGAATGTTTAATGGCATAAGACATGCATGCTTATGGTGTGCTGTTAAGTGAAGGGGAGGTTAAACAGAGTACGGTCTCATATTTATGCACATTTATGCATTAAACAGAAAAAAAAGGGCTGAGGATATACATCAAGAGGTAATCTCTGAATAGATGGGACTGTGGGTGATTTTGAACTCAGTGGCTCAGAACACAGGCTTTGACATCACACACTTTGAGCCTTGGGCTCAAATTCCAACCCTGCCACTTAATAGCTAGATGACCATGGTAGCAAATAGATCTTCAGTTTTTTCCCCTACAAAATGAGAATAACCATACCTTCCTCAGCATTTCAAGAACTTAGCATGACAGACATTAAGTAAAACACCTAAGCATTATTAACAGCTTTTACAATTTTCTACAATGAGCACATATTACTTTTTGCATAATAATTTTTTTTATTTAGCAAATAAATATATGCTATTAAATCGCTAAGAGCCCTAGCTTCTGTCTGCATACTTTAACCTATTTTAAGTGCCCTAAGCTGGGAGTCTAGCTGGTGTGACCCACTCAGGCTGGGATAAAACCTCCCTCCCTTCTGCAGCTAAAGGCACCCTGACTCCCAATCACACTCTGCTGGCTTGATGCAATCAGATAAGCCCCCAAGGCAAGGCAGGGGCCAGACCACCCAGGGGAGGGAGGAGGATCAGGTAGACTCACCAAGGCAGGGTAGGAGGGATAACCTCGGCACTTGGCCCACACCAGCTCCAGGGGCTCCAGGTCTCCACGGTCTTCAAAGGGCATCAGGAGGCTTCTGCCTGGGGGTGGGGGAGGGGAGGAGACAGTGCCCAAGGGGGCATGGAATGGTGCCCAGGAGGCCTGCCCGGGGCCTCCATTTGACTGGGGCAGCCCAGGAATGAGTGAGCAACATCCCCTCCACCCTTCCTCTTCCCTACCCTCTCCTTAGTTCTTAAGACTAGATCAGGAGACAGCAAACTTGTTCTTTAAAAGGCCAAATAGTAAGTATTTTAGGTTTTGCAGTCTCCATTGCAACTACTCAACTCTACTATTGTAGCATGAAAGCAGCCATAGACAACTGGTAAATGAACAAGCACTGCTGTATCCCCATAAAACTTTATTTCTGGACACTGAAATGTGAATTTTGTGTAATTTTCACGTGTTACAAAATATCATTCTTCTTTTGATTTTCAATCATTTGAAGACGTAAAAACCATTCTTGGCTCGTGGGCCCTACAAAAAGGCAACAGGTTACAGTTTTCTGACCTCTGAACTAGAACCCTAGGTTGATGTTCCTTGGAAAAATATAACTGCTTCTTCACCAGGACACCAGGAAGAAGGACTATAACCCACCTTGGCAAAGCCACTATCTGCTCTCTGGGCCTCCCTGACTGGTGGGCCTCATGATAGAGGCTTCATGCAGAAAGATGCCTGGGATGGACATCCCAGTAAAACTACTTGCTAAGTGAGTTCTTTAGCAAGGCCATACCTGGCTATCCAGGACACCTGGCTGCACAGCACTCAGCAGAGCCAAGCAGGTCTGCAGATTCTTTTCTTGCCTGTTTTGTCAGAACCTTACACAGGGTGTCCTGCCTGGGGCAGGCACCACATCTCTTCGGCTTACTTTGTTCTGCACCTAATGCATTAGCACATATGGATGGGTACTTCACAAATGTCTCTGAGCACACAGAGGAACCTCCCTTCCCCTCCCCAGTCTATAAGCTGGCAACAGGGAGGTGACCACACTCAACGAAGGAAAAGATCCAAATTCCACAGAGTAGAAATTATGTTCCTAAGGAAACATTACCATCTACATATATAATTTTTTATAAAGTGTATTCCTGATAATGAGGTCTTGTTTTCTGTCTATTAAATCAATAGCAGTAACAACAAAAAGACAAAATCCAATACTGAAGAGGCAGGCTGTGGGGAAACTGGTGCAATCATATACTGCTGAGGAAACTGCAGACCAGTCTAATCCTTTCAGAATATAATTTGGCGGTAAGTCTCAAGAGCCGTTAAAAAAAAAAGTATGAACAATCTACTCCAGTAAATTCCTTCCCTGGGAATTTGTTCTTAGAAAAATAACTTTTAAAATGAATAAGAGGCTTTTGAACAAAAATATGGGTTCACTACATTACGTATAATGTTAAAAGTTGGAAATAACCAAATTCTAACAATGAAACAAGTAAATTATAATGCATTGATTGGAAGATAACATTGAAAAAAGCAGAATATGAAAGAGCATGTGTTTTGGATTAGCATTTTGTTAAAAACGTGCCTGAAATAAATAGAAGGCAACAAAGAGAAATGAAGACAATTGTGTTAAGGTGATGCAACAGTGGAAGGTCAGTTTCCTTTTTAAATTTCCTTTGGCATCATTTTAATAATTACGTGGTTTTAAAAATAAGAATAAAATGTCACCACCAGAAGCACAAAGTACCTGCCAATCCGCTCCCAGTTTTGCACTAGATGCTGTACAAATTAACCTAGACATAAGCTCTGCCTTCTGGGCACTGACAGTCAGACAGTAATGAAACATGCAGGCATGCATTCATCAACACACATATGAAAAAGAAACTGATGCTAAGGGAAAATAAAGCAGTTGGGAAAAGGAAAGAGGGGAAGAGAAGCCCTGAAGGCTGAGTGTTAGATGGAAGCTTCAAAGACAGGGCATCCAGAGTGCACACCCCCCATAGGAGGGCTGGACAGAGGTGTGCTCAGAGAACAGCCAGCCCTGCCCCTGCTCCACCTGAGCACCACCCAGGCCTCTCCTTTCGCTCTGCCCTGTCCTTTATTCCTTCAGTCCGAGGAGATAAGATCCATGTGTTTTACTGTTTGGACCTGCTGGAGTAGAATGTCTCCATTCTACTCCAGCAGGGAGTAGAAGCATTGGATCACATGAAATTACAGGGTTATGTGTGAAATTCAGTGACACAGGATATCATATTACTCCTGTGAGGGCAGACTGGAAATATCTATCAAAATTACAAATGCATACTTCCTTCAATACAGCAATAGAGTATATCTATAGATATACTCCCCAGGGATACAAAATGATCTTTGTACAAGGTTGCTCACTGCAACACTGACTATGACAGTTAAACGAAAACAATCTAAATGTCCATCTGCAGAGGCCCAGCTAAGTAAATGATAGCACACCTATGTAATGGGGCATTAGACAGCCAATAAAAAGCACAAAAGAATCTCCAAAATATACTATTAACTGAAAAAAGGCATGGTTTAGAGGAATGTGCATGTTAGGCTTCTCTGCTCACTCTTTTAAATATACACACAAGTTTTTGGTTTGTGTACATATGGATTACATCTGGAAAGACACAAAAGAAACCACTAACAGTGGCTATTCTAGGGAGGGGAGAACTGGCTTTTCATTATGCACCCTTTTGTACGTTTCTGATTTTTGTCACCATGGTATGTGTTACTTATTCAAAATAAGATGAATTAAAAAAAAAGAAAAAGGAGTATGAATGACCTGGGAGGAAGGGCCATTTCCCTGACCAGTGCCCCCAGGTTCGGAGGAGCTCAGGGTCTGGCTGCAGCCCGCAGAACTGGTTCTCTGGAAGGCCTGGTCCCCCAAGATGCACCTGTACAGCACTCCTCACCTGAGCCGCTGTAGTCAGAGTCTCCGTTCACACCTTCCAGGAAGGGCACTCGAGACAGGGCTGGCTTCCCTCGGCTGCGTTTGGGGGGTGTCAGACCACTGCATATAGAGCAGGGAGGGAGAGAGGAGCGAAATGAACAATTTCAGTGAGTAACACATCCACTCCTGCTCTCCCATCTCTGCTAGGAGCAGAGCTGCAAAAACCCTTCAAGGAGAATGGTTTCTCACCTTCCCCTAAAAACTCATACTAACCCATGATACACTTCTGACCAGAATGTTCCCACGAAGGTTAAGGAAACATTTCATCCATGTGGAAGGACTGAACTTGGAAAGAGAGGCCTGCTCCCCTGCCCAGGGACACTGGATTTCATCCAGGGGGAAGGTCACCCCAGGCACTTGTCAATCCTTCCAGAGTCTAAGCAGCCTGGCCATGAGGAGGGCCTGTCTCACATCTGCCCAGAATTCTTAACTCTCTGGTTCACACTGCTTCTCTAGAAACCAATTTATTTTTGAGGTACAAAAATCTGCCTCTTTCCCAAATTTTCTATAATGGACATGCCTTACTTCCTTAATTAGAAAAGACTTTTTAAATTGGAAAAACAATCCACGTCTCACTTCTACTTTATGTGTGTGACGTTTTTCTTAGACAGAGATGGATTTTTTTAACTACCAAGCAGACCAGTTTTTTTAAAATATGGCTACTGTAAAGAGATAAAAAATATATAGTAGACAAAGACTAGAAGGTAATAGGCAAAAATGAGAACAGTAATACAAGAATAATGGTATAACTGGAACCCACCCAGGCATCAGTATTTTTAAATTGCTCCCAATGCAATTCTAATGTACAATCACAGAAGCCTCTGGGCAAGAATGATGTGGCTATGGGTTTTTCCCATTCAAACTTTAAAAAATATTACTGCTATATAATTATTTCAACAAAAAAAGTGCTTATAAGACAAGTCAACAACCTGCAGTAGAGCGAAAATGCTTAAGAAACCCCTAATGGGACACAAAGAGGCCAGGGTGAAGACTGGTTGGAGGGTAGGGTACTCCTGCTTTACTGAATCATAACTGACTTTATCATGGTCTTATACAGAAAACCTGGCACAATGAGAACCTGATGAATCATAATCCTTCAGTTACTAGTAGGTTGGGAGCTTTCTTCCTGCTAGTCAAAATGAGGACCTGTTGGGGAAAAAAACAACACCCAGTTCACATTCAGGATTCAGTTCCCATGCACCCTACAAAAATCTGCCACTGGACTTAAAGAATCTGAGTCCTTATAAAAATGTAAGGTACTGGTAGTTCTATTAGGAAAGCCTCTCCAAGTTCACATCATGGATCTGGGGAGACATCTCCAAATACAACAGAGGAGGGCACAACCAAGCAGTTAAGAGAGAAACTCTGGAGCCAGACTACCTGGGTTCAGAACCTCACTCTTCTACTCATTCATCCTGTGACCTTGAGCAAGTTAACCTCTCTGAGGCTTGTGTTCCCCATGTGTTGCTGTGAGGATTTAATGGATTAATACACAGAAAGCACTCAGTACAGAACACATCAAGTATTCAATAAATAGCAGTTATATAGTAAATATTATTATATAAACGGCAGTAAATTTTAATGTCTCACTTTAATATTATAAACTACCGACGTTATACTATCAGATGATGAGCTCTGAGAAGGTTGAGCTCAATGAGATAGGATGTAACACCAAAACTAGGTCCATATGTTCCCGTTTCATAGAAAAATGCACAAGTGACTCGATCATGGCCTGCATTTCAGCCCTCTCTCTAAGTTACCCAGGTCTAAGCAGACAGCCCAATCTATAATTATTTTGCTTACTGGCTTAACATTTATCTCTCCCTTCTAGATGATAAGCTCCTTGAGAACAGACACCTTATCAGGGCTTAGAATAGTACCTGGCTCACGGTAAGTGCTCAATTAATAATTGAATGAGTGACAAGCGGGTGCAGCTCCAAACTGCTCAGAAGATCATTAGAAAAGATAAACCCAGGGACAGGATGGGAAGGGGATGGGATTAGTGACCAGAAATTCTTTCAAGGTTCTTTATTCTGCGATTATATGATTCTGGTCTAATTAATAAGATCTTCCTTTATGTACTTACCCCCACAATGTAGGAAAAAAGAAAAAGACAAAGAAAAAAAACCCTGTAGTTGAAGTCCTGAATCTCCTGTTTTAAACTGCGAAATTCTACTGAGAACCACTGAGTTAAAGAGGAAACACCTTCCAAGGGCATTGTTCCCACACTGAGCAGGGCCCCAGAGAAATTGGTGGCTTTGGCATGTTCTGCAGAAAGGCAAGCAGTCTGCACGGGTGGGCTAACCAGAGCCTGGCCCGGCTTGCTCCTTGCGGCTCACAGCTGGGAAGAGCACCCTTTGTGGAGGGAGGGGCCGAACACACCTTCTACCTTTAGTCAAGGACTAAGAGGGGACAGTTTGATAACCCCACCCCTACCCCACCCCAATGAACTGGGTTTCCAGGCACCCTATCTTTGAAGGGAGTCAGGAACTCCAACCCGGAACCGGGCTAGAAGCATCCTGTAAGACTTTGAAATCTCTGCCTCTTCTCTATGCCTGGTAACTGTGTTTTCCCATCCACTCCTATATCTCTAGAGCTGCAACACGGAGGGAGACAGCTAGGACATTTCTGAGGCTTGGTGGGGAAGAAAATCTGTAAGGAGCCACTGAAAGCTGGGCCCTGCTACAGCGGGGGAGCAGTCCAGGCCCAAGGGGGCATCTGGGGGCCTCCAAGAGCCCAGCACCAGTGTAGAGTGAGAACCCAATAGAACCTACACCCAGCCAGCCTTTGAAGCACTTCAAACACAGACACATAGTATTTTGGTGCTGCCCCGGGACCTCTCCTCCCTTGCTCTGAACCCAGAATCCATCCAATAGCCATGTGGAGGGACCATGAGGTCAGCCTTCAGGACAAGTCATTCTTCTTCTGTGGCACCGAAAGTCTCCCATTTCCAAGAGTCCCATACTCCCTGGTGTCTTGCAGAGCATACAACACAGAACAGAGATTCAATAAACTCTTAGACGTGGAAGAAACTTGAAGGTTCTCGTCTCGGAAATCCTCCCTTCAGGTGAAAGAATGAGAAAAGAAACCCATCCCTTCCCAGCTCAAAGATGGCAGAAGAGCTGGGGCCTTTTTCAGACTAAAAGGCAATTCCAAATTTCCTATCTGCCCATTTCTTTTTCCTACACCACACTTCTAAAGAGGCCACTGCTATGATGCCCCAAAAGGCAAAGGGCAAAACCATGTCTATAACTGGGTTATCTAAATGGGCCGGGGGGTGGGTGGGGATTGGCTCAAATGTTAACTTCACTGGGCAATACAGAGGGTGTCCCCACCCTCTGGAGCCAAATTCAGCTCTAAAAACCCTGTAAAGCATCAGCACCATTCCTCCCCCTAGTCAGATCAGGCCTGACAGTCAAGTGTCACAACGTTTCCTAGGAGCTACCAGAGTCACAGATGAGAGGCTTCCGGAAATAACAGGGGTGCGGGAAGAAAAAAAACTGAGATAAGCAGGAGGAGGTTCAATCAGCAGCTGAAAGGAAAATAAATGGAGAGGTGGCAGAGCTGCAAACAAAGCTTTGGGACAAGTGTTCTTACCTGCAAGCTTCAAATGCCAGTCCACCACTGAGACCCAAACTACATTCTGAGTCAGACCCGCTTTCAGTGTGTTTTCCAAAGCCGTTGGTCACACCTGCCAAGGACAAAGTGAGCCTTAGTGTAGAAACGCCCCCTCCCCTGACACATGCTGCAGTGTGAGGCAGCCACCTTGGGAGGGCTCAGCAAGGAGGGGTGGAGAGGATGGCTGGTCCCTCCTTTTGGGAAATGGGTCTTGGGTGGTGGAGAGAACCTGATAAAGGTTTGGGGGAAATGTTGGTTAGGGCAGTGAGCAGACACTGCATTTACCTTCCCATCCTTCTGGGTTTAGTTGAAGGAAAATAGCCCATAGCTCATTCCAGTTACTGTCATTTGACTACGATGGGAAATACCAAGATTTCCTCACTCCGGCTGGTTCACAAGTCCCTGGATCTGCTTCTAATTTCAAGCCTCAATTATCAGGGAGTCTCCTCTGCCTCTTGGGAAGCCCACCCACCTTGCCTCTTCAGATAAACACTCACACACCCTATCCATCACACAGCTGGCAATAGCTAGCTTCATTCTTTTGGGATGGTGTCAGGGGAGGCTGGAGCCGGATAAGGACTGTGTCAACCACACCCTGAGATATCTAGCAGAGCTAGTCAAAGTTGAGGATGGGGGGAACTTTTCAGCAGATCTAAGGCAGACCAGACCTTCCTGGGATGATGGGGAGTCAGATTCCCTGGGTTCTAGACTGGGCTCTGAAATACGGGTCCGTTTTCCTCTTTAAGCCTTGGCTTCTACTTTTGTGAAGTGAAGGTAATACCTTCTTACTTATGGAGGATGCTGTTAAGTATGAATGAGGGAAGGTCTGTTTACAGCAGGGAGCCCTTCAGAGGCAAATGAAGACTGTCTGGTCATACCAGGGACAGAACTCTCACCTGCCGTGAAAGCTTCAACTCTCCTCTCTATCTATCCAATTCCCAACCACCATCCAGAATCCCACAAGTCTGATAGCTGAGCCAAGAGCTCTAAGTCACATATACCTTAGCCAGAAAACTGTGAGGCAAGTCACACCTGTAAGAGCAGGTGTCTGAGCCAACACATCTGGACCCTCACCTGGCTCTGCCTCTAACATTATGACCTCAATTTAAATCACCAAAGCCTACTGTGCCTCATCTATAAAGGATCAACACCTGCTTTTAAGAAACTCCACTAAGGTTGTGCAAAAATATTCCTGGGTACCAGGTAGCTGGGATGGTGGAGGAGAAACAGATTCTAGCCCCCAAGCAGTGGGCCCTCTCAGGTTGGATGAGCCTGATGTCTAGACCTATTTCCCAACAGCAGGATTTTTCATTTTTAGTGCTCAGTGCTGTTTGGCTGTGCCTGATATAACTGAGAGGATGACAACAATAACTGCTACCAACTACTGCTATATACCAAGCGCTTTACATAGGCTACTTCCAATCCTTAGAGCCCCGCAAGGAAGGTGTCACTAGACCCATATTAGAAATAAGGAATAGGCTCACAGAGGTTAATTGATATGCCCCAGGATACACAGCTAGTAAGAAGATGGGATTTGAACTCAAGTCTGCCTAACTCCAGGCCTCAAGCTCTTGACTCTATATAAACGCCCAACTGCCCTACTACAGGGAAGCTTGGACCAGACAGGAAAGGAAGGTACTGTTGGAAACAAAGTATTAGGTAGGAAGACAGAAAAGCAGAGAAAAGCATGTGCTGACCACACAGCCCAAATCCACCACATAACAGGACATGAGGAGCAAAAGCCAAGAGCAGGCCCCTCCTTGCCAAGTGAGCTGGCCTTCCATATCCCACCAAGACTAAACAACTCTGTCTGGTGATGGAGGCCCTGCATGTCCAGGTCCACCTTGCCCACAGCTTTGGCTCCTGATGCTCCTCTTCACTTTGGAGAGGGAAGCCCCTCTCCAAACTGTCCCTCACAGGGACTCTGTCCTTGTTTCTACACACCTGGGCCCGAGCCCTCTGTTCCTTTCTAGTCTGTCCTCATCCCCAGGGCCAGCTTAGGTACTGTCTACTCATGAAGCCTTCCCAACTCCCCCAGTTCCTATTCCCTGAACACCTCTAGCAGTGCTGTCACCTGACATAACCACAGACTGTCCAGCACTGGGATATCTCCGCACCTCAGGACACCATCTAGTCTCCCCACTGGACGGTAAACTCTCAGAGTTGGACCTGAGTCTGACTTACTGCTCCCCAGTGACCAGCTTGTGTTGGACATGCAGTAAGGACTCTTTAGTGACAAGCCCCTATTACTACCTCCGAGACCCCATCACCTACGATCCCTTGGCTCACTCTGCTGTGGCCACATAGGTTCCCTCACTGTTCCTCAGACATGCAAGCATGTTTCCACCCCCATGGCCCGTGCACTTGCTAGTCCATCTTTTTGGAACGTCTTTTCCCCAGATACCCAAAGAGCTCACACCTTCAGCTCCTTCAGATCTTTACTCAGAAAGCCTCCCCTGGCCACCCTTTCTAATACCACCTCAGCATTCCCTCTCCCCCCCTTCCCTGCTGGACTTTTCTCCACAGCTTCTAATATGAGATACAATTTACTTATTTGCTTTTAGTCTACCTCCCCTACAAGAGAGGAGACTTGTCTGTTTTATTTATTGATTTTTCCCCCTACACTTTAGTGCCTACAATAATGCCTGATATAAATATCTGATGAATAAATGAACTAAAATGAAGGTAGGAACCATTTTATCATATATAGCTTTATATGCTGCTCCGGGCCAAAGAGAGCCCCAGACACAAGCTGGCCCTCTCAAAACACTTGCTCAAAGCCCATTTCCCCAGGCCACTACTCGCGCACCAGGCCCAACTGTGAGCTACGGAGTCCTCAGTGCTACTACTGGCATCCACAGGGGCCATTAGGGAGGCAGCTGACTGGGGAAGGTGCTGGCTGGCAAGGCAAAGCAGGAAAGCAGATGAGAAGTAGCGAGAGAAGTCACAGGCGAGGTCACCTGTCTCTTCCTCCTGCTGGGGGGACCTCTCCCCTTCGCTCTCACTACAGCTCCTGCTCCTCGGCCGCTTCCGGGAGTGCTGTTCATCCTCGATGCTGGTGGGAGACGCAGGAGAGCCCACTGCGCCATGGTCCTCGCCGTTCTCCAGGGCCCTGTCTGGGCTCCTCTGTAGCTTAACCCCATTCTTGGCCTTCTTGAAGAGGACTGATGTGCGACGGCCCACGCCACTGAGTGGGGCGCCAGCAGGGGATGTATCGGGGGTCATGAGGGACACTCTATTGATGCCATTGTCACTGAGCAGGCGTTGCAAGGGCTCGCTCCCTAGCTGCAGAGGTGATTTTTCCAAAAGCTCATCTTCTTCCACTTTTCTTGGCTTTGGGAATCGGCTTGGAGGTTTGCTATCATTGATGGGTTTCAGAGTTGGGGGATCCGGAGGGGATTCTTGCTCAGACAAGGAAGGCGCAGGCCCAGTAGGCTCCAGGGTTGGTGGGGGAGGCATTTTGGAGTCATCTGTTAGAGAAAAAGAGAACCTGCTTGAACATTTTAGAAAAAGTCTGCCCCTACAAGCCAGATAATGACACTGATAACTAAGAACCAAGAGCATAGGGTATTAGAAGGTTTGAGATGCGTCTCAGGTCTAAGGTGAAGAGAAGGTAGAACTAAGTTGTGTCTACACTAGTACTTCTAAACCCTGGCTATGTATTAGTCACTTAGGTAGTTTCTTAAAAATTCCAATGCTGAGGTCCCACCCCAGACAAAATGAAACCAAATAGCTAATGATGGATTTTTTTTTTAAAGCTTACCAGGTGAGTTTGATGAAGTCAGGGTTATAAACCACTGCCCTACACCCAAGAAAGCCCAAAGCCCCCTGCTTAATCAATAATTAGGTAAGTCTCAGCCTCACAGATTAGGGGTCTACAACTCTCTTTAGACCCAGGTGTTTTCCCATCTGTCAATGTATTTTGTTTCATATCACAAGTGAAGCAAGAAGGACAAGCAGAAAGAAGCAGCTTACAGATATGAAAAAACGAGAGCAAGGACGTTAAATCAGTGGTTCCCGAACATGTCTATTCAACCTCCACCTTAAAAAATGAGACTTTCAAAACAGAACTCAGATTTCCCTAATCTGAATTTCTGGGAGATGAAGCCTAGAAATTTTTTGAAACCTCTAGAAGCTGTTGCAGCCGGTCCAATGGGCATGACTCTGCACTGCCTTAGCCCAGGAGTGGGGATGGATATGAGTGGCATGCTGACTGCCATATGGGAAGCTGGGAAGGGTCACAATGGACATGAAGCCCTCTAATGCTAAATCTGACCTCTCAGCCACATCCCTGCTCTCCTCCAACCTAAAATAAAATGGGCCATTCCCTGCAATTTGGCCCCTTTTCCTCTGGAGATAATTCCCAACCTTCTTGATTGTGTGGATGACAGGCCCTCTTGAGCTACAGGCTCAGATCCAAGGGCTGGTAAGAGGGAGACAATTCTGTCCCCAAAGAAGCGGAGAGGATGGAAAGCAACTCAGGTAAGGCACATGGATCTCTGAGAATCACTTCCCCCAGCTGTCTTTTGCAGTTCTGGGCTTTTCTGCTTGGGATGGGCCTGTAGACTTGGCCAGCTGGGGTCAAAGCCATGAGCCCAGACCATCCTTAGGGTCTTTCTTTCTTTTCTATTCCCCCACACCACAACCTAACCTGCTCTAAGAGCCTTTCTACATGATGGTATAAGTTGAGCTAATATTTAACTGGTATGTGCAACATGGCCATACCATGTGCAAAATACTGAAATACTTCTTTACAAGGTAGTAAACAGCTACTGGGCCCCAGCGTCTGAAACTCCCTGAACCCACTCACAACCCAACAACTAAATATTTGCATCAGAGGCCCTCAGGAGCCCCCTCCAATATAACAGCCAACATCTATTCTGACGGATGAATTTTGGTCTCTACGTATTGTTAAATATTTTGAGTATCATCCCTGGGTATGCATGAAAGTGTGACCCCTCCCAGGGCTTTTGCTTGCCCACGAGGGTCACACCTAGAGTTGGGGAAGGATGTTCCCACTACGGGGTTTCAGCTTAACCCTCCCTTACCCTGGCCCGCAGCCCCTGGCCTGCCCGTGACTGTCTCTCACCTCTGTCCCCATCGTCTTCTGGCTCCTCCTGCGGGGCCTGCTCCAGCACAGCCACATCCCCCCGGGGCCCTGCTGGCAGCTCCCCATTGGACACAGTCTTGTTTAGCGATGCCAGCTGCGGTGGTGGCGGCTGTGCCAGCTTCTGCCGAAGGGCATTGATCTCCCGGCGTAGCAGGCGGACACGGCGGGTCCGGGCCCCACTGGACCGCATGGCACTCACCAGGTCCAGTTTTTCCAGCAGCTCCTTCAGCTGCACCTCTGGGGACAAGTGGGCCCGGTTCTCTGGTATGAGGATGTTGTCCACTGCCAGGGAGAAGAGAGGACAGAAGAAGGGGCTGAAGGACCTGACCAGCCCAGGGCAAAGGGAAGGGCAGGGGCCAATTCCTTCGGATGCAAAATATTCTCCTGGAGTGCCTGGGCCAGTGGCTTCCAGCAGCGTCACTGTGGGGCCTTGGCCCTGGCAACACCGCTCCCAGGAGGGCAGCCACAGGGACAAGGTCAGAACCTGGGAAACACCTGCAGGAAGCAGTTCACAGTCATGATTATGGGCTCCGTGGAGCAGGCACGAGGCAGCTTGGCAATCCCCCGGCCCGAGTGACTGTTGGGCTGCTGCCATCGAGAAGCAGAGAGCAGGGGCAGGCAGAGTAGGGAATTACAGAGGCAATTCCATTTTTCTGATGCTCTACCTGCACTCTTCTGAATGAGCCAGACATACACCAGCACTGCACTCCTGCTGCCCATGCTCCAACGCCACACAGAGGGAGTCCAGGAAAGAAAGACCCTTGGTGAATCTTTAGCTTTTCAGACAGACAGCTAGTACCTGATTCCCCTTATCCTACTATTCAAGAAGTGCTCAGGGAATTAACTTTAACCCTTGGAACTATCCCAGCCACAAGCACATGTACCCCAGCCTGTGCCTATCCCCAGCTTTGCTCCTGGAGTCTACCCTAGAGTCCCAAGGCCCATCCTGATCCCTGGCTCTCTGGGCTCTATCCCTGTGCCTCCTCCTGGCCCCTCTCCTCCCTGCCCGTCCAGGCTTCTCACCGTCTTCCCAGGAGAAGCGGTAAAAGTCCTCCAATTTGGGTGACTCGGGCAGGTGGGTGCCCCTCTCGGGGTCATAGCCGATGTTCTCTGCCTGCCGCCGGGCGTGCCGCAGGATGGCCCCTCCCAGGTCCCGCAGGCGGACAGCTGCTCGGTGGAAAATTGTGTCTTTAGCATTATACTTCATGCAGTTGGTAACTATAAGGTTAAAGTCCTCCTCAAACTCCTCCAAGGTGCGGTACAGGTGGGACTCCAGCTTCCGCCTCATAGTAGAAAAATCCATTGGCTTGGATATGAATTCCAGGTAATCTGGAACCTAAACATATAAAACCTGTACAATTACAACAACCATTTACTAGCCAAACAGGCGCACCCTTCAGCGGCACTCTTGCCTCCCCATTTTCTGGCTCGGCCATGCCGGGCTCACTCACAGCCCCAGGGCCCTGGCCCACCCTGGCCTGCTGAGCCCTCACCGTGGGCAAGTCTACTAGCCTTGCTAGACACCCCCAGGTTTTGTACACCCTGTGGCCCAACCCCTTCTTAGCCTGCTCAGACCCTATTTCCATTTCAGGCGGGGCTCACTGCTCAGGAAGTAGGGGGGGAACTTGCCTCACTCAGGTTGACGGGCTCGGCAAAGATGTGTGCCGGATCCTTCTCCTGCAGCAAGTCCAGTGTTGTCCTCAGCAGAACGTTGAATGGCATAAGCTCCAGCTCCATGGCGGCCTGCTGGACCTTGACCTGTCAGGGAGATAGGGAGAAATCAGGACACCCCCCAAAGAGGCACCGAACTCTTGCTTGATAACTTGACTTTCACCAGTTGTGTACAACAAATTTTCACAAGATATTAAGCTGACCACTATTTGAGGAGTTATCACTGAACTTTTAGCCTAGAAATAATGACACCAACAGCTACCACTTTGTGAACATTTCCTATGCATTCAGCGCTATACCAAAACTTATAGTAATAATAGTTAATACCTTTATAGTCCTTACTAAGTGCCAAGTAATGTTCAAAATAGGCACAAATGAGGTATTTTACAAAGAGGAAACTGAGGCACGGAAGGACTAAGTAAGTGACTGGCCCAAGGTCACACAGCTAATAAGGGACAGATTGGGATTCACAGTGTGTGCTTTTGACTACTATGCCACACTGCCTTTCTACTTATATTACCTCAGTTAATCATCACAATAACCTCGAAGGAGAAACTGTTATTATCTCCATTTTACAAATATGGAATCTGAGGTTTGAAAAGAGTATGATGAGGAGTTACTAACCCAAGGTCACCTGGCTAGAAAAGAACAGAGACGGGACTTATACCTAGGTCTGACTTAGTCCAAGGGGCACACTGATGATATAAAGTGTCTCTTGGGCCAGAATTCCCACCTAATTGGCCCTTGACCACTTAGGTCGGCCTCGGGTGACCAGGGCCTCGAGGCTCACCCCCTTAGGCGGCAAGTAGCCGGACATATTTGCAGCAGTGTGCTATACAAATGTTATTTTCCATGTGTGCCCTAATGTAAAAAGGTTGGGAAGCCGTGTATTAGACTATAAGTTCCTGCCTCTTGGCTACATCAAAACAGGCCTGCCTGCATCCCCTGCCTGCTTCGTTTTCCCTTACAATTCTCTGGACCAGAAATGGGAAGAGAAGCTCAGCTGTGGGACCAGGCCTGGGACAGCACAGACAGTTTGAATCCATAGACAAGGTCCTGAGATGTCCTCCATGCCCACCTGTGGCATGAGCTGCCCAGTCTCAGCGGTGGAAACTCGGGCTACAGGACCGTGAGAGAAGGGCTTGTGCTGGGGCTGAACAGTGAAGCAGAGTTTGGAGAAAGAGAGAAAGAACATCTTTAACCCAGGCCTCTGAAGCATGCGAGTAACAGCTGCTATTCCTGGACCAGACAGAACAGTTTTGGCATTCAATTAATAGTTTTTGCTCACTGTCATGTGCAGAGTGCTGCCGTAGACACTTCAGGGAGGCAAAGAGTATCAATAATGATGATGATGATAGCAGCTGACACTTCTATAGCTTTATTACGTGCCAGGCACTGTTCTAAGCTCTTTATATACACTAAGTCATCTAATCCTCACAACCTTACGAGATGGGTTCTATTATTACCCCCATTTTATAGTCAAGGAAACTCGAGGTATAAGGAGATTAAGCAACTTAATGTCATACAAGTAGTAAGTGGCAGAGCCAGGATATAAACGCAGGCTATCTGAATAAAGACGCAGACGTAGAGAATGGAATTGAGGATGGGGGAGGGGGAAGGGTAAGCTGGGACGAAGTGAGAGAGTGGCATGTACTTATATCCACTACCAAATGTAAAATAGATAGCTAGTGGGAAGCAGCCGCGTAGCACAGGGAGATCAGCTCGGTGCTTTGTGACCACCTAGAGGGGTGGGACAGGGAGGGTGGGAGGGAGAAGCAAGAGGGAGGGGATATGGGGATATATGTATACATATAGCTGATTCACTTTGTTATACAGCAGAAACTAACACAACATTGTAAAGCAATTATACTCCAATAAAGATGTTAAAAAGAAAACCAACACGCAAGCTGCCTGATGCCACAGCTCATATTCCTAATTCCTATGCTACACTACCTACCTCAACATTCCCCATGCTCAGAGGCTTAGAATCTCCTTGAACAGAGGTTGGAAAATTTAAATGATTCAAGACTATAAGTGTTTAAAGGCCAAGTGAGAAACCCCAGAAGCTCCCAGGTCAAAGGTGATACCCATAAGAATGGCTTGAGAAGCTCTCCAAAACATAAGGCCAGGCTCCCCCCCCTCCACCCCCCCAGATATCCTGAATGAGAAACTCCAGGGATGGGCCCCTGGATAGGCATAGGATATTAAGCTTATGCCTGAGGCCACCAGGAGCTAAACTCCCTAAGTTCGAAGCCATCAGCAGCACCACACCCAATGCAGAGTAGGCAGGCCTTGGAGCCCATAGTGCTGGGCAGGAAGGTAAGAAAGCTGACAACAGGCAGGGGCTCCTGGGTCTCCTGAAGCCACACTGACAGTAGGAGAAAAAGATCTTGAACAAGAGTCCTGGGGGCTCCTCCTCACCTGCTCCCGCTTGAGCTTTTCTCTTTTCCGAATCAGCTCAATTAGCAGCCGTGCCCGCTCCAAGTCATGCCGGAGCTTCTGCCAGTATTTCAGCTCTTCCTTCACTGCATTTGTCTTCTCGTCCTGCTCCCGCTGCAGGAGGGAAGGGAAAGGACAGAGGAGCTGTGGGCCTCCTTCCTGCCCAAAGTCCTCTCCCTGCTCAAGCCTCCTGGGGCCTCAGCAGCTAAGAGCCCCATCCCCTTCCTGGACCCATGGTCCCAGAGACCCTTCCACCCCCTCTACAACCCTTCCTCCTGGGCTTCCCCAGCCTTGTAACAATGTTTCTTCACTATAGCACAATAACCATTGCTGGGGTGAGAGCTGGGACTGCTTCTCCCTACCTCCAGGGACACCAGAGAGCAGCTGTGCATCCTCAGGTCTGGAAAGAATTTCAGAAGGAAACTAATAGACACCTCAGGGTGGAAAGAATTTCACCCTAGAGCTTCGACTTGGCTAGAAAACAAAGCGAAGTTTTTACTACGAGCTTGTGCTTACTGACTTGAACATACTTTAAAACACCACCACCACCACCAAAAACGTGATTCTTGCCCTAAAAGAGGTTACAGTGTAGCTGAGGGAAGAAAGAGGCCCAGGGTTTGATACGCAAGGGCACAGCAGCATAAAGACAACAAAAACTGATTGGATAAACTGAATATAAAATGCTAAGGGGACATAAAATAGAGAAGATCTCAGTGGATTGGGGTTAGGTCAGGGATTCCTGGGACGAGCAGTCTTACTAGGGTTTCACATTTAATGATGCATGTGGATAAAGAAAGCAGTAAGAAAGGCCTCTTTTGGAACCGAAGGGACCACAAAGCAGAAGTATGAAGGCAGAATTAGTGATTCTTTGCTTGTTGAGAAAAATGGGCTGGCCAGAGCAGAGAAACTGGAGAACCACAAAAGCCAAGGAAGACCCAGGATCCAGCTGGCAAGAAGCTTCAAATGCCAGGCAAAAAAGCCTGGATGTGGCCTGCCTGGAGAGGGGGAATATATTCCGGAAAAGGAAATGACAGGATGGAAAATGGTTGAGTGTGTAAGACAGTACCAGTTGTAAAGCAAAGAAAGAATTAGAGGCTGGAGACCACCTGGAAAGCTACTGCTGAAATTAAGGGGGCATGGGTGAGCAGGGTAGTTGTGGAATGGAGATAAAGGGCCATATACTGATAAATCCCCCAAAACAGATCAGGGGATGATTAACTGCAGCTCCTTATGGAGGAAAGAGCCAAAAGTAACTCCAAGGTGGGCAACGTCTGAGGTCAGGAGGAAGAAAGTTCCATGACAGTAATGGGGAAATACATTTACGGAGATGAAGGAAGATAATGAATTCAGTTTCCAATATCTGAGTTCAGGAAACAGCATCTACACGGACATCTATAGTTCCTCTGCCCCAGAGGGACTGAGGGCAGAAAAAAGGGAGGGGACAAGACAAGAAACCTGGAGCTAGTGCTACACAGTTATTGACAACTACGAGAGTGGACAAGCTCTCCAAGCCAACAGGGAGGCAACAGAGCCCCTGGGAGTGTTACCATTAAGGGGTAAGAATTAGGATCAGCACAGGGTACAGTCAGTGGGGTAGAGGGGGTGGGAAATGGTGTCACAGAGAAGCTCTAAGACAAAGTGATCGTGGTGTCAAATGTAGTCCAACAGTCTATAAGGTGAGAATCTGAGGAAAGACTTGCTGGGCTGGAAGGGGGTCACTGATGTTCTAGAAGAAGCTACAGGGGAGCAAGCAGACCATTTCAAGGAGAGATTGGATATACACTTCCCCTTCAGGACTTCAGTTACAAAAGGCAAAAGTAAAATCAGACAGAACAGAGGGCACCAGAGTCATGGGAAGGCTTGCCTTGTCTCTGGAGTAATGGTGTGGGAATATTTAAAGGCAGAAGTAATGGAACAAGTGAAGAGGCAGAGAGAACTAAATATGTTTTTTAAAAGTCTCTCAGGAGGCCTCCACCATCTCGGAAAACACTAAACATGCAGCAACTCCAGTTGCTAATGTCTAAAAGATCACCCCAACTGGGCAGGCTGTGCGCTACAACCTAGATGGTTAGTGTATTTTTTATGGAACATTTTTAGGCAGATGGCAGTATAGTGTCTTAAGGAAAGTATGCCTTTTCCTAACTTATACAACACGGTCACCTGACTCTCACTCAGCCCACTTCTTCCTTTCTGCCATATCTAAAGGGTTTTCCCCACGAAGAGGGAAAGCTGGGCTTGCTTTCCACTCTCCCCTAGAATTTGCTCCAAGCCAAGCCTCTCTCATCTAGAAGGGCTGCTATCTGGTCTGAAGAGCTCTACAGTCCTGGAGGTCACTCCTGGGATGGACCACCTAGAGAGGTGATGGCTACAGGCAAAGGCCCCGCAGAAGGCTCAGGGAGGTTGCCCCAACCATCTTTCCTTCGTCACTCTCCACCTCCCTCCACTGCCCTCAAATAACTACTTCACCTACCTGCTCAGCATTCCTTTGGGACTGCAGGTGGGAGTGCAGGCGCCGGATGAGGGGGACACCGTTCCGTGCCTGCCGCTTCAACAGCCAGTAGTTGTGAAGCCGCTGCATGAACTGGTTTTTCCTCTGAAAGGAGAGACCACTACAGATCTTGTTCAACCTTGAGTAGAGGAGGCACAGGGAAGTGAAAGACAGGGTCAGTGGGCAGCCCAGATTACAGCCTCCTATTCAGACCCCCTGATTCATTTCTGAACCTTATAGAGGAAGACGGAATAAAGTAGCCAAATGCCTCACCTCAGAGAAAGGCTTGAAAAGGACAGCAAAGTTAAGCAGCTCAGATTCAGCATGGGCTATTTCACTTGATTTTCCACCTCCTGCCTTGCAGTCCTGATCCTCCAAAAGAACCCTCCCCCAGGAACCCTGACCCTATAGTCCTGGACTCCCGAGACACAGGTCTGCGCCCCAACACCCCCACTCTTCTCTTGATAAAGGCAGCAAAAGAGAACAGGAACTTGCATAAGCTGTGGGCAAAGCGGTCACTATTTCCTGCCCCCTGTAGTTAAGGGTCCCACCAGACCAGGGAGTAGTCCACAGCCAAGCTGGAAGGAAAATTAGTAGGAATACAGCAGGCTACTGCCTTCTGAACCCAAATACAACCCTTTGGAGCTGTCTGACCTCTGGTTTTTCATTAAAAATCTCAGTAACCTAAAAATGTCTAATTTTGAACCAAATGAAAAAAAAAATGGATCTAAAGATGTAAGAGGATGGAGAATCTGAAAATTTAGCTGGCTAGACAAAGAAAGATAAGTACTGTATGGTAACACTTATATGTGGAATCTAAAAAATACAACAGGAGAATTCCCTGGTGGTCCAGTGGTTAAGACTCGGTGCTTTCACTGCGAGGGCCCAGGTTCAACCCCTGGTCAGGGAACTAAGATCCCACAAGCCGTGTGGCGTGGCCAAAAAAAATAAATAAATAAAAAATACAACAAGCTAGTGAATATAACATAAAAGAAGCAGACTCATAGATATAGAGAACAAACAAGTGGTTACCAGTGTGTGGCAGGGGGGCAGGGGGCAATACAGGGCTGGGGGAGTGGGAGGTACAAACTATTGGGTGTAAGATAGGCTCAAGGATGTATTGTACAACACAGGGAATACAGCCAGTATTTTGTAATAACTGCAAATAGAAAGTAAGCTTTAAAAATTGTATGAAAATTTATAATAATTTTTTTAAATTTAGCTGGCTAAACTGCGCCAAAAGAGAAGTCTGGAGGTCAGCGTTCAAGCCAATAACACGTGGAGCGGGGAGGAGTGGGAAGGGAATTAATGAGCTCCCACAGTCTCTACCATAATGCCCAAACTTCAACATGGGTCACATTATTCCCATGTTACAAAAGATGGAAAGGCAGCTTAGGAACTGAGGCTGAATACATTGTCAAAGTCACTAATGCAGCTAATAAGATGGTGAAGCCGGGCAGGATTTGAACTCATGATCTCTCTGCTACACCATCTGTGTTCCGAAATTGGTTAAGCAAGGCCTCAGTGCTCCTGTGGCGTTTCCTCTGCTTCTTCTCTTCCTCTTACTCCACTGAAAGGAAGACAATTATGGCTAAACAAGAAGGTGGAATCCAAGAAGGATGTTCATGTTGGGCTAGACATTGCTCACCCAGGCCTTGCGCCTTTCCATGGTCAGACATTCCTGCCCCAAAGCCAAGCTTACAAAATCAAGGTCTAGGCCTTTCCCCAAAGGACAGATCCCCCACCAACACCCATGCCAAGCACACCTGCCCAGATGCAGGCAGCCCCCTCCCTCTACAACCTCTTGGCCATAGAGGGTCCCAACGGCATTTGTGCAGGTGGGGAAAAGAATAATAATAAAATAGCAGTAGCAGCAGAAGCCACCATTTATTGAGCGCTTACTATTTGCCAGGCACTGTGCTTTACTTGTATTATCTCATCTATTTCTCCCAACAACCCTGAGGTAGGTTCACTTACAAATAAATAAACTAAGGCTGAAAGAAGTTAAGTGACTTGCCAAAGATCACACAGGTAGTTAGTGACAGAAGCAAGATTCAAACACAGGTCTGTCTGGTTCTTAGCCAGCATGCTGTGCTGGCCCCTGAAAGAGACCACCTACAAGAGCAGACCTGACAACCAAAAAGTCTAGCCCCAGGGCATAACCACCCTACAGATGGAGACTAAGGATGGACCCACTCACCAAAGGGAGGAGGGGAGCCTAGAACAGCTCTGTGACTAGAAGGCCCATTTCCAGTTGACTGAATCTAACTCCAGCCATTGCTCACAAGAGCCTCTCCCTCTGGATCTTGTCAGCTCTTGTGTCTTCCTTCCAGACCAACAAGTCTGGTTGCCTATTTCCCTCATACAACTCACTCCACACTGCCCTCCAGTATTCCTTTCTCCCTATCCCTTATACCAAGAGAGACAGACAGCAGGAACAGAACCTAGAGGCATCACAAGCCCCAGCTTGTCCAGGGTCTGTCGCTTTACCCCTGGTTCCTTCCAGCCCTTAGAACAGGACTTGGCATATAGTAAGTGCTCAATAAACATCTCATTGAATGAATAATGGAGTGAACAACTTTACCTCCCGTGGCCGCAGTTTCTTCATCTGGGGGTGTGGGAGAAGGTGCAAGGACTATGTTAGATGAATAATCTCCAAGATTCCTTCCTGCTCTAACACTGTAGTCTTTTTAGTGAACATCACCAATGAGATGGGCCTCCGCTGGAAAATCTTCCCTGTCTCTTGCTTGTCTGCCAAGCTCCCATCCCTCCAACAGCGCCAGCTACCTCTCTGATGGTTTAAAACAGGCACAATGGTTTCTCTACAGACTCGGTGGGGGCCAAGGTGGCTTAGTTACACAGCAGAGCTGAGTGATCTTCTTTCCTTTAAATCTAAAAGCTTCTCAGGAGGAGACACAGCATATCTTCCCCACACGACCACCCCCTTACACAAAGTCCCCATCATTCCCAGGACAGAGCTTTCTGGACAGCAGGTACCTATACTGACCCCTTGAAACAGTGGTTCTCAATCGGAAGTAGTTCTATCCCCATAAGGTTACTAGAAACATATGTAGGGAGCACTGAGGTTGTCACAAAGACCAGGCAATGAGGGAGGGGATGCAAATGGCACTTACAGACAAAGACCAGGGATGCTAAACATCGAGTAATGTACGGGACAGCCCTAATAATGAATTACCTCCTGTCCAAAATGCCACTTGTGCCCTGTTGAAAAATACTACCTTAGACATCCTGTCACCTGGGTTTCTAAGCAACTTAAGTGTCTGTCTCACCTTGAATCAAAGGAAATACATTGCTTTGAAGGGCACAATCAAAACCACAAACCAGGCCAGGCGAGCCCAGGGTCTAAAGGAGAAGTCTAAATTTGAGAGCACAGAAGAGAACAGGTATTCACCAACCTTGGGGAAAGAAGCCTGGCTCAGGGCCAACACCAGCCCGAGAAGAAATCATGAGTCCCTAGGGAGCCCTCCTAGGCAGGCTCACCTGTAAGAGGGTATCTGTGGGACAGTGACCATGGGGACAGTGGAGGGTGTGTCTCGGCCCACTTCCTCTGGCTCCTTCTTGATTCTTTGCTTCAAAGTCATCTTGTTCTTCTTGGACACTCCCTTGAGGGGGCCGCCTACCCCACCTTGGCCTTCATCTTCCTCCTCCTCTTCTACCTCTTCCTTCTCTTCTTCCTCCCCACAGCCCTCCTTCAGCCCTTCTTCGTCCCCAGCCTCACTGAGACTTCCTGGGGAGTCGCCCTTCCTCCTAGCAGTGGCAGCACCTGGCGGCGAGTGGGCCTCACAGTAGGCGGTCTTGCGCACCGTGAAGATGGTGCCATTGAGGCTGGTCTCACGCATAGGCTCAATCTTCATGAAGAGCCCAGCCCGCTGTGCACACGTCACATGGAAGGCCGTGTAGCAGTTCACCTTATGGCACTGGATGGCTGCACCCAGCCCCTTCTGCTTGCAGATATAGCAGGTTAGTTTCCAGCGGGCAGGTGGGATGTTGTCGATGCCCTCAATAGGCTCCAGGAACACGGTGTTAGCAAAGCAGACTTCAGGGATCCAGATGGCACACACCACGTGGGCCCAGTGCCCATCGCTGGTCTGTTTGAAGGCGCCACCCTTGTTGGGGCAGAGGACGCAATCCACAGGCCGGGAGGGAGACTGTAGGCAGCAGCGGCATAGCCACTGGCCCTCGGGGATGTAAGGGACGCCATAGCACTCCTGGTGTACAGCCAGGTTGCAGATGTCACAGAAGAGAATGACGTTGCTGTTGTGGCATTCGTCATCCAGGCATACGCAGCAGAAAGCATCTTCGTCAATGAGTGACTGTTGGGCCCCACTGCTTCGACTCTCCAAGTATGACTCCTTCTCAAGCCGGTCCACCAGCAGCTCAAAGGTATCTGCCGACACCAAACTGTGCCCATCTACTCGCCGCTTCTCATTTACCATGTCCAGCCAGGCAAGGTCTTCCTCATCCATGTCGTACTCTACTTCTGCATCCAGGTCTTCAGGCGGCTTCTCAATGTAGCGGTAGTAGGCAGCAGGCAGAGGGGGTGCTTCTGGCTGACTGCCTGAGTCCACCGTGCGGAAGCTGGGTTGCGGGAGGTGGAAGGAAGTGCCGGATGCATGCTTGGAGCAGGACTCCTTCTTTTTGCCCTTGGATGAGGGTTTTTTGGACTTGACAGGGAACTGAGGCTGCTCACTGTTTTCCTTGTTACTATTGCATTCAGTGATATCCTGGGCGGTCAACTCATCCTCTGTGATGATCTTGAGTGGGTCATAGATGCTAATACGATGCAGACGTCCATCAATGTCCACCTCGACGATCCGCTGGGCCTGGGCATATGTCAGGGTCTCCCGGGTGGGTGAGCACTTCAGACTATAGGGGGATGGGGAGCGCCGGCCCTCGGCATTCTGCCGTGACTTCCGGCGAGGCTTCCTCATGGCACCTGGGAACCAACGAGACAGGCCTAAGGAGAGGAGGCCAGGAGACTGTGAGCCAGACGTTCAGGCATACATGCATTCATTCACCCTTCCATCTGATCAACTGGCCACTGAGCAAACTGGCTATTCTCTCTGTCTGAACATCCTGCCCCTCAGGTACCCACATGGCTTGCTCTTTCACCTCCTCCAAGTCTTTCCATAAACAGTGTTTCTCAGTGAGACCTATGACCATTCTATCCAAAATTGCAAATCCCTTTCCCCCACCAGCAATCTTTCAACCTTCTTTATATTTCACTATAACACTCACCACTTTTTACTGCGCTATGTAATTTATATATTTATCATGTATATTTGTTTCCTTCCACTAGAATGTAAGGTCCATGAGGGGAGGGATTTTTGCCTGTCTTGTTCACTGCTGTATCTCCAGCACTGGAATGGTGCCTGACTCTTAAGTAAGCATTCTATAAGTGTTAGCTGAATGAAATGAGAAATCAAACACTCATGATCCCTGCCCTCAAGGAGCGCTGTCTGATTGAAGGGACAGAAAAGTAAACACAACAGATCACTACAGATCAATGCAACATGGGGAGAGAGCTAAAGTTCTAATGAGGTACATAAGGCTGTGGGACAGCTAACTATGGAAAAGGGGGTGGTGGTTAAGGCTTAGGAAAGGAGTAAACAACAACAGCATCCACTTACAAGCTCTTCACATGACTTGTGGCCCCATGGCGGATCAAAAATCCACAGGTCTAGAGCCCTCTCCCAACCCATCTTACCATGATCCATGATCAGAAACCCTATCCCCGACCATGCCCAGGGGTGAAGGGGTAAGGCACCTGAAATGTCTATCGCATGTGATCTAAGGACTTCAAACTACAATGTGCAGGGTATTCTCTGCAAAAGGCAGCATTCAGGATGCACTGGCTAGTACATCTCTAAGCAGAAACCCTGGAAGCTCTGGGAGTGGCCCCAAGTGGCCTATGTGGGACCCTCACTGGACCTAAGGCCAAGGTAACTGGGGCAATGTCTGGGGTAAACTCTCAATGCATCTGTTACCTCAAAAGCCCCTCGCTCCCAAAATACATCCAGTCCACCCTTGTGCAACAAAGAGAAAGCTCTAAATTTTTCCCATTGTTCTCTGGGATGGAGGGAATTATGACAAGCTCACAAGGAGCTGTGGTCACAGTTACTGAGGCCATCAATACTAAGAAAGACCTTTGGGGCTTCCCTGGTGGTGCAGTGGTTGAGAATCCGCCTGCCAACGCAGGGGACACGGGTTCGAGCCCTGGTCTGGGAAGATCCTACATGCCGCGGAGCAACTGGGCCCGTGAGCCACAATTACTGAGCCTGCGCGTCTGGAGCCTGTGCTCCGCAGCAAGAGAGGCCACGATAGTGAGAGGCCCTCGCAACGCGATGAAGAGTGGTCCCCGCTTGCCACAACTAGAGAAAGCCCTCGCACAGAAACGAAGACCCAACACAGCCAAAAATAAATAAATTAATTTATTAATTTAAAAAAAAAGAAAAGATGACTACTATCTTTTAAAAAAGAAAGAAAGAAAGACCTTTGGGGATATGGTGCCCTGAGGTGCGGGCAGAGACTTGGAAGGGTATGAACAGGGAGACGATTTCAAGGAGAAAAACAGAATTTGTCACCTTGCTTGCAGGATCTACCATCTTTATAAAGTGGAAATGGTGATGATAATGTGGCACACTTTTACAAACTACAAAGCCCTTTTACTTTTAATATTTTTCACAACTACCTTGTAAGGGAGAATAGATATCCTCATCTCCATTTTACAGATGAAGACACAGAAGCTCAGAAAGGTGTCACTCCCCCTAAAGCTGGTTAAGTGACAGAGCTACAGTTCAAACCCAGATCTTCTGATCTGCTCAAGCCATCTCACTAGGACATAAGGACACCACAGAGATGCCATGGTCTGGTACAAAAAGAGGCTCTGAGGCAATCCAGGTTCTAATCTTGGCCCTGTGTGACCCGGAGAAAGTCACTGAAACGTTCTGTGCCCACACACTCCATCAGTAAAATGAAATTAATAAAATTTGTTTCTTAAGTGTTGCTATTTGTTAATAAGGTATTCTTAACATCCTTATTTTAAAAGCCTTCCAATCCCAAAGTCTGACTGAAAGAAACAAACAAAAAACAACTTGGCTGAGGCACAGTGCCAGGCAGGCACAAACCCTATTTGGAACCAAAGGAAAGAGAATCACTCGCAGAAATTCTGTCCAGGTTCCAGAGACCCTTGGCCACTACATGCCTGACAAATGCCAACTCCCTGGGGGCAGCCCGGGCCAACAGACCTGCTTTATTATCCCCACCCTGTCAAGGGCATGCAGACCCTTGCAGAGGTGTGAAAATCTACCTCAAGAGTAACTTGAAATGGTTCAGAAAGTGGATGTAGCTCCTCCTTTGTCAAAGCTACGATATATTCCTCCTCCCTACCCGCTACCTCCTAGGCAACTCGAGTATCTCTCAACCAAGCAGCAAGTATCTACAGAGGCCTCTGCTGTCCTACCCAAGCCTCTAGACACTGGGGGGCCAATTCCAGAGGGGGAAGGGCTGCTGCTGAGGAAAACGAAATGAGTTTCGCCCTCAAGGAGCTTACAGTCTAGTTTTTTGGCGGGAGTTTCTCATCCCACACAGCCCTTCCCACATACACAGCTCCAAATACCTCCAACACCCCCAGAGATCTACTCGGCATCCCCTGAGCCCCCACTCGCCCACCCCACCCAGGTCCGCGAAGAATAAGGAGTTTCTGCAATTAGACTGTTCCCCCTGCACCCCACACGAGATACTCATGAGACAAGGACCCCAGCCAAGGCTCCCGCCCCTTTAAAGGGGCACCTCTTCCAAAAGAATCCTGACCCTTCGGAGAGGAAAGGGGGAAATAACATCTCCTCACCAGAGGGGAGGGAGCGAGCGTGCCTGAGACAGACGCGGAGTCCGACCCTCAGACAGAGAAAGCTAGCGCCTGCGAACAAGCGGGGCACAGAGGCAAGCGCCCATTGGCCGCCTCACATGCCCGTCTGGAGGAACCGGGGGGCCAAGGGACGCTCAGGGGGTGGAACTCTCCTCTGGCCTGACCAATTGGAGAGCGTGGCGGGGGCGGGGCTCGGCGGCTCGGCTTCCAGGGCCGGGGGGGGAAACAAGATGGCGGCTGCGGGAGGGGGTCCTCGCTTTTCAGCTCCCCCCTCACCCGCCTTCTCCTTCTCCGCTGCCACCCTGGCGCCAGGAAAGAGCTTTCGCGCCGCCCCCACCCCGCTCGGGAAGCCCCTCGCTTTCCTCCCCCATCCCGCGCAGTCCCTGGTCCCCGTAGGCCCCGCTGCCCCCGCCCCCGCTCCGTCCGGCCCCGCTGCCACCCCCATTACCTCAGCCGCCGGCCCGGCCCCACCGTTCGGGGCCCCTGGGCGCGGGCGGGCCGGCCGCCTAGCAGGTCGGCGCGGCCCGGCGAGCGGAGCGCGGCCTCCTCCCGCGCTGGCCTCCGTGGCCACCGCCGTGCCCCCTCCCGGCCCGCGCTGGGGCCCCGGCCCGGCCGCCGCCGCTCCCGGGGGAGGAGGGGGAATGGAACCGCCGCCGCCGCCGCCGCTGCCGCCACGGAGCCCGGCCGAGGGGAGGGAGGGATCAGCCCCCAGGCAGGATCCGCCCCTCCGGCCTCCCTCCCTCCCCCCGCCACCTCCACCCCTTCCCTCGCTCCCTCTCTGGCTCCGCGGGCTCTCCCGCTGAACAGGAGCGGGAGCGCGAAAGAGAGGGGAAACAAGAAAAAAATCCCCCCGCCCGTGCCCGGCGCGGCGGCGGCCAGGGCGACGCGGAGAGGAGCGCGGAGCCGCTGCCGCCACAGGGCACCGTCCCCTGCTCGGCCTCACGGTGGCGGTGCGGACGCGGCAGGGGCGCGGAGCAAAGGCGGGATCTGCGCCCGCCGCGGCCCCGGCTCACGCCGACCTGGCTCGCCACGGGGAGAGTCCGACTAGAGAGCTGGGGGGGCGTTCGGGTCCAGATGGGAAAGACGGGGTCCCTAACTCCTTAGAGTGGTTAGTCATCCCCTCCCCCAGCCCTGCGGGGGAGGTGGCTAAGGTTTGGAGCAGCAACCCCCCTCCCTGAGCTAGAGGGTCCCTCCAAAGGCTAAGTCAAGAGCAGTCATTGAAGACAAAACCAGTCTGCAGTTTCTTGGGGTGCAGGTGCCTGCACTACTCCCAGAAAGTCGCCCCCCTCCCTCCGTGCTCCAGTCCGGAGGACAAAGGTCTATCGATGTCCATACCCTTCCCCAGTGAGGACAGCCGGGGAAGACCTGCCTCTGTTGTGTACAGGTGAGCCTCTTATTCCCCACGAGACGTCTTTCTTAAGAAACAGACTTGACTTTTCGTTGTGTGCCATCCTCTCCCTTCTGTGTTTAAAAAGAGTAAACATAAAAGAGTAAACATAAAAGTTTGACGGTCTACTTAAGGGCATCTGGTAACTCGCTTGTCACTATAGACATGGGAAACACTGTCTCCTTAAACCTGATTTGGCTAGGAGTCCGTTAATTTAATGCAAAAGCCGCTTTATAATAGATGTTTGACAAATGGCAACTTCAGACTTTCAGATGTAATCAGCCTGGCTTTTGCTTTGGTAAATAAATTTAAGAAGAGAAAAGGGCTCCTTTGCCACCCCTCTTGCCTATAAATTGGAAAGCTTACCTCATATGACTGAAGTCTTAAGCACCAGTATTTAACGATGTTTATAAAGGATGTATGGATAGACTGCCTTTAAATGTGAACATGAATGACATGTTTTGAAAGCGTTTCCTCTGCCCGCGCTGGTGGTGTAGCTTGGTAAGACTCACAATTTCTTGCTTGGTTCTGATCATCAATGACACAGATTGTAGAGTCAGAGGATGAAGGATAAAGGCTTAGGATCCAAGTCTTCCAAATGTTTAAACTTAACGAACTGCTACTTTTGAAGTATAGATGTTCATTATCCTAAGGAATTTAAACATATTGTGTTTTGGATTTGAAAGTTTGATACAAGTAAGGAAGCTAATTTGTATAACAAAGATGTTTTCCTGATTACATGGTAGCACCTTCTGGCAAAATGATAGCAAAAATACTTCATTAACCAATTTTTTTTTTAAAGAAAAAGGGACTGGCTTGTGAAGCTAAGCAAGGACAAGGCATTGTTTTGAAAGCTGTGAAGGTGAAATAGTATAAATTAACGTCAAAAGACTAGGGAGAATAATCATTTGGAGGGAAGGTGTAGAAGAAAAGATGATTAATTGTGGAAGGGAAAGCCCCAGAGGCAAGAGAATATTACAGTTACTTTTAGTTAAAGAAAAAAAAAGGCTAATAGAAACAAAAACACTGAATTTCATTGCTTGTTCTTTTAAAATGTGAAATATAACCATTTCTACATATAACTAGTAACTTTTATTTCTTGATGGATGTTCTCAAAATTTATTTAGTACAATTCCCATTTGTGTGATTGGGAGCTTTTTCCACTAAAGTTAATGAATAAATACTTTTGAGGAAATGTATTAGCTTCCATTTGTAACAGTAAGTAAAATAATTATTTAAATGCTGTTGAAAATGTATTGTTAACGTGATACATATGATTTCCAGGTTTTTCTATTCAAAGCTTTCATAGAAGACCTTATTCAGCCTAAATGTTTTTCTTCCATTTTCAACTTCCACTTTCTTAATGGTAACTTTACAGTTGTCCTCGCTTCTATTTTTGACATTTGGAATTGGTTTCTGTTAGTATAACTGCACACATAGCCAGTTCACTATGATGTAATCTTAAATGTAACATGGGACAATTATGTCATTAAAAGCAAATTTGAGGGCTTCCCTGGTCGTACAGTGGTTAAGAATCTGCCTACCAATGCAGGGGACACAGGTTCAAGCCCTGGTCCGGGAAGATCCCACAAGCCGCAGAGCAACTAAGCTCGTGCACCACAACTACTGAGCCTGCGCTCTAGAGCCCGCGAGCCACAACTGCTGAGCCCGCGTGCCACAACTACTGAAGCCTGTGCGCCTAGAGCCCGTGCTCTGCCACAAGAGAAGCCACCGCAATGAGAAGCTCGTGCACAGCAACAGAGTAGCCCCAGCTCGCCGCAACTAGAGAAGGCCCATGCGCAGCAATGAAGACCCAACGCAGCCATAAATAAATAAATTTATTTAAAAAAAAAAAACAAATTTGGAACATGTATCAAAAATCCCAGAGGCACTAAATTTAATTCACTTTAATCTTTAGCTATTTTAAAGAGTTTAAATTCACCAGCCCTTGACCTTTCCATTAAACCATACAGCGGGCTTCCCTGGTGGCGCAGTGGTTGAGAATCTGCCTGCCAATTCAGGGGACACGGGTTCGAGCCCTGGTCTGGGAGGATCCCACGTGCTGCGGAGCAGCTAGGCCCATGAGCCACAATTACTGAGCCTGCACGTCTGGAGCCTGTGCTCCGCAACCAGAGAGCCCACGATAGTGAAAGGCCCTCGCACCGCGATGAAGAGTGGCCCCCGCTTGCCACAACTAGACAAAGCCCTCGCACAGAAACGAAGACCCAACACAGCCATAAATAAATAAATAAATACTTAAAAAAAAAACACCATACAGCAATTCAGTTCAACAGAAAGAGGCACAGACCTTTGATTCCCAATAGTAGTTTTTAAAATCCTCCATTTCTAAGTAGACACTAACTTAATTTGGAGTAGGAGACTATTTTACCACTTAAACCCAAAAAAGGAAACATGAGTACAAAAAGTTTCCCCTTCAATTTTTTTTTCAGCATCTTGGGATATCTTTGTCAACAATTTACTATTATCATTAGTTTACCAAGGTAAGAAACCTCTGAAGGGTCAGATGCAGAACCCACTGGATTAATAAAATATGTGTAATGAAAAGAAAATAGACTTTGAGTAATTTTTGAATGATTTTTAATAGAATATTCCTTCCTTAGACTTTGGCTAAAAGAATTCTAAACCATACGTAGGAAGAATATGGGAGTTTGAAATCATTGTGATATTTTTATGCTGTAATGAAAATGCTGTAAGAATATAGTTTGCTTAGAAATAGGAAAAAATTTATGCTAACAACAGGCTTTAAATTGAATACCGCACCCTCTAAATTTAATTGCATTCATTTATTCCTGTAACAGACATTTATCGAACATCTGTGTATCCAACACTGTTCAAGTTGCTTTGGAAAATGACAAAATCTCAACGTAGGGCACAGTGATCATATGTAAATGTAGAATATATTTTTATTTGCCTTGAGTAGTGTACAATCAAGAAGCAAGCTAGAAATAACTAGAAAATACATGTAGGAGAAATTAGATAAGGCAGTGAACAGTGTAGAGCCACCGCTATTCAAATGGAGGATAGGAGACTTCTTTTAGCCTGGTTCTAAATAGTGATGGATGTGAATTGGCAAAAAGAGTGTGGAATGACATTATTAGGTTGGTGACAAGGCAGCCCAGGCAAAGGGACAACATGCAGGGAATAATAAGGAAATTACCCTAGCTGGTCTGTATGGGAAGTTGTTAAGAAAGAAAAAGTTGAATTGGATATGGCAAGGGTATAGGGATAATAAAAATAATACCTAACACTTATGTGCAAGGTACTGTGCTCAGTGCTTTACATACTGTATTTATAAAAATCTTTGTTGCACTTAGAAAACAAACTAGTTTAATTAATAAAGGAAATCTATTGATTCTCGTAACCAGAAGGTCCAGCCGTGTATCTGGTTTTAGGTAAGGTCAAGTCAAGAGATTCAGATTATGTCATCAGGACATAGTTTCTTGCAGTCTCTCAGCCAACCCGAACTAATAGCTGTGGCCAGAAAGACATGATACTCTAATGAGGTGTGGTCATTGTTCACTACCAGAACCAGAGGACACAGGCAGGAGATGATTCTCCAAAGATATAGTGGGCACTTGTACAAAGTAGGTCCAGTATGCATGCTATATCTCATTTATCAATTTGTAGCTCTGTGAAATTATTATTATGGTCCCCATTACGCATAGGATAAACTAGAGCAGGAACAGTATTAGGTAAAGCAGGAAGAATTTATAGTATTTGTTGTGAAAATAAAAGGGCATTAACCAGAATGGTGGAAGAGACTGTAGAGAAAAAGGAAAGGAAGGGTCAAATCAGAAATCAGAAGACAAATCAACAGTTTTATGAATGATTGGACATAGGAACAAAGGAGAAAATCAAAGATGAATCTAAGCTCAAACTTAGGAGGTTTTGACGATGCTAGTATGGTCATTGCAAATTAAGAGGTGGCAAAGGGTTACTCAGGAGCTCCTTTTGGGTCTGAGGGCCTGAGGATTGAGGAAATGATAAGTCAGCCCAAGTTCTCTGGAGCCCCTTTTAGTCACACTAAAATACATATTCATTCAATAATTATCTGTGAGCTGCAAGTAAGGTGGTATTTTATGCCTGTGAAGACCACAAAGGTGAAAAGTCTATGCTGTCACACTTGAAGTCACTTAAAATCTAATCACAGGAATAAAGCAAGTATATTAGTAACCGGAACATGCAATGGCATATAAGCACCTCAAGAGAGATGCAAGCAGAGTGGCATGAGAGTTAGAGATGAGAGAGAAGAGGGGAAGGCTCCATGAAGAAGGTACCAATTGAGCTCCACCTTAAAGCTTGGGTTGAGTGTTAACTAGGAGGATGGTGGAGTGTGGTCCAGGCTGAGCACCATTAGCAGAGAAAGGTGGGACACCATAATATTGATTCCGGGGACAGTGGGTTATCCCGTTTGACCAAAAATGGGAGATGGAAGAGAAAAGACTGGAAAGATAAAGTCCGAGCATGGAGTCTGTTGTATAGGGAACTGCATGTGAAGGGGCGGTAGTTCCTCATGATTTTTAGAACAAGGAAATGGCTTGAATAATTCATGCTTGAAGATCAGTCAGGCAAGAGGGTATGGTACAGTATGGTTTAAATTATCTACCTAGTATGGCTTACATTATCCTTTTTGGACTTGAATTCTGGCTAGAACATTTTACCATATTCTTAGTGAAACGTTAAACCACAAACCTAAAAGTAAACGGTATGTGGCAAGTGTAAATTGTTCAACCTGATTTAATGTCCTTTCATTTCAACCTTTAATTAGCATTCTGTTAAGTCCTAAACTTTTAATCATGTGTGAAGTCAGGACACCATAAAATATGTTATTTCCATATTTTAACAAAAGAACTGACCCTGCAAGTAGCCACCTACTTGGTATAATTTTACTAAAGAGAGAAAATGAACAAAAATAATAGCACCTAAAAAAATAATAATAATAATAGCACCTACCAAACCAGAACCTGCGTTTTAACAAAATCCCCCTAGGTGATTCATATGTGTGATGGTTAATTTTATGTGTGAAGTTGACTGGGCTAAGGGATAGCTGGTAAAACATTATTACTGAGTGTGAAGGTGTTTCTGGAAGAGATTAGCATTTTAATCGGTAGACTGAGTAAAGAAGATCACCCCTAATAGTGCGGATGGGCATTATCCAATCTGTTGAGGGCCTGACTAGGACAAAAAGGTAGAGGAAGGTTGAATTTGCTCTCTGGTTGAGCTGGGACATTATCTTCTCCTGCCCTTGGACATAGGTGGTCCTGGCTCCTACACCTTTGGGCTTGGCTAAGTTATACCAGCAGCCATCCTGGTTCTCCAGCTTGCAGATGACAGATCATGGGACTTTTTGGCCTCCATAATTGCTTGAACCAATTCCTATAATATCTATTTATTCTGTTTCTGTGCAGAACCCTGACTAATACAATGTGCATATTAAAGTTGAGAAGCAGTGGATTAGAGGATATTAGACAATTCCAGGATTAAAGTGTTTTAAGGTCCTTGCATTGTCTGGAAAAAGGGTAAAGCTCAAGGATTAATATTTGCCTTTGATTAGTCAAGAATACCTGTTGTAATGTATGATTCCATTTATTTGAAATTCTTGAAAATGCAAACTAATCTATAGTAACAGAAAGCAGATTGGTGGCTGCCTGGAGGTAGAGGAGAGTACCGACTATAAAGAGGCATGTGAGAACTTTTGGGAGTGATGGAAACATTCTATAAGTTGATTGTGGTGGTAGAGAAACATTTGTCAGAAGTTATCGAAATACTGGGATAGCCGTCATGTATTTTACATAAATTGTACCACAATTAAGTTGATTAAAAAAAGAATACCTGTTGTAATTTTTAGACTAATCATTAAAAGAATGGAAAAAAGAGGATATAACTCACAAACTAGTAGAGAGGAAAAAAGAAATAATAAATATTCAACCAATCAAAAGACAAAGAAAAAGGAACACAAATAAGCAGTAAGAACAAAAGCAATAAGATGATGGCAGATATAAACTCAATCTACAGTCTAAATGGTAGAATGAACAGTCTACAATGAGAGGGACATTTTTGGGAAAGTTTAACGATAGATGGTTAAAATGTGTGGATTGAGCACATGCATTTATCCCCCAAACTTCAATTAATATGTTAATAAAGGATTAAAAAAAAACCCGCAAGATAATAAAATCCACAAGAACAGAGAATGGGGGGAAGAAACAACAGCAATTGAGAACTGTCAATAAAATTTTGGAGAATGGAAGTAGATGGGTGAACAAATCAGAGAAAGTTAAAAGTCTGCAAGAAGAGCCGGTAAAAATCAGCTGATTCACATTAGACCACTAGAAAGGCTTAGAAGTAGGAGACTGCAGGTACTTCTAAAGAAAGGTGTGTGCTGGAGGGTAGGGGGTGGTGGTGAGGGGGTGGCAGTGGCTTGGAGAGTAGGCCTGAAAGGAGGATTGGCTGAAAAACCTGTTAAAAGGGTGGTTAGATGCCATCAGATCTCCCCACTACTCCTTGGAGATTTGCCATCCCAAGAAATTGAACTAAAGAGATCTGGACTTGGAGATTCCGGGCAGGCACCAATGAAGGCAGGGACAAAGTGCCATTCTGAAAATGGCAGTTAGAATGAAACTCTACATACTGAATGATGAGACACTCCATCCCCACCTCATTTCCCTTCTCAGTGCTGACAAAGAGGAAGGGAGAAGCTGGTACAAATTGATGGGATCTGGTGGTCCAGAAGGGGGCTGAGAAAAAAATCCCATGAAAATATTTTTAGCCAGCTTATCCTTTCAAGTGGGGAATTGAAAAAAATGTTTTCTTGATATCAAAATCCTCAGTGGCCCAGCCTCTTCCCCCACCTCACATTTTAGAACACCAGGAGCCAAATATATTAGAATCTTGCTATTCAGATTGTTGTCCAAGAACCAGTAGTATTGGCATGCCCTGGGAAGGGGTTAGAAATGCTGACTCTCAGGCCCCACTCCAGACCTGCCAAACCAAAATCTGCATTTTAACAAGATTCCCCCAGGTGATTTATTTATTTTTTAAAATAATTAACTCTTTTTTTAAATAGATTTTATTTATTTATTTATTTTTGGCTGTGTTGGGTCCTCGTTGCTGCACGCCGGCTTTCTCTAGTTGTGGCGAGCGGGGGCTACTCTTCGTTGTGGTACACGGTCTTCTCATTGCGATGGCTTCTCTTGTTGCTGAGCACAGGCTCTAGAGCTGCAGCCTCAGTAGTTGTGGCGCATGGGCTTAGTTGCTCCGTGGCATGTGGAATCTTCCCGGACCAGGGATCGAACCCGTGTCCCTGCATTGGCAGGTGAATTCTTAACCAGTGCACCACCAGTGCATGTTATGCATGTTAAAGTTTGAGAAGCAGTGGATTAAAGTATATTAGAGAATTCCAGGATTCCTCTCTGAAAGTAAAGTCCTATTTACAAATATTTATGGAGGAACATCCCCAGTAAAAAAAAAAAATTCCAGTTTGCCACCTTTTGCCTTATATTGAAGCCTACCAGATACCAAAATACCCCCTCCCTTTGCCCCAACACACACAATTTTAAACAACTTTTTATTACCTCACTCAAAATTGAGTAGACAGTCAAGAACCAACAGATATATGAGGAAAATCTCACGAACGTCATAGCCCAAAACAAAGGAACAGAGGGGAAACAGTTAATGTAGAGAACCACAGAAGTTTTAACAAACAAAAATCTCAGCCTCAAAGAGTAGCATCCATGAAATGGGAACGTGATAATATTAGAAAAGAAGGGAGGGAGGGAAGGAAGGAAAATGAAAAGACACAGTCAGAAAATAAAAAACTTGAAAATTAAAAATAAGAAAATATGAAAGATTTTAAAAAGACACAATGGAAGATTTGGAAGGTGAAGTTGAAGTCTCCCAGAGAGTAGAAGGAAAATAGGAAAGTACGGAGAAGAGAAAAGAGAATTTGAGGATGAATTCAGGACACTCAACATCCCATCTATGGTAATTCTAGAAAGAGAAATGATAAATTTTACCAGAAATGAAGGTCTTGAGTTTCCAGAATGAAAGACTCCCCCAGTGCCCTGGTACAATGTATGCAAAAAGATCTAAACTAAGAACACTAGTGATAGAAAAAGGGAGGATCCTAAAAGCTTCCAGAGAGAAAAAAGCAGGTCACATAGAAAAGATTACGAATCAGAATGATACCAAGTTAGAAGACATCAGAATAATCCCATCAAATGCTGAGAGAACGTTGTTTTCAATATTCAAGCCTATGCCTTGCCAAAGTATCAAGTGTGGGAATAGTATAAAGACATTTTCCGACTTGCAAGGTCTCATTTATCTATTCTTTCTCAGGAAGCAACTGGATGACGTTTTCCACCAAATGATGGAGAAAAAAATCAAGAAAAATAGAAGTCACGGGGTCCATGAAATGGGATCCAATACAAGAAAGAAGCAAAAGGCATCCCCAGTTATGACGAAGGGAAATCCCAGGAAGAGTTGTGTGGCAGGCTTAGGGTGCAACCATTGGAGTTGGAGGACTCCAGAAACAACTGGAATGTATAATTTACCATATACATTTGACCATATGAGAGGTTTGCAGTACTGATAGAGAGTTTAGAGATGGATTTAATGATATGTATATAGATAATTAAAAATTTAAAACAGGCTATTATTAATTCCAGGAAAGACAACTCATGTGAAAAATATAATTTCTATGTATTTCCCAATATAATTTCTATGAGCCTGTGTGACTCATTTGCAAACATTCATATAATCATAATAATGAAAAACAGAATAAAGATTTAACTAAAAATTATGATAAAACTTCTTTGAGAATATGAGGTGAGTGGTAGGAGATATAAGAAAGTTAAATCCTCATTGTCTATAGTTGAAAGGTAATAGATAATGTATAAAGTTGAAAAATCAAGAAATAACAGTAAATGCGAGTTATTTAGAAATGAAAGATAAATACTGGAAGAAACTACAAAAGAGTTTGAAAGCGTTGCTTATGGATTAGGAGAGCAGGAATTGGGGTGAAGCAGGGATCTCTGGTTTTATTTTTAAGCCTCAGAATTATTTGACTTTTTATTTTTTTATTTCTTTTTTTAAAATATTTATTTATTTATTTTATTTATTTATTTTTGGCTGCGTTGGGTCTTCATTGCTGTGCACGGTCTTTCTCTAGTAGCGGCGAGTGGGGGCTACTCTTCATTGTGGTGCGCGGGCTTCTCATTGCAGTGGCTTCTCTTGTTGCAGAGCATGGGCTCTAGGCGTGCGGGCTTCAGTAGTTGTGGCACGCGGGCTTAGTAGTTGTGGCTCTCAGGCTCTAGAGCGCAGGCTCAGTAGTTGTGGCACGTGGGCTTAGTTGCTCTGCGGCATGTGGGATCTTCCCGGACCAGGGCTCGAACCCGTTCCCCTGCATTGGCAGGCGGATTCTTAACAACTGCACCACCAGGGAAGCCCTGACTTTTTAAAACTATGTAATTTCGTAAAAGTTGATATGAAATATACTTAAAATTAAATGATATAATTTCACAAGTAAGTGAATGGATTAAAAAGTGGCTGTAGGGCTTCCCTGGTGGCGCAGTGGTTGAGAATCTGCCTGCCAATGCAGGGGACGTGGGTTCGAGCCCTGGCCTGGGAAGATCCCACATGCCGCGGAGCAACTAGGCCCGTGAGCCACAATTACTGAGCCTGCGCACCTGGAGCCTGTGCTCCGCAACAAGAGAGGCCGCGATAATGAGAGGCCCACGCACCGCGATGAAGAGTGGCCCCCACTTGCCGCAACTAGAGAAAGCCCTCACACAGAAACGAAGACCCAACACAGCCATAAATAAATAAATAATTAATTTTAAAAAAAAAAGTGGCTGTAATAAATTAGCTTTCCAGTTCAGTATGGCAGAAAGAGCGTGCATCATACAGAAGAGAGTTAACATAGCAGGCCTGACTGCTGTCCTTTGAAATGCCTGCTTACATGGGTGGCATCTGGGAACTTCCTGGATTTCAGGAAGGTTCTCACCACCCTCACTGATAAGAGTGGTTCACTGTGCCTAAACTATTTGTGCAAACAATATGGTTTACGCTAGACAGCTGCTTTCCTTCTGGAGTACATGCCACCAGGCAGAGGGTGCCTTTGTAACCAGCCCCCAGTAAAAACTCTGGACAGTCTCTAACGAGCTTCCTTGGTAAACAACATTTGACATGTGTTGTTACAACTCATTGTTGAGGGAATTAAGTGCATCCTGTGTGAGAGAGGACTCTTGGAAGCTTGGTCCTGGTTTCCTCCAGACTATACCCCATGTGCCTTTTCTCTTTGCTGATTTTACTGATTTTGCTCTGTATCCTTTCTCTATAATAAATTGTAGCCATACATACAGCTGCATGCTGAATCCTGATTCTTCCTATTGAATCACTGAATCTGGGGGTGGTCTTGAGGACCCCAGACACACATTTTACTTCAAATACCCATTAAAATAATAGTGTAATTACAGGATGCGTGTTTGCAAGCAATAAAACCCAATTCTAGCTGTCTCAGGAAAAAACAGAATTTATTGGAAGGGTTGAGTGGGGCTGACAATTGAAAGGAGACTGGAGGAGCAAGCTAGAAATCAAATATAATCTAGCTAGGACATTGCCACCAGTGCCTATACTGTAAATAGTATCTTAATATTTCTTCTTTTACTTACTAGTATTGGAAATACAGTTTATTGTTGCCTGTTCATCTTATATTTAGCCACCTTGCTAAACTTATTATTTCTAATAATTTGGTTGGTTCTTAAGGGTTTTCTCTATAGATAATTATATTATTTGTAAATAATAGTTTTGATCTTCCCTTTTCAAACATTCCTCCCTCCCTCCCTCCCTCCCTTCCTTCCTTCCTTCTTTCCTTCCTTCCTTCCCCCCCATCCCCACCCCCTCTCTCTCTCCTCCTTACTGACCTTCAGCACAATGTTAGATAGAGGCAATAGATGTCCCTGATTTGTTACTCAGTTTTAAGGAAATGCTTCTGACATTTCCCTACTAAGAATGATGTTTGCTTTCGGTGTTATGTGAGATACCCTTTAACAGATTCAGAAAGATCATTTCTATTCTCACTTTGCTAAAAGTTGTTTTATCATGATGAGTGTTGAATTTTATCAAATGCTCTTTCTGCATCTATTAAGATAATTGGTTTTCTCCTTTACTGTTAATGTGAAGAATTGGTTCTCTAATATTAAACCATTCTTGTATCTCTGAAATTAGCCTGACTTTGTCATGATTTATTACCTCTTTTATACATCACTGCTTTGGTTTGCTAATACTTTAATATATTTGCATCTAGGTTCACAAGTAAGATTACTGTAATTTGATAGCTTTGGGAATTAAGTTTTATTAATCTCATAGAATGAATTGGAAATATTTCCTCTTTTTCAGTTTTCTGGAGGAGTTTGTATATGATTGAAATGAACTGTTTCTTGGAAAGTTGGAATATTTTTCTAGGGTTTGTTCATCTGAGTTTTACAAAATGTTTTCTTTTGAATCTCTGCTACATCTATAGTTATGTTCCCCTTTGCATTACTAATATTTTTTGTTCTCTTCTTTTCTCTCCCCTTTACCCCCACCCCCTATCAATTTTATTAATTTTTTTCCCCCAGATAGCTAGCTTTTGGCTTTGTTGATCATGCTTAGTCTATTTTTTTGATTGTTGCTCTAACCATTTTAATCTGCTTCCTTCCACTTTATTCTGTTATTTTTCTAAAAGTTTGGGTGCCTAGTTTTTTTAATTTTCAGACTTTCTTCATTTCTAATATAAGCATTCAAGACTATAAGTTTACCTCGAATTACCACTTTTGTTTGTTTGTATGTTTCGCAAGTCTTGATACATAGTATTTTTATTATTGCTCAATTATAAATATCTTTACACTTCTCATGATTTTATCTCGGATCCAAGTGTTGTTTTGAAGTGTGTGTGTGTTAAATTTTTAATTTTGAGATAATTATAGATTCACAAGCAATTATAAGAAATAATACCGAAGGATTCCATGTACACTTTATCCAGTTTCCTCCAATAGTAACATCTTGCAAAGCTATAGAAAATAGCACAACCAGAATATTGACATTGATGAGAATTCAGCTGTTAATCTTACTGAGGATCCCTTATATGTGATGAATCATATCTGTCTTGATGCTTTCAAGATTCTCTTTGTCCTTGGCTTTTGACAGTTTGATTCTGATATGTCTAGATATGGATCTCTTTATCTTAGAGTGTATTGAGCTTCTTGAGTGTGTAGATTCATGATTTTCACCCAGTTTGGGACATTGTGGGCCAAATTTTTTTTTTGTTCCTTTCTCTCCTGTCCTTCTGGGACCTCCATTATGCACATGTTGGTACACTTCATGGTGTTTCACAGGTATCTGAAGCTCTGGCTCTGTTCATTTTTCTTTATTCTTTTTTTTCTATCTATTCCTCAGACTGAAGAATCTCAACTGACCTGTCTTCAAGTTTTCTGATTCTTTTTTCTGCCAGCTGGAATCTACAGTCATGCTCCTCTAGTAAAAAATTTCGTTTCAGTTATTGTACTGAAGTTTTTTTTTTTTTTTTTTTTTTTTGGCCTCGGTGCGCAGCATGCGGAATCCCAGTTCCCCGACCAGGGATCGAACCCAGGCCACAGCAGTGAGGGCGCCAATTCCTAACTATTGGATTGCCAGGAATTCCCCTGAAGTTCTCTTTTTATATTGGTATTTATATTGGTTCTTTTTTATAATTCTGTCTCTTGACTGTTAGTCTCTATTTGGTGAGACATTCTCATACTTTCCTTTAGTTCTTTGGACATGATTTCCTTTAGTTCTTTAAGCGTATTTATAATAGATGATTTAAATTCTTTGTCTGGTGAAGTCTGTCCATCTGAGCTTTCTGAGAGACAGTTTCTATTAATTACTTCTTCCCCCCCACCTCGTGTATGTCCTGTTCTCCCTTTTCTTTGCATGTGTCATGTTTTTTGAAAACTAGACGTTTTAAATAATATAATGTGGCAACTCTGCATATCACATTCCCCTCTCTTCCCAGGGTTTATTGGGGTTGCTCTTTGTTGTTGCTGCTGCTGCTTCTGTTTTTTTTTTAATATTAATTAATTAATTAATTTATTTATTTATTTACTTATTTTATTTATGGCTGTGTTGGGTCTTCGCTTCTGTGCGAGGGCTATCTCTAGTTGCGGCGAGCGGGGGCCACTCTTCATCGCGGTGCGCGGGCCTCTCATAATCGCGGCCTCTCTTGTTGCGGAGCACAAGCTCCAGACGCGCTGGCTCAGTAATTGTGGCTCACGGGCCTAGTTGCTCCGTGGCATGTGGGATCTTCCCAGACCAGGGCTTGAACCCGTGTACCCTGCATTGGCAGGCAGATTCTCAACCACTGCGCCACCAGGGAAGCCCTGCTTCTGTTTTTTTAGTGACTTTCCTGAACTAATTCTCTAAAGTCTGTATTCTTTGTCATGCGTGGCACTGATAGTCTCTGCTTCATTAGTTTAGTGATCAGGTAATGAATGGACAGCTATCTCCTTACATGCCTTGAATTAATGTCTCCTGGCCTTTGCCAGGTGTGTGTGTGTGTTTGTGTGTGTGTGTGTGCACATGCGTGTGGTGTTAGGGTATATCTTCAAGACTCCAGCACACTGTGGACAACTCTGCTTTAGTCTTTACTTCCTCCTTGTGCAGAGCCTAAAGGTCTCCCAGCAGTGAGTGAGATTAGGGTCTTCTCAGACCTTTCCTGGGCGTGCACACAGCCCAGCACATACATGTGGCCTTCTAGATATCCAAGAATATGTTGGAACTTTTCAAAGACTCCTATAGATACCTTATTCCAAAGTTTTTCCTTTTAAGCTGTTTGTCAGCTTCTTCCTTGCCCCACACAATTGTTATCGCCTAAGTCACCTGTGATGTTAAACAATTGCCCCTGGTTATTTTCAATAAATGCTCCAGGGAAAAGGGTATTCACAGTGAATGAGCTCTGAGTCAGTTCAAATAAACACAAACCCTAAGAGTGGTGGTTTACAGGGAACTGCCAGACAGGTCAAATAATGACAGTTATTTGGGGATGGAGCCTTTGAAAAGCTCCAAGCCTACTTTGGCCTCTCCAGTGACTGCTAGGCTGCTAGTCTTCATGGCTACGATGTCTGCAGGGCTGTTGGTTTCCAAGGCCACCATGGAAGGAGAGAGAAGATGTGAATAGGGCAAATTAAAATGCTACAGAGATCTTTGTGTACTGAGATTCAGCCATTTTTTTGTTATAAATACTCTTCAGACTGTTCTGAGCCTTTGGTTGATTTTCAGAGTTCAGAAAATGTTGATTTTGACAACTTTGCCAGTGCTTTTATTGCTTTTATAAGGAGCAGTTTTCTAAGGTCCTTGCTCTGCCATTTTGGAAGGGTCTCCTATCATTTTGACATTGATACAGTCAAAATAAAAACAGTTCCAACACCACAAGGATCTCTTATGTTGTCCTTTTTTTTTTTTTTTTTTTTAAATTAATTTATTTATTTTTTGGCTGTGTTGGGTCTTCGCTGCTGTGCGAGGGCTTTCTCCAGTTGCGGCGAGCGGGGGCCACTCTTCATCGCAGTGCGTGGGCCTCTCACTGTCGCGGCCTCTCCCGTTGCGGAGCACAGGCTCCAGACGCGCAGGCTCAGTAGTTGTGGCTCACGGGCTTAGCTGCTCCGCGGCATGTGGGATCTTCCCAGACCAGGGCACGAACCCGTGTCCCCTGCATTGGCAGGCAGATTCTCAACCACTGCGCCACCAGGGAAGCCCTGTTGTCCTTTTATAGCCACATCTGTTTCCTTCCTGTAGCCCTCTTAAGTCCTGGCAACCACTAATCTATTCTCTATTTTATAATTTTGATATCTCTAGAATGTTATATAATTGGAATCATATAGTATATAACCTTTTAGATTGATTTTTTTCACTAAACATAATTCTTTGGAGATTCATCCAGATTGTTGCCTTTATCAATAATTTGTTCCATATTATTGCTAAGTAATAATCCATGATATGAGTGTACCACAGTTTGTTTAACCATTTACCCATTAAAGGACGTCTGAGCTGTTTCCAGTTTGAGGCTTTTATGGATAAAGCTGCTCTGAACATTCACGTACACGTTATTATGTGAACATAGGTCTCTCTCTGAGTTAGAAGCCCAGGAGTGCAATTGCTGAGTCATATGGTAATTGCATGTTCAGTGTTTTTATTTTTATTTTTAAATTAGTTTATTTATTTTTGGCTGTGTTGGGTCTCTGTTGCTGCATGCGGGCTTCCTCTAGTTGCGGCGAGTGGGGGCTACTCTTCATTGTGGAGCGCAGGCTTCTCATTGCCGTGGCTTCTCTTGTTGCAGACCGCGGGCTCTAGGCGTGCAGGCTTCAGTAGTTGTGGCACGCGGGCTCAGTAGTTGTGGCTCGCGGGCTCTAGAGCGCAGGCTCAGTAGTTGTGGCATACAGGCTTACTGGCACCGCGGCATGTGGGATCTTCCCGGACCAGGGCTTGAACCTGTGTCCCCTGAATTAGCAGGCAGATTCTTAACCACTGTGCCACCAGGGAAGTCCTTTCAGTGTTTTTAATAAACTACCAATCTAGAAGACATAAAAAATGGAAAAATATTCCATGATCATGGATTGGAAGAATTAATATTGTTAAAATGTGTACACTGCCCAAAGCAATCTACAGATTCAGTGCAATCGCTATCAAAATTCCAATGGCATTTTTCACAGAAGTAGAACAAATGATCCTAAAATTTGTATGGAACCACATAAGAACCCCAAATAACCAAAGCAATCTTGAGAAAGAAGAACAAACTGGAGTAATTATGCTTCCTGTTTTCAAACTATATTAATCAGAAGCTGATTTCAAAGCTATAGTAATCAAAAAAGTACAGTATTGGCATAAAAACAGACACATAGATCAATGGAACAGAATAGAGAGCCCAGAAATAAACAATGCATATATGACTAATTAACTTATGACAGAGAGCCAAGAATATACAATGAGGAAAGGACAGTCTCTTCAGTAAATGTCCAGTTGGGAAAACTGGACATCCACCTGCAAAAGAACAAAACTGGACCACTATCTTATACCATACACAAAAATTAACTCAAAATGGATTAAAGACTTGAAACTCTAAAACTCCTGGAAGAAAACATAGGCAGTAAGCTCCTTAACATCAATCTTGGCAATGATTTTTTGGATTTGACACCAAAAGCAAAAGCAAAGGTAAATGAATACATCAAAGTAAAAAGCTTCTGCACAACAAAGGAAACCATCAAGAAAATGAAAAGGCAAACTACTGAATGGGAGAAAATATTTGCGAAGCATAGATCTGACAAGGGGTTAATATCCAAAATATATAAACAACTCATACAACTCAATAGCAAAAGACAAAACAATCCAGTTTTTAAATGGGCAAAGGATCTGAATGGATATGTTTCCAAAGAAGACATACAAGAAGCCAACAGGTACATGAAAAGGTGCTCAACATCACTATCATTAGGGAACTACAAATCAAAAGCACAATGAAATATCACTTCACACCTGTTAGAATCGTTATTATCAAAAAGACAAAATTAACAAGTATTGGTGAGGATATGGAGAAAAGGGAACCCTGCTGCACTGTTCATGGGAATGTAAATTGGTACAGCCATTATTGAAAACAGTATGAATGTTCTTCGAAAAATTAAAACTAGAACTACCAAATGATCCAGTAGTTCCACCTCTGGGTATTTATCCAAAGGAAATGAAATCACTAACTTGAAAAGATATTTGCATCCTTATGTTCATTGCAGAATTATTTGCAGTAGCCAAGACATGGAAACAACCTAAGTGTCCATTGACTGGTGGATGGATAAAGAAGATGTGCTGTATAAGTCAACTGTATATATATGAATATTATTCAGCCATAATATGGGGGTGGGATTAATAGAGCACTCAGGGCAGTGAAATTATTCTGTATGATACTGTAATTGTGGATACATGACATTGTGCATTTATCAAAGCTATAACAACTATATAACACACAGAGGGAACCCTAATGTAAACTATGAACTTTAGTTAATGAGTATATCAGTATTGATTCATAGATTGTAACCAATGTACCACAAGATGTTAATAATAGTTGTGTGCCTATGTATTATAACCAAGAAGGATTTACCATTGGAATCTAAGGATAGTTTAACATTAGAAAATCTATTAATAGATTCATTATATAAAGAGATTTAAAAGGGAAAACATGATAATTGTTATAGAAAAGGCATTCAGTACAATTTAAGTCATGCAACTTTTTTTAAAACACTAGCAAATTAGAAAAAAGTCAACTTCCTTAACCTTAAATGTAGCCTTAAATGTATCCACCAAAACCCAGTAAACATTCATACTTAATCACAACATTAAGTATTTTAGAAGCACTTCCTTTGAAACAAGGCAAGGTTGCCCACTATCTTATTGTTGTACAGACTAGGTATGACCTCTGCCCTTCCCCAGTGCTCATTATTAGACAGAGGAGCCAAAATAAAAAGACATCTCAAGGAGCACTACCTTCAGAAGTAGAGGTATTCAAACAGATGAACCAAAAGTTTAGAACAAGCATAATAGACATTAAAATAGCTAAGGGAAGATGTTAGTGATATGAAACACAAAATAATGAAATAGATATATTGGGTATGTTCTGTCAGTATGCATGCATTTTGAAGCTCTGTTATTAGGCACATACATGTTTATGATTGTTATGTCTTTCTGATGAAAACTGACCTTTTCATTTTATAAATGTCCCTCTTTGTCTCCAATAACTTTGTCCTGAAATCTTTTTTGTCTGCTATACTGTAGCCACTCAAGCTGTCTTATGCTTAGTGTTTTCATAGTCTATGATTTTTCATCCTTTTACCTTCAATCTACCTGTGTCTTTATATTTAAAGAACTTCTCATGTAGACAGCATGTTGTTGGGTCTTACTTTTTTATCCTTTCTGACAATCTCTGCTTTTCATTTGAAGTGTTTAAGTCATTTACATTAATGGAACCATAAATATGGTAGGATTTAGGTCTACTATTTGTTACTTCTGTTTGTTCCATCTGCTTTTTTCTTGCCTTTGTTTGGGTTAATTGAATGTTTTACTCATTTTGTTTTAATTCTTGTTTTGCATTATTTTTCAGTGGTTGCTCTAGGGATTGCAACATGCATCCTAAACTTATCGTAGTCTACTTGGATTTTAATTTTTTCTTTTAAATTTTTTGGCCATACCATGCGGCATGTGGGATCTTAGTTCCCCAACCAGTGATTGAACCTGTGCCCCCTGCAGTGTAAGCATGGGGTCTTAACCACCGGACTGCCAGGGAAGTCCTCTACTTGGATTTTATATTGTCTTACATCACATGAAATGTAAGAATCTTGCAACAGTAAAGTTCCATTTCCCCCAACTTATCTTTTGTGCTATTGTCTTCATATTTATTAAATATATATATATTATAAACTCTACATTGTAGTGGTATATTCTTCACTTTAAATATTCGTCTCTTTTAAAGAAACTATGAGAAGAATATACAGTTGACCTTTGAACAACGCAGGGGTTAGGGGCACAGACCCTCTGTGCCGTCAAAAATCTGCGTATAACTTATAGTCAGCCCTCCATATGCACAGTTGCTTAGTATCCACGGCTCTGCCTCCACGGCCTCACCCCGCCACGGATCATGTATTACTGTATTAAGCCTATCTAGTCAATTTTTCCTGTACGGTTTTTAATTCTAGAATTGCCACTTTTTTTTTTAATAGTTTCTAGTTCTCTGATGAATTTGCCCGCTTGCTTATTCATTATGAGTAAATTTTTTTAAGGTTCTTGAACATATTTATTATAGCCACTTTGAAATCTTCACCCACTAATTAAATATCTGAGTTATTTCAGAATTGCTTTTTATTGACTGCCTTTCTTTTGGCTATGGTTCACATTTCCTTGCTTATTTGCAAGTTCAGCATTTTAAAAAAATCTTTTAATACAGGGCATTGTAGCAGATACATTGTAGAAACTCTAGATTCTGGTATCTTCCTCTAGAGACTATTTATTTTTATTAGGCAGTTAACTTGGCAGGCATAAAATTCCAAATTCTGTGTCCCTTGAGATAGGCAGCAGCTAAAATTTCTGCTCAGTTCATTTATTTTCCAGTTGTCTTTTTCTCATTGTTTTCTGCTGGGCTCCTTGGAGTATCCCCTGCACATGCACAGGTCAGGAGTCAGCCAAGGATTTGGTCAAATTTTATATGCATTTTTAAGAAGGCTCTGTGCCTTCTTCCTTTCTTGGATTTCCTTTCTAAACTTGATTCTCTGACTTGTCAAACTAGCAACTTTATGCTTGAATTCTGGCCATTCTATGCTACATTTTCTGGGTAGTGCCTTCAGGCAAAAATCTTTATAATCACAAGTCTTATCCACTGCACCTCCCTTCTATCAATGGTTGACTCCCTTCCAGTTTCTTCCTGCTTTTATTCTCTCCAGTCCCTTCAAATCATTGTATTCTTTTATTTTATCCAGAGTCCATTATTATTATAATACAATACAGGCTACTCCATCACTACTAGAAGCAGAACCTCCAACTTTTGTTTCAAAACACTCAAGTGAAGATGTTGACTTGTCTGAAATTTAAAGGAAAGATCCAAGGTAGATATATACATTTGGTAGTCATTGACATATAGATGGTACTTAAAGCCATGAAAATAGATGAGACCATTAAGAGGTGAGCATAAATAGAAAAAGGAAACAAGAATAGAGTTTTTAAAATTAATTTAATCCTCATGAAATTAAAAGTAATAACAGATGCTATTTATTGAATCCTATGCAGAAGACTTTTTTTTTTTAACTTTTAAATTTTTAATTTATTTATTTTTGGCTGTGTTGGGTCTTCGTTGCTGCTCACAGGCTTTCTCTGGTTGAGGTGAGCTGGGGCTACTCTTCGTTGTGGTGTGCGGGCTTCTCACTGCGGTGGCTTCTCTTGTTGCGGAGCACAGGCTCTAGGCACACGGGCTTCAGTAGTTGTGGCGCACGGGCTTAGTTGCTCCGCGGCATGTGGGATCTTCCCGGACCAGGGATCGAACCCGTGTCCCCTGCATTGGCAGGTGGATTCTTAACCACTGCGCCACCAGGAAAGTCCCCTGTGCAGAAGACTTTCTATGCATTCTATGCATTTCTCATTGAATTCATCCAACAGTATCACCAGACAAGAAATTAAGGCTCAGGCGGAAGTGGTTTGCCCGTGGTCACATAGGAGGTGGATGAGAAGAAGAAGGAGTGAAGGAGACTATTGAGAAGGAGCAAACTGTACAGTAGCAGAAAAACCTTGGGTGAATATTTTAAACTCTCAAGAGTCCCAGTTTCCACATCTGTAAAATAGGAATAGCAATTACTTTGTCATTAGTGTGAGGATTAGAAACAATATATGTAAAGTACCCAAAACAGTGCACCTAGGAAACATGCAACTAGAGGATAGCTATAATGCCTATAAATGTTTTATTTGTTGTATTTAGCTTTATTATTTCATGCAAATAGAATGAAGTTTCCCCCAAATTCCTTACCAGGAGTAGGCGGACATAGGGATGGAAAAGATGGAGAGGATCAATAAGGAAAAAGACAGACAAGAGAGGGAAGGGCCTTCAGGGTGGTTATCCAAAGTAGATTCTGGATTGATCAGCATCCAAGTGGGAGAAGTGGAAACTGTTTCCCACTACCCCTAGGACCCCGTGTGTCTGCAGGATTGATGAGTGGACTCTCCGTCTGGCTGTGGGCAGTACCTCCAGGTCCTTTCAGGGATATGGGCTCAATCTACACAAAAGGAAGAAAACCTACAGATCAAGTCAAAAGGTAAAGATTTTATTATTTTTATTTTATTCTGTTATGTATTAGATTATAACCCAAAGTATAAAATAAATATCCATGAGTCCATTCTGGTATAAATTGCTGAATAAATCTCCCATACGGTAGAACTCCAAATAATTTTTGTAGGTATTCCCTTCTCAAGGAATGGCAGTGAAAAAGGGCAATGAAAGGAGGAAGAAGTAACTTTATAGTGGAGAAATCTGGCTAACACAACCTTACCTAGGTAATCAAGGTTAACACTGACAGTGATAAATCATTTTGATACTATATACTCTTTTTTATTTTTGGCTGCGTTGGGTCTTCGAGTCTTCATTGCTGCGTGCAGGCTTTCTCTAGTTGTGGCAAGCGGGGGCTACTCTTCATTGTGGTGCGCGGGCTTCTCATTGCGGTGGCTTCCCTTGTTGCGGAGCATGGGCTCTAGGCGCGCGGGTTTCAGTAGTTGCAGCACGCAGGCCCTAGAACATGTGGGCTTCAGTAGTTGTGGCTCACGGGCTCTAGAGGGCAAGCTCAGTAGTTGTGGTGCACGGGCTTAGTTGCTCCGCGGCATGTGGGATATTCCCAGACCAGGGCTCAAACTCTTGTCCCCTGCATTGGCAGGTGGATTCTTAACCACTGTGCCACCAGGGAAGTCCCTAATGCTATATACTCTTGATACAATGTGATCAGAATGGCATTTTACCCATGTGGTCTTAGTCCACAAAACACATTATCCCAGTCTTATCATGAGAAAACATCAGACAAACCCTAATTGAGAGACATTTTACAAAATACCTGACCAGTAACTCTTCAAAATTGTTAAAGTTACTGAAAATAAGGGAAGTCTTAGAAACTGTCACAGCCAAGAGGAGCCTAAGAAGACATGTGGCATCCTGGATGGGATCCTGGAACAGCAAAGAATAGGTAAAAATTAAGGAAATATGAAAGTATGGATTTTAGTTAATAATATATCAATATTGATTTATTAGTTGTGACAAAGGTAGCATACTAATGTTAGATATTAATAATAGGGCTGGGTGTGGAGTACATGGAAATTCTCTGTTTTATCTTTGTAGCTTTTCTATAAATCTAAAACTATTCTAAAACTAAAAGTTTATTTTATATATTTAAACAAATTTTAAGGTACAGCTTGACACTAGACACAGAGAAGGTTTTTTGGAATCATTTTATTCCTAATTCTTAAGGAGGTGGCTGAAGTCATGGTTTCACTGTAAAAAAGGATAGGAAACAGGGACTTCCCTGGTGGTCCAGTGGTTAAGAATCCACCTTCCAATGCAGGGGATGTGGGTTCCATCCCTGGTTGGGGAACTAAGATCCCACTTGCTGAGGGGCAACTAAGCCCATGTGCCGCAGCTACTGAGCCCACGTGCCACAACTAGAGAGCCCATGCACTGCAACTACTGAGCCCGTGTGCCTCAACTACTGAGTCCACACACCACACCTACTTAGCTCATGCGCCACAACTAGAGAGACCACACGCTGCAACTAGAGAGCCTGTGTGCTCTGGAGCCCAAGTGCCACAACTAGAGAGAAGCCCATGCACTGCATTGAAGAGGCTGTGTGCTGCAACGAAAGATCCCACGTGCCACAATGAAGATCCCACGTGCTGCAACTAAGACCCTGACACAGCCAAATAAATTAAAAAAAAAAAAAAAAAAAGGATAAGAAACAGGAGAGACAGGTGTGGATAAAGGCAAGCAGACTCCTGGACAGGTAGAGAAGGGTGCCATTGGAACAATGGAAAGGTCTCAGAGAGAGGCAAAGAGACCCATATATCATCTCACCTATTTGTGAAAACTCATACCTAGGCTGAACATATTAGAAGAAGTAGTTGAGCATTGGCTTAAAGGAGTGAAAAGAAGGTAGGTAAGTAAGAAGGAAGGAAGGGAGGGAGGGAGGGAGGGGGGAAGGAAGAGAGGGAAGAAAAGGAAGGGAGGGAGAAGGGATAGGAGGGAGAGTAGGAGGGAGGGAGGAAGAGAAAGAGGAAGAGAAACAGAATTTCCATTTTAAAAAATTCATCTTAAAACAACTTTCTGGAATGTTAGCAGTATTTCACAATGCAGTCATCTCATTTTGGCAGCTTGATTGATTTCCTGATTTCCAGGAAAACTGAGCTGTCATCTGGTTCCTACTTGGCTGTTTACCGACATGAATATGCAGTTCTCACAAAATGTGAAATGGCTGCTGAAGAAGTGAAATTTAATTCTTTCTGACGTATTGCTCCAAGCCCTCCACTGTCTCAAAGATAAAGAAACCCAGTGGAGAAACTTTCCTCCTCTCCCCATAAAAAAGAGGGTGAAGGTTCATTTCTTTGGGAGTTTTTCACATGAACTAAAGGTTCTGAGCCAGTCTGTTGGGTGGGAGCAGATGGGAGTAAGCACAGTGCGCCTCCATGCTTTTATGTGATACCTACATGACTCAGCCGAAAGCTTGAGAGCAGCGGCCATGGGCCATGGCATGTATTTCCCAGTACTTCCAAGAGGATTGCCATCATCAGTGTGTTTTTGAGCACCTCCTGGTAAAAGAACTAACATTTACTGTGCACTCTGTATGCACTTACCCCTCACCAGTCCTGTGAGGTAGACCCTTCTATTACTCCATTTTAGAGAAAGAAAATGAAGCTCAGAGGAGTAAATACCCTGCCCTCAAACACATGGTGTGATGGTTAGTTTTATGTGTCAGTTTGGATAGGCTGTGTGCCCAGTTGTATCCTTAAACACTGGTCTAGATGATGCTGGAAAGAAATTTTGTAGATGTGATTAACATTTACAATCAGTTGATTTTAAAGCAGATCACCCTCTATAATGTACGTGGACCTCATCCAGTTAGTTGAAGGCCTTAAGAGCAAAAACTGAGGTTTCTTAGAAAAGAAGGAATCTGCCTCAAGATTGTAATATGTATGGAAATTCTGCCTGAATTTTCAGCTTACTAGCCTGCCCTACAGATTTCAGACTTGCCAACCACTCCCCACTCAGTCACTGAGCCAGTTCCTTAAATCCATCCCCCTTCTCTCTCAACCCCAGGTCCTTTCAGATGGAAAGCTGACATTCTCAACTCCACACTCTGCTGCTTCCCAGACCCTGCATGAGAAGCTGCAGATACCAGGATCATAATATAAGCTGTAGTATACGTGACTGGGGCCAGGTCTCTTGAGGACCTATGAGGGAAGATTTAACATGAAGGAGACCAGGTGAGTGGAGAAAACTGCTGTTGAGAAGTAGGAAATGACAGTGTCCGGAAGATGGGGTAATCAGGGAGGGAAGAGGATGTGGTAGAGAAAATAATTAAATATAATAGTTAATGCTTGGTGAGCACTTCCCATGTGCCAGGTACTGTTCTGAGTGCTTCCCTTATGTTAATTTCTTTAGTATTATTATCCTTATAGATGAGGAAACTGAGGCCCAAGGTCACATGGCTGATAAGTGGTAGAGCAGCAGGCAGTATGCCTCCAGAGCTCAACACTTAACCACCTTAGTAAACCACACAGGGAAAGAAGAGGGTAAGACGGAGGTGCCACTCTTCTGACAGAGGATTAAAAGGAGAAGCTAGACTAAGCTAGAGTTTCTAAAGCCAAGGCTGTATCCTGCTTGGCTGGAGGAAATCCACCCACAGTCTTTAATGGGGTTCCTTCTTGGAATTATACAAAAGTTCTGGGATCTTATGGACCCCACAATACAAGGAAAGTCCCTCTGATCATCAGTCTGTACTTAAAAACACTGAGCTGCTGCATCAACTAAGAATGGTGGGCTATCCATAGGAGAAACCCTGAATAATTTCAGCCAAGACCAGGAGAATTTGCTTAGGGTCCAGCCTCCCTGAGCGTATCCAGCAGCCTCCTCCTGAGTTTTGCCAGGGTGTTGACAGGGAACTGGACATAGTCCCAAAAGAATGTGGGCACTAATGGGCCTCTACCTCCTTCCGGTCAGGAGAAACTGCCTAGCTAAGCCACACCACTTCTCAAATGCACTTCCCTTCCTCACTCCCTCACCTTTTCCCTCCTGGAGTCCTACCAAAATATTCTCAAGGGTGAGACCTTTAAGGAAACAGAGAGAAACAAGTGTGCTTTGGGGAGTTTCTTCCCTTGGCCAGTTAACACAAACCTGTCTCAAAGCCCTGCTACTTTTGTGTCCGTGATGCTTGGGGGAACAGGGACAGTAATGCAGGGAGAGAAGAGCACGCATTGACCTCAACATGTGATTGTGCCACCGTTGCAGTGGAAAGAACAGTGCAGTGCTAAATAGGAGACCTGGGCCCCAGTCTCTACTCTGGGCCCAAGTGTCTTCATCAGTAAAACTGTTTAGAAAGAACGCTGTGGGGTGGGGATGGGAGGATTCCACCTAGTTGAAAACTAGATATAGAGGCCTCAGCAAATCCCCTAGCAAAATGCCCCAGTCAGACCCATTCCTACCTGGACAGTAAGGTTGGGAAACACAGGGGAATGGCGGTTAATATGTGTTGTAGGCATCCAGGTGCAGATCTGGGCATTTCCAGCCTGGCTCCATGATCATGCAAGGCGGGGGGTCCGGGCACAGATGGTGGTACAATAGGGGGGTTGGTTAAGAAGTAGCAGAGGATTCCTAAAGTCACATTTTAGTATCCGGGACAAGGGTTTTTAACCGGGGTCCACAAACCATAGACTGTACACTGGAATTCAGAGGTCCATGAATTTGGATTGGAAAATATTACAACTTTTAAAGGCAGCAAACTATAGTTGCATTAGCAGGGCCAGTAGAAAGCAGTGCTTTTCATTTCCCTTTATAGTTGCTGCAGATATCTTGAAACATCGTTTAAACTCATTTCTACTTCAAGTTTGCAGTAGTTTGTTGGGCTCACCCCCTCGATCTTGTTATTTAATGTGTTAATAAAGAAACCCATGTACACACAACATCACACATTTAAATATTTTCACAACTGTATTTCAACATAACTAGCTTCCTTTGTTATCCTGTGTATTTTATTTTATGCATAGGAAAATATTTTGAGAAGGGATCCATGGCACAAAAAAGGTCAGGAGCCCCCAGACGGGGCGGGGTGGGGGGGCCTTGTTGACACTCTGGCCCAGAGTGAGCACGGCTGCCCCGCTGAGCACAGGCTCCCACAGGAGGAACGAGGTCAGAATCCCACCAGGCACTGCTCCTGCTCCAGGAAATCTTGGGGTAGGGGTGTGAGGCATGACAGCGACATCTTCTTTAGCTTGGTAGAGTAGCCTTGGGCCTCTGCTGCCCATTGTGAATAAGGGGAAAATCACCAGCCTCTTACCTTAAATCACAGGGGGTTTAGGGAGAATGAGGACAGAAAATGTGGGGAAAAGAGGAAGAGATTCCTCCCTCCCCAGCTGTGGTTGTATCTCGGCTCAGGGACATGACTGTCCCACACCCTCCTGGAGAACAGAAGCTATTTCAATGTGCCAGGTGAAAGCTGAGCCAAGCCCTCTTTCAAGCAAGCCTCCACCCTTGCAGGCACTGGGACATCTGTGCACACCGGGCTCTCCTTGCAAGGGCAGAGATGGAGGAACTTTCCACGTGCTGCCCCTCACTGGGAGCAGTGCCACCCCCATTTCATACCAGGCTAGCCCTGCCCCAAGTGACACAAATTGCCAGGCCCCAGCGATAGGCCCAGGCTGCCTCAGGAGAGGAGCTGTGCCTTTGTGCAAAGACACCCTTCATTTCACAAAGGAGGGAATCGAGGGCACAGTTGCTATTACTGACCTCTCTCCAGTTCCTGAGTCTGGCTTCCTTATCTCTGTCAAGACCTTTTGAGCTGCCCCACTGGCCACAGGGCAAAGCTCAACCCTGTCCACCAAGGGCCAGGGGCAAAAGACCTGCAGGCCAACTGTGAGAGTAACTGAGCCCAGAACCCCAAGCTCAGCCCCTTCCCCCCACCCAGCCTGAGAATGGACTCATTTCCTGTCACTCTGGCCAGGTACCCACAGGGTAAGGCAGAACCCACGAACCCCTTCACACTGCTCAGCACCTTCACCTCCCTCTGGAGAAACTTCCTAAGTTTGAGATAATTGTAGAGAAGGGGCTGAGGTGACACACAGAAGTTTAACTCTGGGTGGGGGATGGACTGGAGGACACTGAGGGATGATAGGGAGAGGCCTGGGAGTCTGAGAGCCTGAGATTTTCAGGGGAAAAACTCTAAGGTACAGGCCAAGCCACCCACTTCTGCTTCCTGCTGGGTTCTCTGCTGCCCTGGATACCTTGCTGGTCTGATCTGGGCAGAGAAACGACCAACAGGCCCCTGGGACATCATTCATTCATAGATGTTTGTTCCAATCAGGGGCTCACAGTGGGCAACGGGGAGGGGAAGCAGAACCATACACACTGTAAATGCTGTTCATAGAGGGCCAGGGGCAGAGGGAGGAAGCTGCCCATTCTCTGATGGAGGGTGATGGAGAATGACTTCCTGGAGGGAGGCCTGAGGCAAAGTCTTGAGGGAATAAGAAGGAGAAAGAGGGAGGGCCTTCTCTGCAGAGGCTTTGAAAGAAGCCCAAGCTCCAGGCCTGCTTGGGGAGAAGCAGTTTTGGGACCTGCATACTGGGCTGCACTAGGCAAAGAGGCTTCTGTGTGTGCTGGCCGTCAGGGGAAAGGGGGTCCTGCAGTTAAGCACATTTGGCAAGTTCTGGATTAAACAATGATGTTGAACAGTTCTCCTCACTGTAGGACTTGTCAGAACCTTTAACCTGTTACTGAGCCTCATGGGGTATCCCAGGGCTGGTGTTCCTTGGCAGGCCATGCTGGCATAAGGAAAACGGGAGGCAGTAGGAGCAGATGAGGTTAGAGAATACAGGGGACTTTGAATACCAGGCCAAGAAGGCTAGACTTTCCTTGGGGCTATTGAGGAGTCTCAGAAGGCAAATTCACTGAAGGATTTAGACTAAGGTGACTGGTGGCAGTTTAGTCACCAGCAAGGTCAGAGCCCCTCCCTCGATCCACTCCTCCCTCCTGGATAGGAGGGCCACTCCTTGGGAGAGAAAACAGGATCCTTGGACACGGGCAGCAGTGAAGAAGCTCAGAGACAGGCTAGAAGGGCGAGGAGGCTGGCAACCCTTGATTCCAAGCTTGGGTTGACAGCCTTTGGCACAGTGTTCGAGGCTGCTGTGGTTCAAATCCTGACTTTACCACTTTCTCACCATGGAGCCTCAAGTATCTCCTCATGGAGCATGGAGTATCTCTCTGGAGCCTCAAGCTTTTTCTTCTTCTTTTTTAAAATAGACATTATTTTTTAGCACAGGTTTAGGTTTACAGAAAAATTGTGCCAAAAGTACAGAAGGTTCCATATACTCTCTCCCTCCCACCGCCATGGTTTCCCCTAATATTAAATATTAACATCTTACATTAATGTGGTACATTTATTACAATTGATGAACCGATACTGGTACATTATTATTAAAGAAAGTCCATAGTTTACTTGAGGGTTCACTGTGTTGTACAGTTCCACTAGTTGTGACAAATGCATAGTGTCGTGTATCCACCATGACATCATTCAAAATAGTTTCACTGCCCTAAAAATGCCCTGACTGAGCCTTAGTTTTAACATCTCTAAAATGAGAGTGTGAAAGTCATCTAAAGCCCCTCAGTCTCCCATTGTAGTTTTCTAATTTAGGCCTTTTGACAAGTTAAGTGGTACTGAAATCAACTAAATGTTTCTCTAAATGTGGTCAGATATCCATCAGAATCACTGGGCTTGGGTTGAGGTGAAGGGGTCCTCATTCAAACGTTCTAGGGTTTCAACCCCAGACCTGCTAAATCAAAACCCCAGGGGCTGGGCCCAGGAATCTGCATATTAACCAGGCCCTGGTGCATAGGGAAGTTTGAGACCTGAACAGAGTTTTCAAAACTGAACAGAAGGATCCAATCCATTGTCAGGTTAAAGCTCAGGAGAGATGTACAATTCCCAAAAGGGGGAAGGAGTAGAACCGTTTTCCTGGAAAAAGCCCATTTCTGCCTTTTGCACCTCCCAGTCAACAAGCCTGCTGTTTCATATCTTGATTGCTGATCACTCACCCAAAATAACCTGCATGCAATGTCTCACCAGCTGCAGCTCTCTGCAACTCCTTTAATTTAGCAGCCAAACACGTTTGGCTCCGCAACAAAGGGGCTCTGGGATGGGGCCCCTCCCTCATGGCCATCTGTAGTGGGTTGAAAAATGTGCCCCCAAAATTCATGTCCACCCAGAACCTCAGAATGTGACTTTATTTGAAAATGAGATATTTGCAGATGTAATTACTAAGGATTAAGATGAGATCACACTGGATTAGGGTGGGTCCTAAATTCAGTAACTGATGTTCTTATAAGATCAGCCAAAGACAGAAATACACAGAGCAGAGAAGGCCATGTGAAGACAGAGGCAGAGATAGGGGTGATGCAGCTATAAGCCAAAGAACACCAAAGATTCCAGGAGCTACCAGAAGCTAAAAAGAGGCCAGGAGGGATTCTTCCCTAGAACCTTCAAAAGGGAACATGGACCTGCCAACACCTTGATTTCAGACTACCAGCCTCCAGAACTGTGAGAATAAATTTCTATCATTTTAAGCCACACAGTTTGTGATAATTCGTTACCGCAGCCCTAGCAAACTAATACACCATCACTGCCGTAGACTCCTGCCCCAGTTCAGCCCCACTACAGCCATTCAGGTAAGGACCCCACACACAGGCGATTCTCCAGATGGGTGCTTTAATATGGCCAGTTATGATCATAGCGATTTTCTCCCAACCAACACCTCTGAATTCTGCATCTACTAGGCCTGTTTCCTACACAAGGACAAGGGTCCTCTGTCCTCTACTTGGAAGGCTATAATCCAAGACAGGCTAAAACTTCAATAAATAAATATTGGTCCCAGGGGCAGTGCCTGGCAGGTGGTACCACGTGGCCATTCCTGGGCTCAGCCGAGGGTCGGGCTAGACGGGTCACTGCAGCTTCATGCCACTCCGGCGCCGAGAGTCCTTCCGGGCAATGGGGCTGAAGTTCACAATCTCCTTGTAAATGTGCTCTGAGAAAGACAGGGTGGTTCAAGGGGTAGGGGTGCTGAGGGCAAGAGAGAGCCCCCCTCTCCCAACAGACATAGTGTGGAGCAGGAAGTCAGCTCAGCGCAGGGAGAAAGAAGTGCACACAGGAGACAATATTTGCTCAGAGAGAAAGAGGTGATAGTCTCCAGGAGGGTGTTGGGACCGGCTGAGGGCAGGCAGGAAAACGAAGCAGGCAGAGGAGAGGGATGCTGCAGGCAGAGAGAGGAAGCAGCCCAAGGCCCCGAGCCCTTACGCTTCCATTCATCCACTGTGAGTTTCTCATGTTCTAAGAAATCATCAAATGTCTGCTGGGCCTCTGTTTCCTCCTCAGGGTCCCGGCAGGATTCAAAGAAGGGGTGGGTGAGGGCCTGAGAGGGGGTCAGGCGCTTGTCCACGTCCAGCTCCAGCATCTTCTCCAGCAGGTCTGCAGCTGTGGTTACAGAGTGTGAGTCTCACACGCCATGGAGAGCCCGCCCGCTGAGACAGACTGCAGGCCCCAAGACTCACCCTGGGGGCTGGCACGCGGGAAGAGCTGAGAGAAATCCTTCTTGGGGCTTTGTGGCAGGGACTGGATGTAGGATTTGGCCTGGAAGACAGAAAAGCACTGAATCATCCCCCGTTGTCAGCCCCTCAGGGCTTAGGCCATGGGGTATAGAGCAGGGACCCCAGAAAAGCCCCTGAGCAGGGCTGAAGGCTCAGGTCAGAATCCAAAGTGAGATGAAGGCAAGAGCCCTTGCCAGGGCAGAGGGGAGGCGCAGCCTGCAGCCCACCTGGCCCTGGTCAGCCAAGCGCGCAGCCCTGGCCAGCCTGGGCCCATCTGCCACTCACCGCTTTGTCATTCAACTTCTGCACAAACTCAGCGTCCGGCACCCCCGTCACTTTCAGGATCTGGGTCAGCTGGTCCAGGTCTTGGCAGCAGGTTAAGGTTCGGCCGCACTCCCTGTGGGTGGGTCTGAAGCTGCCCTTCCTTCTGCCCCTCCATCAGGCCCACCCAGCACTGTGGACCATCCAGGTTCCAGACACTCACCTCCTCTTGCTTTTAGGAGGGGAGGTTCATCCTTCCGGACTCAGGTCTCTGGAAGGCTTCCTACCTGCCAGGCTGGGTAAAGGGTCCCTCCCCACAAATGCTCCTGCATGTGCCACCTTCCTGGCCTCATCCCACTCAGTCACCTCCATCCATTTCTTTGTCTACTCCCCCCCACACCCTTGCACTCTGAGTTCGGCAGGGAGACCCACATCTTCTCCTTAATCCCTGCGCAGCACACACAGGCGCCCAGTTCAGGCGTGTGGTGCCAAAACGTCAAGTATTTTCTGCATGGTGTTGGAATGACAGGTGACTAGTTTTCGTCACTTTGCTTCCCTGTACATTAAAGTTGTTCCACAGGGAGCATGTATCACCTTCACATTAAGAAAAAAAGGGATTTAAGTAATAAAGTGTTGAAGGAATGAATCCCTGGATGCAGTTTGGCTTTTCCAGCAAAGGATACAGTCTTTCCCCTTGAACAGAGTTTTCCCCGTCAGCATCTCTGCCATGATACAGCCCACAGACCAGATGTCCACTGCAGAGGGAGGGGCAGGAAGTGTCACCTGGACCAGCTGACCAAGACCCGGCAGTCACCAAGAGTCAACCCAGAGTCACCAAGACAGCCTTGAGGAAGCTGTCAGAGAAGACCCCCAGCCCTATCCCCCTCCCCCGGGCAGCTGACCACTGACCAGTTTGGTTGTAGCGCATCCAGCTGAGGATCACCTCAGGGGCCCGGTACCAGCGGGTCACCACATAGCCAGTCATCTCTGCATCTGCATGCCGTGCCAACCCAAAATCCAAAATCTATGACTCGGGGCACATAGGAAAAAGGAGCTCGCTGAAGAGAGGAGGCTCCCCGAGCAGCTTCTGGGGGCTCCTGTGGGAGAGGGGCCCACCCCAACCCCACGCTGACCCTGCCTGGGCCCACTCACCTTCAGCTCACAGTCCTCATTCACAGCGAGGTTGCCTGGCTTCAGGTCCTAGACGAGAGAAGAGATGGAGCACTGGGCAGAGGCAGAGATGGGAGCTGTCCCCACTCGGCTGCCAGCCAGCGTGCGACCTTGGCCAGGCCCCTGCCCCTCTCTCTGGGTTCTGGTCTCCTGTGCAGAATGAGGGTTGGACTAGGTGTCCTCTAGGGCCCATCCGGCTCTAAAATGCTCCTGCCTCTTGGAGCCTGAAACACTCAGCTCAGGGCTTGCTTTGTTGGCAAAATTTTCCCAGAAAGTTCCCCAGAACACAGCAATTCTTCTGAGCAGGTCTTCCTGGGCCAAGCCTAGGTCTGAAAAATCCACTTTCCCTGCTTCCTCCACCTCCTGGAACCCCCTAACCCTAACCCTAGCCCCCAGGGGTGGGCGGGGCCTCTGAGGATGTAGCAGAGAAAGCACTCACCCTGTGGATGACCCCAGCTGAGTGGATGTACTGTGTTGGGGAGAGAGGAAGAAGGGTGAATCCGGTGCCCGGCTTTTGCACCGGGTGTTTCAGGCTGGCTCAGAGATCTCCTCTGCCTTGTCATGGTGTGCTCTCCCAGCCTTCAAGGCCTAGCCTCCCCCAAACCCCAGGTCTCAACACCAAGCCCCCCTCCCCTGCCATCTTGCAGGCTCCCACCCACCTTAAGACCTTTGAGCATCTGATACACCAGGTACTGGATCTTGTCCTCACCAAACTCCATCCCCATGATCTTCTGCAGGTCCGTCTGCATGAAGGGCATCACCAGGTAGCTGCAAGTCATGAGGACTTCTTGAACAGTCCCGAGCCCCACCCAGCTCCAGGTCCGAGCTCAGAGGAGGGCAAGGGGCTGGGCAGAACAGAGGCCTTAGGGATGACCTTCATGTGTAAAAAGAACCAGCCCCACCACAGCCAGCCAGACCCCCATGCAGTGGGCCTCCTGACTCCTGGCTCCCAGCCTGGCCCTGGTGGCTGCCCTGTTGGCAGAGCTCAGGGTAAGTATTTCAGCTGGAGCTGTGCTCAGGGAAAGCAAATGCAGCACTGCTCCCTCTCTTCAAAGGTGCCCTCTGCTTGCCCTCCTCCACGCCCCACAGAAAGCCACTGCTGTGAGTTAGAAACATTTGCCAGTATTTCCTTCTGCTTCTGTACAAATATTTCCTCCCCCAGAGGGTCATGCCCCGCCAACATGGCTCCTCAAACATACAAAAATGTCCTCCTTCCAAGAAGGAAACAATAAAACAGTTTCCAGGAGGGTGAAGAAGGAAGAAGGAGGTAGCTGAGCCAACACACCCTCTTAATGGGATTGCAAAACAGGTTGAAGTCAGCAAAATGTAACTGTTACTCAAGGCAGTAATAGCAAAGTCCAGAACAAAAAAGGATAAAGATTTAGGAAGGAATTTAAAAAAAAAAAAAAAGATGTGGAAGCCATCTCCATGAGCCTGTGACTTTTGAAGTCTCTCCCCACCTGACCGCACCCCCGCTTCCCTCCTCCACCACCCCCCAGCATGGGGACCCTGCTCCATGCACAGTCCCTTACCCCCCTTTGTGTTTCACCTCTGCGTGGACCCTGATTGTTTCTTCTCAGCTGACAAACTTGCTGAAGTCTCACCGTGATACAACCACCTTCCCTAGCTTAACCTTGTTTCTTCAAGTAACCACCCCTTCTCTCTCTTTCCCTCCCGATCAAACTTCTAGAACGAGCGGGCCTCACCTCTTGACCCCCCTGCCTTAACGTCCAGTCCTCTGATAACTTGGCATCTGCTCCCGCCCCACCAGCCCAACACATAACACCCATGGCTCCCTTTCTTTATATTGAAACTTTTGCAAAGCCTGACACTCCCTCAAAATTCTCTGCTGCTTCTACCTCTAGTCAGGCTCTGTCTGTTCATCCTCTTATACCTTTTCTTTAGTGTTGATACCTTTTATTTTTTGGCTGCTCCGGGTCTTAGTCTCGGCACACAGGATCTTCGTTACGGCGCGCGGGATCTTAGTTACGGCATGCGGGCTTAGTTGCAGCATGCATGCTCTTAGTTGTGGCATGCATGCAGGATCTAGTTCCCCGACCAGGGATCGAACCCAGGCCCCCTGCATTGGAAGTGCAGAGTCTTAGCCACTGGACCACCAGGGAAGTCCCTTTAGTGTTGATACCTTAATGAACAGTATCGAATCATGTTCTACACTAGCCTGTCCCTGGGCTTTGGCTATCATCCACCGGTGATTATTCTAGCCCAAATCCACATCCCTAGCCCAGACCTTCCTAAACTCCAGGTTTATTTGCAACTGCTGATTAAACACTGGAATGTTCATAGGCTCTTCAAAAATGAAGTGTCCAAAATGGAGCTCATTATCTTTCTCCCAAGATCTGTTTTTCCTCCACCTTGTATTCTGAGCAGGAACCTGGCATCCCCTGACCTATGCCGCCTCTCCCAGCCACTGCATCCCAAGGCGTACAACATTCTGACAGTCCTGCCTCTCGACGGGTGTCAAGTCTGCTCTCAGGACCCCATCGCCTCTACTTTATTTGGATCAAGGTCGGGGTCTCGAACACTACCCTCCACGTTTCCTACCTCCCAGAGCTGCTCCCTGCTCCTTTCTTGCTGCCGCCAGAGGGTATCCCCAAAATCTGATCTGACCACATCACAGCATCTCCCTGCTCAAAACCTCCATAGACCTGAGGATGCCTGTAGGATCAGTTCTGGTCTCAGCCTAACCAAACCAGCCACTGGCCTCCACTAGCCACACTGCACTTGTCAATACTGCCCAAACGGCCCAGCCTCTTTCAGGCATCATGGCCTTTGCCCATGCAGTTCCTTCTACCTGGGCTGCCTTCAGCCCCTTCTACCTCAGGCAAATGTCAACTTATCCTTCAGGACTGAGTTCAAAGTTTTCTCCTCTGTGAAGCCCGCTGAGGCAGCTTGCAGTTTCTGGCTCTCTATCCAGACCTAGAGTACTGACCACCACTGTCAGTATTCACTACTATCAGCCCACGAGGTCCACTTTAAAGTTCCAATGCTTGGGCTTCCCTGGTGGCGCAGTGGTTAAGAATCTGCCTGCCAATGCAGGGGACACGGGTTCGAGCCCTGGTCCGGGAAGATCCCACATGCCGCAGAGCAACTAAGCCCGTGCGCCACAACTACTGAGCCTGCGCTCTAGAGCCCGCGAGCCACAACTACTGAGCCCACGTGCCACAACTATTGAAGCCCGCGCACCTAGAGCCCGTGCTCCACAACAAGAGAAGCCACCACAATGAGAAGCCCGCGCACCGCAACGAAGAGTAGCCGCTGTTCGCGGCAACAAAGACCCAATGCAGCCAAAACTAAATAAATTTATTTATTTAAAAACAAAGAATTCCCAATGCTAAGCCCAGCAGCTGGCATTATAGGGGAAAAAAACCCATTCAAAATCACTGCATTAAATTGACAACGAAAGCATCCTAACAAAGAGACCTGCAGCTGCATTTGAAATAGGACTGAAAAAAAAAATCCACCTTCCCAAAGCTTCCTACATTTTAGACCAGGTACTGCGCTAGCAAAGCCGTGCATTTAGCAACTAAATTTTCTCGTCTTGTGTGACTCTGACAAACATCCCATCAGCCAGAGGTGGCCAAGGCTTCCTGATCCTCGCTTCATGCTAGGAAGAACCCCAAGGTCCAGATCCACATCTGCGTCCCCAGGAAATGGTGAGGTAGGTTGATGCAAACCCTGGGGGACTGGCAATGATGTCTCTGTGGTGGTAAAGCTGGGTAAAGCAACGCAGATGAGCAGACAGCTGTGTGTCAGGCAAGGTCCATATAAAGCCCCTCCCACTTCTTCCTGCCTGCCTTTCTCTCCACCCTTGGCTGAAAGAATCTCTCCACAGCCCAGAGGCACAGGGACTCCTGGGGCAGGAAGCCCCCCTACCCAGAAGAAAGAATCTGGACCCTCCCCTTACTTGCTCCCCAGTGTCAAGTAAGGCCTGCACATGTCCTGGAACCCAGTGCAGCCTGACTCACAAATCATGAAAGTTGCGCAGAGAAGAGGCTGGGGTGAAGACATCCAGGAGTCCGATGACCTGGGGAGAAGGTTGCCAGTGAGGACTGGGCAGCCGCTGCAGCCCTCTGCTCCCCTCCTCTGGGGCCCCAGGCCTGCACAGGACCACCTGCCCTTTCCTAAAACACCATCTCCAGCAGGAGGCAGGTTCCCAGCCTTCTGGAAAGCAGTAAAAGGAGCAGAGGTGGAAGAGAAATTCCTCTAATTGGGAGGGAGTTTGCAGTGCACAGTGATGGAGAGTCAGGCTGGGGAGAAGGGGAGGTGGACACTCCTGTGCTCACTGACCCCAAGTCTGGTGTTCAGGACAAGCAGCACAAACCCACTCTCAACTCAAGCAGGGAACCACAAGTGGTGAAAGGAATCAAGGAGGGAACAGAGAAGGGGTCTTCTAGCCAGCAGGCTCCCTGCCCTTGACCTTGGGTCTCTCACCACATCCAACCTTACTTGCCAGAGGGCTGGTTCAGAGCTGGGGGCAAGATTACCCTGGCTGGAGGCCATGGGGAGGGGTTTGCTGAAGAGGAATGGGGCTTAAAATGTGAACAATATTTTGAAATCATTATGTTAAATGCTTACTTTCCAATCTAGGTATCCTGCAGAAAAGCCTGGGCTCCAGGCCCGCACTGGGTCATTAGTCTTCCTGGCTGTTTCAATCAGACAGGGTAGTCTAGAGGTCAGGCACTGGGGCCTGGAGCCAGGTTGGCTAGGGTCAAATTCCAGCTCTGCCACTGACTAACCATTTAACCTGTGAGTCTTTCTGTGCCTCAGTTTCCCCATCTGTATATGGGGGTAATAGTACTTATGTGATATTGTGAGGATTAAACAAGTTAGTTTATGCAAAGTTCTTAGAACTGTGCCTGGCACGTAATAAGTGCTCGTAAGTATCTATTATTCTTGTTGTTATTATGTGGAAACAACACTAACCAGGATTCTGGGCACCACCTCTTAGATCTAGAACAACTACGAAGTTCCTCTGTGCCTATTTCCTCATAACAGTGAGACAGTAAGTTTGCACCTCACTGAGTTTGTTCTGCTCCACTGCCAAAAATTCCCTTTGCACCCTTCCTGGGAAGTAGGCAGGGTGGGTCCTGGCACCTGATTTTAATAATTAGGTGAGGAACAAGGATCAAAGGAGCAGGGAGGAGATTCCCCTTCTGCTGGCCCTGTTACGAGTTCCCTGCACCCTCTTGGGCCATCTCCCGTGTGTGACACACACACACACACACACACACACACACACACACACACACACACACACGGAGGGGCCTGGTCAGGACGCTCTGTGGGGCTGCCCTCCACTCCCTGCCTCCCAGAAGCAGCCCCCAGGCCCAGCCTACGTTCTCATGCTGCATGTGTTTCAGCAGCAGCAGCTCACGATAGGCCCGCTTGGCAAAGATCTCAGACTGGAAGGGCCGGCTCAGTTTCTTGATGGCCACCTTCTCCCCTGACCGCTTGTCGATGGCTGAGCTGTAGGGTCAAAGGTAGGTCAGCAGGCAGTGGCTCCCCATCACAACCCTGGGACTCCAGATCCTGGGTGGTAACTTCCAGGCCATCTAGGAAGCCATGGCCATCCTCACCCCAATCCCTCTTGGCCAGCAGTCTAAGCTGGGAGGAACTGATGCCCACCACCTGGAATGTGAGTGAGCAGCTGACAGCACAGTGGAGCTGGGAGAAGGGGGAGAGAGCAGGCAGAATCTGAGAGAGGTGCACTGCCCCTGGGTCAGACACAAGTTAATGCCAACAGGATCCTGAGCAACTTGGCAAGTCACTTCTTGTTTGGGCCTCAGTGTACCCATTTGTAACAATGGGGATTCGCCCGGATGAACTCTGGGGTCCTCTGTAAGGTTCAAGTCCTAGAGAAACAGATCCAGTCCTAATTCAACCCACAGAAACGCCCACCAAGCCAGTAAGAAAAGTGAGATGGCGCCTGGAGTGGCCCTAGGCCAGCCTCCAGAGCCTGAGGCTCCTGCTCCTACTCTGCTTCACTGCCCAACTTGCCGCCTCTTCCCAGCTCGCCACCTCCTCCCAGCTCCAGGCCTCTGCCCTGGAGAGGCACCGCGAAGTTCTTCCAAGCCCGCAGGGCTCTGGGCCTTGGGGTCCTCCATCAAGGTGGTGGGCGCACAGCCTCGAGTGCCAGCAGAAGAGGCTACACCGGAGGCGGGTCCGGGCATTGGCTGGGCCCCGGCTCTTCCGGAGGCTCCAGCCGCGTCCCGGTGCCTGGGCGCCCACCGTAGGTCCACCCCGATGCCCCAGGCACCACCCCCCCGCCCCCCCGCGCCGGCGCACAGGCCCGGGGGTCTCACCACACGGCGCCGTAGGCCCCGCTGCCTACGTGCGTCAGGGACACGTAGGTCTTGGGCAGCTCCCAGGCGGTCTTGTTGACGTCCTGCTTGTAGAAGCCCTTTTTCCAGGTGAGGTTCATCCCGGGCACTCAATCTCGGCGGCCCCAGCGCGATAGCTACGTTCGCGGCCCGCCAGGCTCCCAGCACCCGGCCCCCGCCCACGGTCCCCGCGGTGCCCGCCCCGCGCCGCCCGCTCCTCCCCACCCCGTGCGAGGGCGGGGGCCCCGGCCGGCCAGCCCCGCGTCCCACCTGCCGGCTCGCCCAGGTGCGCCCCGCAGCCACGCCCAGGCCTGCCCGACGGCAAGCTGGGGAGCCCGATTTCCGCCAGCCCCGGGAGTTTGGCGCCCGGACCACAGACCAGCTAGAAGCGGCAGGTGAGCCGCCCTGCAGGGAAGGGGTGCTTCCCGTCGTGTGCTGGGGTGGGGCTGGGGGCCCGATAGACCCGAGGGGCTCCCACGGATGGCGGAGGGCGGGAAGATAGAGCCTCCCAGATTCCTCCAGCGCGGGACTCTGTAGGAAGATCTCCCCGGAGATTCTGAAGACATTTTTGGGAAAAAACAAAGCAAAACAAAACCCCACATCTTTTGATTATGGAAAGTTTCAAACATATACAAAAGTAGACAGACTAGCTCAGTGCTTCTCACATTTGAATGTGCACACGAATCCCCTGGGAATTATACTTTATTAAATACAGATTCTGATTCAGTAGATCTGGGGTGGAGCCAAGATTCTGCATTTCTAACTAGCTCCTAGGCTCCGAAGATCTCTGGACCACACTTTGATAGGGAGGTTCTTTCTAATGACCCTGCATGGCCCCAATCCCACAGCTTCAACAACTACATCAACTCCTAGTCAATTCTGTTTCCTCTACATACTTCCTCCCCCATCATTTTGAAGCAAAACCAAGCATCATATCATTTCATCCATAAATATTTTTTGTATCTCTAAAAGATAAGGATTATTTTAAAAACACAACTACAGTATCATTTTTACACCTAAAATTAATAACAGTAATCCTGTAATAACAACTATCCAGTCTAGGTTCAAATTTCCAGTTTTGAATGTAGTTTTTGCTGGTTTCCTAATGCCTCATGAGGGCAATGACAAGCCAAGGCCTTCTGCCACCTGTGTCTGGTGGCTTGTGCGCCCTGGATAAGATTCTGTGCTCAAATTAAATAACCGAGAACTCCCAGGAACAGGGTCGGGGCGGAGAATGGCTACAAGGGGTCCAGATGCCTGGCCTGGGAAGGGGATTGTGGAAGGGATGGGGACCACTTGCTTCACTTTGTCAACAGTAGAGAAGAAGGAAAGGAACTTGCTCGTGGCCTGCAGAAAGGTGGGGGTCCTCCCTAGAGAGTCTTCTGAACCCAAACCCTATGCCACAGCCCCTCCCACGCAGTCCTGCAGTGTCGGGCACAGCCCAGACCATTGGGGGTTTGGGGGAGGGAGATGCAGGGATCCCACAGAAATGCCCAACAGGCATTGCAGACAGGGAATCTGTCTTACGCATATCTGGCACACAGTAGGATGTGTAAACTATATGGAGAATGAAAGGAAGAGTCAGTCCATTAAAAGTGAAAAAATGTTTATTTAATGAACCCTTGTGTTTGCCACGTACCAGTCATTATTCTGAGTGTTTTACACACACACCTCCCTTAATCCCGGGAAGAGGCCTATGAGTCAGTTGTAGTATTATCCTCATTTTAGAGATGAGGAACCTGAGGTACAGAAAGGTTAAGTAACTCGCCCAAGGTCACACAGCTGGTAAAGGACAGAGCTGAGTTGAAGAAGCTAAGACCATCTGGTTCAAGGCTGTGCATTGTCTCTGGGTTGAGAGGCATTGCTTCTTAAAGGAGATGGCCTGTGTTTCAAATCATCTGCCTCACCCATCGTAAGGACATGTCTACTGATCAAACCATGTCTCCCTCATACATCCTGCCCTAGAAATCTGACGTACTCCCCACCCTCTCCCCTGCCCCACCCCCTACTCCAGCCCTGAGACACTATAGGAGGAAAAGGTGAGGGGCTATGAGCCTGGGAGGGCTGCAGGAGTTTTGGGTCTTGGGGGTCGGTGGCGCCAGTGGAAGGCACTGTGATTCTGAAGTTGGGGCAGGATCCTGGAAGGCAGAGTCTAGGGCTGGACACAGGCAAGAGAGAGTTGTCCGGGAGACTCAGGTTTCCTTCTGGATTGAGGATCCAGTTCTCCAGGGTAGGGATGGGCCTTGAGCCTCTGTGCTGTGTGTCTCGAAAACCAAGTGTGGCAGAGGTGAGCCCAGAAAGGTAAGGAATACCAGGGAAGTGCTCATTGCCCAAGTGGGTGCAATCCTGCAAGGGCACGAGCTGGCCACTCAGGTTGTGGCTCTGAATGCCTCGTAAGCAATGGTCAGGAAGTGACTCAGGCCTCAGACTCTGCTGACGCTGACCCCCACCTCGGGCCTCCGCTGGACCTGTGTTTACTCAGCAGCCAGGCAGCCTTGGAGAGATGGCTTTGGGCGATCCTGTCTGGGAAGTCACGGATGGGAGAGGAAGAGGAGGGGTCACTGAGGACCTTCTGGGTGTCCCCTCCCACAGTCCCGGGGCTCTCTTCTCTTTGAGCTCCGAGGCCCCTCTGCTCTCCTCCTCCCAGACACTGGCCCAGTGTGGTCGGTGTTTGCCCTGTCAATGTCGAGGCAGGGGGTGAGGAAACCAACTTTGGAATGGAGACCTGCATTTCCATCCTGCCTCTGCACTACCAGCTATGTGACCCTCGGCAAAGTTCCTTCCCCTCTCTGAGTTTCAGTGTCCTCCTTGTAAAATGAAAATGATATTAAAACATGATAAGTATATTTAAAGGGTCCTGGGAATGCTTTATTCCAAGTGCAGTAAAACAACAACCCAATGAGGTAGGGACTGTCAATGCCTCCAGCCAAAGATCCCCAGAAACACACCTGTGGGTGAACAAGCTGGGTTTGTCACTCACTGCATTGAGGGGAGAACAAGCACGTGGGAACCGGGGGCGGGGGTGTGTGTGTCTCAGTAAGAGGGTGTTGGAAAGGACTTACTGGAAGGTTTGGGCTTGCGTTAGGCAATTTGGTAGAGGGTATAAGGAAGCTGGACTTTGTTCCAGATGAGGTGCCATCAGGAAGTGGAGGTGATTCTATGATTAGGTGTCTTAAGAAATCTTATCTGGAAGGACGGCCAACTAGGATGAGGAGAGAGCCATAACTGGTAAAGCAGCAGCCTTCACTTAGGGTAGCTAGATGGGAGTGTTTGGTCATGTTTGTGGTTTGGACAATACTCGTGTTTTCTCTGTGTTCAGACATGATTACAGAGTGTCTTGCTTTTGTCTTGATCTGCTGTGGTCACAGATGGCCTTGTCTGCACGCAACAGGAGCACATCAAGATGAGCTGTGCTAGGCCAGCTCCGAGCAATGCCAGGGCCTGGCTCATGGGACTGGGCAGCTCCCAGGTGTCAGGATACCATTATTTCCCTAGTACAGATGGAGAAACTGAGGCCCAGAGGCGTTAAGTTATTTGCCCAAAGTCACGCATGACCAAGAAGGTGGTGGACGTGGTCTTCAAACCTGGTGTCCTGCTCCAGAGTCTATACGCTTAACCACCAGCCAGGCCGCCTGGCGCCCAGCAAGTGCCTGAGAAGTGCCTGTTCTTGTAGTGCTGTCTTCCTAGCGAGCCTGTGAGCCTCTGGAGGGCAGGGACATGGTTTTGGGCTTGCAGACTGACTTCTTAGAAACTGAGACAAAAGCCCCACATGATTATGAGGTTGGGTGTCCATCCTGGCCTCCCAGGCTGCATCTTGACTCAGAAATATGGCAGCTCCTCCGACACTACAGTCCTCGTGGTCCCAAACAGCAGGGCCAGCTACTCAAATTCTCACCATGATTGGCCATGAAGCCTCTACAAAAAGAGAAATCATGACCTGCCTGGGGTCTCGCAAGCATGAAACAGCAAGGGAGCCTGAGAGCTCTGGCCCCAAATCTGAGAGGGTCCCATGCTCCTTAGGGGCTTTTGAAACTCCACAAAACAATCAAAATTGCAAGGAGGTAGGGAGATGCAGAGGGAAGGCCCCCTGCATGTGGGGGCTGCTCTGTGGCTTGTTAAGTTAGTTAGTGAGCCTCAGACAAATTAGTTAGCCTCGCTAAACCTTGGTTTCCTCATCTGTATAATGGGAGTAAGTAACAATACCCACCTCATGGGGCCGTCATGAGGACTAAAAGAGACAACAGAAGTGTCTAATTCAGTGCCTGGCACATAGTAGGTGCTCGCCAGATGCTCCTTCCCCAGTGCTGTCCAGCTTTGCCTCCCTGGCCCAGGTACCCGGCTGCTCTGCCCTTTTGCTGTTCAGTCCCAGCTGCAGAAGCACCTCCCTAGTTAGCTCCAACTCACGTCCAACTCCTTTATCAAGTTTTTTTGCCAAATACCCAGCCCAAGGATTCATACACCCATTCATTCAACATTTACTGTGTGCCAGGGACTGATCTAGATGCTGAGGATGTAGCAGAAATGCAACAGATAGGACTTCCCTGGCAGTCCAGTGGTTAGGGCTCTGCGCTTCCATTGAAGGGGGCCCAGGTTCGATCCCTGGGCGGGGAAATAAGATTCCACGTGCCACACAGCGTGGCCAAAAAAAAAAAAAAAAAAAAAGAAATGCAACAGATAATAATCCCTACCGGGTGGACCTGACATTCTGGTGGGGGAGGCAGATGAAAGACCAGTGAACAAATATACAGTATTGGGTTGAACCATATGACATTGCTGATATTTGACAATTTTATATGGCTCAGTCAAATGTAATACCAGGTAACAGTTAAGTGCTGTGAAGAAAATACTGCCAAGTAAGGAAATAAAGAAGGACTGTGAGTACCGTTTTTAGATGTGGGAGGAGTGGGAGAGGCAGAGAAGGTCTGTATGAGGAGGTGACATTGGAGCAGCACCTGAATGAGCAAGGGAGTGAGCCCGGCAGATCTCTGGGGGAGGAGCAGGTGCCTGCCTTCCAAACGTTTCCACTCTGTTCCCACATCAGACCTGCCCTCCAGCCTCATTCCTCCTGTGCCACACCCTCTCCCCACTCCAAAAGTCTCTGGTAAGTCCTCCAGCTCAGCACACCTGGGGCCAGCTTACTGGCCGCTGGCTTACTGGGCCATCTTCCCGCAGTACCTCTTCCCCTTCTAGGGAACTCAGGGCCAGAACAGAACATCCATCCCAAGAACGGAACATCAGACATGCCCTGCTCACAGGCGCCCCTCCACTGCAGAGCTGTTCTCTCAGCCTCCCCACCCCTTGCCTTGACCCGGTCCTCTCTCCCTGCCTCAGCACTAGCACCCCCTGGTGGAGGATGGGGGTAGGGACAGCTCTGCTAGAGGGGCAGCTCCCCGCACAGCCTTCTTGGGACCCAGAAAGCACACCTCCCCTCTTCACACCTACACCACGCTGTCCTTCACGCCCCCTCTCCTCCACCAAAGAGCCACCTCCCTTCACCCAGCCTACTGGACGGACCCTCCTGTCCTTGACCCAGTCCTGTGAAGACGTGGCCTGGGGTCCGTCTGGTGGAATATTCCAGCAATGTCGAGGCCTCCGCTCCCTCTGATCTCTGCATTGTCCTTTGTAGCATTCACCACACTTTTAATTAATCTGCATTGTCCTCTGTGAGGTGTCCGTCTCCACAAATGGAAAGATGGCTCCATGAGGGCAAGGACAGTGTCTTGGTCACTGCTGAGCCCCCAGCACCATGCTGGCCCACAGTAGGTGCTCAGTAAAGACTTAGTGAAGGAATGAACCAAAGATTTCTGTGTCTCTTGTGGGTACAAGAGGCAGTGAGGGGATGTGGTTTGAGGACCCAAACGGTGGACCTGAGGGAGCAGCAGTAGGGGAAGGTGCTTGGCATCCGTCTACTGTGAGGCGTCTGGGGTGCGGCCTCTGTCAGTTGGGCACCTTCTGTCCTGGAAATTTGGCTTTCACTGTTCTCTCCTTGTTTCCTGAGGCAAGGCCCATGCATGTTATGCTGTGTGTGCAAGGCTGGACCTCTGTGTGGTGGTAAAAAGCTCTTGATTAAAAACCAGGGTGCACAACCCGAACTTGGGGACCTCTTTTCTCCCCAAGAATTTGCACCAAACCTGATTCCAAAGCAGGCCTCTCCCTGTCTACGGCCCTCACTGCTCCCACTGAGGTTCTAGATAAGACAGACCCTCCACCCTTTGGAATTGCCCTTCCTTCCTGGTCTTTAAAGTTGGGCTCTAAACTCACCTCTTCAAAGAGGTGTTCCCGAGTGAACCGCAGACCTGCTCACCCCAGGACCCCTGTACATACCCTGCCAACCCGATGACCCCAGCTGCTCCCCACCACGCACCCCCAGGCTTTGTGACATCCACGTTCTTGGGTGGGCTCGTACTCTCCTGAGCCAGTGGAGAGTAGCCGAGGACTGGGAAGCAGAGCTGGGTTTGAATCTCATGCCAACACATAGAGCTGTGTGACCTTGAGCAGGTGAGTGCATGTCTCTGAGCTTCCTCATCAGTACAACAGGAGAGTGACACCCACCTGGCAGGAGGATTTAATGAGACTGTGGATTGCAAGGTTGCAGGCCTTGTGCGTGGTGCTCCCTTCCGTCCTTCAGGACTGCCATATGTCCCTCCTCTGAGAGTCCTCCCTGACCCATCACAAGCCATGCCCCACCTGCCTTTCCCGGCCTCAGTTTCCTTCAAGCCTTTATTTATTTTATATATACCCTGCTATGTGTCAGGCCTCCGAGGGTAGGCGTTTTGTCTATTTTGTTTGTTGCTGAATCCCAAGTTCCTAGAGCTATGCCTGGCATACATTGACTGACTGAATGGCAGGTACGTAGTAGGGGCTTTATAAACAGGAGCTGCTGTTATTACCATACATCTCTGTCTTATTTGTTTGCAACTGATAGGTTGGCCAAACTCACCTTTATGCCTGGGAGGCAGTCCTGGCTTGAAAGACCTTACGAACAAACTTCGGTAATAGGGTCGCTGTGCTGCCTGGGCTCCTGTGTGACCTGCCCCAGGAAGAGGAGGCTGTGTACCCGGAGGACACCTCAACAGCCTGCTCTTCCAGGGCAGAGGCCACTGGGTCTGCCTGCTCCAGCCTTTCTATGTAAACATCCAACGCTGGGACACATGGGTCATCCCCACAACACTTGTCAGGGTCAAAGAAGTCCAGACAAGACTAGTAGGGATGATTCCAACTCTGCCTCTAACTTGCTGTGTGACCTTAAGTAAGTCACACTGCCTCTCTGAATACTTAGTTTTCTATTTTATGTATCTAACAAATATTGACAGAGCACTAATTACTTGCCAAAAATCGTTCAAAGAGCTTATGTACATGTAACTCATTTCTCTCAAGAACCCTATGAAATGGGTTAATAATACCCTTCATTTTACATATGACAACCATGAGGCACAGAGAGGTGAAGTGACTTGCTCAAGGTCACACAGCTAGTAAATAAATAGCAGAGCCAGGATTCAAGCCCAGGAGTCTCGCTGCAGTCAGTGCTGGTAACCACTATGCTCAGTTGCACTGGATGGTGCCTGTGAAGGGCCAGCCTTTACCTGTTTGGAATCTGAATTTATTCTCCTGATGGTGCCTCCATTATTTGGCAGACACTCATTTTCCTAAAGGCTCCATTTGGCTTCCCTAAACAAGAATCTCCCGGGAGTTCCCTGGCAGTCCAGTGGTTAGGACTCCACGCTTCCACTGCAGGGGGCACAGGTTCGATCCCTGGTCGGGGAACTAAGATCCCACCTGCTGTGCAGTGTGGCTAAAAAAAAAAAAAATCTCCTTTCCTGCCGTTCTTCAAATCTAATAACTGAATCCCCGTGACTTCCAGCAGGAAACAGCCAGTGGTATGTGGGACAACCAGCGCTGGGGGATGCCTAGTGTTTGTCGATCTCTGTGGTATAAGTACCCCCACCATGGCCAAGTTCACGCTACCAACCTGACATCAGTGAACACAGAATTGAGAAGAGGTACATAAAATCAGCCCCCAAGAACCACCACGAGCAGCTCCAGTGCACCCCTGTCAGCGCAAGCAAAGGTGTGGCAACAGGGATGATGAAGGGACTCCTCAGGTACAAACCACCAGCTGGTCCTCCTGGCCCTGCCTCACAGGCCCTGTCAGGCCTCCCCTCCCTCACACTTCCCTGAGGCCGCCCTTCCTAACATGCAGGGGGCTGGGGCTCCAGCTCTGGTCACCTGGAGAGGGTGCACCAGTTGGGCAGCTTGAGAGCCAGGCTGAGCAGGTGTGACAGGTGAACCAGCTGTGACTAATCTTCCTGGTTAGAGCAGCATTGCCTCCTCGTCACTCCCCACCCTGTTAGCTCCCAGTTGCCTCCGGGATAAAGTTTAAACTTCTTAGCCTGTTGGACAAGGATTGCCCCCATCTGGGCCCTGCCTTGCTAATCAGATCCTCCACGGCATCTGTGCACAAACGACCTCTATTCTAACCATCTCACAAACATGCCTTACTCACCTCTGTCACCACACCTTTGCTTGAGCTGTTGCCCGCCTGGAATGCCATTTCTCTGCTTTGCCAAAGATGGGGCGGACCCTCATGCCTCAAGACCTGGCTCTGTAGCACTTCCTGGGGCTGGCTTTGCCAGGCTGCTCCTGCCCACGGGCGCTCTCCCTCCTCTGACTCCTGTAGGATCATGGCTCAGCAGGCCTAGACTTGAACTGTCAGTTAACTTTCAAATAAAACTAAACTGTAAGTTTCTTGAGGGCATGAGTGTCTTAGTTTTCTCTGTCCTCTGTACATACTCAGCAATGTGTTGTAAAGCCTTAATCCATTCCACCAAATTTTGCTGAGCACCTATCAAGACATGGAGGAGACGTGGATGGATGTCATGTACCCTGTCCTCAGGAAGCTCATACCCTAGTGAGGGAGGCAGAGCAAACAAGGAAATGACAACACACTGTCACCTGCAGGTAGGAGCGTAAATTGGTACCAGCTGTTAGAACTGGTTGGCAATTTGCTATCAAAATGGTGAAAATGTGCACCTCATTTCTCCTGATAATTCCATTATGGACGGATTTAGTCTACATAAAGCAGGCAAGGGGGCACACACTATCACTGTATTGTTTATCTTCTATATCAATAAATAGACATTTCCAGCATCGTGAGAAAAGAATAAAGAGAAAAAAATGCCTGGATGGATTGTTCCAGATTTGGAAAGTTGGTGCATATTATTCCCATATGTGCTTTTTACTTGTGCTATATATGCATGTATCTATAAAAATATCAAGCTAGATAATTCTGCAATTTCCTTTTTCACTCAAGATTGTTGGCGAGATCCACCCATGTTGATTTAATCTAGCTTAGACTTCTCAGCCTTGGCACCAGTGACATTTACATTTGGGGCCCAATAATTCTTTGTGTGGCGGGGGTGAGGGGCTGTCCTGTGCATCAGAGCAGCATCCCTGGCCTCTGCCCACTAGATGCCAGTAGCTCACCCTCCACTCCCCAGCTGTGACAAACAGAAATGTCTCCAGACATTGCCAGTTGTCCCTGGGACACAGACGAAATCTGGGGTGGGGTCGGGTAGCAAGGGAGGGCAGAAGGCAAAGTCATGCTAGTTCATTTGTTCTCACTGCTGTGTACTATTTCGTCACAAGAATGCACTACAATTTATTTTTCTATTCTGTTTTTTGGCCGTGTCGTGGGGCTTGCAGGATCTTGGTTCCCCAACCAGAAATCGAACCCATGCCCCCTGCAGTGGAAGCACAGAGTCCAAACCACTGGACCACTAGGGAATTCCCTTTCCTATTCTCCTATTGATGGACTTTGAAGTTTGTGCCAGGCTTTTTTTTTTTTTTCTCTGCTATTACAGATAATGCTGAGTGAAAAGTCCCCATACTCATTTCCTTGAGCCCATATGGGAAAGTTTTTCTAGAATAATTACCTAGAAGTAGAACACAGGGTCATAGGGATGTGTAGCTTCCACTTTTACTAAATCCTGCCAAACTGCTTCCAGTGTATGAAAGTTTTACAATTTTTATGTAGTCAAAATCACTAGCCTTTCCCTTGTGGCTTCTGGGCTTTGTGACATGCTTCAAACGCCTTTCTCCATTTAAATCTTTGATTTGCCTGGAAGTGACTATAGCTAAAGGGAGGAAAGGAGGTGTCCAGTTGTTTCAATACCATTTATTGACGCAGATGACTGAATTATATGCATCTGTGTTTATAAAAGTTATATATTTTTACAGATTTAGGAAATTTTTTAGGAGTTACACCAACCTGCCAACAGCTATTATTTCCAGGTAGTGGGGTAATAGATGTTACCTAGCTACATTCAAAAATTTTCAGCAATAAACATGTTTTACATGTGTCGTGAAAGAATAATAATATGTAGTTAGAAAAAGTACATGGTAGGTGCTTTGACACTAGTCAGCTTGGTGCAAGTTACAGAAACACGTGGAGTGGCTACCTGACTCCCATGGAGGCTGGGGAGAGGCTGGGTGGGGTGTGGAGCAGGGTGGGACTTGTCAGGGGAGAGAACAGCTTCCAGATGGGGATACTCCCTACCACAAGCACTTTGTCAGCAGCTATTATCACATAGGCAATGCCTCTGTCACCAGGCAGAGCTGTGGGTTCGAGTTGGGTCACGCCTGAGCAATGGTGGGGCTGAAACGGGCCTTCATGCACTGGCACAGACGATGACGTTACACCTCATGACCGGCAACAGACGGCTGCGTCGGCTGCCCTGCAAGCGGAGCCAGCTGATGAGGTCAAGGTAACACCCAGGAGGACACACAGGCCCAGGACTCTGCAAGAAAATCCCACTCCCTGTCTGCTGAGTGCCATGGAGGTGAAATCAAAGGTGCATCTGGCCCAGAAATGGCCACCAGCAAAAGACGCCCAGAGGTTCTGTTCTATGGTGCCAGGGAAATGGTACAGTCATTCCCCATTGGAACATCAGCTCCAGGAGGGCAGGAGTCTAACCTTTATTTTTTTCCCCATGTTCTCAGTGCCTGACACATCAAAGTTACCCAATAGCTCTTTGTGGAATGGCTGAATGAGGGTGCAAGTTACCCTAATGACTTCCAATTCCCCTTCTTTTTCCCTGATATTTCCACTTTAAAGTGGCAGATGGATGGGGAAACAAATTATCTAGATCATGGCCCTTAGCCATCTTCAATAATCTTTTGATTCTTGTTCCAATTCATTAAATTGCTGTGCATCTAACTTGAATTACACGGCAAGATGGAGCCAAGAGAATCAGAAACTAATTCTAACACTTGTCTCTTCTTAAACTGGGAACTTGCACACAGCAAGGTTTCTTAGGGCAGATAATCTTTACATATTTGGTTTCTTTCTTTAGATGGTCTTTGCTATTGCAGACTGTCGATTGTAAAAACAGGAAACAGGACAAGATGATTTGCAAGTGATTAAAAGATGATAGTTATTCACTGACTCAGTCAATAAAGATGAGATGCCTACTGTGTGTCAGGTACCATGCTAGGTGATGGGGACACTGTAGTGCACAGGAGAGTTTGTGCCCTCAAGGACATACAGCCCTGAGCTAACATTTATTGAGCACTTACTGTATGCCAAGGGCTTTACATATCTTGACTCATTTAATCCTCACAATGAGGATTGTCAACCTGTGAGGTAAGTTCAGAGAGAAAAATAATTTGCCCAAGATTATACCACTAGGCGATAGAGAGGCTGGGATTTGAACTCAGGCAGACTGGTTCCAGAGTCTGTGTCCTTAAGCTTCATGTTTTTTTCTCTTGAGCAAGTGATACAGACACCAGGCAATGACAAAGCAATGTGACAAGTGCCACCACTGATTAATGCAGATGAGTACCAAAAATAAAAGCACACAGAAGCCACACCTAATCCAAGCTTGGGGATGCTCAGGGAAGATTTAGAGGGAGTGATAGGGAAAGTTGGCCCAGAGGAGTGAGGCAGGAGAAGGCAGAGGGAATATCACGCACAAAGACCAGGAGACAGAGAAAGCAGTGTGCATTTAGAGCAGTGCCACAGAGAGGGAGAGGAAGTGACGTGAAGCTATGGAGAGAGGAGCTGAAGAGAGGCTGAGGGAGGGAAGAAGGTAGCTGCTGTAGCCCTTTGTTGGCCCGCTTCTCTCCGGAGGGTGGAGGTGCGTTTCTATACCAGATGATAAGGAAGCAGGGGAGGGGGGCTGGAACCTGGGCGAGGCCCAGTGTGTGCTGCACAAGATAAGGCACCAAGTGCCTATCCTACCCATTCTAGTCTCCTTAGTCTCTAATTGATTATATTGTAAGCAATATGACAAATGACACAAATATAATGCAGATTAACTGAAATTATTGCAAATCTTACAAAAGAGTGGATTTGATGAACTTGACAAATAATGCTAGAAAACTGCTCAAATCTCAAGCAAAGCCACTGAAAAATGTGGACCTGGCAGACTCAGAGGATGACAATAAAGGGAGAGGTGATAAGGTGATCACCAAGGTGATCACTTATAAAAAAGAACAATGTAAATATCAAGAGATTGAGGTCCATAGGAAAACAGGAAGATCTGTTTTTATTTATTTTTTTTGCCACCGAGTGGCATGTGGGATCTTAGCTCCCCGACCAGTGATGGAACCTGTGCCCCCTACAGTGGGAGCTCAGACTTTTAACCACTGGACCGCCAGGGAAGTCCCAGATCTCAAATATTTTTGAAAACATTCCCTCTCTGATTATGCTGTAAAAATCAGATGGAAAGAATATTGTAGGATACTAAACATGGTTTCACTCGAAAAACAAACATTTGATTCTTTGTTATAAGAATATTTTTAAAATTACAAGCTTTTATAATTTCATTCGGTTTTCATGATGAAAGTCCCCATCAGACTTCCTCTCTCCCCGAATCCCCACCATATACAATGAAATTCTGGTCCCCGTTTTAAGTGGATTCACTTTTAGGTGAGCTTTTTCTGGTGTCAACCCCCTCCCTGAGCTAAACAAGCCCTTTGCTCTCAGCAGCCTGGGAGGAAGGTTGTGTCACAGTGCTGATTCTGGTATGGGAAGGCAAAATATTTCCTACCATTGTCTGATCCTTACAGGGGCTGATGTATCACATGTCACAACTGGGTCTCTTTTCTCTTACCCCCTTAAGAAGTCACTGAGGACAGAACGAAGACAAGAGCCTGTGCTTGGTTTGCCTTCTATCCCTGCCATCATTCCCAGCTGCCAGCCAGGGACCAGACAGCACAGGACAAAACCCCCAGCTGCACACTCTCAACATCCTCACAGGCTGGGCCTCACAACCCACCCTGGGACCCCTGTCAGTCAGCATTCCAGGGCCACTGAGGAAGGAAGCACACCAACACAGGCCCTGAGAACAGCTGTGAGACCTCGTGACGCTTTAATCTGGTGATGCAATCCAGTAGTTTTGAAGAATATTGTTGTCAAGGGCCATATGACAAGAGTCATCAAATACATTTACTCAAAAGTCTATGAACAATGTACACATACAACCTTCTCCCTACAATTTTAAAATAAAAGCATAACTTTCTACAGATAGTCTTGGAAAGTCAAAGCTGAAAAGAACTCAAGCATATTTAAACAAACTTCATGTTTCAGATGAGGAATCTGAAATCCTAGGCCAGGGGTCGGCAAACTTTTTCTGTAAAGGGTCAGAGAGTAAATAGTTTAGACTTTGTAGGCCATATGGTCTCTGTCGTAACTATTCAACTCTGTTGTAGCACAAAAGCAGTCACAGACAATACATAAACAACGTGTGGTTGTGTTCTGATACAACTTTTATTTATGGGCACTGAAATTTGAGTTTTACATTATTTTTCACATGCTACAAAAATACTGTTCTTCTTTTGACTTCAAGCATTTAAAAAGGTAAAAACCACTTTTAGTGGGCTACACAAACAGGTGGTAGACTGGATTTGGTCCCTGGGCCATAGTGTGCTGACCCCTGTCCTAGGACACTCTGACACCCAAGTGTAGCCTGTAGTGTTATACCTTGTTTATTTGCTCTTTGCTTTGGCCATCCACATCAAAGACTCTGACCTGCTTAACCATAAAATGTACAAGCAAGGAGCTCTATAAATGTTTTCTACATTTTAGGAGTAATATTAAGATCTGTCAGAAACATATGCCAGGCCACAGCTGAAAGACAATTGATATAATGCTATATTGTGTATTAAATAAAAACAAGAGAAAAATATAATAAATTTGAGAAACTCACTAAATTTGAAAAATAGGCTTTATTTTAACCAGTGGTATTGTATGACATCCTATATGGCATAACTGAATACAGCCAAGTTCATGAGTACAAATAAAATAGAATTTTCCCTCATTCTCTCTTTCGTTTTCTGTTCAGAGAAATCAGGAGATGGGAGCATTATGCTCAGAAACCAAGGAGCTCTTCCGCAGGCAGGCTCCAGCTGAGTCCAGGCTCCTGGCGCATTCAGCCTCTTAACACGTATACGGTCTCATGTGCAAAGACCTTTATGAAAAAAATATTCAGAGCAGTATTTCTGTAGGAAATCACACTAGCATTTACAACAAAACATGGCTGATAAAATTCATCCTGCTGTGGATCACGAGGATTTGAACTGCATATAAAGGAGATGAGGCCTCTGCGTTCATTTTCCTTTAAAGAGGGGGCGAATTCCGGGTGACTCCCGGGTGAGGTGTGATCACCATCAGCTGCCTCCTTCCTTCTCGCTCCAGTTCACTTGGGGGTCCTACCCTGTCCCTCTGGAGTGCAGGTATCACTGCACTGTGACAGAGAAATGGAAACACCTTGGCCCCAATACAAGATTCTGTCACACAGCCAACACTGGAAGTGGCTCTACGCTTTCTTCTTTCACAAAAGGTTTAAATATATGGGCCCTTATGTAGCACAAGATGCCTGAAATTCAGAAAATTATGAAAACAACTCTTCTCCACCCCTGAGGATATTTCATCTTTATAAAGTTGAAAATACAAAATATTAAAATAATTTGCCCTTTCTCCCCATCAAAAGGAATCATATTCTCAATGGATTCCTACAATATAGAAAATTCTGAAACAAAATTTATTTCTCCACAAACCAAGACCAAGAAGTCAATGTTAAGCTGCCAAGAAGACCCTTTTCCAAAGAAGGGTGGAAAAGACACCTCATTACTTTTCTTTTTAAAAAATAACCATATTTAGACAAAGATAGCAAAAGGAGTTTCTGGCCTCATGAGCTTTTATTTTTCACTTTGATTTTCAGCATTTCTTAGCATTGGTTATTGGGAGTGAAGAGAATGACTTGTTCTCCAAAGTCTGAGATATTCCTGGGACAAGCCCTGATCTTTCCTGGTTGACGGCTCCCCAAAAATAGTCTGTTGAAAACCAGATGGCAAGAATGGAAATGCTATACATCCATCTGTTCCATTTCTTCATAGTTTTCACATCAAAAGCACCTGGAGTATCACTTGTGTTCAACACAAAATAGCACTGGGGGCTGAAGAGAGGATGACATCACTTGCCCATAGCATCAGCTGAGGTGACGTGGATTCTGAACTACCCACAAGGTCTTCACTGGCAAACCTGCCTGGCACCAGGGCCTCCCGAAGAGAACAGGACGAGCAACCGTGCATGCTCAAATAGCAAGACGTGCAAAACACATCATCACTCTGCTAGGAATAAAGAGCACGCAGGAAGTACACTGAGAGCAAGAACCAGCTTCTGACTACTGGGGCCAGTACTTAAGAAACCTCTGCACTGAAGGTGGTGGGTATGCAGAGAAATGGCAAAGACACCCGGGTGGGGGTGTGGGCGTGAGGGAGGAAGAGAGAGAAGCACATATACGCACGCTCACACGTGGTGCCTCTGAAGGCTCCCTGGCCACTTCGGATTCACAAGTGGCGGTCCAACAACGTGACTACTTGCCTGGCTCAGAACTTCATCCGCTGCACTCTCCTAACCAACTACACTTTCTTCTCTCCTTTTAAGGCACAGACATATTTATAGTTTCAGGTACAGCTGTTGAGTTCTGAGAATCACACTAAGCAAGTTAATCACAGACTAGTGCACAGAAGCCAGTTGGTCCTTTCTGGCTGATGCATCACTGAGGGACAGCTCCAGGTGTGAAGCAGCCAGAAGGTGTGAGCCTTCTCTCTATGCCACTGTGGGATGCGGTCAAGTCTAACCTCCACCGTCAAGGTGGGGCCACAGGAGAGGTCAAAATGCCAAAAGCATGACTGGGGTCTGGGATGTTTAATATTTTTCACTTTGCATTTAACAAACCCTACAAGATGGCAGCTCTTGCCCGCCTAGCTGACTCTCACGAACAAGAGCAAGCAGAGGCTGCCACAGAGCATCTGTCACTCCACGTAAAGTCACTGTGATAGTTTGCTCATCATCTCTTACCCTCCACAAAGTCAGACACACACAACACACACACACACCCCTTCCACCATGGAGGAAATCTTTGCAACAAGAGGCACTTGAATGATATTTGGAGAGTTCCCATGAAAAGGCCTTCCCCTCACAGTGAAGTGGGATCAACGGAACAGAAACCAGATACTCAAGACTCCATCTCTTCTTGGTCAAGGGGTGGTGGCACAAAGCTGATGACTTCATCGTAGGTCAGGCCTAGAAATTGGGAAGGAAAAGTACGATGTGAGAGTTTAGACTTTTCACTTTGCTGGCAAGCACCCTAACTTCTAAGCTCAAGATCCTTCCTCCCTGTTCAGGCCGCTGGTTCGATGGGCTACTTCAAATAATTGCCTCATTGCTTGTCTGTAATATCCTAATGGAACGTGTGATTACACAGAAGTTCAAGGATACATATAAAAGAACCATTTTTCTTGTTTCTTTCATCATCTAGTGCCTCCTCTTTAAAGCTCTGGAGAAGATGCTCAAGAGTAGTAAAGCAATCCCACACGCTACAGCAACAGATAATCCTGGCTTTTGGGATTTAACTCGAGTTCTGAATTTGTGTTTTATGGAGAGAATATGAGATTGGGCATGGGAGACCTGGGTTCCATTTCTGGCTGCATCCCTAACTATGACTAAGGTAAGAGATACAATATAAACTCTCTTCGCCCCAATTCTATCCATTGTAAAAATTCCCTATTCCCTACTTAGCTCAGAGAGATGGTATAAATGCAGAAATTCTGAGAACCTCAAAGCTCTATGCAGACGTGAGGGGCTGTGCACAAAATCAGACCAGACAGAAGCATCTCAAAGGTCCAGAGTGTCGTCATCTACAACAGACAGTTTCCATCAGAGGAACATACTCATTCTGCATTAGAGACCCTCATTACAAGTTTTAACGAGTTGGATGTAACCAGAAAAAATTCCACCACCCCCCCACACAGCTTTTGGTTAGTGGTTCACCTAGGAAAGATTTTTAAATCTAAGTTCTCAAGCTAGATGTTCATCCTGCTATGACTTACTTTTCCATTCATCTATAAGGAGGTCCCTGCTTTCGAAAGACTGATCGTAAGGATCAGCCACTGGTTCATCATCAGGATCATGGTACTGGGCAAAGTAGGCATGTGCAAGGGCTTGGGCTGCTGTAATTCTCTTATCTGAGTCCAATACAAGCATCTTCTCCAGCAAGTCGACAGCTATCAGTACCACAGATTGGAAGGAAAAAAGAAGAGTTTTTAACACGTTACCAAAAATTTATGCCTTATTAAGCAAACACACAGTTTTGACCCTTCATACCCAAACAAAGAATTCTCCAAAGTATCTGATCTAGGACATATTACTCCTTTCTTCCTTTAAACATATACGTGTGTGTGCATGCTTGCATGCGTGTATGGATGGGTGCGTGGATTTTGTATTTTTTAAGAATATATCACTGGGACTTCCCTGGTGGCGCAGTGGTTAAGAATCCACCTGCCACTGCAGGGGACACGGGTTCGAGCCCTGGTCCAGGAAGATCCCACATGCCACGGAGCAACTAAGCCCGTGCGCCAAAACTACTGAGCCTGCGCTCTAGAGCCCTCGAGCCACAACTACTGAAGCCCGCGTGCCTAGAACCCGTGCTCCGCAACGAGAGAAGCCACCGCAATGAGAAGCCCGTGCGCTGCAACTAGAGAAAGCCCGCGCATGGCAATGAAGACCCAGCGCAGCCAAAAATAAATAAATAAATTAATTAAAAAACAAAAACCAAAAAAAACTAGAGAAGAATATATTACTAAAGAAGAATTTTAAAAAGTAACAGATTGTGTTTGAACAAGCTTTTGTGGAATGTCAGTGTCAAACTGCTACCACTACGGTCAAAATGTCAGAATGAAAGCCCATAACTAAAGTAATCTACAAGAGGTAAGTAGGGCCGGTTTCTTACTGTTTTGTCCTTTCTGTTTATTACTAACATAAGGCAAGTGAATATTCATCTAATGGATCTAATGAACAAATTGAGGATTTTTTATGGGTGTGGGGATGAGACATGGTATTTGGATAAAATCATTATGAGCAGTTTCAGTATACAAAATAATAGGACAGTGAATAGTCATATGCCCACCACCAACAATTAACCTTCTGTATTTCTTTATCTATATATACATATATTTTTCACCGAACCATTTTAAAATAAAATTACAGACATGAAACTTTACCTCTAAATATTTCAGCATACAGATAGCTTCCTATACAATCATACAACTGTTATTACATATGACAAATATATAATTCCCAAATATCATCTAAAATCCAGTACATGTTAAAATTTCTTCAGTTACCCTAAAGTTGTTTTTTATACCTAGTTTGTTCAAACCAGGGTCCAATTAAGGGCCATGCTTTGCATTAGATTGAGTTTCCTTAGTCTCGAAATAATCCCCCCACTTCTAACCCCTATCTTTTCCTAACTTTGACCTGAAAATACCCACCCCCAGTTGTCTTGTGCTATCATGTACCTACACCCTTGTTTTCCTCTATTCCTTGTATTTCCTGAACCCTGTTAGATCTGAAAATTTGGTAAGAATTGGGTTATAAATATTTTTGGAAAGAATATTTCATAGGTGATGCTATGTACTTGATGGTACATTAAAGCCATTTGTCCCATTAATAATGAAGCTAAATTTGATCACTGGGTTAAGATGTTTCTTTTTTGCCCCAAGAAAGTACCCTGTGGGATACACCAGGTAAATATCAGTTTCTTTCACTTACAGCTTTCAGCATCCATTGATTTTTCCTTCCCAGCAACTATTTCATTAGGGGGTCACAAAACAGTGGGTTTTTTTGTTTTCTTTTTTTTTTTTTTATAATTCTTACAAATGAGGATGTTTTGAGTTTCAGAACGGTGGCACTTGGGAGGACAAATAATGACATCTCAACAGTTATCACTTTGGTGTAACAAAGGCATTTGAGGCTTTGCAAATTATTGATGTCTCCTTAAATGTGGAAGGGGGCAGGGATGGGTAGTGAAGGGGAGGACTGTTTCCTGAAGAGATCCATGCTGCATACACTGGAGGATGAAAAAGACCCCTGTCCTGCAGCCTCAATTCCAGAGTAATCCAAAGGAGAAATGTGGGTTTCAGAGGAATACAGGAACAAAGTGAATATTTATGTGTCAAGTTCATAAGTTTACACTTTAAAGCATTGGGAAAATTGCCTAGATATATGTTCTTCTTCTCTACTTAGAAAAAATAACCTTATCAGGTGTTGTTTGGGTCATATGATGAGTCTTTGCCACCCCCAGGGTAAAAAGAACCATGTCCTTATAACCAATACTTTGATAAAAAATAAGATCAAGGTTAAGAAAAAGATTCCTCTAAGATCTTGACAGATACAAATACACACACTCCATCAAAGGGCAATTTAAGTTTTACTTCATGTTTTGAGGATAATGGTGAAACATGAAGTCAGTAATGGACAAAATAGAGCTGTCAATATTTACACTGTTAGTATATTCCTTCTTGGTTAATATGCTGGGCACAAGTTCCTGGTCAGTAACACCATGTTCTGCCTGCAAGAAGAGACTCTTTATATGAGATCACTGGGCAGTGGACAGATAGGTCTGTTTAAATTTTGAGAACTGCAGTGCTGAGCAGCAGATGGCTCAAGCCTCCTTCAACTCACTAGCAGCCTGCAGTACTAAGTGGTATCCAGTTCTTTTGAATGCTTAAATGTCGTGATTCCAGAGAAGGGGGACACCTATCAGGATAGATGTGACCCAAATAAGCTGCTGGGACACACACATATTCCCCTTTCCTCGGAAAAATGAATTAACAAATCTCTTTGAGTCAGCCATCAGGAAGTCAAACAGTGAGCACTGCCATGTCTAAAACGTGAGCTGATATGATGAAAAAACTCATAACAGAATGACAGACAGGGAAGCGACCAGCACACAGCATAATTTCCCAACATCCTACAGTACTTAACAACTCAAAGAGAGCGTCTCACAGACCCTTGAACTAGATAACACAGTATAAACAAATCATACAAAGCCAATCAGAGCATACCAGGGCAGATGCAAACCCAAGCCAACCCCAGCAGAGTTCTGTATACCCCTGATGAGTTTGTGGATTTATTCTTAGATATGAGAGTGATCCAGCTGAGATCTGACATACTCTCCATCTCCAAGGCCGACAGGGACTCATCTATAGCTGCCTAACACTTCAAAGAGTGTGAGCATCTCTGCTATTGTAAGAATTATCACAGTAACACTAAACTGCTCTCAAACAATCACCGTGGATGAAGTACTTAAAAAAGTAAAGCCACTTAGCCTTCACTCCAACTTCTAAAGAGGCTGTCATGGGTGTCAGCTCTCAGAAGGATAAAACTAAACCTGAAGCCCGGCTGCTGGGACCCTTAAGCAGAGGGATGACCAAAACTGAGATTTAAAAACATACTACTAAGTGACTTCCCTGGTGGCGCAGTGGTTAAGAAGAATCTGCCTGCCAATGCAGGGGACACGGGTTCGAGCCCTGGCCCGGGAAGATCCCACATGCTGCGGAGCAACTAAGCCCATGCACCACAACTACTGAGCCTGTGCTCTAGAGCCCATGAGCTGCAACTACTGAGCCCGTGTGCCACAACTACTGAAGCCTGCATGCCTAGAGCCCGTGCTCTGCAACAAGAGAAGCCACCACAATGAGAAGCCCATGCACTGCAACAAAGAGTAGCCCCCGCTCGCCGCAACTAGAGAAAGCACGCACGCAGCAACGAAGACCCAACACAGCCAAAAATAAATAAATAAATAAAATTTAAAAACAACAACAACAAAACATACTATTAAGATACAATCTTCAGAAAAGTAAGAAGGTTGATTGTACTATTATCACAGCATTGCTCCCCTCCTGTCATAGGGAGGTCCTGGTCTGATTTTTCTGTGTCTGTCATTAAATAGCACTGTCCCCTGTCTTCTCCTAGAGTCAGGGAATTAGAGACTGAGGCAATAACACTTTTGGGGACCAAAAAAGTACACATCAGCCCCTGGTTTTAAGGAACAAAGCAACTCTTTATTTTGGCCAAGGCAGTACACATCCTGCAGCTGCCACTGTTACGTCCCTTTGCCAAAGATCCTGGAAGTGATGGTGGCAGGAAGGAATATGGAGCCATTCCTTAAAGTCTGCGGTGGCAAATTAGCTTTGCAAAGAGAGAATGGTTAAGTCTCTAAGGGCAAAAGGAGAAGAGGGGGAGGGAAAAGTACATGAGGACGACGGGACCTGTAGGTAGAGAAGGGCACACTGCAGGAAGCGCCTGGGTGGGTCTACTAACCACCATCTGTGCTTCGGCTGTTTTCTCCCTCAGTGAGGGACACTGCAAAACAACAGCAGTGGGCTTCCCTGGTGGTGCAGTGGTTAAGAATCCGCCTGCCAATGCAGGGGACATGGGTTCGAGCCCTGGTCCGGGAAGATCCCACATGCCGCGGAGCAACTAAGCCCGTGCGCCACAACTACTGAGCCCAAGCGCCACAACTACTGAGGCTGCATGCCGCAACTACTGAAGCCCGCGGGCCTAGAGCTCATGCTCCACAACAAGAGAGGCCACCGCAATGAGAAGCCTGCACTCTGCAACGAAGAGCAGCCCCCGCTCGCTGCAACTAGAGAAAGCCCGCGTGCAGCAACAAAGACCCAACGCAGCCAAAATAAATACAATAAATACACAAATAAATTAAAAAAAAAAAAAAACCCAACAGCAGTGGTGAACGACTCACAGGCTTTTCTCTGTTCCTTTCTTCCTGTATCCCTCAATCTGTTCTCCTAGCATTCCCATTACTTTCTCTCCTTTCTTCACTGTCCCAGCCTATTTCCCCCATCAAATTCTGTGATCATATAAATATATAAGCATGTCATGAGACTGAAAAAAAAAAAAAACCTGACAATACAAACACGGATAATAAATGGCATTATTTACCTCCTTCCAAGATTTAATTAATGGTACGATATTTAGTCAAAAGGAAAAACTCTTCTTCAAATCCCTAACTTATATCATAACCAATATTGAATATATTGATATTGAATCCATTAGATGAGGATATGGTCAACTTACCCAAGGGATTGGCACCGATAAATACATTTGCAAAGTTCATCTTTGGCATCTGGGTCAAAGACTGAATGTAGTTTCTTGCCTGTAAAACAGAGGGTTTTCAAAATGGCTTTGTTCAGTATTGTTGCTGCTCTCAAAGAGTCTGGGTCGTGTCAAAGAACGAGTGTTAACTGACAGGGTCTGCTAGCTTCAGTGTTTATGAATGTCACTGACATTCTTTAAATACTTCTCTCTTACTGCCATCCTAACCTCCTTATTTACGATCAGCACCTTTATTTACTCCTGCTATCTCTCACAGTTAAATTTCAAGTGAACAAAAATGCGAACCAATTAAGTTCCCTTTCATTAGCATTCTGGTCACAGGATCAGAAGGTTAAAAAGATATCTAAGAAGTAGACCTTTCTGAGACAGCCTTCCTAAAAAAGCTGCAGTTGGCATAGGGATTGGTATTCCCAAAGAAAGTCTAGGATCAACTGTCTTTTGATGGTGCTGATCTCAGCAGGTACTCTTAGTATATGAAAAGGATATCAGTATTAAGCCTTGCTAACAAAATATTCATGGTGACAAGAAAGTAAACGTAAGCATTATATATATTATTCTAAGAGGTTCAAACACATTTTAAAAATACTAAACCAATTTAACAAGAGTAATAAAGAATCGTGGATAAGTTACACAGCCTAGGCAGAAATCCTTCCCCTACCACCTGTAAGATACATCTTCTTGGGCAAGTCTTAACTAGCATATCAATTACCTCATCTGTAAAATATTTGTATTACTATTAGATATTAGTATTTGGCTTGCCTATACCATATGGTTATTGTGATACTCAAGCAAGATAAAACTCATGAGAGCTTCCAACTAAAATTTTGACACACAAAAAATTTATATACCAATATAGGTTTTATAAGTTTGATCCTTGGGGTGGGACAGGCCTGAGTTTGAATCTTGACTTTACCACTTTGGGTAAATTACTTATTCTCTTTAAGTCTTGAGTTCTTCATCTATAAAACAGGGTTAATAACAGTGCCTACCTCACAGGGCTGGAGCGAGGACTAGCGATAACAAAGCAGTACCTCCTTAGCGTGGTACTTGGTTCAGAGGGAGAGCTCAAATAAACATTAGCTGCTATCACTGTCGCCTTTAGAAAGGAAAGCCTGACAATTTCTGGACTTCATTCTAAGGAACTTAAGGTGCTAAATACTTTCAAGGACTGACAGCTCTAATCAAGGCAAAACCAAACACTGGTCTTGAGAATAATCATATAAACACAAATGTAACTCATAAATGCGTGCTTCAGATATTAGGTATTAAAGTAAGTTTACGACCTTCCCTGTTTCAAAGAATAAATCCCACTATCAGTCCATCTGAGTAGCTGAGGTAAAACTTCTTTAAAGGTATGCATGTATAGTTATGTATGTACGTATATACACACACATACAAGGTTAGAAATGGTTCTAGCTGCTAGGGCAACTTCACCTTTTTAAAATTTATATATATATATAAATTATATCTATAATATTAACACATATAATACAATATTATATTAGTTTCAGGTATATAACAGTGATTCAAATTTTTATAGATTATATTCCATTTAGAGTTATTTATAAAATATTGGCTATATTTCCTGTGCTGTATAACCTATCCTTGTAGCTTATTTATTTTATACATAGTAGTTTGTACCTCTTAATAACTTCACATTCTTAGTCATTGTATGCAGAGCAAGCAGGAGAGGCCCACTTTGAAAAGCAGCTGAGAATCTTTCTGATTTGAAAAGAAAGCTCTAGGAATTGAATTATTGACATGCCTGTTATCCCTTCCTACTTGAGCATGTAGATAAAAGAATGAATGGAAAACAGAGTTAAGAGACCTGTCTCATGCAGAGAACAATCTTCCCTATAATAAGATAAATAAAAAGACTACCTGAATAAAGCTGTGTTGCCAACCTGATTCCCAAAAAGATTAAGGGCACCTTAGAAAGAAGTGCCCCAATCATCTCTGATGATAAAACCAGTTAGATTAAGTAGTTAAGCACTGGTAAAAAAGGCACCTAACCCTATCTAAGTGTTCATAATTTATTTATATTATTTGCATATTTTCTTTTAAATATAGTACTTACTAGCATTAGACATTTTATAGGTTTGTTTTTTCTTTTTAAATGAAGACTCTTCCTTCGGTCATTAAAAAAATGGATGAATAGGAAAGGATGTTAATGGCCTTCAGTTAATACACCTCCAGCTGAAAATCATTAGATGGTAGCATACCCTGACTGTAGGCATAGAATCCTAGGAAAACACCAACTTCCTCTTGAGCACTAAATTCATAAAACTCAAATATAAAAGTAACATCATTTTCTAAGTACAAGCCTGTAAATTATATTCTCAGTTCACAGGATTGGGTGACGTTTTATCCCAAATGTCAACATTCTGTAATAGCACATAGGCAGTCTTTGCCTTAGTAGCCCTCAAGGCACATGCAAGCATTCAGTGACATTGAAAACTGTGTTGGTTATACAGTGGCAATAAAATGAGAATGTGGCCCTCTGAATTAGATATCCTTGCACAGTCTATTTGTTCTCACCTCATGGCTTGGCATCCTGTTAATGAGATAAGCAGGGGGAGTCCCCGTCAGACGCATAATCTGCTGAAGCTGGTTAATATCTTAGATGCCTAGTCAAGGGCATTGTTAAGCATACAGTGCGAAAAATAACTTTCAACTCAAGTTTTAAAAAAAGGCCAAAAAGCCACCCCCAAACAAACAAATAGCCTACTTCCACCCATCCCACCCACCCCAGGCCAGAGCCCAAGGCTGCATATGAAATCATGCTTCTGTGAATGGCATGAGAGTTAGTAGGCACGTAGCCAGTGACCGGCCATGTGGAGAAGAAAAACTTTCTTTTGGTTTTAGCATCATCTTTAACATTAAATATTTAGGCTCCCTGGAAAGAGACTGCCCCTTGGATCCAGGATGCCAGCCAGAGAACTGTTTTCAAGTACTGATGGCCAAAACGTGTTTGCTTGTGGGGTAAATGGAGAGGATTCAGAAAATTTTGACTCAACTTTGGATATAATAAAATGTCCAACATATCCATTTAAGGTAGAGGTTAAATTTTTGTGGCACAGGTTTAGGTGATTCTCTAAAATACCACCCCTCCTAAGGTAAGACCAAGGTGGTATGTGGGTTGATAAGCAGTACCAAGTTTCAAAGACAGTAGTTAGTGATACATTTAAAATACATGCCACAAACACACAATGGTAAGTGACAGGGAGATGGGGGGAAAGTTAGAAGCTAATGGCAGAGACAAAACAGAAGTCACAAGCTGCTGACAGTATTACAGCATGCCACAATGATTTCTCCCACAAGTCTCTTTAACAGGTGAACAGACTGACTTTTGCTTAACAAACATCCTGGAGGAAGTTGGCAAAACACTCTGCAAGTATCTGACAAAGGCAGAACTATGAGGCCTTCCAAATGTATGCGCACGTAGGTAAGTTGTACTCTAAACTTCTCTCATTTAGCTGTCCCATCAATTTTAACACAAACACTACAAGAATTGTTAGTTTATCATGTGTTGCTTATTAAAGTAGAGTGATGGGATTTTTAAAATCCTCAGCACAATAAAAGCCTTTTCATATTCCCTTTGCTGTTATCTATTAATTCTCTCCTTCTGTTGTAGCATCATTTTCAGTAAGTACCCGAATCAAGTAATTTCACTTATTTGTGGCTTCCCTCAATGATTTTTCCACTTTAGCTCATCCTCTGAACACAGATTCCCTAGTGGTCAGATTACTACAAACACATGTTCAAGGCTGGCTATTAGGAAAGAGCTGGGGCCATGAGCTCCAACCTGCCGTTCATGCTCCCTGGCCCAAAGATGGAAGCCAGCAAATTCAAAAGGTGGTATGAAGTTCTTTTAACATTCTCAATAAAGTTTAGATTTACCTCTAAATAAATTACATAACAAACTACTTTGCATGCCAAGAGAAAGAACAAAAGGGGGTCAATAAGTAAACCAGCAATAGGAATACCAGCTGGGTTTTAAATGTTAAAATCTTGTCACCTTTCTCTTCTTTCTTGTGAATAATAACTTGGCCTGCACATTTTCTGTTTTGTTTTTTTTTTTGTCTCCTTTAGTCAAAGAGGTTATTATATCCCCTTTTTGTCGGGAAGTTAGGAAGAAAATATTTCCAGAGAAAAATGTGAGAGTGAGTCAGTGAAAGGGCTTTTGCTTTCTTAATATGATTTTTTTTTTTTTTGTCCTTTCACTGATTACTATAGGTATTGGGTCACCAACAAAAAAAATTCTCTCTCCTTACATCCATCGTGACCCATTTATCCCCTTTCTCATGGCACATGCTAACTTGTTCTCAGTCAGCCCATCTATTACTGCACTCTCTTACTCAGAATGTCCTATTATTTATTGACTGAATTCCATCAATCAGTAAATAATGGCATCACTTCTTCACTACTTTTCAGGAGTAACGAAAATAGCTATTGGCTTTCTCTGTTTACTACATTCCTCCACTAATGAATTTTTCTTTTCACTTTGAAAAGCTTTAAACCATTTTACTCACCTGGCTTTGTTATTTATGTATCATGTGTTCCACAAATCATGTGCTTCTAAGATAAACTAGTACTTGAGCAGTATCACTAACATCAAATTAATCTTGTCTACCCTTTTCAATGTTTAAATTACTTTTATGCACTAGCCATAACTATGCAGGAGAAAAAAAACACCATTTTCTTATTTCTATACTCAATACAATATTACTTAAGTTCTGTATTCTGATACTCAATTTTATTATGCCCAACTCTATACTAGAGCTGTTGAAATGTACGATGTGCCCTATATCACATAAGATAAAGACATTTCATTATTAGGTCAGGCACTTAGTGTTGTTTCTTTCTTTAAAAAAAAAAAGATGGATTAATGACAGGTAAACATGATCATTTTACCCACACTTTTTCTTTTAGAAATTCTTGTGACTAACAGCACACACCTATAGGGCAGGTGGCTGAGGGTGGGCTAGAAGACTGAGAAAGAGCTGCTAGTGGCCACCCCCAGAGAGGGAATGCATTTGCTATCTCAGTCTCATAAGCACTATTCATTAATAAACCAAGTTCCTCCCCAATCCCACTCCCTTGCCCCATGTCCTCTCTATTAGCCAATCTTTCTAAGCAAATGCATTTAAGACAAAAAAGCATCATCCCATATCTTCTTTGATTCACTCCAACCCAGCTTTCTGCATTTCATAGAGCAAAAGAAAACACTCCTTCAGGCTGACACTGTGGTTGATAACTCTGACAATGACTTTCAAAACAGTGTGCAATCGTGAGATTAAAGTTTAGAACACATTATCAGAACATCTGGGATGTAGGCTCAGCTCTGCCAAGTGACTCAGTGCATGACTTGGGCAAGTCACAGTCTTTCTGTGCTTTTGCTTCCTCATCTTAAATGAAACAAATTAAAAGCCTGCCTCTGGCTACCCAGCAGTCTTTCCAATTGGGCAAAGGGACCCCTTCAGTCAGAAACGCTCGGAGGAGAATACAGAAAGGCACCACTGGAACTTGGCTCCACAGCTCTTTTTCCCATTTATCCAAGTGCCTGGCAGCAGACAGAAGGGAAAGGGGAGAAAGACTGGGCTTTCATGATTTCCCTCACGCCTTTGGCCCAAGAAAATGACCAACAGCAGGAAATGAGAGCCAAAGTAAGCCAGAGTCACATTCCCATGGCTTCTCTCTAAATGCCTGCTTAGAAGCAGGAAGGCATTAGCTCCAAAGCTTTTTCTCAGGTTACTCAAACTTATAATTACAAAGGCAGGCTGTGGGAGAAGGATTTACAACCCTACTCCTGTGGATCTGAGGTGTGAGGAGTGGGGCTGTTACCTCTAATGGTCTGGAGACTGGGTAGAGAGGGACCCCTGTGGGGAACAGACACCTTACACAAGATGTGCGAGTTGTCTATTCTAAAATAATAAAAAGAAAGTAACTTCTGGAAAAGGGCAAGAGAGTGCAGACAACGCACATTTCATTCTTTTAGTGATAAAGCTAGACTAATACATGGTGAGGCTCATGCTCTGAGGATAAACACTAACCAAAAAGTGAAAGGAGCCCTTGCGTGTATGTGAAACTCTGAGAAAGATGAAGTCAGGGCTGGAGAATGGAGACAACAAATTTTCCATTAATCTCTTGGAATGGATTAGAATCTCAAATCTCATTTACTGGCATACTACTGCCCAATACAAGCTCCTATGCTCTACTATTACATACCCAGATAGAGAGAAAACAAAACACGCTCATGCATGTGAGCAGGCAGGTAGGTACACACACACACACACACACCCTTCATCTCGGAAGTCGGCACACAAAGGGCATATGTGCTTACAAACATACCCGGGTCAAAGTACAGACTGACAGAAGGGAAGTGGCAGAGGCTCCCAACAGGGCAGATTATTACAATCAAAGCATCAACTCACAGACTCTGAGGAGATTTTCTTCAAAAGCTCAGCCCCTGGGGTTCCAACGAGTCTTAAAATGAGCTTCAACTGATCAATATCTAATGGTGGACTATAAAGGAAAATGTTGGGACAAAATAAAAATGAAAAACAAACAACAAACAAAACGAAACAAACAAAACACCCCAATAACAAAAATTAAAAACCCCAAACCAAGCCAGAATGGTGAGTTCATCTAGGTCACGCCTTCTGCGGGGCGGCCACTTCAAGTAGGGCAGGCTCCTCCTGTACAGAGACTCAAAATGCGACCACACACATATCCAACTTATATTCATTTTGTGCTTCTGTCAACATCCCCTATCAGTAAAGTGAAGCGACTATAGCTGGGTACTTAGATGCCAAAGACAGCATGTGAAAGCACAAAAGCATCACTCAGTCCATATGCTCAGCTCACACCTACCTCCTTACCTTCCACCAAAGCACCAGCAGCCAGTCAAGCGAAGAGCACTGGTCAGCAGAAGGCCACAGAGAAGAAAGAAGCAGAGAGCATAGGAGCTAGGGATGTACAAGCCTACCTGTGAATATTCCCCTAAGGCTTGATCTAAGGAGTCTGTAATACGACAGGGGCCTGGGAAGCTCCCGGGGCCTAACCACTTGAGATGTCCTCCAGAAAACCTCTCTGTCCACACTGACTATGCTAAGCAGAGAACTGTGAGCGATAGTCGCCAGCAGAGGGCCCCACCACCTCACTGGATCTGCACAGCCTTCTGGAGCACCGTAACAACATAGAACATATGAGGCTTCAACTTTATAAATGTATTAACAAACCTCACGCATCCCCAGAGCTCTAAATAATAGGCTACAATGCCCAGATCTTTATTGTGGCAGCCAACTCTTCTATGCATATTCACTATGTATGTACATGTACTGACCAGAAGACAGAAATTTTCCATATGTTCTTACTGCTTTTAGCCTTGCCTAAAAAGCTAAAAGGAGAGAAAAAAAATATTATAAAATAGCTTTCAATATTCTCTATGAAAATTTGAATAGCTTATCCATGTCTATATTGACATTCAGAGGGAAAAGGAGGAGAGGATGACTATCTTCTGATTCCTGTCAAAAAAAAACCTGGCAGATTTCTTGCATGATTAGATCCTTCTCAACTTCAGGTGTCAGCTTGAACTTCACCTGCTCAGAGAGGCTTCCCCCAACGCTCTATGGAAGAAGCACTGCCCTCCCTGTTATTCTCCATCTCAGCACAGTGCTTGATAACGTCACAGTGCTCGTCACAATCTATAATTGCTTCCTTTGCTTATTGTCTGTCACCTCTACTGATCTATGAGGAGAGGGGCTGCTCTGCCTGTTCACCACTTATCCCCAGTGCTTAGCCTAACATCTGCTACATGGTGGGCACTCAAAATATTTAAGAAGGTACAGCAGGATGGAGAGGAGAGAAAATGCAAGAAACTATTTCTGTTTATGATTATACATATGAAGGCAGTACAGTGTAACTTAAAAATAATGGCCTCTGCAAGCCATAGTTGCCTGAGTTACAGGAATTGGTTACGCAATAATATCCTGCCCTATTCTCTTTTTTTCTCCAGATATGAAATTGGCTTAAACACAACAAAATTCTAGACAGGAGTCAGCAAACCCCATCTGCTGCCTGTTTTGAAAATAAAGTTGTATTGGAACACAGCCATGCTCATTGTTTATGTATTGTCTATGGCTGCTTTCAACTTACACAGCAGAATTGAGTGGTTACAACAGAAACCGTATGGTTCCCAAAGCCTAAAATATTTACTATGTGGCCCTTTAAGAAAAGGTTTGCAGAACCCCATTGTAGACTCAAACAATTTATGTTCTATACAAAATAAATTAAAAGCAAGTCCACTCACAGAAGTTACTTCTGAATTAAGAATAATAGAGAATAACACTGTAAATCAACTATACTCCAATATAAAATAAAAATTTAAAAATTTAAAAAAGAATAGTAGAAAATTTTGCCTCTGCAAATGGCAAAAATCAATGTGTTCTGGAGGCTAAAATTTCAATACTGATTTCTTAATTCAAAGTGTTGTCAAGAAAACAATTTTAAAGCATACATTAATGGGGACGGAGCAGGCAGTGGGGACAGATACCATCTTGCTCTAAAATAATCAAATTAACTGTATTACAACAGAATTTAGTATAGGATCCTCTTTGCTCATTTGAAATGATTCAGTTTACGAAAATTTAGTTCCCTCACATTCTTAAGGAACAAATTTAACGGGGTAGCTATCGCACAAGATAAAGTATATCACATATGAGAAAAAAAACTGGACTACTTAAATTCTCAAACAGGTAGTTTTACAAAAAATGCATCAAAACTAATCTCTAGAAATAATACTAGTGAGATTGGCACTCTTAAATAAAAGACTTCTGACTACTGAAAATGAGAATCAAGTTTTATACTCCCTCTGAGGAAGACTCTGGGCAGTTTCTCAAGTGTCTTAAACTTCACCCCAACATACCTGAAAAGTATGCCACTTCCACTGGTCACAGTGGTTATGACAACAATGACTTGGGGGACCCCATGTCGTTCTCCTGCCTCAGCCAGTATTTAACAACCTCAGGCCTGAAGAATAAAACCCCAATTCCTCAGCCTCAAATTCACGGCCTTCCCTGATTTGGCATCAAGACTCTTTTCTGACTCTCCCTCAAACTATTATTCCTTAATGCACTCAATGCTTCAACTCACACCAAATATTCCAGGCACTTTTAAGCTTCCAACTTCTTATTTCTCCAAGTCATAAACAGGAATACCCTCCATTCTCCCCTCCTACAAAACCTTTTCTTTCCCTATTTACTCTTCAAAGTCCTGCTCAAACAAGAACTCTGCCATGAAGTCTTCCTGGATATCCTGAGTTTGAATTAATTTCTGCTTCTTCTCAGTAACTTATTTATACCTCTATTATAGTATTCTTATCACTCCGCCTTGTTTTATAAGCAGAGAGCAGATATTTGTTCAAGTGACTCCTATAACTCACTTTCTGCTGAGTATGATCATTCTGGTTTGGAGGACAGGTACCATCTTACCTCCACCACTTTCCACTGAGTAGCTCAATAAATATTAACTTGAAAAGACTTCCTGTAATATGCTTTCCAACTCAGCTCCACCCCTCTGTCTTGCCCTGAGAAATCTAGAATGACCATACTCTAATGGAAAGTCTATATACAAAAAAGAAGTCAAGAAAAGTTGCTTCATTTCATATGCAAACGCCCCATCTGAAGTGTTTACACCATAAAGAGTATACAAATACAGTGCGATGAGTGTGTAAGGGGTATGGACAAAGAGCTGGTACAGCATGACAGCCAATACTTAGGAGATTAGTAAACACACAAAGCAAAATAAAAATCTACTTAGTAGCTAAAAGCACTTGCATGAAGGAAGTCAAAGCATGCAAACCTCATAGGAAATCACCATAGGTTCTCCAAGAGCTGGCAAATCCATTGATATACAGGTCAGTCTTCCAATAATACCAGCTACTGTAAGGCCACTACAATTTGTCCAGGCAGTTAAGGCCAGAAGGAGCTTCAAGTAGCTATATAAGCAGAGCAAAGCAAAATTTACCACATTATGACAATTATTTCCACAGCAAGCCATCCTTCTTAACAGGTTTAACCCATTTTTCCCTAGATAGCAGATATTTTTACTGTTAGTCAAAAATGTGTTTTAATTGTAATAATCACAATGTCAAAATTTAAATCATAAATCTCCTGATTTTTCCTAAAACAACTTAGGCTTAAGGTTACTCTTTAGACTAGGTCCTCTGTAGCAAAAGTAAAAGGTGGCCAGAATGAAAAGGCAAGGAAAAAAACTTAAGGGTAATGGGGTATTTAGAGGGAAAGTAAAAGAGGGATATTCGATTCACTTCTAAGTGTTCTAGGCAACTCCTAGGAAACCTCTGCAAGCTGGAGAGTTGAAGATGAATAAGAGGACCATTTGCAGAACCTACATGCGACTACTGCTGCTTATGAACTGCAGTTTTCAAACAAAAAAAAAAAATCCATATGAGGCAAAGCTGGAACAAAGACCTGTGGAAATTCCCTGGTGACAGACAGGTGGACTAGAATGGGACTTAGCTTACTTCCTTCTCTTCTTGGTCATCAAAATAGGCATTTTCACTGTCATACAAGGAAAAATTTTTAAGGTACTTTAGATTTGTGGACAAGCCTGACAGTTCTAGCCTTTTCAAATGGGGAAATATATTCTCAAGTTAGAGAAGAAAAGGCAAATAACCTACTAAAATATTTTTCTTCTTTAACATTTATTAGGACACTTGCTTTTAGTGTCTGAAGTACAACTGTTTTTTTAAAATGAGAGACTGTTTGAAACCAATGTCTGAAAGAAAGGGGTAGATGTGACAGGAAGGGGTATACCAGAAGTTTTAACTCTACTGGCAATGTTTTATCTCATAATCTGGGTCATATAAACATAGGTGTTCATTTATTTTTCCTTGTCTTTTTGTATGTCTGAAGTAGTTCATAAAATGTTTGAAAAAAATCAAGAGAAGAAATAAATAAAGCAGAATTAAGGAGCCAGTAAACACTAATAAAATTCATATAAAGTAGGGCAGCAAGCTGATGGCAGGAGCCTCATTATCTTCTAGTTAATGTCGAAGTTAATGATAATGTCTAGTTAATGTCTAGTTACCATTTCTATTAAAATGAAAGAAGGAAAGAAAAGTTTCACATGAACGAAATTCATTTGATTACCTAGAAAAGGAAAACAATAGTAAGCCAAGGCTGAGATGTCTGGAAGAAAACAGTATTTGATGTGCAACAGGGCTAGGAAACTCATTGTCTCTCTTCCTTAGGCTGCAGACTGTCAAGCATTAGTAGTAATATTTTCTAATTGGCTTACTCTTTTCAGAACCAATGGTTTTTGAAATAAGTTAGCACCATACCTGAAGACACATTCTGTGTCCCCACTCTCTTCTAATATACAGTTCTCTCAGGTGTGTCCACTTGATATATATATACCCAGTCAACTAGACTTATGAGGAAGGGCTCCATTCTTAAAAAAAAAAAAAAAAAAAAGTACTATTTTTGAGCTAGTTGGAAGGGTTTTGCAAAGTCACAAATGAGAATAATTTCTAACCTAAAAACATAATTAGCTTTAAGACAAAAATTAGTATATCTTATATCTTTAGGGGAACTCCAGGGATTATTAACAACTAGTAACAAAAGATTCTCTCAAGAAGACTAATCGCAAAAAAAAATGAGAAAAAGGTACAATTGGAAGATGATTTGTCAAGATCTAAAACTGCATAGTCCAATACAATACCAATAATCACATGTGATTAAATTTAAATGTAATCTAAAGAAAATTTAATAAAATTTAAAATTCAGATAAATACACTCATAAAACTATGAGTTTTATGAAACTATAAAACTATTCAGAAGAGAACTCCTTGCCATGATAAAGAGTATTTATGAAAAATGCAGAGCTAAATTATACTCAAGGCTGAAAGATAAGAACAAGAGAAAGCTGCCCACTTTCACCACTGCTAATCAACATTATACTGGAAGTTCTAGTCAGAGCAATTAGAAACGAGAAAAAAATAAAAGCATCTAAATTGGAAAGAAGTAAAACTATCTCTGTTTGCAGATGACATGATCCTACATATAGAAAATACCAAAGAATCCACAAGAAAGCTACTAGAGCTCTCAGCTTTCAGCTGTGCAAAGTTGCAGGCTACAAGATCAACAAAAAAAATCAGTTATGTTTCTACACACCAACAATGAACAAACCAAAAAGGAAATTGAGAAAGTAATTCTATTTAAACTAGCATCTTAAAGATGCTAGGAAAATACCTAAGAATAAGTTTAACCAAGAAGGTGAAAAACTTGTCCACTGAAAATTATAAAACATTGCTGAAAGAAATGAAAGGAGACCTAAATAAGTGGAATGACATCTCATATTCATGAATAGGAAGACTTAATATTGTTAAGCTGTCAATATTACCCAAAGTGATCTAAAAATACAACATAATCGCGAGCAAAACTTCAACAGCCTTCTTTGCAGAAATGGAAAAGCCAATCCTCAATTTCATATGGAATTATAAGGGAGCCCAAAGAGAAAAAAAAAAAATCTTGAAAATGAGAGCAAAGTTGGAGGACTTAACACTTCTTGATTTCAAAACTTACTATAAAGCTAGAGTAATCAAAACAGTGTGGTACTGCTATAAGGATAGACATATAGACCAATGGAATAGAACTGATCTTTGACAGAAGTGCCAAACCCATTCAGTGGGAGAGGATAGCCTTTTCAATCAATGGTACTAGGACAACTGAATTTCCACATGCAAAAGTATAAAGTTGTACCTCAACCTCACATCATATACAAAAATTAACTCAAAATGGATCAAAGACCTAAGTATAAGAGATACACCCATAAAACTCTTAGTAGAAAATACAGTAAATCTTCATAATCTTGAATTTGGTAATACATTCTTAGAAATGACACTAAAAGCATGAACAACAAAAGAAAAATAATAGATAAATTGGAACTTCATCAAAATTAAAACTTTTGTAAATCAAAGGACATTATCAAAAAAGTGAATAGACAGCCCACAGATGGGAGAAAATATCTGCAAATCATATATCTGGTGAAGGCTCAATATCCAAAATATATAAAGAACTCCTAAAACTCAACAACAAAAAGACAATCCAATTAAAAGATGGGTAAAGGTCTCAAACAGATATTTCTACAAAGAAGACATACAAACGGCCAGTAAACACAGGGGGATACTCAACATTATTAGTCATTAACGAAATGCAAATCAAAACCACAAAAAGATACCACTTCATACCCACTAGGATGGCTATAATTTAAAAAAGAAGAAGGATGGGAGGAAGGGAGGAAGGAAGGACAGAAGGGAGGGGGGGAAGGAGAAAGGAAGGAAGAAATGTTGGTGAAGATGTGGAGAAATTGCTCATACATCACTGGTGGGCATGTAAAATGGTGAAACTGCTTGGGAAACAATGACTGCTCCTCAAAAAGTTAAATACAGAATTACCATATGACTCAACAATTCCACTCCTAGATATATATCCAACAGAAGTGAAAGCAAGGACTCAAAGAGATACTTGTATGTCAGTGTTCACTGAAGCACTATTCACAATAGCCAAAAGGTGTAAACAACCCAAGTGTCTATGAACAGATAAATGGATAAATAAAATATGGTATAGCTATACAATGGAATAGTATTCAGCCATAAAAAGGAATGAAGTTATGATCCATGCTACAACATGGATGAGCCCTGAAAACATGCTAAGTGAAATAATTCAGACAAAAAAGGACAAATATTGTGTGGTTCCACTTAATATTAAATATTTAGAATAAGCAAATTTATAGAGACAGAAAGTAGAAGAGAGGTAACCAAAGGCTGTGGGAGGGAAGAATGGGGAGTTTTTGTTTAATGGGTACAATTTCTGTTGGGGTGATGAAAATGTTTTGGACGTAGTGGTGGTGGGTGCACAATTTTATGAATATAATTAGTGCCACTGGACTGTATACTTTAAAAGTGTTAAAATGGTAAATTTCATGTTATGTTTATTTTACCACAATAAAAAAAAGTTAAAATGGCAAATTTTATGTTTATATACTTAACCACAAAAATATTTTTAATTCAGTTTCTAAGTTTCATTGGCCACATTTTAAGTGCTCAATATCCACATGTGGCTGGTAGCTACCAACAACCATATTGGACAGTACATACATAAACCATTTGTAAGCCTACAGAAAGTTCTATTAGATAGTTCTTATCTAGAAGCTAAAACCATCAGTTCCAAATGCAAGATAAATAATAATTGAGGAAAATAGGGAGAAAACTGTGCACTCAAATAAAGAGCATAGTCTAGAGGTTGCCTCAGCATTCAGCTGCATTTTAAAATCATAAATAAGCAGTAGCTGAATGCCCTTCTGGGCAACAGAAGAGTGTGTGGGGCCAGCACATTCTGCAAAGGTTTTAAGAAAATAAGTTTCAGAAATTAGGAGAACAGGCAACAAATAGAATATTGGAAAGAAACTAAGACCTGAGTCAGATCATAGGTTTGTATCTATCTTTTCTGGGTTCTTAGTTTCCTTACCTATAAAAACAGAGGATTCAACTAGATGTTTTCTAACATCTTTCTAGGTCCCCACGCGGATAATTCTAGATTCTTAATTTTTCTGATCTCATTGGTACCTTAAAAAAAAATGAGGAAAAACTGCTAAGTAACTTTTTCAAGGTCAGCCTGAAAGATTAAAACTAAAATCCAACCAGGGTAAACTCTAGTTGTACTCAATACTGGCTGCACACTAGAATCAACTGGGAATTTGAAAAAGTAATAGAAAACACTTTCCTCTCCCTTTGCCAGGCAACCAAAGCTATATCCACACAGATGGCAACTGACAAGAAGGGAGTTATGTATATTACAAATACAATCCTCTGAATTTGAACGTTCCGATCCAGGAGAACATCTGTCTGAAAAGGAGCCAAGTAGAAAAGAAACAGTGTATTACTAAAATAAGAATTTTGAAATGAATTCTCATACATTAAAAAGAGAATCTCCTAGTAAAAAGTTTAAATGCTAGGTTTTCTACCTAAAGTTCATAGAGGGAAAAGAAGTATGCATAAAAGGGAAGACTTCTGGGGCTTCCCTGGTGGTGCAGTGGTTAAGAATCCGCCTACCAGTGCAGGGGACACGGATTCGAGCCCTGGTCCAGGAAGATCCCACATGCTGCGGAGCAACTAAGCCTGTACGCCACAACTACTGAGCCTGCGCTCGAGCCCGCGAGCCACAACTACTGAAGCCCACACACCTAGAGCCCGTGCTCCACAACGAGAAGCCACTGCAATGAGAAGCCCTCTCACTGCAACGAAGAGTAGCTCCCCGGCTCACCGCAACTAGAGAAAGCCCGCGTGCAGCAACAAAGGCCCAATGCAGCCAAAAATAAATAAATAAAATGTATTAAAAAAAAAAAGAGAGAAGACTTCTTAGAGGCTGAAAGTTAGCATTTTAAAAGGGTCAAGCCATCAGTAGGCAGCTGTCCTATGAGATAGGACCATAGGACACACACAACTGCTTTGAAACCTTTCTACCAGTACCCTGCCAAGGGGATCCGTCCTTTACTACCTGTTACAGAATTTAAATAAAACAAAAAACTAGCCTTTAAATGATTCATAAGTAGACAATAAAGTGGGAAGATGAAGGGAGAAACTGCTTCCCAAAGATCACTGATGAAGATGATGGCTAACAGCTGCTGGCAGGCTCTGTTCTAAGTACGTTCCAGATTTCATCTCACTGAATTCTCACAACCACCTTATGAGGTATGTACTATTATCAGTATTTTATAGTTAAGGAAACCGAGAGACAGAGGTTAGACAACTTGCTCAAAGTCACAGAGCTGGGAGTAAATAAGAGCTAAGTAAGACCTCAACCCTGTAAGTCTGATTACAGAGCATGTGCTCTTAACCAGTATGCTCTACCCTCTGTCTCTCTCTACCACTTTGTGTGTCTATGTAGGTATGAGTGTCCACGACTGACTGTAGGTGGAGATATAGATACAAAGAAGAGGAAGAAGAGGGGGAACAGAGGACAACATCAGAGCAGTGTGCTTGGGAGGACTAAAGAATGGGACTCTAAGGTATGTACCTGAGGAAAAGGAAAATTACAAATTTTCCCTAATTCTCTTAGCTTGGACTATAATGCATATATCAAATTTCTAAGAAACAAGTATAAGGTAAATGAAGCAAAGGACAAAGGAGAAACACTAGGTATTAAAATTAGAATCTGGGGATGAGGAGGAATAAGGTGAGCTATATAAGGAGACTATATTCTGTATCAATCCAGTAATACTCAGAGGGAAATAAATGGCTGAAGCAAGAGGTTTTTCAGTTCATTAGGAAAGTACACTCTAGCAGAAGATAGAATATGTGGATCGATAACATGAACATCACAGTCACCATAGGAGTATTATCCCAACTGTAAGCCAGTGAACTGACAATCTGGTTTACAAACTCAATGAGTTTGCTTAGGTGAGGTACTAAAACAGCTTTTAGGTCTCTAACCATGATAGAACACAGGCAATTGCAGCATCTCTAAAAGCCCAACCAAACCCACGGAGGGCTAGTCAAATGAGTTTTACAAAAATCTTCAAACGTAATTCTAGACAAATATTTCAAAATTCTTTCTTGCCTAAACATCTTCCCCAAGTGGAACAGATGGGAGTTACAACAAATCACATTTTGATGATATTATTACTAAACTGTGAAATGGGCATGCAGCAGACAAGAAAGGGGCTAAAATAAAGGGGCCGTGATAAACCATAAACTAGACAATAACTCTGGAAGTAAATTAAGGTTTGGCTACAATCTGGGATAAAAATAAAGTCATACTGAGGGGAAAAAAAGGCACATGACAGGGTGACCTTATCTCCTTGCATTTATTATTTGTTGTTAGACAACAAACAAAACGAGTCAGCAGGTGTATCATTACAAGGACCAAATACAGCCTTTTTAATATGTAAATCAAACATAAAAGCAAGATACCCCCGATTTATAAATGGTTATCTTGTGTTCATTGAGCGCTGGTGCAACGAAGACTAAACCAGTCATTGAGATCTAGAACTTCTCACCAACACACTCAGGTTGCAGAAGGGCTGTGGGAAGATTAATAAGGAACTTGCTGCAAAAAAGATGACATATGAAAGATTTAAAGGGCTTTCCAGATTATGAGGAATTTTTGCAACTCTCAAAATAAACTGAAGCCTCTTTCTTGGCAAGGCAAGATACTCAGCAAGAGGGCAGATCTCACAATGCATATCTGGACTATAAAAGCAAGTAACTGAAAGCCCTTCCTAGAGATAGGTAAAAATAATATACTACCATGGACACCAAAATACAGACAAGAAACAAGAACCCAAAACTTTTTAAAGGATACGGTCTGTACCAGGAAACAATGTTCTTCCAGTCAACAGCTCGGCCATTATGCATCCCACTGACCAAATATCAACTGGCAAAATTAAAGAGAAATAAAAGTAATACAATGTCACTATTATCATACTTGGCTACAAATGGAACTATAGTTAAGGGGTGAAATACTCAAATTAATATTTAAGACATCTGAGGTTCAACAATCATACTCATTTTTATACAAATAAATAAGCTAAGACCTTCACCACATTAAAGGGCTTCATGGGTGGGCTAAGTCAAAACATAGTTATGGCAAGAGAAATAAGCTTGTTCACAAAGGGGCAAAGGTTCCTTACTGATAGAAATGATGGATTCTCCCAAGTAATATTGAGAGGTTAATATTATGAACCCAATGTCTTCAGGCAGAAGTACTCAGAGAATATGCTGAAAATATAAATAAGTAAAAAGCCAACTGCTAAATCACAAAGTTTGAAAAACCCCACTTTCTCTATCTGAGCAACTGAAATATTTTCTATTCGTGGACTTAAAATGATCACTGAGGGAAGAAAAAAAATGTTTCTTCCTACTCCTGCCATCTCCACATCTGAGAACCCCAAATACACACAACATAGTATTAATAAGGCCCTAAACACAAGTGCAAGTAGTACCTGTCTGGTTGTAATGCATCCAGTTCAGCATGATCTCAGGAGCCCTGTACCACCGAGTGGCTACATAACCTGTCATTTCATCATCTGTATGTCGAGCCAGTCCGAAATCCAAGATCTAAGGGAGAGAAGAGAAATCAGGCACTGGAACAAACTCCTAAGGCTTGTAAAGCACGAGGGAAAAAACTCCAGTGCCTTATAAAAAGCGAGAACAATACAGCACTTTCACAAACATATTTCCTGGTCCATGCTTAGAATGCATGGGGAACACAGCAAGAACTTAAAAAAAATGAAATTACAAAAAGCAAACCAAAAATGCCACTGCTAGGCATTTATCCAAGAGCAATGAAAATATATGTGCCACACAAAGGCTTGCACATGAATATTCATAGCAGCTTTACACAGCCCTGAAATGGAATTGAAGCACATGTCTATCAATAGGTGGATGGATAAGTAAATTGTGGTATAATCATAAAATGGATCTACTCAGCAACAAAAAGGAATGAACTACTGATACACACAATACAGATGGATCTAATAATATTATACTAAGCAAAAGTCAGACACACATAGAAAAATACTGTATGATTCCACTTGTATGAAATTCCAGAAAAGATAAATCTACTCTATAGTGTCAGAAAGCAGATCAGTCGTTGTCTGAAGCCAGCGTTAGGGGTAGAGGTGTGGGGACTCGCTAGGAAGGGGGCACAAGGGAACTTTCTGGAGTGATGCACATGTTCTTTACTATAACTGTGTTGGTGGTTACACAGCTATATAAGTTTGTCAAATGTACACTTAAAGTGATGCATTTTATTGTAAATTACGTTTCCAAAAAATTGAGTAAAAAAAGAAATGAAACAAAAAATTCCAGAGTTGCTTGCTCTTTATAGATTATCTCTTCTTTGAATTATTTTGAATAAGTGTGTTTCTGCCATTTTTTCTCTTAGAAACCCATAAAATCTAATAATTACTCTTCAAGAGGACTGCTTACTTGATATTCATACTATAATTCTCCTTTACTATAACTAATATATTAAATTTCAATTTAACTTTATTTTAGAATGAAAACAAGACACCTGATGCTACCTTCAATATCACTTAAACTAAAGCTTACTAAATCTCTGGTTTAAATTTCAAAGTCTAATGATATTCCTAAGGACAATAAGAATTTTCAGATAAAAAGTCATGGCTTTGGGGCTTCCCTGGTGGTGCAGTGGTTGAGAATCTGCCTGCCAATGCAGGGGACACGGGTTCGAGCCCTGGTCTGGGAAGATCCCACATGCTGAGGAGCAACTGGGCCCGTGAGCCACAACTACTGAGCCTGCGCGTCTGGAGCCTGTGCTCCGCAACAAGAGAGGCCGCGATAGTGAGAGGCCCGCGCACCGCGATGAAGAGTGGCCCCCGCTTGCCACAACTAGAGAAAGCCCTCGCACGGAAACGAAGACCCAACACAGCCATAAATAAATAAATTAATTAATTAAAAAAAAAAAAAGTCTTGGCTTTATAAACACATTCCCTATATAAATTTGCCTGGTTAGTTAAACATATAGTTACAAGGTGAAACAATTACCACTGTCACTGCATCCTACCTTCAGCTCACAGTCTTCATTCACAGCTAGATTACTAGGTTTTAGGTCCTAGGAAGCAAGTAAGAGAGAACAGGATCAACTTTATGACACATGGTAAATTCTCTCCCTAAAGGTAACGATGAAGAGCTAAACATAAAAGACTTCATCTAGGGCTTCCCTGGTGGCGCAGTGGTTAAGAATCCGCCTGCCAATACAGGGTACATGGGTTTGAGCCCTGGTCTGGGAAGATCCCACATGCCGCAGAGCAACTAAGCCCGTGCGCCACAACTGCTGAGCCTGCGCTCTAGAGCCGGCGAGCCACAACTACTGAGCCCGCGTGCCACAACTACTGAAGCCCGCGCGCCTAGAGCCTGTGATCTGCAATGAGAAGCCTGTGCACCACAATAAAGATAAGCCCCTGCTCACCACAACTAGAGAAAGCCCGCATGCAGCAATGAAGACCCAACGCAGCCAAAAATAAACAAATAAATTAAAAAAAAAAAGACTTCATCTAGCTATAAACAATCTCCATTCTATAGCCACTATCTAGTCCTCATTAGCCTTAAATAGGTAAAAACTATACATCTTCTTTCTTTAGTTAAACCTAGAGAAAAGTTGCAATCAGTCAATATTTCACTGGCTAAAATAAGCTTAGATTAGGATCTGGCCAGTCTCCCCACCCACCAGCACCCCAATAATTTAATCAAAAGACAATACCTACCCTGTGAATTATGTCGGCTGAATGTATATACTGTGAAAAAGCAAAAAATCAGTTAAAGTTATGTCCAGCCTCCTACTGTCATATTATATGACATATTTGAAGTACATTTTTATGAGTCAATAAGAAATGCTAGTATTAACAGCAGGATTAGAAATCAGAACAAGTAGTTATCAGTAGTCTGTACATTTAGCATAACTATGATTTCCATACCATCAACTCTGTTCATAGAGCTGAAGTATAAGTGAAATAGAGCTTTCAACCTGTTTCCTGGTGGGTGCTCTGTAGCACAATAAGGACTCAAAGATGCTAAATACTAAAGGTGGTTTAATTTAAAAACTGCCCCTGCCACAAATAAATTAGCCTTCTTGAGGATGTTTTCAAAGTTTCAACATGACACTGACCAGATATTAGATTACACCAAGAAATTATTATTATTGTTTAGATGTAATACTGAAGAGTCTTTAACTCTCAGACATGCCTACAGAAGTATTGATGGGTGGAGTGATATGATGCCTAGACTTGCCTTAAAATAATCCAGGGTTTGGGGGAATACAAAAGAAACAAGATTAACCATATGTTGGTAATTGTGGTCGCTGAGTAAACACAGGGGTTCATTACACTATGATTGTACTTGTGATTTCTGTATTTGAAATTTTCCATAAGAAAAGTTTTGTTTGTTTTCCCTTAAGCCCTAAATAGAAGGGAGAGAGGGAGAGAGAGAATTCATTCCTCAAAATTATTACTAATACTGTCTGTACCTTGAGACCTCGGAGAATCTGGTAGATAAGGAACTGAACGTGGTCATCCGTAAGCTTCTGACATTTCACAATGTTGTTCAGATCTGCCCCCATGAGATGGGTCACCAGGTACCTAGAAATTAATGGACAGTTACACAATAATCCAGAACCCTAAGAAAGCTCTGATCTTCATAAGACTGTTAGAAGTCCACTCAGTAAGTACCGCAGTGACAGCTAAAAGCTTAGTAGCTACTCACGCGCGGCTTGTTTTCAACATCACTATTCTAACTTTACTACCTGTCGTCTATTTTTCTAAAAATTTTTATACTAGTTCCTACTTGACATCTTTTCCTAGATTCTCTAAAGAAAAGAAAAAAAAAACAAAAATGGAGATTAGAATGATATATGTGTTAGTATCACTTTTCTTAAAAATGATATTATTGCATGAGAAATATATAGTATAACTAAATGCATGGCCATATTTTTAAATCCGCCATTACATTTTTCACCTCATTATATATCCTCCAAGTTGCAGGGGCTAAAATAGGAGTATCTTCAAATGAACTTATTTACAAAACCGAAGCAGACTCACAGACACAGAAAACAAATTTATGATTACCATAGCGGGGGAAGGATAAATTAGGAGTTTTGGATTAGTGATTCAGAAATATATGCATATAAATAAACAGAATACTGCTGTACAGTATTCTGCTGTACACCAGAAACTAACACAACATTGTAAATCAACTATACCTCAATAAAAAAATAAAATAGGAGTATCTTTAAATTTTCAAATTATACCTCTCCTTTTTCAGGAATAACTGGTAAAAGGATATTGTTCACTGACAATATTCCTGCATTTACTTTAAAGGAAGGAGGAACACAATTTATCTGCAAGCAAGATGAGGCATTCTAGAACTTCTCCCCATAGGTGTGGTGCTGGATATGTATCCTGTCCTTACATCGTAAGATTAGGGAATGATTACATTCAAGTCCAACAGGTTCACCACAGATATTCTAGACGCAATGCCTTACTCACTCATTACTGTATCACACTGCTATGGGAACATAAAAACCACAATCAGTACTAAAGAAGTGGAGTTTTTAAAAATTCAGTTAGGTTTTATCTACTATGAGAATCATTACCCATTCCTGAGGCTGAATAATAATGTATATCAGTTGAGCTATAAAAAAATGCTGATTTCATTTCAATTTTTATTTTTGACAAATTTGGAAGAAAAGAAACCAGGTCAGTAAATTTAAATATACTATTAACGTCTTACATGACTATATATGTGTATAACCTCTCTTTACACACACACACACACACACACACACACACACACCCCACCACATTTATTACTTTCTTTCCTCAAAGAAGAATTAAAATTTTTTTTTTCTGTTTCCTAATTTCCCTGTTGGGCTGCTATGGTCAGTTCCCAATTTGATGAAGAGCAATAGGACTTAGCATAGATGTAACCTTAAGTTAGATTTTTTTAGCACTTCATATTTTTAAAACTTGCATGTTTATATTGTCTTGAGGAAAGAGTGTACTCTAAGTGTCACTTAAAGACTATATTGGATTTTTGGAAATGTCTTCATAAAGGTTGCTCTGATTTAAGAGATGCTCCAAGCTCAACATAACATAATCAAAGGCATGCTTATTCTGTGCCAAGCACTATTTATTATGCCTGTGTCTCATACACTCTTCCCAACAACGCTGTAAGGTAAGTTCCATTAGTATTCCCATTTCGCTGAGGCGGAAACACAAGACAGAACAAGTATATATAACCTGCTCAAGGTTAAAAGAGTGGTAATGTCAGGGGCTGAATCCAAAACTGTTTGATCTCAGAGACTATGATCTTAAATCACAGCCCATACTGCCTCCAAATTCTTCCAGTTGACAGAGAATTTAAGTCAAGAGAATGATTTCTTTTAAGTTTTATAAATGTTGCAATATTCCATCCTAATCACAGTCCCTGTATTTTATTAACCCCAAATTGATACAAAATCCAACAAATACGAGAATGTTGTGAATAACTGGTTAATATTGTGAAATCAGAACTTCCCCCAGAAAATCTGGGATAATGGTTGCCATATCCATAATACCAATTATGACAATTTGCAAGGCTCAGGTTGAGAAAGAGGGAATCCAATTTCTGTTTTATAAGACTGTTTTGCAAATAATTACATTTTATGACATTGAATAGTAAGAGGATTATTCTTTCAACTTTCAAAAATATTTTTAAGGAGAAAAGGTAAAAAAAGGAAACACTGTTCTGCATGATTCTACCTAGAAATCTACCTTAATTTGTCTTGAAATAAAACCTAAAAATCTTAACTCTCTAATGTCTGTGCTAGTTCACAAAGGTGTTAAGCAGTATTACCAAAGCGAACATAGTAATTTCAAGTCTAAGTATTGTGTTTAAATGTTTACCAATAACTTAAGAAACCCTATACAGCCAGAAGGCCACTAACTGCACAGCCTGAGAGAGCGAGCATGCTTTTAGTTAGAATATTCCACCACTGGGCTTCCCTGGTGGCGCAGTGGTTAAGAATCCGCCTGCCAATGCAGGGGACATGGGTTTGAGCCCTGGTCTGGGAAGATCCCACATGCCGTGGAGCAACTAAGTCCGTGCGCCACAACTACTGAGCCTGTGCTCTAGAGCCCGCGAGCCACAACTACTGAACCCACGTGCCACAACTACTGAAGCCCGCGCGCCTAGAGCCCGTGCTCTGCAACAAGAGAAGCCACTACAATGAGAAGCCCGCGCACTGCAATGAAGAGGAGCCCCCACTCGCCACAACTAGAGAAAGTCTGCACACAGCAATGAAGACCCAACGCAGCCAAAAAAAATAAAATAAAATTAATTTATTAAAAAAAAAAAGGAATATTCTACCACTGTGTAATTCCCTTTAAGTCCCCTCCCCATCAGAGACCACATCCATTTTATCACTAAAATTTCCAGACACAGGGAGAGACTGTCAAGACATTATATAAGTACATAAGGTTAATCAGTCTATATAGTGATAACTATCAAACATTGCTGCTAGGCTCCAATCAAATCAGCTGAACCACATTATTCATGGCAGATATGTCTGGCAGGAACTAACCTAATCACTATACGTTGTTTCCACGAAGCCCAAAAGACCAATCCATGAAAACCAATTGTCAAATTCCAACTCATCACATACAGAAAGGTTTTCGAAATAAATTTTGCAACAGTGGACAAAAGCAAGTGTTGTGCAAAGTTCCTGAATGCTTATGGAAGACATATCAATTTCTAAAAGTAGTGAACAAGGAAGTGGGAGGAAAATGTCGAAAGGCACATTTTAAATAAGCCAGTCCCAAAAGGAGCATTAATAGATGCCACATAGGGACTTCCCTCGTGGCGCAGTTGTTAAGAATCTGCCTGCCAATGCAGGGTACACGGGTTCGAGCCCTGATCCAGGAAGATCCCACATGCCGTGGAGCAACTAAGCCTGCGTGCCACAACTACTGAGGCTGAGCTCTAGAGCCCGTGAGCCACAACTACTGAAGCCCATGCGCCTAAAGCCCGTGCTCTGCAAAAAGAGAAGCCACTGAAATGAGAAGCCTGCACACCACGATGAGTGGCCCCCGCTCACTGCAACTAGAGAAATCTGCGCAGCAACGAGGACCCAATGCAGCCAAAAATAAGTAAATTAAATAAATTAAAAAAAAACAGATGCCACATAATTTCTATAGTATTAGTCTCTACAAAGCAATTACATTTAATTGCTTAACTAATTACATTTTAGTAAAGACATGCCTATTACTGTCAGTGTTCAGAACACCTCAAATAATTAAATCTGACCAACAGTTGGAAAGCTACCTAGTTCCCCCATCTTTAAAAAGGAATTAAATAAGTAGGACTTTATTAGGTAGAGGGCTGAAAATATGATTTCACAGCCTGAGGATACAAATCTTGTTTTCCACTTTTCTTGTGAGGATGGTTTCCTTTAAACTTAAACTATAAAGAGCATAAACCATCATTTCTCAAAGTAAAATGTACTGTACCAGAAAAAGGCAGAAGTCTACAATAAGTGGTTTTCAGTACTCAAGACAGCACCCCATTTAGAGCTTCATTTATTAAGCGCTTCTTGGATAACACCCAATTGTCAAGACTCCTACTCTACTGCCTTTTCTTTTTTTGAAGCATAATACAATCAGAAAGAACCTATGTAGAAAATAATCTCTTCTATATCTATAGTTTGGCATCTCTACTACCGTCAGCCCTATTTGATAAAATAATAATCAAAAAGGGCAAAAAACATTTCCATATTAAAACAAAGTATTTAAAATAATCATAGGGATTGACAACTCGTAACCACATGCTTCCGAAATACACCCAATGATCCTTGGGACTCACTACAGCCTATTCTGAAAACAGCAGAGTGATTCTGTAAAAATGATAAATAGACCATGTCACTCCTCTCAAAAGGCTTCCCATTTCACTTAAAGACAAAAATCCCTTCAGCAGCAGATAAAGCTGTACATAATCCAGTATCCTGTCCCCAATTATCTCTCTCATTTCTTCATCTACTTCTCTCCCCTGCTCTCAGTTAGCTCCACACTGGCCTCCTTACGCCAGCCACACAGGCCCCCTTGCTGCAATTCCAATACAGCATGCAGTCTTCTGCCTCAGGACTTTTGCACTGGCTGTTCCTTCTGCCTGGAATGCTCTTCCTCCAGATATCCACAAGTCTACTTCTTCTACTTCTTCAAATTTTTGCTCAAAATTCACCTTTTCAATGGAGCCTATCCTTACCACCCCATTTAAAATTGCATCTCTCCCCCAACCCTCACACTTCCCTGCTCTATCTTTTCTTCTTGTCCATAGCATTACTGCCTGCTAACATGCTATCTAATTTCCTCTTTTATATGCTCATTGTTTATTGCTATCTATCTGTACAATGTTCAAGGAGGACAGGCTTCTTTTTTGTTCTCTGTAGTATCTAAAGTACCTAAAAACATTGTGTAGCAGATATCAGGCACTCAATTACCACTGAATTTAATTGAATGACCCAGGACAACTCATATAGTATTACTAGTAAGAACAGGCAAGGGCATATCTTATTGGAATACTCATGCCAAAGATCTTATCTGGTAAGCAGACCAGACTGTTCCAATGTAAGGGGTAAAAGCACCATTCAGCAGCCAGGTAGGCAGCTTAGCCAGCTTATTTCACAACAAACTATTCTCCTCATTTGAAGTAAAGATTACTGAAAGGTGCCCTCTACATTACCTGCATCAAATAAACCAGATTCAATATTCTACCATATGGTCTATATTCCAAGATAAAAACAAAAAAGTTAGTCAAAAGAGAATGCACTGGGCATGCTATCAGACAACTAGATTGCCAACCAGTCATAAACAAGAAAGCACAAGGTTATTCATTCATTCAGTCACTCCATCAACAAATATTTATTGTTGAACACTGGGAGTACAACAGTGGAAAAGAAAGATACAGAATCTAGATGAGAGGAAGGCATATACTCATAATAGAGCATAATTAGAGTTTTAAAAGTGAACATCAAGGTGCTGGAGAACACACAGGGGAGGGCACCAATCCAGACTTAGGAAGCAGTTAATTACGGGAAAATTTCTTGAGAGACTCAAACTCAACACTACACCTTGAAGCTTCTTTACCTTTTTACAACAGCTTATCTGAGAAAAAGGGGGCATCTTACTGATCACGTCAGACAAAAACTGAATGGTATTTTCTTAAAGGATGTGTAATTTGTTTAGATTTCAAATGTGAGACAGTGACGACACCTACATGCTTTACCAACTCTCTATCCTCATTTTAGCAGACATCTCTGATACGGAAATAAATTGCAAATATAACTGTTAATACAGTTAACTCATTCATCTTTCTCCCAGACTGTTTCTCTTTCTATATTACCTATCTTGAGCACTCAACCTATTTTCAAGGAAGAAGAGTATTTCTGTAAGTCCAAACAACTGGGCTGGGAATTTCTTTCAGTGATAGAGGAAAGCACTATTTCCAAGCAGATAATGCCTCTTAGCTAAATTAGGAAAACAACTCTCCTCTGCCACCAAAAAAAATAAATAAATAAATCAGAATTTACCAAAACACAATTTTTATCCAAGTACAAAAGAAAAATCAACGGTTATCTACTCCTTTAACAGTCTCCATTCCACACAAATCTCCTTTTGTGTATACTTTATACATTTCCTTCATTTCTTTGACTATCTGGAATATATTTCGACCTCTACACCCAATCCTTATTTATCTGTTTCTTCAGATACAGTTATTACCTTCTTTACAGGCTTTCCTCCACTAAGCTTCTCTCATATTCTGAGATCACTTAATACCCTGTATGTTGCTTTGACACTGCAAATTTGACTTGGTCCTTTAAGTTGTTTTAGGTAAGCATTTATGCTTCATCTCATTAATGAGATCACATGTAACTGAAGGCCTTTAGTTTTGACATCTTACATACAACCTATCACAGCATTTACCCAATAAGAAGGGTTAGCAAACTTTCAAATAACAGAGCTCTGGATCAAGAAAAATGTGACTAGAAATAGACTTACAGCCAAAAAGACCTAAGATGTGTACAATTTTATATATGGTATTATACAATTCAGTTAATCATTCTCAACTTCAGAGAATTTCTAACTACTAAACACTCAACAAGGGGACTTCCCTGGTGGCGCAATGGTTAAGAATCTGCCTGCCAATGCAGGAGACATGGGTTCAATCCCTGGTCCGGGAAGATCCCACATGCCATGGAGCAATTAAGCCCATGTGCCACAACTACTGAGCCTGCGCTCTAGAGCCTGAGAGCCACAACTACTGAGCCCGCGTGCCACAACTAATGAAGCCCGCGAGCCTAGAGCCCATGCTCTGCAACAAGAGAAGCCACCACAATGAGAAGTCCACACACTGCAATGAAGAGCAGCTCCAGCTCTCTGCAACTAGAGAAAGCCCATGCACAGCAACGAAGACCCAATACAGCCAAATAAAGAAGACTCAACAAGGGAGAAAATAAACTCCCTGCTCTAATAGAGCTTACAAGCTACAAGGAGAAGACAGACAACAGTATATATATGATGATAAAATTTGCTAAGAAGAAGTAAGGAGTAGACCCTGACAGTGGGGGTAGTATTTCAGCTATGGTGGAGAGGGAAAAAAAAGCTTCTGATAAAATGACCTTTCGGTAGGGTCTTGAAGGAAATGAAGGAACCAGTCATGTGGATATGTGGGGGAGAGTGTTCCAGGCCAACATTAGAAACCAGTGCAAAGGTTCTACTGGGAATGTGGATGTCTGTATTCAAGAAAGAATAAAGAGGCCAGAGTGGCTGGAATGGAGTGAGTGAGTGGGCAAAGTATTAGATGAGGTCAGAGAGTGAATAGGAATAAAAATCATGTAGGATCTTCCAGAACCTATCACACTGTATTTTGTTTGGTCATTTAAATTGTTCTTCTCTCCAATTAAAGAGTCTCAATCTATCATCAGGGATCATGTTTATCTAATTTGTTATATTCCCCAGAGACTAGTACTATGCTTAACATAGGATGGGTATTTAAATATGTATGAATGAAATCAGGTTAAAATATAAATCTAGAAACTTCCTTTACCTATTTGGTACATTCAGCAGCTTTTACACTGATAAAAAAGGCTACACTTAGTGGTTCAACAATCATTTTTAGTTAGTGGAAGGCTAAATAAACTAGGTGATTATCTGCCCATTGGCTTTCACTAAAACAATGGCTGCTGACTGACCCTATTGTAGGTCTTCTGCTAAATCACGGTAGAATCTAAAACCCCACTTCCACATCCCTCTTCAAGAAGCAAGCAGAGATAAGGAACTTGGGTATAAGAAACCTGGGATGGGAAGTTATAAAATAAGGGGGAAAATGGCAATTCAGTTTTCCTGAAATTTGAGGAAGTTGTTTGCACTGAGTCCAAAAACTCTTCATTGTCTACTAAGCTTGATCAGAGAACCACTATAGTTAAGAAAAGGCAATGTTGTAGTAGCATGAAGGTGCAGCTTACTCTAGGGTTAGGTTCTAATACTGGCTATTTCAAGATTTTGGATTTCTATTGGTAACTAAATATTTGCAGCATGCATAAGGCAGATATATGCCACCTCCTGCCAAATATTACCATCAAGAAGCAAACAGACAGCCTACCAGGCTCTTTGGTGGGGCTGGTGGCAGACTCTGGGAGGGCTCACGCCAAGGAGTGTTTCCCACGACTTCTGCTGCCAGTGACCTTGTCCCCCCGGTGAGCCGTGGCCACCCCATTCCTCTGCAGGAGACCCTCCAACACTAGCAGGAGTATGGAGTACGTCAAAGCAGTCAGCGATGGAGCTGCCTAGTGGGTACATGCTTCACTAAGCTCTACATCTTGGTGTGTGTGTGAGGACCTGACTGTATCGTTAAGGATCCACTTTCCCGGGACTTCCCTGGTGGCACAGTGGTTAAGAATCCGCCTGCTGGTGCAGGGGACATGGGTTTGATCCCTGGTCCAGGAGAATCCTACATGCCACATGCAGAGCAACTGGGTCCATGCACCACAACTACTGAGCCTGCGTTCTAGAGCCCACGAGCCACAACTACTGAGCCCTCATGCCACAATTACTGAAGCCTGCACGCCTAGAACTCAAGCTCTGAAACAAGAGAAGCCACCACAATGAGAAGCGTGCGCACCGCAATGAAGAGTAGCCCCCACTCGCCACAACTAGAGAAAGCCCTCACGCAGCAATGAAGACCCAATGCAGACAAAAATTTTAAAAAATTAAAAAAAAAAAAGAAGCAAACCGAAATGTCCAAATGATATCCAATCATTAAAAGGATCTAGATATATCTTATAAAATTTTGCCAACTGTACAACCACATCATATCGTAGTCAAGAACAACTTGGTATTCTCATATTTTAACTCCACATTTTCCAAACACCAGCTCTGTTAGATTCAGTAACTGCACATTGTTTCTAATGATCAAAACTCACTACCTATTTATTATTCCTTTCTCAAAAGTATAGTCTTACTAATGAATTATGTAGGATGCCTATTAACTAAGAAATTTAAAATTCAGTAAAAACTTGAATTGTATGATAAATGGAAAGTGCTATCTGAAAAATAAAGGCACAAATACACATAACACATGATCAAAAGCCAACTATAACTATGAAAAGTAATTAGAGATTTTGTTAATTAGCACAGAAAATTCATGTTCAAAATTACTGTTTAGGGCTTCCCTGGTGGTGCAGTGGTTAAGAATCCGCCTGCCAATGCAGGGGACACAGGTTCGATCCCTGGTGTGGGAAGATCCCACATGCCGCGGAGCAACTAAGCCTGTGAGCCACAACTGCTGAGCCTGCGCTCTAGAGCCTGCGTGCCACAACTACTGAAGGCCACGCACCTAGAGCCCATGCTCTGCAACGAGAAGCCACCACAATGAGAAGCCTGCACACTGCAATGAAAAGTAGCCCCCGCTCGCCACAACTAGAGAGCCCACGCACAGCAACAAAGACCCAACGCAGACAAAAATTTAAAAAAATAAATTAAAACAAACAAGCAAACAACCCCCCCACAGAAAGAACAAATAAATATTTTAAACAAAAACAAAAAACAAAATTACTGTTTGCTCGAAACCTGGCAGCCTGTAGAACCACTCTAGTCTTCAGCTTGTTTGATTTGGCCAGAACAGTGGGTCTTTGTCTGTTTATTTTGTTTTAATGTAAATTTGAATGCTTTCAGGAAGTGCAGGTATTCTGTTGTATAGCACTGAGCGTAGTTTATGTTATTTGTCTGGCCCTAAAGGTATTTAAATTTGCACACCCTGTAATTGTAGGTGAAGATGTTTGATCTCTTATGCAAATTCTGAAATGACTTTGGAAATCAGTGAAATAACCATAGTCCTGGACAAGCACTAATTTTTTCTCAGTGATACATACATCATAAAAAAGTAAACAATGAAACATTTTTCCAAAAGGTATCCTTAGGTTCATCATTCTATTTTCAGAGATTCTCTGGGATTGAAAACACTTCAGAAGTGAACCACCCCAATTTTCATCATTTTACACTGAAGTTAACTGGGACCCAGAGAGGAAAAGTGACTTGTCCAAGGTCTTACAGTCAACTGATAACTTGGTCACAAAAGTGTTGTTTTTGTTATTTTTAATTTACTTATTTTATTTATTTATTATTTTTTGGCTGTGTTGGGTCTTCATTGCTGCACACAGGCTTTCTCTAGTTGCGGCGAGCTGGGGCTACTCTTCATTGCGGTACGCGGGCTTCTCACTGCAGTGGCGTCTCTTGTTGTGGAGCACAGGCTCTAGGCGCGCGGGCTCAGTAGTTGTGGCACATGGGCTTCGTTGCTCTGCGACATGTGGGATCTTCCCGGACCAGGGTTCGAACCCGTGTCCCCTGCATTGGCAGGCAGATTCTTAACCACTGTGCCACCAGGGAAGCCCCTACAAAAGTGTTTTGAATTTATTTCCCCTAACATGATTCTTATTTCATCAAGGGAAAGACTAGTGTTTCTGATTATCCTGAGCCTTGCTCTAACACTCTGCTCAGCAAGTATTCAACAAGTAGTACTGAGATTTGCTCCCAAACGGTGAACTAAGTTCTTATTTATAAACAATCATAACTCAAATTACACAATGTTGTATGTCAGTTATATCTCAGTAAATCTGGAAATAAATAAGCAAATAGAACCCAGCTACAGTTACATAGAAAGAATAGATTCCTGCTCAGTAGCCATGGTATTTGTTGAATGAATGAAGAAATAAATGCAATTTCAGTTCGGTGGGTATGCTTGTAGTCAGTGAGCCTTCAAAAGGATAAAGGAGCCAATAGGCACCACAATGGATAAAACTTAACCTCTCAGACACTAGCCTTAAATAAGGTCTTTGACATAGGAAAAACAGGCTCATAATCCAGTTCCATATGCCTGATTAAGGCAAAATACAGCATTAGCCCAGGTCAGCAAATTATCAATTCCTTTCCTAGGAAAAAAAAAAAAATCAATCCTCGTCACACCTAAAATTTTGGGCTATAGCTCAATCCTGATTCAAATGTTTTCCAAAGTAATTCACAAACATATTACTTCAGCATTTTTTCCACATTTAGGCAGAATATCAAAACCCATCATTCTTTGGGCAGTGAAAATACACTGTATGATATTATAATGATATGTCATTATATATTTGTCTAAATCCATAAACTTTTCAATACTAAGAGTGAATCCTATGGTAAACTATGGACTTTGGGTAATTATGATGTGTCAATATAGGTTCATTCTTGGTGAAAAATATACCATTCTGGTGAGTGATGTTGATAATGGGGGAAGCTATGCATGTACAGGGGCAGGAGGGTAAGCAGGAAACCTCTGTACCTTCCCCTCAATTTTGTTGTAAACCTAAATCTGCTCTTAAAAATAAAAAAAAATCCTCAAAAAAGTAAAAATTAATGAATTAATGTTAAAGAAAAAAACATCATGGCAATATTCTCTTTTCCAAGCATAGCCTACAGCAGGGCTCAACAACTTGCAACACACATGCTTCTGCCTGGGGCATCCAGTAAGGAGGCTTTAGAAGCCTCCACATTCTAGAGAAACGCAGGGCTCAGGGAGCACAGCTGTTCTTAGTTACTGCGTTTTTTTTCCCCTTCGCTTGAAGGAAGTTCAAAGTTTTTTCTTAAACTTTTATTAGCAGGATCAAGGTTAATGCGGGTGGGAGTTCTTGCACTTAGACTAGATTCTCCTTCTTTCATCTTCGACTCACAGTCATATCATGTTCCAACTAAGTTCAAGTTGTGGGAGATTTTTTTGCTACCTTCCTCCTTCTCTTTCCATTTAATATTCTACATTTCTTTTTCATTTTTTTCCCCCTTTCATTAGACAGAACACACAAGCTCAAACATCTCCTCCACTCCCTCCCACTTGTTCTTTGGGAAATGAGCAAATGGTGCTTGCACTTGGCCTAGGATAAGGGTAGGAGAAACTGAGCCCAGGATAAGGGTGGGGTTAAGTTCAGCACTGGGGACAGTGGAGAGTAGAGGTTAAGGAAGAGCAGCCAAGATCTGCAATTTTATTTGGACTTTCACAATAGTCATCCTTTCCACTTAGGAACGCCAAAATTTCACCAGGACAAAATGTATAACCCTAAATTTAAGGTGTTCCTTCTCTCTTATGGTATAGTGTACCTGTGAATTGGGGATGGGAGGTATGTTAATTCAGATATTGGGAAAGCTACAGTAGAGCACTCACACATGTACAACACCTGCACAACATCCACAACACTTGCTGGAATCTATCTTGTACTCATACAGGTGCAACCTGGGCATGTGAGGGCATTACTGCCCCATGGGGCAACACTTGCCAATGGAGTCAGAAGCCAGTGGGTAAATGTTCCCCATCTGAGGTGCATTCTATACAACTTCTAGAAAACTGAAGACCCTGGCAGTTTTCAGCCCAGTTGCACACAATGGTGACTGACTTAATAACATGCCCTCATAGCAACTTTCTCTTCCTCTCTGTTTCATTTTCCCTAGCCCTCGACTTCTCGTTCCTGAGAATCTCAGCCCCTCTTTCTAGGGGTGGTTCCCCAGGCTAAAACAATAGAGATGGTCACAAAACTGGGAGAATCAGCTTTCTAAACACATGAGGCCCACCATTTGTCCCAGTACAGAAATCCAATACTTTAAAGATCAGCATGCATTTCCCACACACAAGCAGGATAAAAGAAATGGAAGAATCTATATGGAACCAGGGCTCCACTACATTTCTTGATATAAACATGTCCCTTTGAAAGCTGGGACAGACAATTTGAGAATAAAAATCATGGTCAAAACTCCCTATACTCTTCTCTATGGAACTCTTGCCAGGACCCACCACTGTGTCTCCAAATAGGGCACAATGTGCCTGAGATGATGAAAATACTAATTTACACCCCCCAAAATATACATCTTCTGCATCCATTCCCCATTCCACAGAAGAGTTGGATGACAGGAATAAAGAATCTAAGTCTGATAGTGCTAAGTGGTTCAGGAGTAGAAATGCGCTGCTAATCTTTAACCTCTGGCGGAGGAAGGCAAACACAAAAGATTTACTCACACATCATTGAATTCCTCCAGAGACCTTGCAGGTGTGAAAACATCCAACAGACCAATCACCTACAAGAAAACATAAAAATCAAACAGTAAATAAATACTGAACTTATCCATCAGGTCTTAGTCATTTTAATAGGAACTAATTCCAAATCCTGCTCTCAGTTCAATACATTACATTATTGTATACTTAATAACTCCAACTTATTTTTTACCCAAATTATGCTTTTGTTTTTTACTTGTTAAACATCACTTTTCATAATAACCCATTTTACTACTAAAATCTTCATGTCTTTAGAATTTGGTCACATATAGCCATTAGCTTATCAGGAAGCAAAAAGATTTAGGACTCTTGACTTACACATGCACTGATAGTCTAATGATTAACAAACAGAAAAAAGTCATACTTCTACAGCTGTTGTTATAGTATCATTTTTCTTTTTAAATATATTATTCAATAAAAATTACTATATAGTCTTCAAAACTGACATTTTTAAAGCCCCAATATATCTTCTCAGTATATTCTTGGTATTATTCTTATAATATTCTTAATATTAAGATTATTAATCACTATCAGGTATTTAGATCAGACTATAAAAATGAAAAAAAAAGCTATCTTTATACAAGAATAAAGCAAAGAGCTACTTAATACTCAGTAATCCATGGTCTTTGAGCAGTTTTTCTGGTCATGGATTTACACTGATTAATTTAACATCCCCCCCCCCCTTCCCCAGTTCCTCCTAAAACCCAGACCACTCATTTCCACAAAGCTAGGCACTAAGAAGGCAAACAAGACATATAATTCATGTGTAATATGCCCAGCAAGATTTAAGGGTATCTGGAAATGAAACGAAGAAAAGCTAAATGGGCTTCATGAAAACTGACCCATGACTGTGGACTCAGTAAAATATACCAACACTCAAAATATTATCATGAAAAAGAGCACTTTTAATTAGAATGTTACACCACTCATCCAAATATCAACTTTTGGGCTTCCTTGGTGGCACAGTGGTTACGAATCCACCTGCCAACACAGGGGACATGAGTTCGAGCCCTGGTCCGGGAAGATCCCACATGCCGCGGAGCAACTAAGCCCGTGCGCCACAACTACTGAGCCTGTGCTCTAGAGCCCGCGAGCCACAACTACTGAGCACGTGTGCCACAACTACTGAAGCCCACACGCCTAGAGCCCGTGCTCCGCAACTAGAGAAAGCCCGCAGGCAGCAACAAAGACCCAACTCAGCCATAAATAAATAAATAAATTTATAAGACAAAAAAAACAAAACCCCAAAAAACCCCACACAAATATCAACTTTTAAAAGCAATTTCAATTATATAGCCTGAACCCAAAAGGGAAACAAACTAAAAAAAGGCCTTGGAATTCAAGAAGAATAGCTTTTCAAGTCTTTGCATCTTATTCCAAAGGAAAAGTACAGTTATCCATCTTCTCCTTATCCAGACAACCGTACACAAGAAAATGAAAATTACCTCTAATTGTACTACTGGTTATAACTATCATTAACATTTTGAGATACTTTCTTTGATTTTTCTGATGTACATAAATTAAATCGGGGTTATACTATGCATACAGTTTTATATCCTGCCTTGTCACTTAACAAATAATGACTATTCTCACGTCCTCAAATGTTTTTCAATAATATGTTCTATCATTTGTATATACCATAATAAAACCAATTTCCTATCTTTGGACATTTAAGGAACACTGCAAGTATATGTGCATATGCGTGCATGTGTGCATATATACATCTTGTATTTTCTTCCAGAGAATAAATTTCAAGAAATAGAATTACAAGATCAAAGGATATCAATATGCTTAAGGATCTTAATACTGTCAAACTGTCCTCCATAAAGATGAGGCCAACTTACATCCCACCAATAGTGTATCTATGACCTTATAATAGCTCTGAATAGTGCTTTAAAGTAAGTCAAATCATTTTCTTTTTCCTTTCCCATCTAAATCATAATTGTTCTCCTTGAGTTTGATACAGTCCTGGCTTAAGACCTCTGGTCTTTTTAAAAATTAATTAATTAATTAATTAATTTTTGGCTGCATTGGGTCCTTATTGCTACGTGGACTTTCTCTAGTTGCAGTGAGCGGGGGCTACTCTTTGTTGCGGTGCGCAGTCTTCTCATTGCGGTGGCTTCTCTTGTTGCAGAGCATGGGCTCTAGGCACACGGGCTTCAGTAGTTGTGGCACACGGGCTTCAGTAGTTGTGGCACGCGGGCTCTAGGGTGCAGGCTCAGTAGTTGTGGTGCACGGGCTTAGTTGCTCCGTGGCATGTGGGATCTTCCCGGACCAGGGCTCGAACCGGTGTCCCCTGCATTGGCAGGCAGATTCTTAACCACTGCACCACCAGGGAAGTCCCAACCTCTGGTCTTTTGATTACTACCCCCTACACCCTCTTGTACTTCTGTTGGCTGAGATCTAGAAGCCAATTTTATTCACCTGCTCCAATATTTTCTAATCACTGATTCTTGTTATCTGAGATGCCCCATCTTCTCAACAAGAAAACTTTAAAACAATTTACATTGTTTTACATTATTATTTGAATTGTGGCTGTGAAAATATCCTCAGATCAAAATAAAATTAAACTACTAGAGATCCAATTCACACAGGATTATTCATGCAAGGGTTATCTCAAACACACTAAAGTGAAACAAATCCAAGCATTTTAAATAAAAACACTCCCATTTCAATATGAAAACACAATAGGTATTTTAGAATCAAACAGCTGTAAATTTGAACTCCCAATCAATCTGTGACTTCTTAGATCCATGAGCTTCTTTCTTTTACATTCCAATAACCCCAAAACATGGGATGTTGCCTGGCACACAGCAGTTCAATTAATATTTGTTACATAAATAAAAGTATCTTCTCTGAGCCTCATTTTCCTCAGATGAAAGACACGTGCATATCATTGCTTATTTTCATAGTATTTTGGGGAAGATTATGTAGACAATGTATCTGAAGGTGCCTAGCACAAAGGACTGACCTGCTGTGGATTACCAAAATAAATCGTGACCAGAAACTTGAGAGTTTTATAATGAATTGTAAAATACAAATCACAGAAACAAACTATTTGAAGCAGCTACTTCCAGTAACAAAACATGACATATAAAGCTAAATTCAATTATTCAAATGATCAAAAAGTATGGCTGCAAGAAGCACAATGACTAATTTGGAAAAAAATAATAGAACAAAGCATATTAGCAAATACTCTATCAAATTTTAATTTCCTTAAAAGGGACACATTTTATGACATTAAAGCCACTCATGTTACATCAAAGTATTTTTAATTTTTTGTGGGCTTTTACAAATATCCCTTCTCTATTAATCCTATTTATGGAGTATTAATCATAAGGAAAATACTGTAAAACAAAAGTTTCCCAGCATTAAAATAGATTTGGGGAACATTCCATAATCGATTCATTTCTCATTTCTTAAATGGAAATTTATTTTTAATTTGTCATATTTTAGCCTATTTCCTTACTCCTTCTGCCATTATATGATTTCAGACGCTTTAGAAAGTAACCCAGTAATTAAATATTTAGAAAAGACGGTTATAGTACAAATAATCAGCAAATATCTCTGATGACTGTCCTACAATGACAAACAGAAGTAATACATCTTTATTAAATTGGTGCACACTCACAAAACACTTTAAGTCAGTAACCAGTCAAAGACAATATTTAATGTACTTAACACAAGCACACCAAAACAACCACTTGTTCTATCATGGTAAGATTAAATCTAAGGCTCCCAAATAAAATTTATGAAAGGAGTCCCTTAATCATTAAAAGCTTTTTTTAATGTACAGGTCTCCAGGCCCTTAACTGTACAGTACCTACTCAGACAGCAAAAGGATGCAGCTAGCCAGCTGCTTCCTTTTAATCTTTCCTTAGACCAGGTGTCAATGAGATCAAGGTCAAAAAATTCCGTCAGGAATGGGCCAGGTAAATTTGTTCAGAGAGTAACATCCCCTAGCTCCTATAACCCATATGAAAATTACATATCTGTCATTCATTATCACTAGTAAAAGAAATAAAACGAACTACGGATTGTAAGTCAGAGGCATTTTTGTGTAAAAGATCACATGTGCATTCTGGCAGCTAAAAATTCTATTTGCTACCAATCCTTACTTAAGTTTTTCACGAGTTTTAAGTTGCTGCTGCTGCTGTCTTTGGAGTCCTGGCAGCTAGCTAAAAATTGGACAGTGGCCCAAAACAGTCATTAAAGAAAAGAAAGAAAGAAAGAAAAAGAGGAAGAGAAGATAACGGAGAGGAATTCCTCTTAAAATCCTCAATTAAACTTACTTGGAAGTCTTGGTTCTTCACCTGGTAAAAATACTTTTACACTGTACATACCTAACAAGCGTTTGTAGAATAGATTGAAATTCCGGAATTTTTCCACATTTAGTCAAAGTCTTTTGGCCCTTTCCCAGTCCCTCTTCAAACATTTGCCAACAGAATGGAGAACTATGAACATTCAGCCATCTGCCTCCTTTTGTTCAAACAACAAATCACCATCTAAATACAGGTGACCCTCTATATTGATACAGTGAAAACCTAAACATTTTAATATAAAAAAGACTGCTATTAAGTAAACTGCTTATAAAACAATTTAGATAAATTAAAATCTTGTTTTCCTAATACGCTCAGTCCTCTTTAAAGTCGTATAGCCTTTCCTAAATTAAAACAATTGTATCCCATCACTGCGGCCTCTTCATGTCTACAAATACAGAATGGCTCAAATGCAACCAGCCCAATATCATGTAAGACATATTTCAAAGTATCTCATTACGGAAAATTAAAATATAGCATACTAAATAAGGTTGTTGCAATGATCACTAGAAAAGCCAAGGCATGGATTCAGATAACCCAAAATAATTTTTGCCCTAAACATTGGCTTAAATTGACTATGAAATAAAGCAGAACAATAAATTACAGTGCTGGTAATCTTCTACAGTAGATGTTCTTAAATTAGCATAGACAACATCAGTGGGATCCTGGGGCCTCCTGGAGGTGCTCTGGGGTTCCATAAATGTTTGGCTTGCGTTCCATTTTCAAAGTATTCTTAAAAAGCTATGACAGTGTCTTTGTCACATTTATTAACGTATAATGACTCAACTGTGTTAAAAGCCAAATGTAAACCCATCAGTTAAGTTGCCAGACCACCTTGATTTTATGCAGACTTTGGAATAAAGATTCTCCTGCCAGCTTTCTCCACATATCTCAACTTCTTATAAACATGTCACTGATTAGGAAGGCTGCAGCTCTGCACTGAACTTTTTAAAAACTCAAGTTTGCACATGGATGCTCATATAAAAATTATACCTAGGAATGGAGATAATCTGTGGAAAACAGGACGTTCTCAATAGCATGCAATTAAAACATGAAATAAATAAGCTGCAGCTGTGATTACAACAGCTTAAATTCCAAATTTAAGTCACAATGCTCTCAATTTAGAAGAAATTTGTACTCCGTGAAACAAATGTATTTTAATACATTTTTTTCTTACTATGAAGAAAAACAGTTCAATTACTGAAACAGAAAAATATCTGAATAGCCAAGTAATAAGTTGAAAAATCGAATTTTTTTTCTACACAGTCACAGTAACCACCAATAGGGTCAAATAGTTCTAAAATCTCTATGGCCATTGTTTCCATAATGCTACAAATTTTACAGTTCCTTTCATACAGCAATCACATAAACCCTTTCTAACTTGATTTTGAAATTCAGGAAAATAAGTGTCCTCAGTCAATTGTTTTTTCACTTTCAGTTAATATTCCAACTGCATCCATTTATTTATGCTATTAGGATTTTTAAGCACTCCTTTGCAGGACAGCATTGTTCTCAAATGTCCAAACTTATAGACAAGAAAACGTTATATTTAACTTAAACAATGTCTTTGTCACATTTATTAAAATCCCTGAATCTAGAAAAGCTGTCTTTTAAAAATTAAAAGGAAAAAATTATAATATTAAATTATCCAGAAAATAATACCCATCTCTGATAGGACATTCAGTGAACTAAGGCACTCTTCCTCAAACTTCTCCACTGAAAAAACCCATAACAACACAAAATACCATGGATTCCCATATTCTGATAATATAGTCTTAAGTAAACCAAGTAGAGAATACGAAACTTCTTTGTAATATTTTCTGTTAAAAATCCTTGTGAGTTGTGTTTTATCTCACAATATTCATTTTTATTAAAAAATTTTTATATGTTTTCCCTCTAAAAATCTTTAAGTTAAAACTGGAACTCCAGGAAGATGCACCAATTTCATCCCAAGGCTTTGAGTATCTACCTGACATAATGCAGTGGTCACTAACACCCCAGTACAAGAAGGACGGTCCAAAGTTTGATGTACTCTAATGCATTTCCATTCGCAGTAATTAAAACACAATTTTTTCCAGTCTATTAAAGAGCAGAGTTTATCCTGCCTTGAATTATTAACTTACATTTTCATGTTTCATATGTTTAAGTAACCGCAGTTCTCTGTAGGTCCTTTTGGCATGAATAATGGACTGAAATGGTCTGGATAACTTCTTCACTGCAACACGTAACCCAGTTTTTGTGTCAAAAGCAGCACTAAGGAAAAAAAACATAAAAAGCTCATCATCAAATGTTATCTAAATATATTAAAATCAGTATTTATAAGGCTATTTCATTTCCAAATTAAATGGGTCTCTAACAAATTTTAAAAGTATAAAGATAAAAATTAAAATGACATATAATCCCACTATCCAAAGTAATCTATTGATTATTTTTGGTGTTTCCTTCTTGTCTTTTTTTCTATGCATCTAAATCAAGGATCAGCAAACTTTTTCCGTGAAGGGCTGGATAGTAAGTATTTTAGACTTTGTGAGGCTTAGGGTCTCTGTCTCAACTACTCAACTCTGTGCTTGGAACTGGAAAGCAGCAGATAATAAATTTTTAAATGGATGTAGCTATGTCCCAATAACACAAAACAAGCAGCCACCTGATCTAGATGAGCCAACAGATTGGTACACAAAGAGCTGGATTCTGTCTTCTTGGCCTAGGCCTCAGTGTCACCTTGCCACCAAATGCTGCCTGATCAGAGGCCTTGGAAACCACCATGTTTTCAGGACAGTGAGTTGGCAAAAAAATTTCTTGAGCACCTACAAGTATTTGTCACTTTCTAGAAGCTGAGATAGTTGGGAATAAGTCAACATGTCCCTGACCTCAGGGGATGGGGGGAGAGGGGAAGAGCAGAATAATAAAATAAATTTCAAACAGTGATGAATGCTATGAATAAATAAAATAGAATAATGGGATAAAGAGCAACAGAAAGCTGGTGGAGTTATGCTACATTAGCTAGGATGTCTGAGGAAGTACATTTGAGCTGAGGGAAGTGAATGATAAGAAAGTATCAACCATGTAAAGATACAGCAGAAAAGAGCCTCAAGCAGAAGAAAAAATTATTATTAACATTTAGTGAGTCTTTATTATCATTCCCCAGTTGACAGATAAGGAAACTGAAGCACAGAGAGTATAAATAACTTGCCCACGGTCACAAAGCTAGAGAGTGACAGTGCAGGAAGTCTGGATCCAGAGCTCACACTACTATTTTCCTGTGCTGCCTCTCAGAAAAGCAAGTGCAAAGGAAAAATAAAACAGAGGTAGAAAAAATATGGTGTGCTGGAGTGACAAAAGAAACATGGCCTGTGTAGGTCGAGCACGAGGAGCAAGGGGAGCGTGGAAAAGAATGAGGTCAGAGATACAGGCAGAGGCCAGATCATACAGGACATCTACAGCAAGATATGATGTGTATTTTAATTATTTTTAGAGACTGTTTGGGCTAATTCTATCATGTCTCATCCTCCTGTTTACCTCCAGTCTCTAATGGGTACATCCAAGACTTTCGGATCATCTATTCTCACCAAACTCTCTTTCCCACATGACTCTGGCACCAGAAGTTCCCCTCCCTTCACTCCCAAATCCTTACCCTATGTCCTTGCTCTTCAACTCCCAATTTGTTAATAAACTCCTGTAAATCTTCACTTCTGAACCTTTCCTCCATCTCCTTGCTTTAACTGAAACCAGGCTGTACTGTACCTTGAAGACACTACTTCTCTTATAGCTGTGTTATTAGAGTGGATTCTCACTCTCATATGCCACGTACCTCACAGCTAGCAGGTGGGGTACATGTCCTCCTTGCCAACTGTTTCCACTTCCAGACCATAACTTTCCCTTTGATTTACACAAGCTCCTGCTCAAGACCATCTCTCCCTCTCTGTTGCTGTTATCCACTGACCTGGAATTTTCCATCTTAAAGTCCTGTCTTAAAGTCTCTCGCCCCTCCCAACTTCTGTCATCATTCCTGGCAACTTCAGCATCCAGGTGGAGGGCACGTCCAATTTCCTGGCCTCCTGTGTGACCCATCCTCTTCAGCTCTCCACCTCAGAGTCTGCCTGCCTACCCGCAGGCTGAGTATTCTCCCCTCTCCTCTGCTGGGAAGCCTGTTGGAGCCTCTTGGAGCAAGGAATGCCATCGGGTTTCTAGCTGACACGCCAGCAACTGAGTGTGCAAGTTCAATTCAGTGGAGAAGAAAGAAGATGCCCACTTGAGCCACCTGTCCAAGTCATTCTCCGCGCTAGCTTTCCAGTAATAAAGTACGTATTTTTATCTCTATTTGACTCCTGTATCTATTAAGCAAAAGGCAAACTAGGATTAATCAGTACCCTACAGACCCCAATAATCACAATTTATTACTGTATGTTTATTTACCACCCAGCAGAGTGGTTAAATAAGGACTGGGGCTTTGGTATTAGACTCTGGATTTTAATTCCAGTTCCGCCAGTTAGTAGTTACATAACCTTGAGGAGGTTAATTAAATTCTCTCGGCCTCATATATAAAATGAGGATAATGTTTATATCTAATCTGTCCGATGTTTGTTAGGATTAAATGTGATAACTTTTGCAGTAGGTTTAGCAAAGGGCCTGGCCATGGTAAAGCTCAAATATTAGACGTAATAATGTCTGCGTTTTCCACTCATCATAAGCACCTTGAGGGCAGGAAATGTCTTCTGTTTTATTCAGTATTGTATTCCATAGGACTTAGCTTAATGCCTGGCACGTGGTCCAGTCTCAATAATTGCTTTACAAAAGTATAAAATGAAATATGAAAGAAAAACTTCAACTTTATCATTTGGCCCTCAATTCTTATAAATTCAATAGCATCCAACAAAAAACTGATATGAATGTTAAAAACTTACATGTGTGTTGAGTGTTTATTATTGTTAGGCATTGGTTTTAATCTTTACATGAATGAACATCCTTATCACAACTTTATAAAAAGACATTATTATTATTCCCATTTTACAGATGAGAGAACTGAGGCACCGAGAGGTTAACTAATATGCCCACACAGACAGAAAATGGCAGAGCTGGGATTCAAATCCAAGTGGTGTGTTTCAAGCATGAACTCTTTAACCATAACAGAAAAGCAAGTTCAACCTAGCCAGCAGTTCAGTCCATTTTAAATATATTCTAATCGTATGGACTCTGTTTCTTTTCTAAAATGCGTCCCACTATAATTAATTGCATTTCATAAGGAAAAAGTTTTTCCTGTGATCTTACATTGAACTCAGGATAATATTAATGAAAAGTATTTCATAAGAAATAACTTTCACTCAATATACATTACTTTATCAAGGGGGAGTTTTAAATCTCTAAAGTTATACTATGACTAAAACACTAAAGGAGTCAATGATGTAATATCTCACAAATACCAAAATATCACTTCCTGAGCATTTACTGAAAAATCTCCTTCATGAGATTCTTTGTGGATACAAAAGAAACATTAAACATAGTACCTGATATCAAAGAACTTAACCATCTAACTGGGATGATGAAACATACATGAAAGCAAATAATGCCCAATAATACAGTGCAACTATTACACTTTTTAAAAAGTTGGGTTCAAAAATATGTAAGTTGGGTTTAAAAATATAAAAATATACAAGTTGGGTTCAAAATACATAAATGTTCATTGCAGCCGGTTCACAAGAACAAAACTAGAAACTACCTTAATATCTAATACAGCAGAGTTTAAACTATGGTACATTCTCATGTACCGTATACTGCAGCCATTAACAAGACTCTCCACATACTAATATGTACTTGTTATACTGCTGATGGGAAAGAGAACAAGTTTCAGAAGTAAAGAATTATCCCCATCTGTGGGGGAAAAAAATGTACACTCATTCAGATATATACACATAAGCAGAGAATAGATGTCTAATATACTCAGGACTTTTAACACTTTTGCTTTTTAATATATATTTTTCTATCCCCTGACTTTTTAAAAAAATGAGCTTATATCTTTTAACAAGGTTATTAGTAAAGTTAGAAGCATAAGTCGTCTGTGCTTCTGTTACCCTAAAACAAACAGAAAGAGGCATGCTTTCTAACTTTCATAAAACCACTATTGACAGGTATATTTCCTTCAAATGATCCTCACATAGCTATACTCAAAGTATATAAATAAATTTGTACCCACCTTACCTAAGCCATAAGCATTTTCTATTTTACTAAACAATCATTCACAACAATTTCAAAAATACCTGAACCAAAAACTACTCATTCTCTTATTGATAGGCTTTATAAGCTATTCCATTCATTCACAGACACAAATAATACAAACACTACTACAATGGACATCTTCATTCACATTGCTTCTTCCATAATTGCATGATTTCCTTAGAAGAGACTAATAATTTCTACTTCAAAGGACACATACTCCCACATTTTAAAATATACTTTACTTACAGAAGAGAGCAAACAGGAATTGTTCAGAGAAACTGCTCTCTGCTTGTTAGTTAGTAATCCATCTCTGCTTGTTAGTTAGTAATCCTTATGGCAAAAGTGGCTGAAGCAAAGAATATATGATCCATCCCCTCCCCCACCTGTTTAAGTATTTAACTTGCTCTGACCTAACCTGTTCTATCACTAATCAAAGCAGTATTTGGAGAAAGAGGAAACCACATATTTCATCCTAAATTGAACATACTGTAATTACCCAAAGCAGAAATTTCTAATAATTTTTTAAAGATCATCTGATAAAACCAATTGAACAGTCAGAGGAGAAGAAATTCAAGTTATTGAATACCTGATCATACCACATATTATTTGGGAAACATTTCATTTAATCCTCATAACTTTGTGAGATAGTTATATTTACTTTCCAAAATAAGAAACTAATGGTCAGAAACATTAACAACTCACTGAATGGCATATAACTCATATGCAGGGGGATTCAGACTCAGATCTGTCTAATTTCAGTGCTCTTTTTCCAGGATGCCAAGCAGCCTGAGATAAGGACAACCCCAGCTACTGGCTTTGCCTTTATTATTACACTTACTAGTATTACAGTTGGGAAGATTCCTCTTAATCACATTTTAAAAACGGTAACTACAAATAAAACTGTGTTTTCATGAGCAACATCATAAAATGGAATTACCTTTATGAAGATCAGGTTCTCCAAACTATTGAATAAAATCCAGGACACATTGCTCAGTAAGTTTTTCCCCCAATTGTAAACTCATAAAGTTCTAAAATTAATTCATACTTTATAAAAAACATTGCTATGGTAAAAAAAAAATTAAAGGGAGAAATATAAAATTCATTAAAAACAGATATTATAATATTAGACTGTCATCATCACGTATCTACTGTTGACTGTGAATCCAGTACCTAGGACAAAATAATATTCATCAAATAAAATTAAATGTTTTGTTATACATTCATACCTGCCTCCCCTCTCCCTGAAAAAAAAGTGGCTTACTAGATTCTTAACATCCTAATTTTGTTTAATTCTAAATTTACTTACATATACCCTGCTTTATTTCACAATGGATTTAAAGTAGCCTAGAACTATATACATACAACTTGACATAAGAATAAATGATTAGGGGAAAAATAAACAAGATAAATAAGAAATTATGTATGGGTGAGGTTAGTGCAAATGTTTACTGTGAGGTCCTTTCTAAATACCTGTTAGAGGTGGGCCCCAAGTTTGGCTGTGAGCCCACTAAAGCCATCACAAAGAGAATACAACCAGTTAAGACATGAATCATAGGAACCATATAATAAAAACAAACCAGGTACTCAGAGAACTGTAGAGAGGCATAATTACTCCTGTAATAAAACCTGAGAAGGTTCCTCCTGTGTATGTTTATGAAAGAGACACTGTATAATGTGGTAAAAATGTCCTAATCAACATCCTTACACAATTATAATGGTGGGTTTCAGATGGTTCTTTACTTAGAGCATCCATCAGTGGAGACTGTTTCATAAGGCCAAAATACAGTTCATTAGCAAAGGCAGGGAGGAGAGGACTAAACAGCATGGCACGCTCTCTGACAGACTTAATCCAAGAGGAAATCTTAAGTGTTTCTAGAAAAATAGATAATAAGCTCCATATTCCTCAGACAATCCTCAAAGATGATTTCCATCAACTGAGCTTTTGAAAGATATAGAGACACAGGGACGTTGTGTTTATGCTCCATGACTGGAACCTGGCTTGGAGAGTGTTTGTGTTGCAAGGTAAAGGCAGATCAACATGCTGAGTGAGCAAAGGAAGAGAGACAACCTCTTAAGAAAGGTGAGATGTTGCCTAACCAGGACAACTGCCCACGTCCACAGAGCATGACAGTATAAATGACTGCACCAGGATTTTCCTCAAAAAACAATTTGGGTTTTCCCCAACAAAATGAAGAATGAGCAATCACTTGGCAAGTATCTGAGTAATTTACGGGGATCATAAATGATTTTACAATTTCTTTTAATGGTCATAGACAACTTCTCTAATCCCTGAATGATGTTAAGGAAAAATGAACCGTCAATAATGGTTAAGAAGACAACATAATTTTACTTATTTTTGGAAATTAATGGAAACATTTATTTTTTAAAAACTTTATTTAAATTTTTGGCTGCGTTGGGTCTTTGCTGCTGCGTGTGGGCTTTCTCTAAATGCAGTGCACAGGCTTCTCATTGCAGTGGCTTCTCTTGTTGGAGAGCACGGGCTCTAGGAACGTGGGCTTCAGTAGTTGTGGCACACAGGCTCAGTAGTTGTGGTGCACAGGCTTAGTTGTTCTGCGGCATATGGGAGCTTCCCAGAGTAGGGCTTGAACCCATGTCCCCTGCATTGGCAGGCGGATTCTTAACCACTGAGCCACCAGGGAAGTCCCAATGGAAATATTTAAATATATTAAAATCCGTAGTTACACTGAATTAACAAATTGTCATTAATACATTGAATTTATTAAAATATCTACATGGAGATAAATAATTTGCAAAGAGATGACATCTCTTCCCCATATAATTTGAGGCTTTTTTTCCAATTGAATTCAGGTTAATTGATAACAGTTTTCAAAATGTGCCTTCTAAATAAGTAATTCAGATGACTAACTTTGAACTTTCTCTTTACCTATAACAACTTGACAAAAATATCAGCAAATACCATACTGGAAATATTTTTCAGCACATCTATCTCTACTACAGAAACCTACTTTTTCTTTCTTCTAAATTCAGAAAAATGTGCAAGTATCACTGTACTTTTGATGCTTATGCTCTGCACCTCCATTTTGGAAACAATGTCATGAAAATAAAGGCAACTTTATGCAAAAACAAGAACTCAAGTTTTAATTTGAGAACTTCAAAAAATATTCTTTAGAGTAGCAAGGGACTTAAAGTTGACTTTAAAAACTCTTACCATTTGAAACATTGCTAGCTCTCTTTTAATACCTTTACTAACTCTCAAATATCTTGTTTTAATGTCTACCTTACACTTTCATTTTTAAAATAAATCACAAAATGATCTACTTGCACTATATATAGTATTTTTAAATGGAATTCAATTTCTTACAATAACACTTTCATATTGATAGGAAGAAAATCAGATGTTATTAATACAGTTGTTACAAGTATGTGCAATATGACCAATCCCCAGCTTTTCAGTTTCTAAAAATTCTTCTCAGAGGTTAAAAAAAACACAAATGACACACGAAAAACCTTATTAATAGAGAAGCAGCCTGGAATGGAAAAAAGACTCATTTAATTGATCACTTACCTTGCCTTGCAGAAACTTACAGTTCAAGAACTTTTAGGCAAATTCAGTATTTTCATGAAAATCTCATTCAGACAGAAAAATGTATCTGTGATAGGATTTATTAGGGACATTAGCCATGGGGCTGGCACTCAGGGAATGGCAACATATATGCTAATACTTGCCATTCCTAACTAATCTGATCCAATTCCTGCTGCAAAAGCTTCTAAACTACTGGAACAAAAATGTTTTTCACAACTGCGTCCATTTTTACTAGGCTGATGAAAACTAACATTCAAACAATGTAGAAATTCACTTAGGCATACAATCTAAAAATCCCAAACCATTTGCGATTAAAATACACTTAATCTTCATTTGCTGAACGCTCCGTTTGAAGTAAGAATAATTTTGTAAGATATTTCTTCACTGAAGCTTTAAAAGCTACAGTGGTGTCAGTTAACATACATCTTTGATTGCAAATGTGAAGTATGTATCTGCATCAAGAGCAAGAGTTATCCCATACTGAATGCAAAAATATTACACATGGATTATTCCATTTCTTTTAAAGGGGATTACTTTCCAAAGCCTCATTAGAATGTTGCCACCACGGGTTTATATCTTCTCTACTTGTATGTGTTTGAAAATTTCAATAACAAATGTTTTGGAAGTTAACATTAAATAATTTTTAACTCCTTTCAAGCAAATCTGAAATACTGAACAGACTAATCATATATTACATTGTAACTATTTAGTATTACCATCAATCAACTTTGCCTTGCTGCTACAATTAAAAGTCTTGTACAGTAATAGTGTTCATAGGCTTCATATCCAGAAAAGCACCCTACAAATACATGCTATGATCATGACTAGAGATGTACATAACAGGCATTGATTGACATGACTTCACAACTTTTGGGTTTTGCTATGTCTGTGACTCTCCATCTTATATGACATATCTATCTATATCTATATCTATACATACACACACATATATATACACATGCACATATATATATATTTTTATAGTAACACTTAAGAGTATTAATTATCTATCACTAGATAATAAATTACCCTCAAATTTGGTGGCTTAAACAAGATTTAGTATCTCAGTTTCTGTGGGTCAGGAATTCAGAAGCAGCCTAGCTGGGTGGTTCTGGCTCATGGTCTTTCCTGAAGTTGCAGTCAAGATGTTGGTCAAGCTAGAGTCATCTGAAGGCTTGACTGAGGCTGGAGGATCCACTTCTAAGATGGTTCACTCACTCGGTGTTGGCAGGCCTCAGTTCTTTGAAATGTGTACCTCTCCATAGGGCTGCTTCAGTGTCTTCTCAATGTAGCAGCCCTATGGTTCTCAACACAGGGCAATTTTACTCCTCAGAGGACATCTGACAATGTCTAAGACAACCGGGAGGGTGTGGTGGCGATGGAGGGAGGGGTGCTAGTGGAATCTGGTGGGTAAAGGCCAAGGTTACTGCTAAATATCCTTCAAAACAAAGAATTCTCTGGCCCCAAATGCCAATAGTACTGAGGTTGAGAAACTGCCCTAGAGCAGATGAACTCAGAGAAAGACCAAAGCAGGAGTCACAATGTCTTTTATGACCTACCCGCAGAAGTCACACTCCATCATTCCTGCTACAGTCTATACTTTAGAGAAGTGAGTCACTAAATACAGTCTTCACTCAAGGGGAGGAGAATTAAAGCACCACCTCTTTAAGGGAGGAGTATCAAATAATTTTCACATCATTATTTTTAGCAACTTGATTTTTAAAAATCAAAACACTGGAAAATATCTTGCTTACTTTTGGTAATACTACATAAGTACTTTTTTTATTGCTCTAGAAAAAAAACCTCTGAAATTCCACTTAACAAAGCTACTTTTACATCCTAGTGAATGGTCTCTGTTTGCAGTATTTCGATGATCTGATCTCAAAAAATTCTGTTAAGCATAAACATAGGCAGTCTGACATAGAAAAAAGTAAACCAGTAGTCAAAAGATTTCAGTTCTAGCTTTGGTTCTGGAACTTCCTAGCACGTGATCTTGGCCAAACCTTCTATGAGCCTGTTTCCAAATAAAATGGGGGTGTCACTTGCTCTGCTTATCTTACAATGCTGTTTTGAAGCTCACATAAGATAATTATGTATAAGTACTTTATGAACTATAAAAGACAAGTAGTAAATGTTCCAAGTGGAAATGAATGTGCTATTATATAATAGTTTCATGATCAGCTTCCAGCATGGGGTTTATCACATAGTAAATTCTCAACATGTATTTTTAGATCTCTTACTCTCAAATTTGAGGTTGAGTATATTTCTGAAATAACAGTAAGATAGGGCAGGTTATTAAAATATAACCAAGGACCCAAATCCTTGATCATTTGTTGTCATGTTACGGAAAACTAAAATATCGTTTCCTTTCAAGTTAAAATGCACATTTATTCAGCAGTTAATGGATAGGATCTAAGAACTACTACAATCAGAAACATAATGTAGCCAATTCTTTAGACACTAAACTGAAAAAAAAGGTATTCCTGTTTATATTTGTTTCCCAATTTAGACAATTTAGACTTTGTTTCCCAATTTAGATGAAGGAGGGCAGAAGCTATAGTTTATTTATCTGTTTATCTTCAGGAACATAATGCAAGATTAGTAAATACATACCAAAGCAGATAGTTCCTGACCTCAAGGAACTGAGAAACCTAGCTGGGGAGTCAGATTAAACAGATATGTACATAAATTACTAGAGACTTTTACAAAGCAATATATTTGCTTCCTCCAATCCATTCTGTAACACTCCAATCAAACCAATTTTAAAATACTTTCCCTCCCTACTTTACAACTCAAGAAACTGTAACTAGCTCTCTATTGCCTAGAAAAATGCAGTTGCCTTAACGCTACTCCAGACCTGATTCTTAATTTCTAGGGGTAGGACCCAAGCACCTGTATGTTTAAGAGCTCCACAAGTGATTCTGAAACACAACCAGAATGAAAACCACAACGGGGTTCACCCTATCTGAGATACTACCCTTGTCAGGGCAGTCCATCTCATATCTAATTCTCTTAGTTATGTTTTCTCCTGTTACCTAAAAAGTTCCCTTTCTAGAAATGCTCCAAATACTACCCATCCTTCAAAACAACCTTCAGGGCTTCCCTGGTGGCACAGTGGTTAAGAATCCGCCTGCCAATGCAGGGGACACACGTTCGAGCCCTGGTCTGGGAAGATCGCACATGCCGCGGAGCAACTAAGCCCATGTGCCACAACTACTGAGCCTGCACTCTAGAGCCTGTGAGCCACAACTACTGAAGCCTGCGCGCCTAGAGCCCGTGCTCTGCAACAAGAGAAGCCACTGCAATGAGAAGCCCGTGCACCACAACGAAGAGTAGCCCCCGCTCGCCACAACTAGAGAAAGCTCGAGCGCAGCAAGGAAGACTCAACACAGCCAATAAATAAATAAATAAATTTATTTAAAAAACAAAAAAAAACCCCAATCTTCAAATCCTTCCTTCATGAAACATGCCAACTACTATAGCCCACAGGGCCCTCACATCTCTGTATACATCAATACCTTTATATATACATATAGTTCACTAATATTTTATGTCTGTTCCTTTTAGACACTGGTGGGCATTTAACACTGTCAGATGGATGACCAACAGATTTCTTTCACTACAGCAAATCTAAAACATAAATATAAAAATACACACACATTTCAAACTTTCAAAATTATGTTGCTTTAATACCTAGTTATAGAAATCTTCAGGCAATTGGCTTATTCCCTGATTATAATTTTCATGACCACTGTCATTCATCAGTGCTAATGATAAGCTTCCTTCAAATATCAGTTCCACATATCTAAGGCTGAACCATACAAGTTTATAACATGAATCTAATCCTAGGGTAGTGAGTGCTGCATCTCTGAGATTGTCCTCAAGAAGTATGTAGAAAAATAATCAAGGGAAAGCATGAAACATTACCTTTCAATAGACTTGAAATCCAGAGTTAGACATTCTTGATATTACGTTTGGAAGTATAAATTTAAATGTACAGTATATGAACAAGACACTGTTGAGACTGTATCAGACAATGAATTCAAAGGGAATATGCACAGAAAGTATAGTGTTTCTTTTTGCAGGTGGAAGGTTCAAGTTATCCTATCTAGTTTTTACTCAGGGCCAATCAATCCAAATATATAGGGTTATATAAGCAGTTCTCAACCAAAGGTGATTTTGCCCCCAGAGGACATGTGGCAATGTCTAGAGACATTTTTGGTTGTCACAACTGGAGGCGGCAACTGGCATCTAGTGGGTAGGGTACAGGGTTGCTGCTACATATCCTACAACGCACAAGACAGTCCCCACAACAAAAAGAATTATCAACCCAAGATGTCAACAGGAGGAGTAACCCTAGTGTTACACTATATTTGGGAATGTAAGCAGAGCTTGATAGATGCTCATAATACTTACTGCATGTTCTCTTAATTTGCTATTTTTTCCCTTTTGCTCCCTGTAGCATCAATATCATTTAATTTATTGAGACTGCTAATTTCAAAGCAGATCATTCAAAGCATAAGGCATTTAGGCCACTAACCTAGGTATCAGAAAATGAACCAAGCCAAACTTATAATGTCAGATGAGGAAATTATTAAAAGCATATCAGTGTACGATACCAACATCAAAATTTCACTTCAATTTAATACTAAAATCATTAAGGAGTCATGTTTTATTATACCAAGTGAGAAAGATAACTAAGATTTTTACAAGCATTTGGTAGCCTGGAGAAGAAAACATAAATAGAAACTAGTATTCAAAAGTCTAAGTTCAAGAAGGTTCAAGCTACCTAAAGCCCTAGATGCAGGATTTGATGGAAGGCGGAAAAAAGAAATAGCTACTGGGGATTAAGAATAAAGCATTTATTTCTGGGAATAAAGTTATATCTACTACAGGGATAAGGAAATACAAGAATGAAGAGTTCAGAAAATACTTGGGTAAACCAGACACCTCAAGTTCAGTGTCACAGGACGGACTAAAGGCATGATTATTAGGGGCACATAATTTGCAGGTGAGAAGACGGTCACAGCAGAGACACTACCCCATGAGGAATTATAGGGCTGCGTTAATGTCTACAGGACACTTACTCTCATTGTCCCTTTCCTACCCTAAACCACAGCCTCCCTGAGCCCTTGGCAGATCAAAAGAAGAAGTTCTGACCTTTTGTGGGCACATGCTGATGTCATCGCTTTCTAGTTCTGAATCAGATGGAAAGGTCTCTCTGACACAGATTTCAAACACACATCCTTGCAAAAAGTTGCCCTAGATGTAAAAAGTGACTAGAATGTCACGCATTAGAAATATAAACGTAGATTTGAGATGGCAACTGAAGCTGAAAGAATGCAGAAAAGAAAAGCTACTGAGGACTTCCAAAGCAATCTCTGAGAAAGCAACATAAATGTGTCCCTTCCAGACTGATATTTTCAAAAGCAGGAACCCTTCCTGCTTTTTTGTTTTTTCAGTCTTTATAAACAGAATACCTACTACAGTGCCTAGCACTGGCCATACTGAATTAATGAATTTAAGAAAACAAAGAAGAAATTGGTTTTTTTTTTTTTTTTTTTTTGCATAATGATGTGTGATGCCTACACTCTGGATGGTAAGCTTGGTAAAGCAACCAATGCACACTTGCGGGTAGACTGAGAGTAAGACACACACACTCACATACCTTCCATCGTGTCACAGGTGTAGTGACAATGCCACCAAGGCCTAAGAGGAGAAAGGTTTTGAGGAAAACAAGGAAATCTGTAACATCATTCAAAGTAACAGAAGCCAAAATGTTCAGGGTATAAAGTTACTCAGACAGCAGGCCTAGACAAAATAAACATTTGTTCTATTACCTTTTTGTTATGTTGTCATGGGAATCTGTGTTTAGGAACACTTATTTTCTGCAACTAGATGATAGAGCAGTGAAAGGGGGATGGCTTTCATAAAAGAGAGAAACCTGTATCTATAAAGGCAGAAAAGTAAATAAATCCTATGGGTTTTTATAGGGCGACATGTGTAGAATCTGTCAATCTATAAGACTTATTCAAGTTAACAGAGAAGTCATTGGGGGCACCTAGCCAAAACATTATTAACAGGTAACAATAATCCAACCTCTACTAAAAGTATTGTGATGGGGGCAAGGCAGAGGAATGTAAAGCAGATACAGGGCCAAATAAAACAGAAAATAAATGAGATCTTAAAAGTTGAAAGAAGGTAAAAATGACTTTTTAAAAATAACCCAATAGTAAGAAAAAAACCTAGAAGCCCAAAGAAGTTAGAAAACATTCAACCTGCCAGCAGGCTAACCTTCTTTTGTCAGAAGTCTAGAGCTAATCTCTTTGCTCCCTTCCTTTTGGCAACAGAAACCTGAAAAGTGAAGTTAAGCTCCACATGTTATTTAAAGAGCTGGACTGGAATATCCTGAATTTCTAGGGCCCACCAAAAGTACTGGTTCTGGTACACTGAGCCTTCTGGAGTAAGAGTTGTTGAATACGGATCAGGGCTGTGCACCAATTCATCTGACTCCCCCACTCTACCCTAAACTACAGTTAGCGCCTCTAAATGGGTGAGGAACAGAAATGAAAAAACAGGGACCCCAGAGAAGAGTGATCTGTTAAAACATACATTAGATCATGTCTCCCCTCTGGTTATAACCCTCCATGGTCTCCCGTCTCAGAGTAAAAGGCACAATTCTTACAAAGGCAAATAAGACCCTTTACGATCCCAGCACCTCTGTAGCTCCTCCACCCACTTCCCCTACTACTATTTGGCCCCTGGTTCATTCAGTTCGAGCCATACTGGTCTTCCAGCTATGCTAGAGAATGAGGCCTTTGCCTCAGGGCATGTGCTGATCCCTCAACACAGAATTGTTCTTCCGTCCCCATTCAGGCCCAACCAGTGTTCTACATCACTTCCTTCAGGTCATTGCTCAATTGTTACTTTATCACTGAGGCCTACCCTGCTTAGAAGTGCACAGCCATCCCAGTATTCCCTCTCTTTTCCTTACTTTATTCCCCCATAGTACTTATCACCTGACATGTTATAAATTTTAATTTTTTGTTTGTTGTCTACTTCTATTCCCCTGCCCTTAGAATATAGTTTCTTATGGGCAGAAATTTTTGTCTGTTTTGCTCATACTCTAGCACCTAAAGAGTGACCCACGCATAGCAGGTGCTCAAAGTATTGGTATAACACAAAGTCCTGGCCTCAAGGAGATTAGCATGAACCCATCCTCTTCTCCCTGTAAGACTCCAAAGTTAGATCCTGTGCCCTATAAGACTCCAAAGTTAGATATATCCATTTGTCCAAGGTCAAAACTTAGGGATCATTCTACACCCCTCTCTCTTCTGTACTTTCTCCCCCACGTTCAGCCTAGGAGCCAAGCCCAGGATCCCTTTGTCAAAAGTGCAGAATTTACAGGCCACCATCTACTTCCTCCTTAGAATAAATTATTAAAAGGCTAAAATGCTGGGAAACTGGTTAATTTTATAAATCCTTAACAGACATGTACTTAACTTACAGAAGGACTATGCAAAGACAACTACTTCTAATACTAAAAGCTTCATTTATTTAAAAAAAATTTTTTTCAAGTTTAAAGAGGTTTTGCTTTTATTTGTCCTGAAGAAGCTCGTGCATCACTTCCAAGTACATGGCAACCATGAAACGATATTCCTAGGTTCCAGAGTCAGGGGAAGCCACTTTATAATGAGGTTTTTTTGAGCTCTATAGTAATTATATCTCTTGGATAGAAACAAATCAATACCAAATTTCACAGTAAAGAGCAAAAGTCCAGTGTATTTTTAAAGGCCTAGAAAGGCAGTTATTTCTATTTATATCCTAAACTATACTTACATAACAGAAGCACATACAGAGAATCTCAACTTTCCAAAATGTGCACAGAAGAATTTCAAGCCAAGGGGATTCACAAATTCAGGAATTAACTAGTTGCACTGATGATCCTTTGGGAAAAAATTTAATCTGGGCAATGAGTCCATTTTTGGTCTAGCAATTCTGAGGAAGAGATGTGACTTTAATAAGTCATTACCTCAGATTAGCTAGGCTGACATTGGTGGGATTGGTTAGTCATAGTTCTACTATTTCAAGTGACCCAGCAACCCCTTTCTTCACAAAAGGAGGGAGGGGAGAGGCAAACAGAACAAGAGAAGGTACCACCACACAATCTTACCAGTCTACAAGTACAGGAAGGGAGAATTCTAAAGTGTTGAAACCCCAGAACCAAATCCAAAGTAGCACTGACAAGTATGCCATTCCTTTAATGAGTCCAGTTCCTCATCTATACAACTGGGTTAATAATACCAGCCTTCACAGAGCCAGTGAAAACTGAATGATAATGCTTTGAAATGCAAATACATTATAAAGTGTAAAATCCCATAAAAATGTCAGTTAATACTAAAGTGAGAGGGATCTAGCACAGTGACTTCTTCCACCTTTGAATCCTAAGCCCCAGGGTCTCAGCACCATCTGCACTATTGCCCATGAAAGGCAAAGTCAATGCAGATCACCTCTGAGGCTGATTTAGAGGGAAATCAAAAGCATAGTCCTCAGTATCAAGAAATTAAACTGGCAGAACTGAAAAGCCAGAGGTTCAGAATATCCTTATTTTAAAATGGGAGCCAGTGGAAAGGTTTCAGTGGAAAATGGAATTCGATAAAGGATGACTTTATAGCCAACTTGACTGAACTCTTTCTTAAAAGTCTTTATCAATAATACAAAGATTTGCCATTGTGTTTAACTATTTATTGGTCGGCACTGGTAACATGCAGCCAATCACCTTGCTTTTGGGTACAAAGGAAAGCAAATGGGAAGCAAGATCAGCATGGGCCTATTATCACCACTAGGAAAATAAACGGCACACCCCTCTCACTCATTAGGAGTCAAGAAAGTCACCTTTGCATACTCAATAACGACGTGCTTTTATTTATTCGTGCCCTGGCTCATGCTAAAAAAAGGAAAAGATTTAAAATGGTGAAGGGCCATTAATACTAAAAAAATTTAGCTTCACTTTTTTTTCTAATAAATTTTTTTTTTTACTATTTATTTTTGGCTGCGTTGGGTCTTCGTTGCTGCACACAGGCTTTCTCTAGTTGCAGTGAGTGGGGGCTACTCTTTGTCGCAGTGCACGGGCTTCTCATTGCGGTGGCTTCTCTTGTTGTGGAACATGGGCTCTAGGCGTGTGGGTTTCAGTAGTTGTAGCACACGGGCTCCGTAGTTGTGGCTTGCGGGCTCTAGAGCGCAGGCTCAGCAGTTGTGGTGCACGGGCTTAGTTGCTCCGTGGCATGTGGGATCTTCCCGGACCAGAGCTCGAACCCATGTCCCCTGCATTGGCAGGCGGACTCTTAACCACTGCGCCACCAGGGAAGTCCTTCACTTATTTTTATTACAGTTATTTTCACACAATCTTGTTCCACAAAGCATTTAGGAAGTTGAATTTGATTTCTTAGTAAATATTGCCATCCTTTTACCAAAAGTTTTGTTATACACTTTATATACTGATGATAAACATAAAATGTACAGCACAATGCCTGGAACATAGAACACAATCCATAAAATGTAGTTATTATTTGCATCAGGCTATAAACCCTATCAGGGAATAGACTGTCTTATTCTGTCTTGCTTAACACTCTAGCTCGAGAAACCTAGCCTGCTATCTGGTCCATAGTTGGTACTCAATAAATAGTTTAATAAATGATTGAATATGATTTAAGAATAATTCTCAACTCTCACCTATTTTATGGTACCAGTGCCCCACCTCCTGTAATCAGAGGCAAGTGTCCCGGAAAACCCACACACCAGAGGAAAGGCATTTAAGTTCCTGTTTACATTTCCTTAAACTCACCACAAAGCTCCTCCCCCTCCTTCTGTCCCCCAATCCACAAAATCAATGCTGTGCAACAATGTATTCTTTAAAAATTTTGCTTCATTTCCCCTCACAGACAACAAAGTTCCTTAAAATTGCAAGACTTAGTTTAGTTCCCTTTACCCCTTAAAAAGGAAAAGCATATTTGCAAAACCCTATCAATTCCCAAATTTCTAGTCTGATTCCTTGATCTTTAATTCACGGTTGGTTATCACTCAGGTTACTACATACTTGCTTTACTATATACTTAGTACAAATTAAAATACTGAAAATTGGCTTAATATTTAAAAAAAATTTTTTTAAGTTCCACATCAAAGTGTATCACACTTCAGACCAATCAAATTAGGAAACTGACACAGATTATTTCAGTGACATTGCATTCCTTGAAATACTTTCAGCGATTCTTTTTTGGAACAGACTTCGGATCTAGTTCTACAAGTCACACAGGAAATTCTGTGTCATTACTTTATGGTTACAACTCTTATCTGACCTCAAACAGTATCATCAACCTGGCTGCCTAATCTTTTTCACCAGACTTCAGTCCAATTTTCTAAATTATTTCAGATTCAATTTGATTTTGTTATTTCCTAAAATTAAATCTGCTCTCAAAAAAAATGAAGATAGTGAAAAATAACACAGGCTCCAAAGTGGATTCTAAGAGAAGTTAAAAAAAAAAGTTTTCTGCCACACCTGAAAGTTGCTAATTGAAAGAACAACTTCAAATAACTACTCTGAATGAGATAACACTTGTACATCTAAATTCTGATACTTTCAATCCAAAATCAGTTACATTCGTTTATGGCCAACTGTCACATAATATCGGTTATTTTTCTCCACCAATATGCTATAGGTTACATCTTAAATACCCTTAGCAGAACTGCCTCCATGGAAAGACACACAAGAAACTTAACAGTGGTTGTCTCTGAGGAAAGGAATAGCACAATTGGAGAACAAGAAAAGAAAGGCAACTTTTCACTATATTTTTATACCTTCTGAATTTTATACAATGTGAATGTATCACCTACTTTTAAAAACCTGTTTAACAAAATTATTTCCAAGTGTCAGATATTGATGGTTTCTAAAAACCAGAAAAGTATAGTACTAAAAAAACATGGAGTTCATTTTAATGGCACTTCGCTGTAAATCTGGATTTCCAGAGCTAGGGCAGAGCTATTCACACCAACGGTAGGGAAACCTTGCAAGGAATTATTTTCAAGTTCACTAAACTCCCCATAGTTGAGCTGTTCTGCTGTATCACTCCTTAAGGTTTAAACGTTATTGGAAACAAAAACTCGGTACCACAAAAATTAATGTTAATTCAAGAATGAAAAATGGAGGTAAATTAATGAGCTATTAAAGGAGCAATGATCCAAACACATCTTCGAAAATTAGCAAATCAAGAGCACACTATAAAAATGGAAAAAAGATGTCAAGCATAGTGCCATCAGCAACATAACTCAAACAGCCTGAACCAGAAAATGCAATATGATCTGTTGCTGGACACAATTGCACAATCTCAATTACCCAGAAGATTCTATAAACCGGAAATTCATGCTGGGGCTTTAAGAAACACAGGAATTATATTTAAAGATTAACAACTCCAAAAGCCTGGAATTTGTGGCAAAACAAAAAAAAAATTTTGTAGACCTCTCTTCAAATGATGCATGCACAGGAATTACATGAATTAGCTTCAGATCAGGAGCTCTCAAATTTCAGTACATCTAAAATACAGTGTTTAAAGCCTTGAAAGTCAGAAAAGTTAGTGAAATATTTCAGGTCTGAACATTTTACAGCATCATTTAATTGAAAACACATTCACAGCGTGAATTAAAGCTGAAAAGTGTCTCTTCCTTCCTTTGCTATATATTCCATATCCATATCGTGTACCTCAGGCTCTAAGTGTAGATAAGTTCCCTGCAAACTCTCAAAGGGACTTTAAAAACACAGTATTTCACAAGAATTATCGCAATTAAAAAATATTTACAATACCTCCCGGCATTGTTAATAACTTTTTGATCTTGAGGGCGTGCATCGGATCTGAATCTCACTTGCTCCAAAGGAGAAAACTGTTTTGTCAAACAATACTTAAACGAGCAGTGGTATGTGACTAATCAGTGAGGCCGCCAGTTTCTCAAGCTGCAGTGTGTTTGCAGGCACTACCACCCACCCCCCACTCTGCGAAAAGGAAATACGCTTTCAACTGAATCGGAAACACACCACTCAAGCTGGCACAGGACTCACCGAGATAAAGTCGGTATTTTAAGCTCTATGGATAGCTACTAATTCAAGTGCGAATTCAAAAAGAACGCTTCTCAAAATGGGATTTCGACAGAGGTTTGCAAAAAAGCCCGCACTGAACGCCCTTCGTCCTCAGTTTTGTTCAGATGACGGCAGTCTCCCGGTCGAGCTTTGCCCTTCTGTTTCTCCAGGCAGCTCCCCGGGCTTGTCTGCTCCGAGGGCAGGCTCCGGCGCCCAAGGTGGGCACATCTCGGGAGAGAGTCCTTCTGCTCGATGCCAGCAGGGAGACCCCCAAAGAGGGCCCTCCTGTTCCTGTCCCCGAAGCAGCAACCCCCCAAGAAGGGAACGCGCAGGGTGCGAGCCAGGGCCGGGCTCCAACACCATCACCCACCGCCCACCGTGGACCTGCGTGCTACACACAGCTGACCACCTACGTGGGTGTGCAGGGTGAGGGGTGCAAGGGGTACAGGGAGGGCAGGACAGGGGTCGAAGGGGCAGGGATGCCCTCCCCCAAGGAAAATTCCTACCGCTTGGTGCATTGCTGAGCCGTGGGGGCAGGCCTGGCTCTGGGGCATACAGGGCCACCCAGCCCACCGAGGCCCCGAGCCCGGTGACACTCACCACACGGAGCCATAGGCGCCGGAGCCCACCGGGGACAGGTTTTGGTAACGCTCGGGCACCTCCCAGATTGTCTTGTTCAGCTCCTGCCGGTAGAACGTGGGCCTCTCCTGAGACATCTTCCAGCGGTGGCCGCGGGGCGAGGAGGTGGCCCTGCGGGGCCCCGCCTGCGCCCGCACCCGCTTCCCCGACCTCGTCGCCCGGCCGGACGGGCGGGGACCCTGCGCTGGCCGCCCGCGCAGGTGTGAGCGCCGCGACCCAGACGACTCCCGCGCGCGCGGCCCCTGTCAGCCGCAGCGGCTGGACGCGCCTCCGCGACGGGGGTGAGCCCCGCTAAGGGCAGGGGCACGCTCAGGGGCTCAAGGCTGCGCCCTCCACGTTCTCGCTGCACCCTCTCCAGACCAGGCCGATTCCCGGCTGCGCCGCGGGGCTACGGCTCCAGCTGCAGCGCCCGCGGAGGTTCCAGTGGTCGCCGTTCCACAGCCAGCGAACAGGAGCCTCCCGCCGTACTCTCGCGAGAACAGCTCCCGGGCCTCTCTGCGAGCCGAGATTTTACCCAATATGGAACCTGCCCAAGGGAGGGGGTTGATGAGAGGAGAGGATGGGAGGAGCAATTCTCGCGAGAAGCGAGCAACAGCTGGCCACCAGAGGCAGGAACTCCCAGGGACTGCTCTTCTTAAGGGCGCCAAGGCGGACTCGAGAAGGAGGGGATAAGCAGACAACACATGCCGCGTGCGCCCCACCGTGGTCGGCGGGGCAAACGCCTGGCTCCCTGGTGGAAAGCGACATTGACAAACAAGGTGTCGGGAAAAGACCCAAAAGACCTTTGAACTGCGGGTAGTCACCAGCAGCCGAGCACCTGCTCAGCAGAACCCCCAATTTCCAAGAAATACTTGCATAATAAAGAGAAAGGTTCCGGCCAGAAAGCCGTTGCAGTTCCATCTGCTCAAGGACATACACGGCTTACTCTTCGGAATTCTGACGAAATCTGTCCCAAAGGTAAATATTAGCCCTGCATTAAGGTTGAGGTTTTCCACCCAAACTCTTCTAGTAGTTCTCAAACTTTTATGTGTAGAAGAATCACCTTGAGAGTTTAAAAATGCATATTCCCAGGATCCACAGTGAGTTTAGTTGGAGAGGTCCGTGATGGGCACCAAGAACGTGCATTTCTACAATACGCCCCAGGTAATTCAGATTCAGGAAAGTCCCTGGTATCTCCCTTTGAGAAGCATTTTTAAACCATTACCCTGAAGGTTTGAAACTGATTCCTACCTTGAAGAGCTTCCAGTGAAGAGGATTTTAAGAATTTTAATCATGCCTCTCAGAGTAAGAACAGTTCAGAGAGTGGTCTTCCGGCAGTGTCATATTGGGCAAGTCAATTGACATTTCTCAGACCTTAGTTCCAGTTTATGCAAAGGAGAATTCCTGCCCCACATTCCCACCTGAAAGCTGAAAAAGATAATAAATGTGAATGGGCAAGGTATTCTAACCCCATACCTTGCCAGTCACTGTTAACCTATTCCTACGCTAAAGCTTGTTACAATAGGCAGAATTGGACCCTATCTTTTTTTTTTTTTTTAATTAATAGCTACTTTATTTATTTATTTATTTTATTTATTTTTGGCTGTGTTGGGTCTTCGTTTCATGCGAGGGCTTTCTCTAGTTGTGGCAAGCGGGGGCCACTCTTCATCGTGGTGCGCGGGCCTTTCACTATCGCGGCCCCTCCCGTCGCGGGGCACAGGCTCCAGACGCACAGGCTGAGCAGCTGTGGCCCACGGGCCCAGTTGCTCCACGGCATGTGGGATCTTCCCAGACCAGGGCTCGAACCCACGTCCCATGCATTAGCAGGCAGGTTCTCAACCACTGCACCACCAGGGAAGCCCTGGACCCTATCTTATTCTTACTCATTTCTTTTAGAAATAACTAGGTTCAAGCCAGGACACTTCTCATCACTATCCATGATTATTCTCTTTTGTGTATGCATCCCTTGGAGTGCTCAGACTTTGCCTGTCTTGTTTCAGCATCTAGCACAGCGCCTGGAACATGAAAGGTACTCCATAAATATTTGCTGAACAAATTATGAACAATGACCATGATCTCAATTTAGGAGGCGGTGCAGGATTCTCAGTTCTCCTCAAAGAAAAACAAAATAAAACCCAAAACCAGGGTCATGGGTGATTTGTGGAAAGCTTTCTTTGGATTCAATGTGACTTAGCCTGGAATGTGACTCTTGCCTACGAAGACATGTTGCTTAAAAAAATGTTCCAAGGGACTTCCCTGGTGGCACAGGCAGGTTAATCCACCTGCCAATGCAGGGGAGACGGGTTCAAGCCCTGGTCCGGGAAAATCCCACAGGCCGCGGAGCAACTAAGCCCGTATGCCACAACTACTGAAGCCCGTGCTCCTAGAGCCATGCTCCGCAACAAGAGAAGCCACTGCAGTGAGAAGCCGCACACCTAAAGCCTGTGCTCCGCATCGAAGAGTAGCCACCACTCGCCGCAACTAGAGAAAGGCCGCGCACAGCAACAAAGACCCAACACACCCAAAAATAAAAATAAGGAAATAACTTAATAAAAAATAAAAAATAGAAATGTTCCAAGTCAACCTGCAGGGTAGGGAGCTTTCTAAGAAGTATCAGAGGTTGAAGGAGGAAGTGAGAGCAAAAATGCAACTGTAAAGATATGAGGGGTGGGAGTGGGGAATCAAGGTGATGAGTGCATGGATACCAGGGAGGAAACCTGGAAGTAGGAATTCTAAGAAATTCATATATTTATCCAACAAATTGGAATGAAGTGAGAGTGACCAAAAGGGTAAAGATGAGCAATACATTCACTCATTCAACAAATATGTATTGAATGCATCCTAGGTACCCGGCACTTCTGATGGAAAAGTGATTAAAAAGCAGACAGTTGCTGCCTATGTGGAGCTTACAATGAACAGCAGGGCAATCATTCAATTATTCAACACAAATTTATTGCACACTTACTAGGTCTACCACATTGCTTTAGGCACCAATGATACAGCAGTTAATGAAAGAGATAAAAATCCCTGCCCTTTTGGGGATGAGAAAAATTACAAAAAGGGATAGGTAAAGTGAACAATATATTAGACACTGATACAGTAATCAAGCAAGTGTAAAACTGCAACTAAGCCAAGCAGGAATACAAGGCACAGTGAGAGGCAGTGACTGGGATTGAGCCTCACAAGGTTAAGGGGGTTAGGGGCGGGGAGCAGAGCAGGAGACCTGGGCAGGAGAGTGTCCTTCAGTGGGAGAAGCCAAGCTTGTGGGGCTGAGAATTAAGGTTGGAGACCTCGGTGACCCTCTAGTCTCCAGTTTCCTCCCGCGTCTTCTGTTCCCACAGGGTCGTCGGGAGACTCGAGTGAATTACTGTACGTGAAGTGCGGGGCGCGAGGCCTGGCATCAAGGAGGCCCTCAATCAAGAGTCGTCGAGAGCGGAGGGCTGGGTGACACAGGTAACCGCGGCGCAGCTGGGCCTCTCCCCACTCCCCACGCCGGCTGCCCAGGCTCCGCCTCCTCGCCCCGCTCTTGTCCCCCGCCCGCCAGAACGCCCGCGGGCTCGGACGCAACGGCTCGGGAACCGCCGGCGTCGGCGTCCGCGTCCACAGCGCCGCCCGCCCGGCCGGAGCTGCTTCCGGCTCCAGTGCCCGCCCTCCCGCCGCAGCCCGGGAACTAGGTGAGCCGAGGAAGTAGGGGAGCCGCTGCCGGAGTTGCCCGGAGCCGCGGGCTGCAGGAGGTGGCGGCGGGGCCCCGGCTCGGGCGTCGGGTGCGAAGGACCAGCCCCTCGTTACACTCGGAAGCCCCTGGGCGGGGCCCGCGGCGGTAACCGCAGGGCTAGGCACGTCGCGGCCGCTCAGTCAGTGTTTGGGGAATGAATGAATGACGGCTGTCCCTGGGAGCTTCTCTCTCTTAGGTGTCGTCTCTACTTTTGAAAGGCCGCGTGGAACAGCAGTGAGGAGAGATGGTGTGTGCGTTTGGCAAGCTGAATCCTTCCACACTCGTGGGTCTGAGTTGTTGGAAGCCCCAGAACTGGTCTACTCCATGAGCCTCACCTGACTCCCCCATCCATCTCCTCCTGAGGCCTGACTGCTCAGACGCTCTTTCTCCTTTCAGACCTCACTGCTTTTGTTAATTTTGTTCCTTCTGACTGAGCCCACGCTTCCACCTCTCTTGGCCCCTTTCTTTTCCTGTTAAGTTCTGTTTATGTATGTGTCCCTCTGCGAAGCCTTCTCCAACATCCCCACCCCAATAATGAGTTTCTCTCCAGCACAGCCCTTTGGTAATACTCTCACCAGGGCGCATTAAAGGTAGTTGTCGGTGTGTCCCCACCATCCCCAGCCACTAGACCGAGTGACTGAAAGATACTGAAAGCAATGCTCTTTGCTTGTGCCTTTTCTTTTTCCACATACATTCCCCCTTAAAAGCATAACATAAAAGCATAACGGACGAAGGGCTGTTGTTTCTGATGGAATTACAAATATTTTTTTTGAAATTCTGGAAGTGAATTTTACCTTCCCATGATTGTAGAGAACATATGAAAGATGACCATATGAGAGGATAGTCTTGAAACTAAACTAAGGTTCAGGATTTCACATCTGTTGAGTTAGTAGAAAACTGGGCTGTATTTAAATATTTTATTCTTGGCTTTTTAAAGTACTTTCAGCACATTATGTAAAAGAATCAATGGATGGCTGAATGGGTAGGGGTAGTATGGGGGATGAAAGAGCTAGGTCAAAAGTACCCATGTTAACAGTATGCCCAAATCTAGCACTGAATGACTGAATAAATTAGCTATATTTACAGTGGTCTTCATATTTCATTGTGTATCAGAATCATCTGGAGGGCTTCTTAAAGCAGGCTGCTGGCACATCCTCAGAATTTCTGATTAATTTTGTCTTGCTAGGTTGGGCCTGAGAATTTGCATTTCCAACAAGTTCCCAGCTGATGCTGATGTTGTTTGTGGGACCAAGTGTGGGCTACAGAGATTAATTTCTATTAGTTAGTAGTGAATCCAGATGCCCCAAACTATGTCACATTTGTAGAATATGAAAATAAAACCTTAAGTTGTTCAGACCATGGCCCACCCACCTAAATATTTTGTCTGATGGCAGGAAGCATCAGGGAATTATAGGAGTCAGTAACCGAGATTCCCTCTTGTGTTGTGTCTCAGCTGAAGGGTCATTATCCCATCAGTGTAGTTTGGATTACTTTCTTCTGAAATGCATCATCTTTTCCATGTTAAAGTACATTTGCCACTTGTCAGTAACAGCTTCTGATCATCATACCTTATAGGGAAGGGTCCTGCTAGTGCATAAAAACAAGCCAGTAGGGCTTCTGTGAAGTCAAGAAAGACATAATGGAACTGAAGAAATTTCAGAGATGACTAGTAAAAACAAAACAAAACAATAAGGAAATTATGTGTTTTCCCTTGCTGCCTTTAGCCAGTCATACGATAAGTCCTTTAAAGACAGCTTTCTACCTGCCCCTCCTAGCCATCCTGACTGTGGTCCCATGAGTTGTGACTTGATTGCCTTTCCCTCAGACTACCATGGTAGTAATGGGCTCCCACTGGTCTTTTTGCCTCAGTCTCTCCTATCTCCGGTGCTGTCCAATAGAACTTTCTGTGATGATGGAAATGTTTTATACCTGCCCTGTCCAGTACAGTAGCCCCTGCCACACGTGGCTGTTGAGCACTTGAAATGTAGCTAGTGTGACTAAGGAACTGAATTTTTCATTTTATTTATTTATAACATTTAGGCCGTGCCACGCGGCATGCGGGATCTTAGTTCCCCTACCAGGTATCAAACCCGTGCCCCCTTCAGTGAAGCATGGAGTCTTAACCACTGGACCGCCAGGGAGGTCCCTCATTTTATTTTAATTTAATTTAATTTAAATAGCCACAGGTAGCCAGTGGCTACCGTACTGGGCAGCACAGCTCTAGGCTATACCACTGACATGATTCATCTTCCCAAAGCACATCTCTGTGCATATTACTACTCCTTCTCGAACATTTTAAATAGCTAAAAAGTCCAGGTTCAGCCCAACATTCAAGACCCTCCAGAAGTAGGCCTCAACCTACCTTTTTTGGGTTTGACACTGACTTTACTCAGACCTATTGAATTACTTGCCTTATATTATCTCTGTAATTTTATCCTGTTCTCTTTCTGAAATACCTTATTCTCCTCCCTGCCCCCAGCTTAGCCAGAGCAGAGTTCAAACCATATCTCCCCCAGGAGGCCTTCCTCATCCTTCTAGGTTGGGGTTATTAATCCCACTCTATAGGAGATCACATGGCATTAGATGTGACATCTATTTTAGAATCAGAAAGACCAGGTTCAGATTCTGGCTCTGCTGTTTAATAGTTGTATGATTCTGAGGAACCCACTAAACTCACAAGTGAAATGAGTATAATCATTATCAGGAAAATAACACCTGTCTCTTGAGATGATGTGTGTGAAGAAGTTGGCATATGGCAGGCCAGCAATAAATGTTAATTCCTGTCTTTCCCACCTCTAAAGTCTTATAGCCCCATATTTTGGTATTTTTATTCTACTAAATTGTAGAGTCTTCGTCTTTTTTTTGTTTTTGGCTGTGGTTCCCTGACCAGGGATTGAACCTGTGCCCCCTGCATTGGAAGCACAGAGTCTTAACCACTGGACTGCCAGGGAAGTCCCAAGTCTTTGTCCTTTTGTATTCTCAGAGCACCTAGCATTCAGCAAGTGTTTGTGGAACACTGAATTAATCGACCACAGGTGAAATAGCATTCATCAGTCAGAAATAAATGAAGGCCAAGAATGCATATGGTAGAAATTCATAAGATTGTGAAAATAAAAGCAGACAAACTCACCAAATCCTAGTCTAGTAGATGGTGGCCACCTCTTGAAATATAAATGATGTAGACTGAAGACAATAAAATGAAATCCTTCTTTCCATAAGTGAACTGATGAGATATAATACCTCCTAAGGGTGCGACAACAGAAAACATAAATGCTTTAGCTTTGAAAGAGAGAGAAATTCTTGGGGTACAAACTATAATTTCTGATGGGAGGAGATAAGGATATTTTGTCTTTAACAACAAGGCTCTGGGGACAGAGGTCACACACTGGTGGTTCACAGACTGAATCTAGCCTGCAGAGATGTTTTGTTAATGTGTACTGTGTTTTTTAAAATATGTAAGGTAATTGACAACATTTAAAAGTCAGAAGATTTCACATAAAAATCTGGAATTATGACTTCTCTGGGAAAAGACCAGATCTGGCCATGCTGGACCCCACATGACCCATGGCAACAATTGCTGCAGTTGAGTAGCTGCAGCTACCTTTCCCAGGCCCACTGTTTCCACTATGCTTGATGTTCATATGTTGCCTGCTTCATGCCTGCTTCGTGCTGCTTTCAGAAACAAAATGCTGGATTCTAGACCCTGCATCTAACCCAGGATGGCAATTTTTATAATCTCAATATAATAAGCAAGTTAATTAGGCTCTTTTTAGTTGCCAGGAATGGATATATTCTAGTCATGGAAGTTTATTGTAAGATTACATAGGAAAAGTAAGGAAGACTGGATCACTATTCCTATGGGTGGAGGAAAGAAAGGGAAAAATATTACTTATGTTTTAGTGTACAGTTCTGTTTTTTTTTTCTGTAAGACACGAAGTACTAATTCTCTTAATACACTGTAAAATACCTCTTCCATCCTCTTCTGTATTCCCCAACCACACTCTCACTTTATTGAATTTGTGATCATTAGTTCATAAGTGTTATACAGCTCACCCCTGCTACCCAATGCTTTGAGAGTAAACATACATTATATAACTATGGCCAAGTTACCTAACTTTTCCAAAACCTCAGTTTTATCACCTATAAGATGAGGATAAATAGTAGTATTAGGATTGTTGTTGGAATTAAAAGAAATAACTCATGAAAAAAATCTAGTGCAATGCTTGGTATATAATAAGTGCTCTACAAATCTTGGTGATGATAATGTTGCTGCTGCTGAAGATACAGGATAATTCTGATGGAAAACAAATGTTGCTGATACATTAAACTTGTTTGCAGCCTCACCTATAAAAGAACTACTTGTGTAATCTACATAATTTGAGTGTTTACCTACATATTTTATAACTATGCAAAATATATATTTGTATACTTTTTTACACATTTGTGTGGAAGAATATTAGAGTTCATGCCTTTTTTATTATTCAAAAACACAGATGATCAAGAACAGTTATACTTTCTCCCAGAGATGCCTCTATATCCATCCTCATTAACTCTTTCTTCTCATTCTCTTTAAAACAGCAGGATGATACTACAGATTTTTAAAGCTTAAAGTGACCCTTAGAGATCATATTGTCAAACCATGTCATTTTATGGACAAGGAAACTGAAATTCAGTTTCTGAGAAACTTGCCCCCAGTCATACAGCTAGTTAGAAAAACAGCCAGGGCTAGAACTCCAGAATCCTGATATCCTGTGCAGTGCTTTTTCTGCTACATCATGATGCCACTAACTGGATACTTGACCATAATTCAAGAAATATTTGTTGAGGGCCTGCTAAGCGTCAGGCATTATCCTGGGCTCTGGGGATACAGCCATGAACAAAGTCCTGCCTCTTGGATTTACATTTTAGTGTGGGAAACAGACAATGAACAAATAGACAAATATTGAATCAGGTACTGTTTAGTTCTATGAAGAAAAGAAAAGGGTAAAGGGATAATGATTTTCAATCATTTCATTTCACTGAAATCAATTTTCAGTGAAAATTGGTGATTATACTTTTACCTCTTAATCTTTTCCCCTGCAACATAGCAACATAATTGAATGTAAAGAAAACTAGGCTTTCTAGCTGGACACTTGGGTTCTAGTCCTGACTCTTAATTATTCAAAAACCAAGGCTGTTTAAACTTCTGGGCTTTGGTTTCTCCATTTTGAAAATGAAAATAATATATACCTTGCTTTCTTTACAGGGTTGTTTTAAGTATAAAAGTATACAATAAATGGAATTTTTATTTCCATAAAAATGTGCCAAGGATCTAGATTTTTAAAAAACTGTCTTTTGTTTAACTTCTTTCCACTTATCCAGGAATGATGCAACCAGAGAGGAGCTTCCACAGTTTGGGCTCTAGATATAGGCAAAACTCTTTCATGTATGATGTGAAGCGAGATGTGTACAATGAGGAGACCTTTCAACAGGAACACAGAAGGAAGAGTGCTTTCTCTGGGAACTTGGACATCGACATCAGCACCGTCAGTCACCATGTCCAGTGCCGGTGCGTGTGTGTGATCATTCAGCTGCCACCAAGCTGGCAGCCCTAAAACTCTACTTGACACCTTTGGTGCCTACTTCTGTTTTCCTCCTCTGAACTCCTGTCATCAGAACCCTTAGCTTATTGCATAATTCCTCTACAGTTTTTTTGTGGTTTGTCTTGTAGCACCTTCTTTTTTTGTTTTTAATTTTTAAAATTTTATTTTATTTTTGGCTGTGTTGGGTCTTCGTTGCTGCACACTGGCTTTCTCGTTGCTGCGCGGGCTCCTCATCGTGGTGGCTTCAGAGCACGGGCTCTAGGCGTGTGGGCTTCGGTAGTTGTGGCGCGTGGGCTCAGCAGTTGTGGCGTGCGGGCTCAATAATTGTGGCGCGCGGGCTCAGTAATTGTGACACACGGGCTTAGTTGCTCCGCAGCATGTGGGGTCTTCCCAGACCAGGGATCGAACCCGTGTCCCCTCCACTGGCAGGCAGATTCTTAACCACTGCGCCACCAGGGAAGTCCTTTGTAGCACCTTGTTGATTATAAACTTCATGGACATAAAGACCTTGGCTGTCCCCCACAACATCTAGGGATGATATTTAATAAATACATTGTTTGATTAACCACCATTGCCACTCTCCTAACAACAACAACAAAAGCAACCGTGGTGAACTAATTAATGATAGCAGAATGACTATGTAAACCCTATAGTTCAGGGGCTCGTAACCTGTTTTTATGCTGTGAACCTTTTAGCAGTCAATCAGAGCTAATGAACATCCTTTCAGAATAATTTTTTGTTTTACTTTTTTTTGTTGTGGTAAAATATATATAATATGAAATGTGTCGTTTTAACCATTTTAAAGTGTACAAATTAGCAGCATTAACGACATTCACGTTGTTGTGCAACCATCACCACTATCTATTTCCAAAACTTTTTCATCACCCCAAACAGAAACTCTGTACCCATTAGGCAATAACTCCCCATTTCCCCCTCCTCCAGCCCCTGGTAACCTCTCTTCTACTTTCTGTCTCTATGGATTGTGTATTCTAAATATTTCATTTAAATGGAATCAGACAATATTTGTCTTTCATGTCTGGTTTATTTCGCTTAGCACAATGGTGTAGCGTGAATCAGTACTTCATTTCATTTTATGGCTGATGATATTCCATTGTATGTGTGTACCACATTTTGTTTATCCATTCGTCTGTTAATGGACACTTAGGTTGTTTCCAATTTTTGGCTATCGTGAATAATGCTACCATGAATATTGGCATAGGGGTATCTGTTCAAGTCCCTGCTTACAATTCTTTTAGGTATACACCTAAGAGTGGACTTGTTGGATCATATGTTTAACTTTTTGAGGAATTTTTTTCATAGCAGCTGCAGCATTGTGCATTCACATCAGCAAGTGTTCCAATCTCTCCATATCCTCTCCAACATTTGTTATTTTCCATTTTTTTAAATTATAGCCATACTAGTAGGTGTAAAATGGTATCACATTGTGTGTTGCTTTTTTTTTTTTTTTTTGCATTTCCCTAATAACTAAATATGATGAGCATCTTTTCATGTGCTTATTGGTCACTTATGTATCTTTTTTGGAGAAATGTCTATTTACTTCCTTTGCCCTTTTAAAAATTAGGTTGTTTATCTTTTTGTTGTTGAATTATAGGAGTTCTTTATATATTCTGGATATTAAACCCTTATCAGATATATGATTTGCAAATATTTTCTCCCGTTCTGTAGGTTGTCTGTTGACAGTGTCCTTTGTACACAGTTTTCATTTTAATGAAATCCTATTTATCTGTTGTTTTCTTTTGTTGCTTGTGATTTATGTGTCATATTTAAGAAACTATTGTGAAATCCAACATAATGAAGATTTTCCCCTGTTTTCTTCTAAGAGTTTTATAGTTTTAGCTCTTAAATTTAGATCCTTGATCCATTCTGAGTTAATTTTGTATACAGTATAAAGTAAGAGTCTGACTTAATTTTTTTCCATGTAGCTATCCCATTTTCCCAGCACTATATGTTGAAGAGTCTATTCTTTCTCCATTGAATGATCTTGGCCAGAATATTTTTAAATGCATAAAATACATAGTATTATAAAGGAAACCAGTTATATTGAAATATAGTTATCAAAATATGAAAATATCCAAAAATTATATTTAATGATTATGGGCCTAATAACTACCATACTTTCTAAGTAATGATGAATATAAATGCTATTTTAATATATCTGCAGCAATTTTAATGTAATATGAAAATATTTGTGATTCTATTGGTGAAGAAGTCAAGCTCTGCTGATACTACTGTGGTTTGTTGTCAATGTTCATAACTGAAGGAAATGCTACATTTCAGTTAGGAGGTTAGTGAAAATAAAGATATAATTTTTCCTAAAGTCACATACCCCCATGAGTTCTATCTAGAGACACCTTGGTCATCCATGGGCCTCAGGTTAAAAACCCTTTGTGACCTACATCATGATATTAACCCTAACTACTCAAACTGTCCTCACTCACACTCCAGATTTATTAGTCCCTCTTGTCCCTTGATTTATCACTCACAATTGGCATGAGTTAGGTTACAAGTGAAGAAGGCCTCCATGCAGCCCTATTGCAGATCTTCCTCCCTCTGAGCCTTCTCCTTTGCCCATATCCTGCCTTTTGCAAGTTGTGGTCTTGGATGTCCCTCCCCTGTCCTATATCACAACTCTCATTTTTTCTGCTCCAGGATGGGTCAGAGGTCATATATCAAAGAGAGCATTGGGGGGCCACATTGGTTTTGTCTCTACAAAAGGATAATCTTTTCCTGACTTATACCTCATCATAAACAGGTACTACCAAAGAAATTTCAGCCTTATTCCCCTCCAGCTGCCCTATCCTTAGACCCTTAAATCTGACCCACACTGCCTCCCATGGGTTTTTATAGCAGTGCTTATTCCCTACTTCTAAAACAAACAGTTATATCCACTTCTGAATTTTAACCTGAAAGGTAGCACAGCACTGGTTAAGAGCAAGACTCAGAAGCCAGATTGACTGGTTTTGAATCCCAGTTCTGCTGCTTCCCAACTGTGTGACCTTAGGTAAGCTATCCATGCCTACTGTGCTTCAGTATCCTCATCTATAAAATGGGGATGATAAAAGCACCTACCTTATAAGGCAATTGTGAGGATTTAAAGAATATTTGTAAAGCACCTAGCGAATAGTAAAAAAAAAATAATAATAATCTTTTAATTTCATCTCTTCCGTTCTGCAGAAAACCTCCTATCTTCCTTCATTTTCTCCCTTTTAGTTACCCAACTGCAATACTCCCTCTCTTTAAAAAAAATCTCCCCTGTGCTTTCACATCAACTCTTACATTCCTCACTTTTAAGATGCCTTAACTAGGATCCAGATTCATGTCGAAGTGCTTATAACTCTTCCACCACCAGCTTCAGTTTCTGTTCCTCTAACTCCTTCCTTGATCCCTGTCAGTCTTAGGTCCTCGTTATTCCATGTCCAGTTTATTTTATTGCCATGCCAAAGAGCTTTGATGACTCTCCCTAGGGTGGCTGGTCTTCCAGGGTGGCACATGGAGAGGAAGGGACACTGGACCAGATGCAGAAACAAATTGTCCCAATGCCATGCTGTATTCTCTCCCATAGATGGCCATAATTGGAGACAGCACACTCTCCACACCCAGGGATTCTCATAAAAATAGCAATGTGGTGTTCTTTCTAAACCTATGGTCTTGCTTCTGGCTCCTGAGCAGAATTCAACAGCTGTCAATAGGAACTGTGATGGTAATAGACTGGATAGAACACTGAACTAAAAATCACGAGATCTGGTTTCTAGCCCCAGTTCTGCCCACACTTGTTACTGTGACCTTGACAAAGACATTTACACTTCTTTGGCCTTAATTATCTTAGGGACTGTAATGCTCATAGTTGTTAGAGTCAAGCATATTGAAATTACTTCTTTTCTGAGCACACATTTTAGCCTTGCATACACTGAAGTTATATTTGTTGCTACAGTCAAATCCCAATTATTCAGCTACAGCTCATACATGAAAAATCTCCATACTCTTTGTTTTCAGCCCATAATGAGATGTAAATAGCAAAAAGCAATTTAAAACCATATTAGCTTTACTAATGGATTAATTGATTAACAGATTGATTGATTGGTTTACAATGATTCTGCTGTTTTAGATGATCTAAAGGTTAAAGTAGGTTTTCTCAATCTCAGTACTGTTGACATTTCGGACCATGAAATCATTTCTTGTGGAGGGCTGTCCTGTGCATTGTAGGATGTTTGGTGGCGTCCCTGGCCTCTACCCACTAGATGCGAGTCGTGATAATCAAAAATGTCTCCAGACATTACCAGATGTCTCTTAGGAAGCAAAATTGCTTCTGGTCGTTATCCACTGGGTTAAAAGATAATAAGGGCTTATTTTATTGCCTTTTCTTTCCATGGCTAATGCCATAAGCACAAGACTCCATATTCTATATTTTCTATAAATTTCTGCATATTACAGGTCAAAGCCATGTAGAGTTAATGCTTGGTAAAAATTTTAGTATACGGGAATGATGTGAATGTGTTAATTCCCTGCCACCCACCAATAGCACATCTCAAAAAACTGTCCTTACCAAGAGAAAGCCATAACAGTCCATTTTTCTACTGGAAAATTTTGGTAGGTTGAATTCTTTTCAAACATTCTGTAAAGCCACAGGCCTGATTCGTATGCTGGACTTACAAGGCTTAGTTCTTGTCATATATATGGCACTGGTTCTCAGTTGAAGGTGATACTGTCCCCCAGGGAACATTTAGCAGTGTCTGGAGACGTTTTTCATTGTCACGACTAGGGAAGGGGATGCTACTGGCATCTAATGGGTAGAGATCGGAGACGCTGCTAAACATCCTGCAATGCACAGGACAGCCTCACAACAAAGACTTACCCAGTCCAATATGTCCAAATATCAGTAGTGTTAAAAGAAACTCTGTTGTATGGGAAGAAGAAGGTACTCACTATGCCTTTTCTTGGCCATTGTGGGCTTTTTCTTTGGAGAACCTAATCAAGTCTCTGTTCTTTCTCACAGCTGCTCATGGCACAAGTTCCGAAGATGCATGCTTACAATCTTTCCCTTCCTAAAGTGGATGTGTTTTTATCGATTCAAGGATTGGCTTCTTGGAGACTTACTTGCTGGGATAAGTGTTGGCCTTGTGCAAGTTCCCCAAGGTAAGAAAGATACGAAGGTTTTTCACCCACAGACAATACATCAGACCTGGTCACTTGTCCAGAGTAAACAAATTACCTGTGCTAGATGACTAGAAAAAAAATGTGAATTCCATTCACATCATTACCATTTGTTTCCTTACCTGCCAAATTTCTAACTCTTCTAGGGTAGTTCCAAAAGTCTCAGTTTAGTTTAGACCCCTGATACTTTCTAGAGTATTTGTAATGCCTGCTCATGGTCAATTTTTGCTTAACTAGTCATTTTATACTCCAATAGACCTCACTTGGCATTGGTTTTACTTAAAAAGGTGAAGGGTAGGAAACACAGCATGCTAGCTTCCCTTCAGCAAGTCACACACACAGCAGTCCAGGGGCTACTCTTTGGTCTTACAAGTAGCAATTCAGATATAACACAACAAGATCACACAGATAGGTACGGGAGCTATCTGGGCTTTAGAAGCCTCATTTCCCAAATAGGAACCAACTTCTCTTGTAATTCCCATAACTGATGCCTCCATGGGTCCCACAGCGACATGCCCAGTTACAAGAGTCATTGTGCTCTGAGAAGCTCAAAGCTAAGGCTTCCCACAAGATATTAATCTTTTTTTTTTTAATTTTTATTTATTTATTTATGGCTGTGTTGGGTCTTCGTTTCTGTACGAGGGCTTTCTCTAGTTGCGGCAAGTGGGGGCCACTCTTCATCGCGGTGCGTGGGCCTCTCACTGTCGCGGCCTCTCCTGTTGCGGAGCACAGGCTCCAGACGCGCAGGCTCAGTATTTGTGGCTCACGGGCCTAGTCGCTCCGCGGCATGTGGGATCTTCCCAGACTAGGGCTCGAACCCGTGTCCCCTGCATTGGCAGGCAGACTCTCAACCACTGCGCCACTAGGAAAGCCCCATATATTTTTTTAATGTAGAAAATTCAAAAGAATCTACAGATAAATTAATAGAATTAATAAGATTTTATCAAAGTTGCTGGATATAAGATGAGTAAATAAAAATCAATTACATTCCTTTATACCTGCAGGAAACAGAAAGTGAAAAAAAAATTTTAAATACCATTTACCAAAGCATAGTAAATATGAAGTAAGTTGTAATGAAACTAAGAAATGATGTGCAAGACCTCTATAGAGAAAAATATACAACTTTATTGAGAAATATTAATAAGGACCTAAATTAATTGAAAGATAGCATTTTCCAAGAATAGGCAAATTCTTTTGAAGAGCAACATGGGAGGATTTGCTCCTCCAGCTATCAAGACTGAATATAAAGTTATAATGTTTAAGATAATGTCCATCAAAAGTAGAAAGAATAAATAAGCATTCATATATACATATATTGGAATACACAGAAGGAAAATGAGCACTCTCAAGCAACTCACAGCAACATGGAAGATGCTTATATGCATAATAATAAGAAAAATAAGCAGAAATAAAAATTGTGTACAGTGTAATTCCATTAATATAAAGTTCAAAAGTGGACAAACTAAACTATACTGTTTAGGGATATGTATACCAGTGGTAAAACTATAAAGAAAAGCAAAGAAATTATTATCACAAAAGTCAAAATAATGAATACCTCTGTGGGGAGGGATGGAGTTGTGATTAAAGATCTGGTTGGGGATAACATGGGTGTTTGTTTTATAAATATTTATTAAGCTCAACATCTATTTTAATGCACTTTCTATTTATTTCACAACAAAAATGGGGATTACTAAATTTATTACAAAACTATTACTAGACTAATTACTAAAAAAAGTAATTAAACAGTGTGGTGACTTCTCTGGTGGCGCAGTGGTTGAGAATCCTCCTGCCAGTGTAGGGGACACGGATTCGAGCCCTGATCCGGGAAGATCCCACAGGCCACAGAGCAACTAAGCCCGTATGCCACAACTACTGAGACTGCGCTCTAGAGCCCGTGAGTCACAACTACTGAGCCTGCGTGCCACGACTACTGAAGCACGCGCGCCTAGAGCCTGTGCTCTGCAACAAGAGAAGCCACCGCAATGAGAAGCCCGTGCAGCGCAACAGAGTAGCCCCTGCTCGCCACAATTAGAGAAAGCCCACATGCTGCAACAAAGACCCAACACAGGCAAAAATAAATAAATAAATTTATAAAAAAACAAAACAGTGTGGTATTACAGACTTAGACAATTAGGCCAGTGGAACAGAAAAGGGTCACACATTTATATGTTGCATGGTTTGTATCAGGTGTGTCACTATAGAAACAGACTTTTAAAAAATTATGTGAAACAATTGAATACTTATATGAAAAAAATCAATTTGTAGACCTCTACCTCACAGCATACACAAAAATCTATTCCTTGTAGATTAAAGACCCAAATAGGAAAGATAAAACTATAAAGATTTTTTTTGGAATAATATAGGAGAATATCTTCATGGTTGTGAGGTAGAAAATGTTTCTTAAACAAGACACAAAAAGCACTAGCCTAAAAGGAAATGACTGCTAAGTTGAATTAAATAAAAGTTAAGAATTTCTGTTTATTCAAAGATGATGAAGGTTGAAAAGCAAACCATAGAATACCCAACAAAGGACTTAAATCTATAATATATATATTCCTACATACCTGTAAGGAAATGCTAAGTAAAATTGATCAACATTATTGGTAATCAATGAAGTAGAAGTGGAAATTAACTAACTCATACACACTAAAATAAAAATTCTGACAGTATCATGTGCTAATACAGATGTAGATAATGGGAATTGTCATACGGTGTTGGTGGGAATGTAGATTGTACAACCATTTGGAAAACAGTTTGGCATATTCTGGTAAATGCCCCAGCAGTTATGCTTCAGGGTATATCATCTTGAGGAATTTATACATCTGTGCACCTGGAATCATGTACAAGAATATTCATAGCAGTATTGTTCATAATGGCCCCCAAACTGGAAACAAAGACAGGAGACTATGTAAGCCTGGAGACGAAGAGAATGGGGAAGTAGCTGCCTGGATCCTGATGGCTTTTTAGTTCTGTTTCCAGTCTCTGATGAGGCCCCACTGACCTTTGTCCTCTTTTAATAAATTTCCTATTTGGGGAATTCCTTTGTGGTCCAGTGGTTAGGACTCAGTGCTTTCTTTCACTGCCAGGGCCCGGGGTCAAGCCTGGGTTGAGGAACTAAGATCCCGCAAGCTGGGCAGTGCGGTCAAAAAAAATTCTTCTCCTCTTTTGCTCAAGCTGATTTGAGCAGGTTTTCTGTTACTTGCAGTCAGCTGAGGCTTGCTTAGGGAAAATATGTGGAAGGGGAACCTATAAATTACAAAAGACTCAAGAGACATATCTACTAATGTAAGGACCTCATTTGATATAAACACGAAGATTGTAAAAGAAAGCACAACATCAACAACATCAACAAAACAAAACACAACATATGATAGCAAATAACTTTTTTAAAAGATCACCCCCAAACCCACCATACCTCTGGTTCAAGGTCTCTCATGAGGTGGCAGTCAAGCTGTCAGTTATCTCAAGGCTCTACTGAGGCTGGAGGATCAGCTTCCAGGCTCACCCGTGTTTGCTGGCAGGCCTGGGTTTCTCACCATGTGGGCCTCTACATGGGCTGCTTGAGTGTCCTTACAACACGGCTGCTGGTAGGACCATGTGTGGGGCCCAGTGCAAGGTGACAATGCAGAGTCCCTAGTTCAGAAATTATCCAGAATTTCAAGATGGTCAGAGTAGAGCATTAAGCCAAGTGTGGAGGCTTTCTAAGCCCAGGGCACTATGTGATTGCATAGGTCACACACCCTTGAAGTCAACTCTGGCAGCTGATGACCTGAATGAAAGAGAGAGCCAGAGAGCAACCAAGACAGAAGCCACAGTCTTCTTGCAACCTAATCTCAAAAGTGACATCTTATCATTTTTGTTGTAGCCTATTTATTAGAAGTAAGTTATTTCACGCTTTAAGGGTGGAGCTCAAAAAAGGGCATGAATACCAATTAGCCATTGTAGATCATCTTAGAGGTGGTCTACCAGTATAACCATATAAGAGAAATCAGGGAAATTTGAATATTGACTGGATATTTGATGATGTTAAAGAACCATTAATAATTTCTTAGGTGTGATAATGGTATCGTACTCAAAAGAGGGTGTTTTTTTAAAAGATATATACTGAAAATATGTACAGATAAAATGATTTAGTGTTTTGGATTTGCCTCAAAATAATATGGGATGGGAGAGGAATGGGGGCATTGATGAAACAAAATTGGCCATGAGTTGACCATCGTTGAAGTGGGTGATGGGTACTTGGGGGTTCATTATACTCTATTTTTCAGTAAGTTTAAACTTTTCCATTAAAAAAAGCTTTGCTCGTTTAAGGCAATAAATTGGCTCACCGGACTCATAACTGATTTCTGATGAGCACACTGGTATGATGTAAATTGAAGGGAGTCCTTCAGGGAAGGAGCTGTGGACTTGAGACATCAAAGGATGACACCATGCATGTTAATCCATTTGCCTCAAAATTTCCAAATTCTCATGGTGCTTCTTAGAAAAGAAAGTAAATACTGAAGAAGGAGCTGAAGGAAGAGACTGGAGTGGTTGGCATATGGAAGAGAGACAACACATACCAACTTGGAGTCACATCAGTTAAGTGTGACAGTCCTTGCCTGTTCTCCAGCTTTTTCTCCAGCCCTGGAGGATTCCTAGGGCCTTCTTGTACTAGACTGGGGGTAAGAATGGGGCTGCTTCTGAGCTGTTGGAATTAAAGGTCTTATTGCTGTGATGTTTGCTTTCCATGATTTGCATGAAGGCCTCACAGTGAAAGGTGTTTAAGCCTATGATTTAGAATTGATGTGTAAAAGCTTGTGATAAAATAGGAAGAGAAGTTAGAAATCAAAGGAGATAATAAAAAGTACTAATTAAAGGCTGTATGCCAAGGGATTCTGTTACCATAGTCAGCTGTATACATGGGTCATTTTTATTTTAAATATTCTTTACAGTTTTTATTTCAGGTGACTTTTAAAAGCCAGGCTACCTTTGCTTACTTAAATTATCTTGCTTTTCAGGCCTGACGTTTGGTTTGCTGGCAAGGCAACTGATTCCTCCTCTCAATGTCTCTTATGCAGCTTTCTGTGCTTCAGTAATTTATGGAATTTTGGGATCATGTCATCAAATGTCCATTGGTGAGTTCAGTGCCGGAACCACAGGAGGTGGATGAAGTCTCCATCTCAATCATTTACTTATTGCTAAGGAACCCAAGCTAAAGCTATGTTTAAGGTAAAAAGAAAGGAGGCAGAAGATGGATATTCTATCCATAGGGTTAGCGTTCAGATTTTAGAAATTGAACACTTCTTTTGTGATATTATTAATGTCACCACCAGACAAACAGGCCAGCAAGCTATTAAAGGAATTATAGGACAAGAGGTACTTTTCTTGGTGAAATTACCACATGTTGGAATCTGACTATCCTCAACCTGGAAGATCCAGAAATGATTTTGCCAAAACTCCTAGAGTGGATCCACTTTTCAGCTGTACCCATAATAACCAAAATCTGTGGACCTGATTTATAATAATCATGTCAGGGCTTCCCTGGTGGCTCAGTGATTAGGAATCCGCCTGCTGCAGGAGACACGGGTTCGAGCCCTGGTCCGGGAAGATCCCCCATGCCGCAGAGCAACTAAGCCCGTGTGCCACAACTACCGAGCCTGCACTCTAGAGCCCACGAGCCACAACTACTGAGCCCGTGTGCCACAAGTACTGAAGCCCACGTGCCTAGAGCCCGTGCTCTGCAACAAGAGAAGCCACCGCAATGAGAAGCCTGTGCACCGCAGCAAAGAGTAGCCCTTGCTCACCGCAACTAGAGAAAGCCTGCGTGCAGCAACGAAGACCCAATGTGGCCAAAAATAAATAAATAAATAAAATAAATTTATATAAAAAAATAATAACAATAATCATGTCAGATTATTAATTTACATGGAGAAAATGCTGTCATAGTAATCAAAGCACTCAAACCCACAGGATAAGCACTTTTCTTCCCTAAGTCAAAAGTCCATCTACTAATTTATAATTGGAAATGACTGTTACAGAGACCAGACTAGCTGAAGGTCATATAATTAGCACAATTACTTCCCCTAGGTGAACCTATACAGAAATCAAATCACAAAATGCCCTGAGAGTCTCAGAAGGGCATCGCCAACATTCACTCAGTAAAGTGCCTTTTTCTGAGCTTCCACATTGTATAACTGACCGAGCAACCAACATTGACCATTCTGTCACAGTTTTTCTCCAGGTGTGTTTGTATATTCAGTCCAGTTGCCATCCCATTCTGTTGAGTGCTCCTTTGCCTTTTTTAAGGACAATATTCCATATCTTTACTAAAATCTATTATATGTTGATTTTACATTTGAACACTAAGAGAACTATTTTATTCCCATTTTTCCAAGTTCCCAGGGCACATTACAATCATTTCCAAATACTGATAACAAGGGCTACTAGAGTTTTGTTTCTGTTAGGTACTTTAAAGGTAAGATTTGCCTTTGCCTCCCTTATGTTGATAGCAAAAGTAAATGAAATTATATTTGAAATAGGTTTAGCTCCATGTCATTTTGCACCTATTAAATCCTTCATAAGTGTTAGGTATTATTTTTCTTCTTATTATTATTGATTAGCTTTGTTTTCTGATCCTTTCACCACCATCTCATTTTTTACCGTTTCTAAGAACAGGCACAGTGGCTGAGCCTGATATACATTTCTAGTCAATTTCTCTTTAATCCTACTCCATATGCCCATAACGCAAAGAGGTTAATACCTAGACCACCAAGATCTGAAACTTGTGAGTTGGTTACAGTACGTGGAGCCAGAGTTCTTTTCCCTGCTCTTTCTTATTTCTTGGTGGGCACTTTCAAATAAGAAAAGTTTGTCAGATCAAGGGCAAAACATCAGACCATGCCTTGCTTTTGTCAATATCTGTCAGTTTACCTGGACTTAAAACCTCACTTTCTGCCTAAACGTTTTCGTTCATAGGTACATTCTTCCTTGTGAGTGCTCTGACGATCAATGTCCTGAGGACGTACCCATTCAACAGTGGCCACCTAATACTGGGAACTTTCATCAAGGATGACTTTTCTAACCTCTCCTTCTTTGAGAACTATAACAAATCCTTGAGTGTGGTGGCATCCACAACTTTGCTGACTGGGATTATTCAGGTAGGACCTGAGTCTCTGAACCCCTGAAGAAGCAACAAATAAATAAAGGGTCTGCACGTGGACCCCTTCCTTTAATTGCTCCTGTTACCCATTGTGATATATCTGGAACTTAAGTGATTTAATTTTTCAAAAACTTATGGGTCTTCTGGATAGGCTGTCTCCTCAGTAACAAAACTTCTCCCTCCTCTGAAATCTACCACATTGGTTTAGGATGAGATACTCAATATTCTCATCAGTCCTTAATACTCTAAGACTAAAGAAGGGTCCCAGGGACTGTGGCCTAGAGTTCTACTCATGATTTCACGTTTCAAAAAATTTCTTTCTATTCTTTCAACAAGAATAGCATTCATGGGCTCACATACTATATTTTTGGTTAGTGAGCATTAGAGTCAGACCTGAAATCCTTTTTCTGCAATGACAGGACTCAGCTAATGGACAGTATCAATGACTTATTAAAATATCAAACCTTATTTTGGGCAGTGTCTTTAATTTCTTCTGAGAGTCTACCATCTGAAGTGTCACCCACTGAACTAAAGTCACATATTTCAGTTTTATTTCTCTTTCTTCTCAGCTAACCTGCTCTATAGCTAATTTTCACTGATTTCCCCTGGGACCATCTTTTATTAGGCAAGGACTTATTGGAAGCCTACAAAGGCAGGCTATTATGGTAGGCTGACTCCAGCCCTGACACTTACCAGCTATGTAACTTACTTAAGTTATCTTACCTTCGTGGGCCTCAGTTTCCTCATGTTTAAAATGGGAATAATAATATTTGTATTGCAGAGTTCTTGTGAGGATTAAGTGAGAAAATGCATGCAAAGCATTCAGCCCAGAGCCTGTCAAATAGTAAGCATTAATAAATTATAATTACCAAGTATAGAGAAATGAAGTTGGTACTTTCATAGAGACCAAAAATTTTTTTTTAAATGATATAATACCAAGCTTCCCTGATGGTGCAGTGTTTGAGAGCCTGCCTGCCAATGCAGGGGACGTGGGTTCGTGCCCTGGTCCGGGAAGATCCCACATGCCGTGGAGCAGCTGGGCCCACGCGCCACAGCTGCTGAGCCTGTGCTCTAGAGCCTGCGAGCCACAACTACTGAGCCCACGTGCCACAACTACGAAAGCCTGTGTGCCTAGAGCCCATGCTCTGCAACAAGAGAAGCCGCCGCAATGAGAAGCCCGCGCACCACAACGAAGAGTAGCCCCCGCTTGCTGCGACTAGAGAAAGCCCATGAGCAGCAACGAAGACCCAGTGCAGCCAAAAATAAATAAATTTATTTTAAAAAATAAAAATAAAAAGATATAATACCTGTGTTTAAAATATTCAATCTTGTAGGAGAAGACAAAATAACAGGCAGTAAGTCAGCAACCTATTAATTATCTAAGTGGCCTTGGCAAGTTCTTTCCCCTTTTTTGAGTGTCATTTTTTTTTCATGTAATAAAGGAGGAGATATTCCATTTACAGGAAGATGGAATATATGTACTTTTGCCTATTCCTCCTGCTAAGAACAACTAAAAACCTTGGAAAATTATATACAAAACAAACGTAAAAAGACTCTGAAAGGTGAAGAGAAGAAGACAAACTGGCTCAGACCCAAGGAACAACACAGTGGTGAGTTCCTTGGGTCTTCTTTTTTGCCTCATATAGCTCAAACTTGGTGCTGAAGAAGCCAGAAACCCAAAATGCCAACACGGGCAGACCAAAAAAAGCCCCAACAAAAGTCTGCTCTTTATAGCCACAGGACCAGGAAAGACTAGCAAGACTGAAAACTTTTACCCAATAACTGCTCTACTCCAGACAAACACCAAAAAAACCCCGCAAAAAACAAACCTGTGGTGTCATCCCCACTCATGCCAGCAAAGGCCAAGCAGGGAGCTCAAACTTCCACCCTCACCCAGCTGTAATGAGGTAGCCACCCGGGGTATTGTCAGAGAAGGCCAAATAGGGAGTCAAGACTTTCATCTCCACTGGGCAGTAATAAGACACCCTTCCTACTCCTTGCTGGGGTGTATCAGAGAAAGCCTAGTGAAGGGTCAGGTCTTTCACTAAAACACAGCATTAATGATGACAACCCCCTCTTCAGCAGTGTCAATGGAGGCAATGTAGGGAGAAATAAAGGCATTTCTGTCTCTCCCAGCCAGGATGGGAGGCCTAGTGGCGAGCCAGAACTTCCATCCCTTCCCAGCAAAAATGAAGAGTCCCTATTGCCTCAAGTGTCAGTGGATTTTGAGAGGAGAACCTGGACTTCTGCCTTACCAGGCAGTAACAAGGTGGCACTTTCCCCTTCCCCTGCCAGCAGTTTATCAAAATAAGCTGGCTAAAACAGAAGGTTTAAATAAGATCCAGAGTCTTATAGCATAGTACACAAAATGTCAACAATTAAACTGAAAATAACTTGTCATATCAAGAACCGAGAACATTTCAACTTAAATGAAGAAAGACAAGAAAAAGATGCCAGCACTGAGATGACAGAGATATCAGAATTATCTGGCATAAATTATAAAGCAGCCATCCTAAAAACGCTTCAGCAACCAATTATGAACATGCTTGAAACAAGTGAATAAATAGAAAGTCTTAAAAAGTAAATAGAAGATGTAAAGAAGAACCAAATGAAAATATTGGAGCTGAAAAATACAGTAACCAAAATTAAAAATTCAAAGTATGGGCTCAACAGCAAAATGGAGGAGACAGAGGAAAAAATCAATGAACTTAAAGACAGAACAATAGAAATTACCCAGTCCGAACAACAGAGAGAAAATAGATGGAAAAAAAAATTAGCAGAGCTTCAGGGACAAATGGGACTATAACAAAAGCTCTAAAATTTGTGTCATAAGCATCCCAGAAAGGGAGGAGAAAAAAGATGGGGCTGAATTATTTGAAGAAATAATAGCTGAAAACTCCCCAAATTTGGCAAAAAATATAATCCTACGGATTTAAGAAGCTTGGAAAAACCCAAGGAAGATAAATCCATAGAAATCCACATCAAGACAAATCATAGTCAACCTGTTTTTTTTTTTTTTTTTTAATTTTTGGCTGCATTGGGTCTTTGTTGCTGCACTCAGGCTTTCTCTAGTTGTGGTGAGTGGGGGCCACTCTTCATTGCGGTGCACGGGCTTCCCATTGCAGTGGCTTCTCTTGTTGTGGAGCACGAGCTCTAGGCATGTGGGCTTCAGTAGTTGTGATGTGTGGGCTCAGCAGTTGTGCCACATGGGCTCAATAGTTGTGGCTTGCGAGCTCTAGAGTGCAGGCTCAGTAGTTGTGGTGCATGGGCTCAGTTCCTCCGTAGCATGTGGGATCTTCCCTGACCAGGGCTTGAACCCATGTCCCCTGCATTGGCAGGCAGATTCTTAACCACTGAGCCACCAGGGAAGTCCCCATAGTCAACTTCTGAAAACTAAAAACAAAGAAAAAAAGTCTTGAAAGCAGTGAGAGAAACACTTCACCTACAGGGGGAAAATAATTTAAATGACAGCAAATTTCTTTTTAGAAACCATGGAGACCAGAAGGAAATTGCACAATATTTTTTGTTTGCTGAAAGAACTGTCAATCCAAAATCACAGCCTCAGTGAAAATATCCTTCAAGAATGAAGGAGAGGGATTTCCCTGGTGGTGCAGTGGTTAAGAATCCGCCTGCCTATACAGGGGACACAGGTTTGAGCCCTGGTCTGGGAAGATCCCACAGGCTGCAGAGCAACTAAGCCCATGCATCACAACTACTGAGCCTGTGCTCTAGAGCCCGTGAGCCACAACTACTGAGCCCACATGCCACAACTACTGAAGCCTGCATGCCTAGAGCCCATGCTCCACAACAAAGAGAAGCCACCACACCAATGAGAAGCCCACACACCGCAACAAAAAGCAGCCCCCACTCGCCGCAACTAGAGAAAGCCCCCATACAGCAATGAAGACCCAACACAGCCAAAAATAAATAAATTAATTTTAAAAAAAAAGAATGAAGGAGATATCAAGACATTCTCAGCTGAAGCAAAACTAAGAGAATTTGTCACCAGCAAGACCTACCCTAAAAGAATGGCTAATGGAAGTTCTCTAAACAGAAAGGAAATGATACAAGAAGGCATCTTGGAACGTCAAGAAGGAAGAAAGAACAATGGAAAAGGAAAAATATGGATAAATATGGTAGTTTTCCTTGCTTCTTGGGTTTTCTAAATTATGTTCAATGGTTGAAACAAAATTATAACACTGTCTGATGTGGTTCAAAATGCATATGGAAGAAATATTTAAAACAATTCTTTTATAAAAAATATAAAGGGAGGTAAAGTTTCTATAATTTGCTCAAACTGGTAAAATGTTTACACCGGTAGACTGTGATAAGTTATGCATATATAATGTAATACCTAGGACAACCACTTAAAATCTATACAAAGAGATACACTCAGAAACACTATAGATAAATCAAAATGAAACTCTAAAAAATGTTCAAGTAACCAATGAAATCAGGAAAAATAAGAGTTGAAAAACAGAGAAAACAAACAGAAAAATGGCAGACTTAAGCCCTAACATATTGACATTTACATTAAAGTTAGAGACTGACATATTTAGAAATATGCAGTCTACAAGAAACATCAAATATAATAATATAGACAGGTTGAAAGTAAAAAAATGGATAGGTAGATCATGCAAATATTAATCAAAGGAAAGCAGGATTGACTATATTAATATCAGATAAAGTAGACTTCAGAGCCAAGAAAATTACCAGAGGTAGAGAGGGACATTATATAATGATAAAAGTATCAGTCTACCAAGAAGACATAGCAATCCTACATATGTATGCACCAAACAACAGAGCTACAAAATATGTGAAGCAAAAACTGATATAACTGGAGAGGAGAAATAGAAAAATCCACAATTACAGCTGGAGACTTCAACACCCCTCGCTCAACAATTGATTGGACAACTAGACAGAAAATCAGCAAGCATATAATAAAATTCAAAATATCAACAACACCAATAGGATTTGAGACATTTACAGGATACTCCCACCAATAACAGCAGAATACACATTCTTTTCAACAACCCATGGAACATACAGCAAGATAGACTGTATCCTGAGCTATAAAACAAACCTCAATAAATTTAAAAGAATTGAAATCAAACAGTGTGTTCTCTGACCACAGTGGAATCAAACTAGAACTCAATAACAAAAAGTTAACAGGAAAGTCTCCAAATATCTGGATACTACTAAACAGCATACTTCTAAATAATCCATAAGTCAGGTAGGAAATCTCAAGGGAAGTTTTGAAAAAATACATTGAAGTAGGGACTTCCCTGGTGGTGCAGTGGATAAGAATCTACCTGCCAATGCAGGGGACATGGGTTCAATCCCTGGTCCGGGAAGATCCCACATGCCGCGGAGCAACTAAGCCCATGTGCCACAACTACTGAGCCTGTGCTCTAGGGCTGGCGAGCCACAACTACTGAGCCCACATGCTGCAACTACTGAAGCCCACGCACCTAGAGCACATGCTCTGTAACAAGAAAAACCACCGCAATGAGAAGCCTGTGCACCGCAATGAAGAATAGGCCCCACTCGCCACAACTAGAGAAAGCCCGCGCGCAGCAACGAAGACCCAACGCAGCCAAAAATAAATAAAATTAAATCTTTTAAAAAAAATACCTTGAAGTAAATGAAAATAAAACATACCAAAATTTTTGGAACACAGCTAAAGCAGTGCTGAAAAGGAAATTTATAGCACTAAAATGCATACAGTAGAATAAAGAAAATGTCTCAAATTAATAATACAAGCCCCGTCTTCAAAACATAGAAAAATAAGAGCAAATTAAACCCAAAATAAGCAGAAGGAAGGAAATAATAAAGAGCAAAAATGAATGAAATTGGAAAGTTTACATACTGATGATTCCATTTATGTAAAATTGGAAAGTTTACATACTGATGATTCCATTTATGTAAAATTCTTGAAGTGACAAAATTATAGAAATGGAGAATAGATTAATTGTCACCAGGGATTGAAGATGGCTAGAGGTGAGAGGATGGAGATTGGAGGTAGAGATGAGAGGTGAGAGGCTATTAAAGGACAGCAAGAGGGATCTTTGTGCTGATGGCATTATTTTGTAACTTGGTTGTATTGATGTCAGTATCCTAATTGTGGCATTGTATCAATACTATAGTTGTGCAAGATGTTATCATTGGGGTAACTGGGTACACCGGATCTCTGTGTGTTGCTTTTTTACAATTACATGTCAATCTACAATTATTTAAAATAAAAAGTTTAAATTGAAAAAAAAAGTCTGAACTAGATACTAATATCTAACATTTATTGCTATATGCTGTCAATATTCAAAGCACTTTACATGTTTTATCTCATTTGATCCTCACAACACCCCCCTGTATGAGGGTAGGTATTATTCTGGTACTTATTTTAAAGAAATAAAGGTATGAAGAGGTTAAGTGAATTGCCCAAGGTCACATAACCAGTACGATTCCAAACTGGGATTCAGGTTCAGTTTGTCTACCTCTAGAATCTGTGCACTAGATAATTTTAAAGTGCAAACTAGTGTTAATAAAAGTGAAGTGTTTGTTGTCAAAAGAATATGAAATGGGGACTTCCCTGGCAGTCCAGTTGTTAAGAGTCCACACTTCCACTGCAAAGGGCATGGGTTCGATCTCTGGTTGGGGAATTAATATCCCACATGATGCGCAGTGCGGCCAAAAAAAAAAAAAAAAAAAGAATATGAAGTGAAGGAATAACTTTTAGGTGGGATGGAGTTGTCTGGGAAGGAAACAACCATTTATTGAGGCTTTCCTTCATTCACCAAACATTTAGTACAGAACTTCCTCAGCTTATGATGGGGTTACATACTGATAAACCCATGGTCAGTTGAAAATACTGTAAGTCGAATATACATTTAATACACCTAGCCTACCAAACATCATAGCTTAGCCTGGCCTACCTTAAACGTGCTCAGAGCACTTACATTAGACTACACTTGGGCAAAATCATCTAACACATTATCTATTTTATAATAAAGTATTGAATATCTCATGTAATTTGTTGAATACTGTACTAAAGGTGAAAAACAGAATGGCTGTCTGAGTACAGAATAGTTATAAGTGTATCAGTTGTTTACCGTCATGATTATTTGGCTGACTGGGAGCTGTCGTTCACTGCCACTGCCCAGCATCACGACAGAGTATCATACTGCATATGGCTAGCCCAGAAAAAAAAAATCAAAATTCAAAGTACGGTTTCTACAGAATGCATATGCTTTTGCACCATCGTAAAGGCGAAAAAAATGTTAGAACCATTGTAATTTGGGAACCGTCTGTACTTGTTTTCAATAAGGGTGGCAGATAGGTTTCATGTCACAGACCAATTCTGACTGACAATTGATGCCTAGAAAATTACATTAACACCAGATTCTGATGCCACATCACAGCTGGGTAAGGAAGAGTTCTATGGTTAATTATAGATATTTGCCATTTACAAGGTGGAAGGAAGGGATGGCATGAAGAAAGAATGGTACATATTTGCATCTGTCACTATTTTCAGATTTGAGCTAAGTGTTTTACATGAATTATGTAGTGTAATCCATACAAAACACTGCATGTTGGGTATTATTCATTCTATGGGTGAGGAAACTGAGGTTCGGAGAGTTTAATAAACTTGTCCAAACTCACTCAGGCAGTGAGCGGTAGAGCCAAGCATTGAAGCCAAGTTCTCCATCCCCAGGAATCATGCTGTTTGCACCACACCTCCTGAAGAAGAGAAGTTTTATTGAGCTTTTGAAAGAGATGATAAACATGGATTGGCAAAGAGATGGCAGAGGGGTTTGGGCATAAGCACAGAAGTAAAAATCAGCCAGTCACACAAATGACAGGAAGCACATTGGCCTGACTAGAGTAAAGGAGCATACTGGGTGGTAATGACAGGAGATTAAGGGAGACAAACTGCCCAGCTAACTGAAAGCTTTGAAACAAAAAGCTTTTAAAGCTAATAGATTTATTCTTCCAAGTTTGTTTTCTGAGAGTTCCTAGTGCAGTGGAAGATGAAGCAGTGACAATAGAAGACTTCACGACTTTTGTTTTTCTTTCCCCATCTTCTTCATTGGGCTGTGTCATTTTTCTTAACCTACCCTCTTAAGAGGGTTGGGGCTCACCCTCTATCCATAATTTTACAATTTTTTTTATTATAAAAGATGAACACGTATATTGCAAAAAATCTCAAATAATAAAAAAGTGTATAAATTACAAATATTGCCCCAAACTTTTAATCCCATACCCCAAAGGTAACTTCCGTTAATAGTTTGGCGTCTATCCTTTTAGATGCTTTGCTTGTTTATTACATAACATTTAAAAAATATATTTACATATATATGCATGTGTACATGTAAAATGCTATATCATACATGTATTTATGTACAATCCTGAAGACATAAATTCAGTTTAATCATTCTTCGTAAAGATAAGCGTCAAAGGCCAAAAAGTTTAAGCTGGAACCCAGTTTGCTTTAATATTTTCCTTTGCGAAAAGCTGCATTCCTCACAGGGATATTAACCTCTCATGAAGAGGGCTATCAAAGCTTCTAGTGAAAAGGGCTTTGAAAAGGCAAGGTCTTGTTCTGATCACTTTGTCACTGTTAACGCCACATCAACAAGGTCAGTAGATTCTAGAGTAAGAACTTAAGCTTATGAACTTGTGAAGAAAGGAGTGTGGTCTTACGTCTGTAGGAAACCTCTGAATCAACCCCAAGGACCTACCTTAGCTCATCAATTTCAGTTGATTAGGGAAAGAGGAACAAGAGTTATCAAAGGGGCCTAACTTAACTTTTTTGTTGGAACCCCTCTGGAGTTTGCCTAATTGGTGACATTGCTGGTTTGATGACATTCCTCCTCACTCTGGTTTTCTTTTCCATCTGAACCCCCTACAGCTATCAATGGGCATGTTAGGTTTTGGCTTCATTATCACTTACATTCCGGAGGCTGCAATCAGTGCTTACCTGGCTGCCACGGCACTACACATTATGCTGTCCCAGTTGACCTGCATCTTAGGGATTATGATTCGTTTCCATTCTGGTCCCATCTCCTTCTTCTATGTGAGTAATTTCTACCCTCACCTAGACTTACAAATGCCCCTCCCCTTGCCTCCAAAAAGAAGTAGACCCGAGTGGAGAGACTCCTGCATAGGCAGCTGGGTCAAGAGGGCCCTAGAGGGGCTTCCCTGGTGGCGCAGTGGTTGGGAATCTGCCTGCCAATGCAGGGGACACGGGTTCGAGCCCTGGTCTGGGAAGATCCCACATGCCGCGGAGCAACTGGGCCCGTGAGCCACAATTACTGAGCCTGCGTGTCTGGAGCCTGTGCTCCGCAACAAGAGAGGCCGCGATAGTGAGAGGCCCGCACACCGCGATGAAGAGTGGCCCCCGCTTGCCGCAATTAGAGAAAGCCCTCACACAGAAACGAAGACCCAACACAGCCATAAATAAATAAATTAATTAATTAATTAAAATAAAAAAAACAAAAAGACAAAAAACTCCTGTCAGGAGGAGTTTTATTTAAAAAAAAAAAAGAGGGTCCTAGAAATAATTTCACCTCTTCTAGATTTACAGTCTTGATTAATTGCAGGTGCCAGCTGGACCATGTTCCCAGATGCATTAACCATTTCACCCCAGCCTTTTGAACCAACATGATTTATATTAAAATTTGGTCTTTGAGATACTGTATCTATCATACTTCTTCCCGTTACATGCCTCCTGAAAGACATATATCCTAAAACATAATATATACAGAATATAAAATGCAAAGTAGTCCCTGAATGCAAGAATGGCCTAGAAGCCAAGCTAAACATACATGATCTGGGAAAATTGATAAAGAATAGGCTAATAAACAACTCCTGGGTCCTTTCCACTACACTGAAACATAGAAAGTGTATTATCTTCTTACTGGACATTATAGTCTTTTAATATATTGTTTTCAATTAAAAAAATATGTATCCACCTACTTGCTCTCACTGTTCTAGTAATGCTCATAAAGAACTCTGTGCCCAGTGACACTGCCTAGGGACTTCTTTTTGAACTAATTTAGAAAGAGTGTCATTTTCTAGATTTAGGCAATTATTACATCCCTTTCTAAGCCTCTGTAATTTTGTTTTCTTTCAGAACATAATTAACTACTGTATAGGTCTCCCCAAAGCTAATTCCACCAGCATCTTACTATTTCTAACTGCTGTTGTTGCTCTGAGAATCAACAAATGTATCAGAATTTCCTACAATCAGTACCCCATCGAGTTTCCCATGGAAATTTTTCTGGTAGGTGTTTTCATTTTGTTTTGTTTTGTTTTGCTTTTTATTGGAGTATAGTTGCTTTACAATGTTGTGCTAGTTTCCGCTGTATAGCAAAGTGAATCAGTTATACGTATACATATATCCCCTCTTTTTTAGATTTCCTTGCCATTTAGGTCACCACAGAGCACTGAGTAGAGTTCCCTGTGCTATACAGTAGGTTTTCATTAGTTGTCTATTTTATACATAGTAGTGTATATAAGTCAATCCCAGTCTCCCAGTTCATCCCACCCCCCCTCCCCCGTTGGTATCCATAAGTTTGTTCTCTACATCTGTATCTATTTCTGCTTTGAAAACTGGTTCATCTGTACCATTTTTCTAGATTCCACATATATGTGTTAATATACCATATTTGTTTTTCTCTTTCTGACTTACTTCACTCTGTATGACAGTCTCAGGTCTATCCATGTCTCTGCAAATGGCACTATTTCATTCCTTTTTATGGCTGAGTAATATTCCATTGTATATAGGTACCACATCTTCTTTATGCGTTCCTCTGTGGATGGACATTTAGGTTGCTTCCATGTCCTGGTTATTGTAAGTAGTGCTGCAATGAACATTGGGGTACATGTATCTTTTTGAATTATGGTTTTCTCCAGGTATATACCCAGGAGTGGGATTGCTGGGTCATATGGTAATTCTATTTTTAGTTTTTTGAGGAACCTCCATACTGTTCTCCATAGTGGTTGTACCAGTTTACATTCCCACCAACAGTGTAGGAGGGTTCCCTTTTCTCCACACCCTCTCCAGCATTTATTGTTTGTAGATTATTTGATGATGGCCATTCTGACCAGTGTGAGGTGATACCTCACTGTAGTTTTGATTTGCATCTCTCTAATGATTAGTGATGTTGAGCATGTTTTCATGTGTTTGTTGGCCATCTGTATGTCTTCTTTGGAGAAATGTCTATTTAGGTCTTCTGCCCATTTTTTCATTGAGTTGTTTGTTTTTTTCAATATTGAGCTGCATGAGCTGTTTGTATATTTTGGAGATTAATCCCTTGATGGTTGCTTTGTTTGCAAATATTTTCTCCCATCCTCTTGGTTGTCTTTTTGTTTTGTTTATTGTTTCCTTTGCTGTGCAAAAGCTTTTAAGTTTCATTAGGTCCCATTTGTTTATTTTTGTTTTTATTTTCATTACTCTAGGAAGTGGGTCAAAAAATCTTGCAGCAATTTATGTCAAATTGTGTTTTGACATAATTTGACATTTGACAAATATGTCAAAGAGTGTTCTAACTATATTTTCCTCTAAGAGTTTTATAGTGTCCAGACTTACATTTAGGTCTTTAATCCATTTTGAGTTTATTTTTGTGTATGGTGTTAGGGAGTATTCTAATGTCATTCTTTTACATGTAGCTGTCCAGTTTTCCCAGCACCACTTATTGAAGAGACTGTCTTTTCTCCATTGTATATTCTTGCCTGCTTTGTCATAGATTAGGTGACTGAAGGTGCGTGGGTTTATCTCTGGGCTTTCTATCTTGTTCCATTGATCTATATTTCTGTTTTTGTGCCAGTACCATATTGTCTTGATTACTGTAGGTTTGTAGTATAGTCTGAAGTCAGGGAGTCTGATTCCTCCAGCTCCATTTTTTTCCCTCAAGATTGCTTTGGCTATTTGGGGTCTTTAGTGTTTCCATACAGATTGTAAAAATTTTTGTTCTAACTCTGGAAAATTGCCATTGGTAATTTGATAGGGATTGCATTGAACCTGTAGATTGCTTTGGGTAGTATAGTCATTTTCACAATATTGATCCTTCCAATCCAAGAACATGGTATGTTTCTCCATCCGTTTGTGTTGTCTTTGATTTCTTTAATCAGTATCCTATAGTTTTCTGAGTACAGGTCTTTTGTCTCCTTAGGTAGGTTTATTCCTGGGTATTATTCTTTTTGTTGTGGTGGTAAATGGGATTGTTTCCTTAATTTCTCTTTCTGATCTTTCATTGTTAGTATATAGGAATGCAAGAGATTTCTGTGTATTGATTTTGTATCCTGCAACTTTACCAGATTCACTGATAAGCTCTAGTAGTTTTCTGGTGGCCTCCTGAGGATTTTCTGTGTATAGTATCAAGTCATCTGCAAACAGTGACAGTTTTACTTCTTCTTTTCCAATTTGGATTCCTTTTATTTCTTTTTCTTCTCTGATTGCCGTGACTAGGACTTCCAAAACTATGTTGAATAATAGTGGCGAGAGTGGACATCCTTGTCTTGTTCCTGATCTTAGAGGAAATGCTCTCAGTTTTTCACCATTGAGAATGATGTTTGCTGTGGGTTTGTCATATATGGCCTTTATTATGTTGAGGTAGGTTCCCTCTATGCCCACTTTCTGGAGAGTTTTTATCATAAATGGGTGTTGAATTTTGTCAAAAGCTTTTTCTGCATCTATTGAGATGATCTTATGGTTTTTCTTCAATTTGTTAATATGATGTACCACACTGATTGATTTGCATATATTGAAGAATCCTTGCATCCCTGGGATAAATCCCACTTGATCATGGTGTATGATCCTTTTACTGTGTTGTTGGATTCTGTTTGCTTGTATTTTGTTTAAGATTTTTGCATCCATGTTCATCAGTGATATTGGTCTGTAATTTTCTTTTTTTGTGATATCTTTGTCTGGTTTTGGTATCACGGTGATGGTGGCCTCATAGAATGAGCTTGGGAGTGCTCTTCCCTCTGCAATTTTTTGGAAGAGTTTGAGAAGGATAGGTGTTAGCTTTTCTCTAAATGCTTGATAGAATTCACCTGTGAAGCCATCTGGTCCTGGACTTTTATTTGTTGGAAGATTTTTAATCACAGCTTCAATTTCATTATTTGTGATTGGTCTGTTGATATTTTTTATTTCTTCCTGGTTCAGTCTTGGAAGCTTGTACCTTTCTAAGAATTTGTCCATTTCTTCCAGGCTGTCCATTTTATTGGCATAGAGTTGCTTGTAGTAGTCTCTTATGATCCTTTTTATTTCTGCAGTATCAGTTGTTACTTTTCCTTTTTCATTTCTAATTTTTATTGATTTGAGTCCTCTCCCTTTTTTTTCTTGATGAGTCTGGCTAAAGGCTTATCAATTTTGTTTATCTTCTTAAAGAACCGGCTTTTAGTTTCATTGATCTTTGCTATTGTTTTCTTCATTTCTATTTCATGTATTTCTGCTCTGATCTTTATGATTTCTTTCCTTCTACTAACTTTGGGTTTTGTTTGTTCTTCTTTTTCTAGTTGTTTTAGGTGTAAGGTTAGGTTGTTTATTTGAGATTTTTCTTGTTTCTTGAGGTAGGATTGTATTACTATAAACTTCCCTCTTAGAATTTCTTTTGCTGCATCCCATATGTTTTGGGTCATCGTGTTTTCATTGTCATTTTTTTCTAGGTATTTTTTGATTTCCTCTTTGATTTCTTCCATGATCTATTGGTTATTTAGTAGCATATTGTTTAGCCTCCATGTGTTTGTGTTCTTTACAGTTTTTTTCCATAATTGATTTCTAATCTCATAGCGTTGTGGTCAGAAAAGATGCTTGATATGATTTCAATTTTCTTAAATTTACCACGGCTTGATTTGTGACCCAAGATGTGATCTATCCTGGAGAATGTTCTGTGTACACTTGAGAAGAAAGTGTATTCTGCTGCTTTTGGATGGACTGTCCTATAAATATCAATTAAGTCTGTCTGGTCTAATGTGTCATTTAAGGCTTGTGTTTCCTTATTAATTTTCTGTCTGGATGATCTATCTTTTGGTGTAAGTGGGATGTTTCTGGTAAGTGTTTTGATACTCCAAACTCATGGTTCAGATCATTTAAAATACATATTTTTTAAATTAAATTAAAAGCAAGTAACCTCGGAAGGGAAATGTTCATAGGAGAATTGTAAAAATAATATTTTTAAAATGTATGTTGAATTGTGACAAAGCTGAATACATACATTTAGTTAGCTTCTATTTTTTAAACCTTCTTATTTTTCAAAGGACTTTTATCTGTTGCCTCTTTTTCATACTATTTGAAAAATAAGGGGTTTTTTTCCCCATTATGACAGTAATACAGGCTCATTCTAGCAATTTTTTTTTTGGCCATGCCACGTGGCTTGTGGGATCTTAGTTCCCTGACTAGGAATCAAACCCAGGCCCCCAGCAATGGAAGCATGGAGTCCTAACCACTGGACCGCCAGGGAATTCTAGCAATTTTGAAAAACAGAAAGAAAAAAAAGGAGGAAAAGAAATTCCTGTAGCTGCACTATCGAAAGTCAACTACAATTGATATTTCTGTACTTTCAGTTATTCACACCTTTCTTCTTTCAAACAAATACATGACAGGCCTATGCTCAGTGTTGATGAATTTCTGTATTCTTTTATGTAGAGGTTTCATTTCTATTTTAATATAGCAGCAACCACACTGTTATTCAGCCTCCTTTCATTCTCCTTTTGCTACAGTAAAGGAATTGAGGGAGATGAGATGTTAAATGAAAACTAATCCATGTCACTAAGTGGCAGAGCCTGGGTTTGGGGAGGAGGGGCTGCTGGGGAAGGTGTGTGTTTACGTATATGTCCTAGGTTTTTTTAACATCTTTTTCTTTAGATCAGGGGAAATGTTAAACTAAATAAATATGATTGTTTTCTCTCTTTTCGAGAATATTAAAAAAATGTTGTCTAAAGATAACATGTCTTGTTTGTTTTAAGAAATCTGGGGGAATTCCCTGGTGGTCCACTGGTTAGGACTCCACGCTTTCACTGAGGAGGGCATGGGTTCAATCCCTGGTCCAGGGAACTAAGATCCTACAAGCCGTGCCATGCGGCCAAAAAAGAAAAAGAAAAAGAAATCTGATAAAATTTATCTTTTGCAGTTAACATTTTTGCAATAGTAAACACATTTTCATAAGTAAAGCTCAGGTTTTTGGAGTCAGCATTTCTCTTACAAGGATCAATAAATCTTTGGGTGTCCATGAGCATTATTTTCCCTTTAAGAAGTGTTCTGTGATAATTAAAGTTCACCGTGTGCTCCCCTATATTTCCCAGCTGCCCTTGTAGTTAGGCAGGACCATGCAACTTTGGGGTCAAAGCATAGGCGAATAGGCATGAGTTCCCATTGTTCCTTCTTCCCCTGCTGTAGTAATCATAGGGGCTATATGTTGAGGTGATAGAGTCTCCAGGTAGAATTAGCCTGGATCCCCAAGGCAGTATTTGCAAAGAAGCTGTCCTGAAGAGACACTGACCCACAGTGGACTTTGTGTGGGTAAAAAAACAACTTTCAAGTGTTAGGGCACTAAGATCTCATGGTTTGTATATTGCCACAGTATAACATATTCTATGCTAACTAATCCAGGTCCATACTCTTCACGATTGAAAGAGTATAGGAATTGCTTTGGAAACTGAGACCAAGCTCTGTCTCATAACTGTTGTCTACTTCTTGTGGAGGTGCATATCCTTTCTTACTTGGAGTAGTTAAAAAGCTATCAATTCATAAAGGCCAAGAGCTGAATGGCTGCTTTTATAAAAGACCTTCCAAAACACTGTATACGGATAGTGGGGCCCTAGGACCCAGGGGACAATGTGCATATGGAGTTTGGGGAGTGGAGTCAGAGGCAACCTCTCCTTCTCTTGGAACCAAGTACAGCTCTGGCTTCTTAGGAAACTGAGGCTTTGGAGTCACCAGCAGATGGCATCTGTGACACAGACATCAGCGCACTCTCTCTGTTTCTATCTCTGTTTCTGTGTCTCTCTTTTATTCCAGCTTTATTCAGGTATAAAATTATAAGATATTTAAAGTGTGCATCATGATGATTTGATATAGATATACATTGTGAAAGGATTTCCCCCATCTAGTTAATTAACACATCCATACCCCATACATTTATCTTTTTTTTTTTTTGGTGAGAACATTTAAGTTCTACTCTCTTAGCAATTTTTAAGTATATAATAAAATGTTATCAACTATAGTCACCATGTTTTACGTTAGATCCTCAGACCTTATTCATCTTGTAGCTGAAAGTTTGCACTGTTTTACCAACCTTTCTCAATTCCCCCATCCCTCAGTCCCTGGCAACCACTTTTCTACTCTCTGTTTCTATGAGCCAGACTGTTTTTGTTTTTGTTTTAGATTCCATGTATAAGTGATACCATGCAGTATTTGTCTTTCTCTGTCTAGCTTATTTCACTTAGCGTAATGCCTTCAAGGCCCATCCATGTTGTCACAAATCAACCCTCTTTTAAGAGACATCAGCAGCAGGGATCATCGTGATGTTCCTTTAAGCAACCTCAAAGGCAATAACATTAACCTGGGTTATTAGGAAAGGAGAGAAGTAAGAGTATAGAGGATGCTGTGGGTTGACTATGGCTGACAGATTGGTTTGTGAGCCACAGATAAGACATTCCTTTGGGCAATGCTATAAGTAATTAGGATGCACCATGAAGTGAAGTGGAGGAATAAACTGAGGTCCAGCAACAAATGGAGGTGGAGACTTAGAATTATTGCAAATTAGGCATTAAACATTTTTGTGACCTGATTTATCCTCAAAGGTTATTGAAGCCTGCAATACACTACTTATACACATGTCAAGTCAAGTGATTGGGAACATTTTCTACTATGTAGCAGGGATTAGAGATGTAGTTTAGAATTGGAAAAAGACCTCCATGTTTCACTTGGAAATGAGGAAAGTAGGAGAGGGAGGATGAGAGCTGCTATGGTGTAGCGGGTGAAAAGCTTTTCACAACACCCCATAAGAAACTACTGTTAAGATGTGCTGGAGATGGGCTTCCCCGGTGCCACAGTGGTTAAGAATCTGCCTGCCAATGCAGGAGACACGGGTTTGAGCCCTGGTCGGGGAAGGTCCCACATGCCGTGGAGCAACTAAGCCCGTGCACCACAACTACTGAGCCTGAGCTCTAGAGCCTGAGAGTCACAACTACTGAGCCCGTATGCCACAACTACTGAAGCCTGCGTGCCTAGAGCCCGTGCGCCACAACAAGAGAAGCCACCACAATGAGAAGCCCACGCACCGCAACAAAGAGTAGCCCCCACTCGCCGCAACTAGAGAAAGCCCGCATGCAGCAACGAAGACCCAATGCAGCCAAAAGTAAAATAAATAAAATTAAAATATATAAATATTAAAAAAGAAAAAGATATGCTGGAGGAGGGACTTCCCTGGTGGCGCAGTGGTTAAGAACCCGCCTGCCAATGCAGGGGACTTGGGTTCGATCCCTGGTCTGGGAAGATCCCACATGCCATGGGGCAGCTAAGCCCATGCACTACAACTTCTGAGCCTGTGCTCTAGACCCTGCGAGCCCCAACTACTGAAGCCCGTGCACCACAACTAATGAAGCCCGCACGTTCTAGGGCTCATGTGCTGCAACTACTGAGCCCACTTGCTGCAACTACTGAAGCCCATGCGTCTAGAGCTCATGCTCCGCAACGAGAGAAGCCACTGTAATGAGAAGCCTGCGCCCTGCAATGAGGAGTAGCCCCCGCTTGCCACAACTAGAGAAAGCCCGCGTGCAGCAACGAAGACCCAACGCAGCCAAAAAAAAAAGAAAGATGTGCTGGAGGAAACTGCACATACCCTCCAATCTGTCCTTTAGATGGTAGTCTCAAATATTAAGGGAAAATTTTAAGGCAATATTTGGGATCCAGGTAAAATAAACTGACAAATAATTCACGAGTTTCATAGATGTAAGAAATTGTACATACTGTATGTTCATAATTAATGTATGTGTATGTGTGTATTTGTATATGTGGATATTTAAGCTATATAGCAAACACCAAAAAAAAGCATCAATAGTAGTTATCTTTGGATGATTTATTTCTGCTTTTAAATTTTTCATATTGTCTCTATTTTCCTTAATGAGCAAGTGTAACCTTTATACTGGAAATGAAAGAGTTTCTTGGCCGCTTGCCACACTTCTTGTCCCTTAACTATATAAAGATCACAACTTTTCTGTTGATCCAGATCTTCCTTCCATTCTGATCTGTAGGCTTCCTAGGGGTCATCATCTGAACACAGCATCACAGGTAAACCAACTGCTATCCTGCTCAGTGTCTGGCTGAACTCTTAGAGTAGATGCTGGGAAAATATTTATGTGTTAGTAGGGATAATGGGGTAAAGCAACTATATATTATTATTTTAAAATGGGCATTGAGGTCTCTTGTCTCTGCTTTAATTTGCTTTGGTGTGAGGTCTTTATAAGGTGTAACAGCTGCTAGCTTGTCTGTTTTCCCTCTAACAGACATTAGAAATGGAAGGGAGACTTGGCATTTCAGAAGGAAATGAAAGGAGGAAAAAAAAGCAAATAATTGCTTTGCTAAAGCAATTTTTCGTGTGTGCTATCAAATGCTGCTCCATCTTATTAACGGTTATTAATGATTATCAATATACCTCAACAATCCCCCAGAGGGCTTACTTGTATTGGGACAGTGTATCTAGATTTTAAAACTTTTAAAACTGAGGTCTTGGTACAGCTATTATCTGAAAACATGTTTATACTTGATCCAGATTATTTAAAGTTGGTGAGGAAAGAAAAGTCTTGGGCAACCATTTTTTCCTATTACTATGTCAGAGACCAAGCCTGAATTTGTTTTTCATTCTGGTTACAGTGCTAAAAAGAGTTCAGGAAACCAAAAGAGTCGGGGAGGACTTCTGCCTTTGTTGCTCCACTGAACTGGCACTGCCTCTTTCTCCAACCTTCATGTATAGGGACTGCCGCGTATTGCATTCCCTGTGCTGCCAGAGGCTATGGGCACCTCTGCTCTTGGAAGCAATACATAATATTTAGATGATCACATGCCTTTTCTTTTTAAACCCCTACAGATTATTGGCTTCGCTGCATTTGCAAACAAGATAAACGTGGACACAGAAAACAGCAAGATGCTCATTGATATGATTCCTTACAGGTTGGTAACTCCACTTTTCAAGACTACTTTTCCCTTCCTGTTAACTCCTCTTAGCTTCTGACTACATAGCCTGATTGGTATCATTGACCAAAACAAACAGAGTGCCAGTTAGTTCTCCAGCAAGGATGGGTTTATTCGGGATCAGCAAAGAATTGCAATTTGGGGTCTGCAACCATGGCGAGTCACATGCAAGTCCTCCCACAGCAAGGGAAGAAGTTTTTATAAAGGAAAAAATAAAATTGGAGTGGGGGGTGGCTATGGTAAACAAAAAATCTATGGCTTTTCATTGGCTGAATCCTTTGCCAGGAAAGAAGAGGAGTCTTTCTTCTTCCTGTTGGGCTCTGCAATGGTCACAGGGTGTGAGAACTCCCCCTTTTGGTCTCCCAACTCTACTTAATTATTTTCTGTTTATTAATTTTTTTTTAAACAATATTCTCTGCTAACAGTCTCTGGCCACAGCCAAATCCGGGTCATGGGCTCAAGTTCATTTTAGAACACAGAGGTTCTAAAGGACAAGGGCTAGGACAACCCCGTTCTTCTCTGGTCAGCCTTAGACTCTCTTCCCATGGTTGAGCCAATCCCCTTACCCAAGTAAACTACTGGATGCAATGAATACCAGAGAGACTCATGCATCTTTCTCACAGCACATTATGAACCTTCTCAACCTCCATACCTGTCTGATTAACTCTCAAGGATGGGACAAGAGATACCTCTGTTTTCCTAACCTCTCCCTGGGGTTCAGTGCTCAGGAGGTGAGCATTCCTTCTGTCTTCACCTACTTAGACTGAATCGGTGTCCTTGAGCAACATTACTTCATCACTCTGAGTAGAAAGCCTTCTTCAAGTAGTTTGGCATATGGAGTTCTTAAGGACTTGCAATTAATTTACATTATGATTCCTACCAGTAACTATGGGGCATCACTCTTGCTTCTGTTAGGGAATTATAGTTTCTTTAACCTTGACCAGATGAATCACTTTAGCTAAGAAAGGCAGCATACCACAGTTTCTTGGCTCAGGAGAAGGCTTTTGAAGAGCATTGCTTATTTCCTCATGTTCTTCAATAGGGAATACAGCAAAGAGTCAATGATATTGGCTAGCCCCCAGCATACAAAACAGAGGCTACTTTGATGCAACCAGATTGAATTAATCTCATATCCTACCAGTTCTCAGTGAAATCTAATGATGATTAAATACATTTGAAATTCTGTTCAATTTTTTTAAACTGTGAGCAGGCAACCTAGGTACCAGGGAATACAATGGTAAATAAGACTTGGTCTCTGCCCTCAGGAAAAAAAAATGACAAGGGCAACAATGGGATTGATGCTTTACATAATTATTTTATGTCATTTGTTCCTCACAGTAATACTATAAGGAAGATATTATCTTCTTTTTATGGCTCAGGAAACTAAGGGTTACCAAGTTTAAGTTACTTATCCAAGCTCACACAGCTGGTCAGTGTCAGAGCTACTATTTGAACCCATTTCTATTTAATTCCAAAATCTAGTATAATATCCCCTCTATTATACTTACTTAATACGCTTCTGTTATTAATGACTTAAAAAGCACACAATTAACCTTTGCTTATATTTCATCATAAGATTCAAGGGTATAGGTAGAGAAACAAACATTTCAAAAATCTAATTTTAGGTATTGCTTTGAACTCCCTTTTTATTACCTGTTTATCCATGGTTGCTAGGGACTAGAAAAACTGAACAATTTAGGTTAGTTCCTTCCATGTCCATGTCACCTTTTAACTAAATTGCTGATGAAGAATTGAATGTTACAGAAAACAGCAGGAAGGAAAAAAACAGTAGTTTATGCTGTTATCATACTAAATATTTAAGGTTTACTAACATAGATTTGGGCAATAGAGTCATGAAAATTAAAATCTTTTGTGCATCAAAAGACACTATCAACAGAGAAAAAAAGACAACTCACAAAATAGGAGAAAATATTTGCAAATCACATATGATAAGGGATTAACATCCAAAATACATAGAGAACTCCTAAAACGCAACAACAAAAAACCAACAACCTGACTCAAAAAGTGGAGAAAGGACTTGAATAGACATTTTTCCAAGGATGATACACAAATGGCCAATAAACACATAACATGCTCAACATCACTGATCATTTGGGAAATGCAAATCAAAACTACAATAATAGATGCCACCTCACACTCATTAGTATGACTACTATTTTTTTTAAAAAAAAGACGAAAATAACAAGTGTTGGTGAGGATGTGCAGAAAATGGAACTCTTGTGCACTGTTAGTGGGAATGTAAAATGTACAGCCACTGTGGAAAGTAGTATGCTGATTCCTCAAAAAATTAAAAATAGAATTGCCAAATGATCCAGCAATTCTACTTCTGGATATATACCGCCCAAAATTAAAAGCAGTGTCTTGAAGAGATATTTGTGTACCTATGTTCATAGCAGCATTACTCACAATAGCTGAAATGTGGAAGAAACAAAAGTGTCCATCGATGGATGAATGGATAAGCAAAATGTGTTATATACATACAATAGAATATTTTTTTGACAGTAAGAATATAGTTTTATTTATAGAAGTAATAAAAGGAATATACCACACAAGTATTTTACACACAAAACACCTTAGACACAAAGATATGGAAGTGAATTTTTAGTTTATTCACATTGAGTCTAGAATACTAGGTGACCCACTGTCACCTTTAAAAAACAGAATCTTGTCACATCTCTTGAATACAAATTAAACAGCTCAGACTGAGTTGGTCGAGGTCACATAGAATCTGGAACTCACTCTAGTCTGTGCCTTTACCCTAACTCTTGAAGCTGCTACACTCATGACAGAATAATTCAGTGGGTGGTGAATCAGACAAAACAAACATCAAACAGACTCTCCTTCACAGCATGGCAGGTGTGAGGGAAAGATAAACTTTAAACAAAGCTGTATTTATCTCGCAACAATGCCCCAACTGGAGCACTTTTTTTTTTTCTGTAGACAGATACTCCTAACACATGACTTTTCTGCTGCTCAAGAACCTTCAATGGCTCCCCAGTGCCTATGAACTCACAATGGCAGCATGTTAAGGCTGGACTTTTCTTGTTTGTGACTAGCCCCAGTGGCTTAGCTGAAATTGTCTAAGATTTGATTGGAATTCAGTATTAATTGTGAAGTGGGAGAGAGAGACTGAAGGCTTCATAACGGTTCTGGAATGTGCTTAATTTGGGCACTGAAAATCCAAATATTTTAGCATTCAACTCCCCTCATACAATAGAATATTATTCAGCCTTAAAAAGGAAGGAAATTCTGACATATACTACAACATAGATGAACCTTGAGGACGTTATGCTAAGTGAAATAAGCCAGTCAGAGAAAGACAATTACTATATGATTCCACTTATCTGAGGTACTTAGTAGTCAAAATCATCAAGACAGAAAGTAAAATGGTGGTTGTCAGAGCTGGGGGGAGGGGGAAATGGAGAGTTATTGATTAATAGTTATAGAGTTTCAGTTTTACAAGATGAAAGAGTTATGGAGTAGGTGGTGGTGATGGTTGCACATTATGAATGTATTTCATGCCACTGAACAGTGCATTTAAAAATGGGTAAGATGGGGGCTTCCCTGGTGGTGCAGTTGTTGAGAGTCCGCCTGCCAATGCAGGGGACATGGGTTCGAGCCCTGGCCTGGGAAGATCCCACATGCCACGGAGCAACTGGGCCCGTGAGCCACAGCTACTGAGCCTGCGCGTCTGGAGCCTGTGCTCGGCAACAAGAGAGGCCGCGATAGTGAGAGGCCCACGCACCGCGATGAAGAGTGGCCCCCGCTCGCCCCAACTAGAAAAAGCCCTCACAGAGAAACGAAGACCCAACACAGCCATAAATAAATAAATAAATTAAAAAAAAAAAAAAAAAAAATGGGTAAGATGGTAAATCATGTTATGTGTATTTTCCCCAATTAAAATAATTGGGGAAAAAAGGTGTGGATAAGAATCAGAAGCAATTTTTACAAAGGACAATGACTAAAATTATACCCTAAAAGATCTGAGTTTGACTAGAAGGGAATACATTGAGCTTTTTAGCTCTAAACCATCTTAGATATGATATAAGCCTATTGCTTACCCACTGGTATGGTCTCAAACAGTGTAAATAAACTATTTGTCATCAATTTTTGTAGTTTTGCCTGTCCTATTTGTTGCCATTGGTACATGGCAGAAACCTTGAACTAGAAGATAGCAGGGCATGTTCTCTTAATGGCTTTTGTAACCTGGCTTGATTTGCTGGCAGTTTTTGCAAGCTGCTGCCTGAGTTGCTCTTCTTATCTCTTATTTTTATTTTTTAAAAAAGGGTCAGACCTTTTGATATGGATGATAAAGTACGATAAGGTTGGAGTGGGGGAGATGCCAATAAATGATTCCTGCTATCTAAGAATAATTCCACCATTGTATTCCAGCTTCCTGTTTCCTGTAACGCCAGATGTGAGCAATCTTACTGAAGTTCTTTTAGAAGCGTTCTCCTTAGCTTTAGTGAGCTCCTCTCTGCTCATATTTCTGGGCAGGAAGATTGCCAGTTTCCATAACTATGACGTCAATTCCAACCAGGTGAGAGGACAGGCCTTTCTATTACTTTCTCTGACCCTTTAATCTTTGTTCTCTAACCTTAGCCTGCAGTTAAAATGAAGACTGGATTCTTCTGTAACCAGAGAGTCACTTGGGCCATGATTTGAATTACAATTACCAAAGGATGTTTTAAATTTATTTATTTATTTATTTATTTATTTATTTTTGGCTGCGTTGGGTCTTTGTTGCTGCGCGGGGGCTTTCTCTAGTTGTGGCGAGTGGGGGCTACTCTTCGTTGCGGTGCGCAGGCTTCTCATTATGGTGGCTTCTTTTGTTGCGGAGCACAGGTTCTAGGCGCGCAGGCTTCAGTAGTTGTGGCACGTGGGCTCTAGAGCAGAGGCTCAGTAGTTATGGTGCACGGGCTTAGCTGTTCCATGGCATGTGGGATCTTCCCGGACCAAGGCTCAAACCTGTGTCCCCTGCATTGGCAGGCGGATTCTTAACCACTGCGCCACCAGGGAAGTCCTACCAAAGGATTTTTGAGAAGTGTGGCACACTTAACTCTGAAGCCACTTGAATTAATATGCGTGTTGTTACTCTAGAACAGATATGGTGTAAGGAGGCAAGAAGGTAATGTATGGCATCATGTTGTTAAGCTAGCAGAGTTCCTCTCCTCTTCTTTTATCTGCCTTTCCACCAAGTCCTTAGAAGTCAACCACATGCCAAAGCACAATAAGAAATGCAGTGGAGGGGTTCCACTGCAATGCACTCCAATGCAGGGGGCTCCGGGTTCCATCCCTGGCCAGGGAACTAGAGCCCACGTGCTGCAACTAAGAGTTCGCATGCCGCAACTAAAGAGATCCCGCATTCCACAACGAAGACCCAGTGCAACCAAATAAATAAATAAATATTTTTTAAAAAGAAATGCAGTGGAATATCAAAACTAGGCTAATAATACAATTAAGTTGGCCTCCCAGAAATAGTCCTTGTCATTTTTTTTTTTTTAGTCTCCGACCATTTTGAGTTTGGCCTTTTCCCTAGAAATTAAAAAGGGAATATGGGGACTTCCCTGGCGGTCCAGTGATTAGAACTCGGTGCTTTCACTGCCGTGGCCCCAAGGTTCAATCCCTGGTCGAGGAACTAAGATCCTGCAAGCCGCTTGGCACGGCCTAGTGGCCTAGTGGTTAGGATTCTGGGCTTTCACTGCCTGGCCTGGGTTCAATCAGTGTCCCACTTTGACTTTAGGATAGTATAGAAGGAAGCAAGAAAAATAGTACTATATTTCTCCCTGTCATCCTACATTCCCAGCAATCATGCAGAAGAGAATAATAAGGCAAATGTCTCATTTACTCACTTTGAAAAAGGACTTTCCTTATGATCTCTAGCTAAAATGAAGGAATCAGATTTGCCATCCTTCACTTCTTTCCAATAATATTTCAGTGTTATTTGAAGTGATGTAAACAACCCTGTCTTCATACATAAGAAATAACAGTATGCCTTTAGTTCAAACTCAAATCAGCCTTCTTTGACAAACAGTGGGCCTAAAGTATTTGCCATTTCTTTACAGGATTTAATAGCCATTGGCCTTTGCAATGTCGTCAGTTCATTTTTCAGATCTTATGTTTTTACTGGTGCTGTTGTCAGGACTATTATCCAGGATAAAGCTGGAGGAAGACAACAGGTATGTGAAATAGAATTTGATCTCTAATATAGAAAGACACTTAGGTCTATTCACATGTATATTCACAGAAGGGGATTATATTAGTTTAACCATGTTACTGTTTTAATGTGATGCTTGTTTGGGAAGAATTTGGATTTCATGCTTGGCTTAATTTTTGCTTAGATTTTGTCTTAAAAGCTACTGTCAGTGTGGAACTTCAAAGTCATTTTCTATAAAAATACTCTTCTGTTAAAGGCTTCTATGTATTAGCCCACAAAAAGCTACTTTCCATGTAACATACCTAAAAGATAATATTTCAGATAAACCAACCATCACCTATTAACATTTTTTTCTATGGGGAGATATATTCTCAGCCCTAGTCTGGGAAAGCAATAATATAACTCTCTCCTTCCCGACAGCAGAACTAGAAACTTTCCTGGTTTCCTCAAAGGGCATGACAAGAGGCTTTCATGATAGAGAATAAAGTCTTTGTCTAGGTGAGCTTAGGGAATTTATGACCATTCTACCTTTGTGTAAGAGAAAATTATCTAGGTCAGACCTTCTTCAGGTATCCTGAATTAGTAAACTAAATATACAGGGGTATGGAAGGGAAGAGGGAAAGGGAAAATGTTGGCAGAGAAGGCTCTAAAGGCAAGCTCTCTGTCTAATTGTAGGTAAGAGATTTTTTTAAAATTTATTTATTTTTGACTGGGTTGGGTCTTCATTGCTGCGCGCGGGCTTTCTCTAGTTGCGGCAAGCGGGGGCTACTCTTCGTTGTGGTGCACGGGCTTCTCATTGTGGTGGCTTCTCGTGTAGCGGAGCACGGGCTCTAGGCGTGTGGGCTCAGTAGTTGTGGCTCGCGGGCTCTAGAGCGCAGGCTCAGTAGTTGTGGCACATGGGCTTAGTTGCTCCGCGGCATGTGGCGTCTTCCTGGAGTAGGGCTCGAACCCGTGTCCCCTGCATTGGCAGGTGGATTCTTAACCACTGAGCCACCAGGGAAGCCCTGGCAAGAGAGTTTTTCAGTCCAACGTTCATGAGTTTTAAACTGACCAGATAAAAGTTACAACTTGACAACATGAGAGGTGTCCCATCTCAGTTATATAGCATGAATAAATGTCAAACAACTATCAGAATTGAACCTGGAGTAAGCCCATGGAATGAGTCGGGGATCAGGAGGCACAGAAACAGTGACAGAAGTCAAAGACAAGCTTAGGCCACAGTAGCACAGTAGGGAGGTATAGCCATGGTCAAAAAGTGAAGTGTCAAGAATGGACACTAAATCTGAATGGGGAAAGATAAAGTGTCACAGTCCATGGGTAAATATAAGTGAAATATAAGGTGAAAGCCAATAAAAGTCAGAAGATTGGGCAGGGGTGAGAGCATGGGTCTAGAGTAAGGCCATACCATATGATTTTATGTAGACTGAGTTTTTTTGTCATAGAGCTTCTGCCAGACACATTGGCCTTTAAGGTGTATGTAGCTGTTTTGCACTACTATTTGACCAAAGGAAGGAAGATGAGTTATGTTAAAAAGAAGGATGTTCTATGCAAGTGTGAAAAAATTTTGAAGTCAAAATGAGAGGATTTTATGGTAAGAAAAAATGGAAATTCCAGACATTAGTTCCCACTAACTTGTGACCACACACTTTGTTTATTTAGTATACAAGCATAACAAATTTGGGGAGAAAAGATGCATGTGGTTGGAAAAAACTAAATCACGGTGCAGGTAAAATTAAGTGCAGAATAAATACAATAAATTTTAAAATGCCATAAATATTGCAAGAAGGAGAATGATGGATGAAGTGAGACTTTCATGGATCATTGCAAGAGGGTTAGGATATGTATAGATGGAGGGAGGGAAGAAGGGCTTCAGTTCAGCCTCAGAGTTGCCTTTAGCCTGTTGGACAAAGTGCCTGCTTCAAAGGTTGCCGATGGCTCTCATTCTGTTTTCTGCTATGGCTTTGTTCTCCCCTACCAATGACATCTCTCTTTGTGGTACAGTGACCCTTCAAAGGGAAGTATGTCCCCAGGGATACTGGTAAGTCCTTCCCCAAGACCCTGACTTGCCCAGGGCAAATTGCTGGTTCAAGCAGAGAATGCCCCTGGCCCTGGCCCTCCACATTGGAGCTACCCCACCTCCAGTAAGTTTCTGATCTGGACTCATTCAGCCTTCTTCACCCCATAGCAGGGGTTATTCTCTCCACCCTTTTTCTCTGGGGACTTTTGATTCACTCTGCCTGAGAACACCCCCACTTTTTCAAAGCTCCTCAGGACTGCAGGAAAGAGAGGCTAGGGGGTTGGCTCTGAACCTCTCCGACATGACTTGTCACCAAGAGCCACTTATGTATATATGTATTATGTATGTGTGTATGTATGTATGTGTGTATGTATGTATGTCTGACATAAATACAAACTGTATAAAATGTGTCTGAATTTCACTTTAATTTCTCCCTGTCTAGAACCCACTTGTCTTCACTGGTTGCAGCAAAACCTATCAGCCCTTCCAGCCATGGCCTGGGCCTGCTCATCCAGTTCTGACCACTATGCTTCCCTCTTCTCTATGATTGGGTTCCTTTCCTTGTTCTCTGCTTTCCAAGGACCAGCCTTCTTGCCTTGTCCCCAGGGTCCCAGAACTGCTTTTAAAAATGAGTTATTATTTTTAAAAAGAAAAGAAAAAAATTATCAAAGAGAGAAATGAGCTGTGTTCTTTTTAGAGGGAGCAGATAGGACAGTAGAGAGAGCCTGGATTTTGGAGTCAACCGGTCAGGTAGATTGAAACCTGACTCAGTAGTTCTAGATGTGTGACCTTGGGCAAGTTACTTTCACTTTCTGAGGCTCTAGTCCTCATCTGTAAAATGGGGATAAGGATAACCTTTCAGTTGTGAGAATTAAACTGGATGACAATAGTGCCCACCATAGTGCGTGTCACTTAAGATGTTCAAATATCAGAGCTTCTAACCCAGGTCCCTAGTGCCCTGGCTGGTCCATGGTAATGTACTGTCCGCTGCTTATGGAGCATTTGGTGTCTGAGGGTCTGCGTGTCAGTAGTGGCTGTGTTTTATGGGACCTCACATTGCCTTGAATCCCCAGAAAGAAGGTAGAGTCAGTCTTTGTTCAAGAAAGCCTGGAAAAGTGATGGAAAATCAGAGCAGAAAAGCAAAACATGCATGAGATGTAAAGTTGTACATGCTCATTGTCTCTAGACCCTGTTCAGGCACTGAGTCTGGGATTCTGAGAGCCATCAAGCATCCTCCTAAGGCACAGTGCCACCAAGGATGGCCCTCTGATCCCAAAGCCCACTCCTTTGCGAGTGCAGCCATGGGGGACACACAATTATTGGCAGGTCTCCCTGAGCAGCAAGTTTTATGGGATTCAGTGTCTGGTTTGTACTCATTTTAAACTAGGTTTATACAGCTAATTTTGGTGTCTGTATGTCTTCGCTTCCTTAAAAATAATCAGGAGAATTTTGGAGAAAGGAGTAGAAGGAAGGAAAAGTCCTGATATATTTTCCTGTGCTAATCAAATCAGTTTCTTCTTATAGTGCAAGACTGCCTGAAGCTAGACCCTAAAACTCGGTGCAGCAACAGGCTGATATGTACATTGGCTGGAGGAACTTATGGTTTCAGTTACCTTTTTTTAGTTCCACAGTGTATAAAATGTTTGTCGTGAGAACTTCCTGAGTTTCAGTTACAGTGATCGATTTTCCTGAATCCTTCTCCCTACACTCTTCTCTCAGGGTTCAACTTTTCCATGTTGGGTTGGTCCCATTAGCTGTGCATCAGCTGGGATGGGGAAAGAAGGACGTAGGATGTTAATTTCATTGCGATTATTTTCAGCGATACATTTATATGGCAAATAGCAGTGAGTAATGAGAGGGAATCCGGTAGGAAGTTATTTTTTTCACACCTAATAAAAAAAGAGAAAAAAAGTTAGAGAATCATTGCTGAGTGGTCATTTAATGGTTTAGATTTAAGGTTGCTTGTTCTTGCTTGTATATGCCATTGTTTTGATTTGTGGTTACAGTTTTTTTCTCCCTCCACCCCCATCACAGTGGGAAATTACACTGCTTTATATTATTTTTTCTTAGTAAGGGCTTAAACAATGGAAATTTATCAATAGAGGATATAATGAGTTCATGATTATGTCCAGAGAGCCTTGAGATTATAAAGGGAACTATGCTTCTTAGCTTTCTACCTGTATTTGCCAATCTGAATCACTGCTTACCAAGTAGTACTGAGCCCAGAGTAGTCAACCCAGGTGGGATAGGATCCAGAGCTCCTATATACAGCCCTGACTCATGTTCTTAACCTTTTTTGATGGCAGTGAGGCAGAAGGAAACTGAAGTAGGAAAATCAGAAGTGAATATCCTGGTGTTTTTAAGATGAAGCACCACTGAAGCTGTTAGATGGGAAGCTATCCAGGCTCCAAAAGAGCGACGTGGAATGGTTGGGATTTTAGGGCTGACAGTGATGAGTCTACCAGGGCTTTTCTAAACTGTTCAAAGAAGGGTTAAATTTAGGATGAAGTGCAGGCTGGATTTTAGGAGACTTCAGATTCATAGCACAAAGCTATGGCAAGAAAGATTCAGATATCCAAGACAATCTGGGACTTTTCAGAAAGCCTTCATACGTCCAATCAACACATATTTATTGAGTACCTAGTATGTGTTTAGCACTTTGACAGGACCTGAAAACGTGAGTTCACCAAAAATGCACTTATGCTGGATGGTTATACTCAACCCCTTTTAAGAAAAAAATGACATGCTTCTCACCAAGCAGAAGGCCTCAGTTGCAGACAGGGACCAATACATTCCTGATGGTCTCTCTCCAACTGGCTCTGTCTCCTCAGTTTGCATCTCTGGTAGGCGCAGGTGTGATGCTGCTCCTGATGGTGAAGGTGGGACGCTTTTTCTACAAACTGCCAAATGTAAGTAGAACTAATCAAATAACTAAGTCAAGAAAGAACGGATCTCCAGATCCGTTGGTGGGGCATCTCTGAGGAGAAATGCATTCAACTGATCCCCAGTGGTTGCCCCAGCCTATTTCTAGCTCCTTTTCTTTAAAATAACAGCCACTGCCTCACAGGATTGGGAGTTAAATAAGATAATATGTATAATATAGAGAGAACAGTTTTGAGCTAGTAATAAGCACTCAAACAATTGTTGTTATTCTCGTTCCCGTTAATTTTTTTTTTTTTTTTTTTTTTTTTGCTTAAGCTATAAAGTAAGCTTTGGAAGTAAGGATTCAGTTAAACATGACCAAAATAGACTTCTGATGCCAGAACACCCAATACCACCACAGGCTTGGAAGCTCATTGTGCATTCATGCCATCTGTTTTCCTAAATAGTTTCCAGAAGTCCTTGTTCTGCATTCATGTGAACTCAATCCCCCTACTGCTGCCACACTGCCTCTCGGTCAGTACAGAACACTAAAGGCAGCATCTAAAAATTGAGTTTTAACTCTGTGTTCAGCTAGGATGCCCTATATACTTATGTGCCATTTCTTCCCTTTGTGTGAGACAGATGACCTTACATTTAGAGATGCCAGGTGCATTAATTACTAGCTATAATCGATTTGTTCTAAGTTACAATACAGATCAATGCCCAGTCATCATAATTTCCTTTTAAATTTCCTTAATGTTCCCTTTAGCCATTTTTAGATAGTACTAAGGGAGTGGGGAGGAGATTTTGTTCCTGGTGCAGCAGCTTGGTTACACACTGAGGTGGCAGTCCCTAAGCTGGAGTGGTTGTAAATATTATGCCCATCCTTTTGAATGCGTTTATTCCACCTGGTAAATATCAGGTTTCAGTAGAGCAGGACCATCTCAAGGCTGTTACTGCCTTCTGCTCTTGTGATTCAGGGACCTTGGAAACCAGCCATGGAATATATGCATGGTGGGTGGGATTAAGCTTCTGTTTATCACACAAGCTGTCCTCTGATTCCCAGCAGAAGCCATCTACAGAATTTAGTTCATATAGCACCTTTGGTGCTATAACTCTTGGGAGTCTATTTTCGGAGGGCCACTCACTAATTTACTTTGAACAATGATATTTTTCCATTCTAGAAGAGTCAGAATTTTAAAAAATCTCAAATAAAAATCTGTCAGAATTCACTGAAGGGTAGTGATAAAAGTAGGTAAGCCCTCCCTTACTATAAATATGTTGGGGATAGAACAGCCCTTGCTTTTGGCCAACCATGTTATGGCATGTTATTTTTACATCATCTAGTTAGGATGTTTCTGGGTGAGAAAATGTGAATACAATCTGATCAGTGGAATATCTGAATTTCTATAACACTGGGACTCTATGAGTATTAAACTACGAATGATTCCTTCCTTCTTTGAACGACTGTGGATAGCTTGTTGCAAAATCCTTAGGAGAGTAATTGGTGGAACATCCTGGCTAGGATCTCAGCTAGTTAGCAACGGAACCAACATAAATTTTTTAAAAATGTAATACAGGGACTTCCCTGGCAGTCCAGTTGTTAGGACTTTGTCTTCCAGTGCCCAGGGTACGGGTTCGATCCCTGGTCAGAGAGCTAAGATCCCACATGCCTCATGGCCAAAAAACCAAAACATAAAACAGAACAAATATTGTAACAAATTCAGTAAAGATTTTAAAAAAATAGTCCTCATCAAAAAAAAAATCTTTAAAAAAGCCATAATGCAAATAGTATATTCAATATTGTTCCAATTTTGTGTGAAAAAATACATAGGCTATACCAAAACGTTAACAATAGTTATCTCTTGTATGATGGAAATTATATATAAATTCAATTCTTCTCTACACATGAGCATGTTTTATCTTAATATTAAGAAAGGTAAGAATTTTATTGTATATTATGTCATGAAAAGATTTGTTTCCTCTTCATACTCCATACCTCAAGCCAAAAATCTGGTAAAAGCCCTATGAAGTTGAATTTCTTATCTTTCCTACCACATCTCCCTGCAAATTGTAGAAATTTGGGGAGATTCTTGACTAGAAAGAAGATGAAGATGGGAAACAAGTAATTTCTGCTGACTTCATCTTTGTTCTTCCCTCCTCTACTGACCTGTTAAGACCAAGTGGTCACTGAGTAACCTCAGAAAATAAGAGTAAGCTTGGATCCAATCCATTCCTGATGATAGGATCAGTTCTAATTCCCAGGCAGAGTATATAGAAGAGAGGATGGCTAGGAAAAGGATGAGAATTGTTTCTTAAAGTAGGTTCAATTCTACTTTGAGGCCCTGATGATTTTACATCCCTATGAGTATCCATCTTCATTTTCTTATATTTAAGACACTTTCTTTCCATTAGAAAGGGAGACATGCTTACTTTTAAAACTTTGGAAAATTCACAATAGATAAAAATCTATTTTTTAGATAGACTGGTTACACACTGAGGTGGCAGTCTCTGAAGCCATAGTCACAAATAAACCACTATTAACATTTTGGCATGTATCTAACCAATATTATTCTCTATAAATGGATAATACTTTGCGTAATTGTGATCTAACTGTACAATCTGGTATTCTTGTTTTAATTTAATATGTAGCATGATACTCCATACTATAACTTAATCATCTTAAATTAGGTTATCTGCATTTTTGTTATTATAAATAACACAACAGTGAGCAATTTTGTACATCTACCCTTTTCTATATTTAAGATAGATTTCTAAGAGTAAAACAAAATTTCTGTGTGAAAGCATATTAGCATTTCTTGATATATTGCCAAATTATTTTCCAAAAGGGCAATACTCAACGCCCATTTTTGTGGAATGTCCTCAATGTTTTAAATTTGCTAATTTAATTTGATGGACAAAAAATTGGTATCTTATTGTTGAAATAATTGTAGTACATCATGATTAGACTTGAAAAAAGCCCAACTATTTCAGCATTCCTGTGAGTGGAAATTCTCTTAGTTTGTCATCCCTTTTGAGAATGGTTTCTAAGCAACATCGGTAATATAGATTATGTCAAGCAAACTACACAAAGCAAGGCCAAGTAGGCAAAGATAAGAAAAATGGCCAAAGGTGCCAACCTCCCTCAGGGCTTGCCTCAGACACCAAAGTGACAACATGGAAGCAGAAGGGGCTAGATGATCATAACCTGCAGGTACTCTTCCTCTCACTGTCAGGGTAAGTAATCAGTGACCTGAATCTAAAAGGGGCTTGTGGTAGCTGTACCGGCCAAATGAGTGACCTGGCCTTGCCTTGTTTTGTGCATTTGACAAATTATGGAGGCAAGCAGAGAAAAACGTGGAGAATACTTATTTGATTAGACAATGAGTCAAAGCATGGACCTGGTATTTTTATGAAATATCAGTGCATAATATCTCTGAGTGGCAAGGTACCTTTGTGGAAATTTGGGAGTTTTACCCCTGAAAGGAAAATGAAGCAGTGTTTATCTTTTCCCCACAGGCTGTGCTGGCTGGTATTATTCTGAGCAATGTCCTACCCTACCTTGAAACCATTTACAACTTACCCAATCTGTGGAGGCAGAACCAATATGACTGTGTAAGTGTAGATGTCCTGAGGTGGTGGGGGAGGACAGAGAGGAAGCCTGCAGAGAGGGGAAGAGAACTAACAAAAGAGATCAACCTGAAGCCACTGTCTGATGCCTAGTACTCTCTGATGCCTAGTACTCTACTTTTGCTTTAAAAAGGGAGTCAAGGTTATTGGTGCATGGAAATACCCATTCCAACTATGCAAAGTTAAATAAAATGCAACTAATTAAGTAGCTGCAGTTACATACAGATCTAGTAAAAAGGGTTTATCATACATTGCATATTTGAATGACTTTTAATCCGGTTAATAGAAATACATTCCAGGATGGGAGACACAAATTCTAACAAGAGAAGGAGGTTTCTTTCCAGGAAGAGTAACTGATGGAGCATTCTCCTTCTCTCTAGAGCACAAAACTAGAGGACATAAAGGGGAGACAGCAAGAAATAAAAGATGGGGGATGTGATACAATGAGAGGAGAAGCACCCAGAAGAGGCAAAGAGATAGGAAAAAGGATCATTTTTGGATGCAGGTCCCTGAGAAGTTAAGAGGGGAATGTGGTCCAGTGCACAGGTAGAGCTTCTAGTCTTAGGAGGAGGGATAGCACTTCCAACAGACCTGGAGAGAACGGGGGAAGGTTGAGTGCAGATACTAACTAACAAGTGGCAGGTGGAGGGGGAAGTAAATACTTAAGGGAGTTTCAGCCTATCTTCTTCTTTTTTAAATTTTTATTAGAGTATTGTTGATTTATAATGTTGTGTTAGTTTCAGGTATACAGCAAAGTGAATCAGTTATACATATATCCACTCTTTTTTAGATTCTTCTCCCATATAGGCCATTACAGAGTATTGAGTAGAGTTCCCTGTGCTACAGCAGGTTCTTATTATCTATTTTGTATATAGTAGTGTGTATATGTCAATCCCAGTCTTCCAATTTATCCCTCCCCCCTCAGCCTATCTTCTTTGTGAAAATGAAAGTCAAATCACCTGCTGAGAGTGATGGAGAAGGTGGTGGGATAGGGGCTTGAAAAGGATAATAAAGACTCCCAATACTTATCATAGCTCTTAAAATAGCAACCACTAATTTGGTGAGTGTTCTGGGTTGCTTTACAAATAATATTTCTAATCTCAATAAATTCTATAAAGCAGATACTATTATTCCTATTTTTCACACAAGGAAACTGAAGTTTTAAGAGAGAATTAAAGAGAGAAGTGACCAAGGATGCATAAAAGAATTGCTAGGTAACCCTGGGACCCAATCATTTTTGATGGCATCAGTTCATATGGCTGTGGAATTTGTTCTCTAAATCCTAGGTGTTGGCAGAGAAAGGGTAAAGGTGAGCTGAGAAAGAGGACTTGGGATTTTCTCAGTTCTGCTTGTTATCACGGTCTTCCTCTTCCCTTCTTCCTCTTTTCCATAAGCTCATTTGGATGGTGACGTTCATATCTGCAATTTTACTGGGACTGGACATTGGATTACTTGTTTCAGTTGCTTTTACCTTCTTCATCATCACGGTTCAGTCACACAGGTACTTTGTCTCAGGTAATAGGAGGTGGGCCATGGCAAGGTAAGGCAACTGTGACCTAAAGGCAAATGCATTTACTTTCAGAACTAAGATTCTCCTCCTGGGTCAGATCCCTAACACCAATATTTATAGAAGCTTCCATGACTATCGGGAGGTAAGAATCCAAATCAGTCCCACTCCTTTGCCCAAAGGATGGGGTGGACCAGGCCTGCTGCTTAGTTTTTCTACAAAACCCCTTTGCTCCTGTCTGCTGCACTGCAGATATGCATTTACAAAGGTGGGGAAAGCAATGCAGCCAGTTAAGGATAATTTTTAAATGTACTTTGGGGGAGGAAGGCCAAGAAAAATAGAGGCGTGAGGAAATGGAGGGGAAAAGAAGAAAGCAGGAAAAGCAGGGGATGAAAATGGGAGGAAGGAATTTGCTAGATCTTGCTTCTTATAAAGAATACAGATTCTCCAGGAGGTTCTAAGGATTTCTTTTTCTTACTCCATGAAAGAGCTGAAAAATTTCCCTCAAGTTTACATTTATTTGTCTTGCAGGTTACAAACATTCCAGGGGTGAAGATCTTCCAGTGCTGCAACTCCATTACATTTGTCAATGTTCACTACCTAAAGCGCAAGCTGTTAGAGGGGGTGAAGGCTCTCCTCCCCAGCCTCTCTCCACCTGCTCCCCTCCCCTTCCCCGAGTATTCTCCCCTCCCCCATTCACCATCCGTATGTGACCCCCTCATATGTCTTTCAGGTTGAAATGGTAAAGGTGCCTCTTACAGAAGAAGAAATTTACAGCCTGTTTAATCAAAATGAAGATGGCCCCCAGCGAGGAAAGATTTGTTGGTGTTTCTGCAACAGTGATGAACTGGAGCCACCGCCCAGGGTTAGAAACACGTCTTCTTTTCTGCATTTTTCTCCACATTTTAGAAAAAAGAAGTGCACTAGTAGTTTTTTAAAAAAAGAAAGAAAAGAAAAGAAAATCTAAACCCCCTCAGGGATTTTAACTCTTAGACGAACCATGAGTAATTGGAAATCAAAGATTTCCACTCAGAAATGGAGACACGGGTTCCCTTTCAGGTTCAGATCTTGCCCTGAAAGTAGGAGGCAGGGGGAGATGTCCTGACTCCTGATTCCCTTCTCAATGGCCAGCAACTTATCTGAGCACAGAGTACAGTCTGCCTGTTGACATTGTCAGTAGTTCCCTGGTTGTCCCTGTTTCCTTGACTTTTATCTTAGCTCCCTGGCTATAGATTTCTGAAAACAAGTGACTTAAAGATTGTTTTCTAATTGCACCAGGGTCAAGGTGGCTGGGGTTCCCAAGGATCTGTCAGAGTCTCCTGATGTCTGCCTGTGACCAGGGAAATGATGATGTGGGATGGAGGGCGGATTAGCAGACATGGGGATTTTACAGCATCTGAAGATTATTTTAGCAGATGAGTTACAGCGCTCATTAATTTCCAACTCAGATTTGGTCTAAATATTCCCTTTCCCCAGGGCAGGGCTGTTCATTTCCAGCTTCGAGGCCTTTCATTCACACAAACACCCTAGAGGAGCAGCTCTGTCTACACACACACACACACACACACACACACACACACACACACACACACACACACACAAACACTTCCCATCCCCCTCCTCACCTACAATACCAAGCACCCACTCTCATTGTCATACACCCGAATGGAGCATAGGTTCTACTGAGCTCCTGGAAAATACCGACTTCCCTGCCAAGAGGACTGCTCTACTACTAGAATTAACACTATCTCTAATTTTTATTTTGTATCCACACTGCACTGAGTATTGTAGAGAGTATTTACAGGACATCAGAAAATACATTTTAGAGTAGAATATGATCTAGTATTTATTGATATACTGTGTGCCCAGAACTATGATACTATGAAAAAGGAAAACAAATTTTTAGGGGCCGCTGTCTCCAGGTAGTTCTTTTTTCTTTTTCTCTTTAATTGTGGTATAAAGCGCATAACATAAAATCTATCATCTTAACCATTTTTAAGTGTACAGTTCAATAGTGTTAAATATATTCACATTGTTGTGCAATCATTACGACCATCTACCTCCAGAACTTTTTCATCTCGCAAAACTGGAACTCTGACCCATTAAACAACTCCCCATTTCCTCCTCCTCCCAGCCCCTGGCAACCACCATTATACTTTCTGTTTCTATGACTTTGACTCTTCCAGATGCCTCATATAAGTGGAATCATACAGTATTTGTCTTTTTGCAATTGGCTTATTTCACATAGCATAATGTCCTCAAGGTTCATCCAGGTTGTTCCTTTTTTTTTTTTTTAATTTTTTCATGGAAAAATTTGAACATATACAAGAGTAGAGACAAGTATAATGAGCCTCTATGTACTCACCAACCACTTTAAGATTTATCACCTCGTATTCAATCTTATTTCATCTATACCCCTACCCACCTACAGCCCCTCAAAATCACAGGATTATTTTGAAGCAATTCACGGAATTTTAATTCAAACTGGGGAGGATTTCCTGGGAGTCCAGTGGTTAAGACTTGGTGCTTTCACTGCTGTGGGCCTGGGTTCAATCCCTGGTCAGGGAGCTAAGATCCCGCAAGCTATGCGGTACGGCCAAAAAAAAAAAAAAAAAATCAAACTAGGGAAACAACTCTCTATTAATGTGACATTTAAGGCTATTATTGTATTTATCCATCCAAAAATATACATTTTTTTCACATCTCTGAAATTTAGATGCATTGTACAATTGACGGCATTATTATAGTTTAATTTGCAGTGTTTTGTTTGTTTCTTTTTTTAAATTAATTAATTCATTTTATTTATTGATTTTTGGCTGCGTTGGGTCTTCACCGCTGTGTGGGCTTTCTCCAGTTGTGGTGAGCGGGGCCTCCTCTTCATTGCGGTGCGCGGGCCTCTCACCATGGCGGCCTCTCCTGTTGAGGAGCACAGGCCCCAGGCCCGCGGGCTTCAGTAGTTGTGGCTCGCGGGCTCCAGAGAGCAGGCTCAGTAGTTGCGGTGCACAGGCCCAGCTGCTGCGCAGCATGTGGGATCCTCCCGGACCAGGGCCCGAACCCATGTCCCCTGCATTGGCAGGCGGACTCCCAACCACTGCGCCACCAGGGAAGCCCTTGTTTGTTTCTTGACAGTACAAAAAGTAACGGTGCATCTTAAAACTGATGAAATAAGATGGTAAACCATACCATGCAGTATATTGTTATGTTCTAAATCGTGTGTTTATATTCTAACAACTCTAAGACTTCAGTTAAAGAGAGATTGGCATGAACTCAAAAAGGCAGGGAAACTTCACGGTAGTAATGGACTTAAGCTGGGCAGGAGAGAGAAATTTGGATTTATGTCAGGTAGGAAAAAGAAGGACTCTCAGTCCATGAATAGGCTTGGACAGAGACACTGAGGTAGAAATAAGCATGGGATCCTCAGAGTAAGAGGCTTGGCCTGGGCAGTAAGTTCAGGCAGACCCGGCGGGAGTGGATTGTGAAAGCTCTTGAAAGAGTATAGAGTAGACGGAGAGAAAGGGGAGGCTCTCAGAGGTTTCTTCTGCCTGAAGGACCTTGTATCTCCCCAACACTGAGGCAGTGCTCAGCTGTCCCACAAAGGCCTGGCCTCAGTGACTGTCAAGGCTTGGGGAGCACCTCTCTCCATTGAACTGTAATATTATCATTTGTCCACACCACTTTTTTTTTAGCAATACAATATATATTACCTTGTATAGTTTTAATCTTTACATTTTTTTTTCTATTTTTAAAGTTTATTTCATAAGCAACATTATTAGAACAACAGATTTTTCTTAAAGAAACATCACCCCAAAGTCTACCACTCTAGCAAATGAACTCTTCATTTTCCCACGTACCTTACAGTTTTTGTCCATTTAGGTTGTTATTCATCCTTTAAATGGACACGTGCCCTCTCCCCAGGTAGAATCTGGTCCCTGTGACTGCAGAGTCAGCATTCACGTCTTTCATGCCATTGTATTCCCGGTGCTTGGTACTGTCCTTAAGCAACATAGGCCTATTAGGAGCATGAAAGGAGTGAAAGGTAAAGACAGCCACACTCAAGTAACTTTTGTCTCCTTAAGGAAGTCTGACAGAAGACAGTTTCATTGATAAAAGAAGGAGGTGTTGAGAAAAGGGACTGATGGAAGAAATACTTCAAAGTTCTAGTAGGTGCGGGAGACTAATTAGAATCCAGGGATGAGGGAAAGGAATAAATCAAAGATGATTTAAAGTCTGGCTCACTAGGACAATGATAATGTCATTGATGCATGTGGGGAAGTTGGGGGGGGTGGCTCAGGAAAGATGAACGTGGTTTTAGTCACAAGCTGGAAGTGACAGTGAGATATCTAAGGAAAAAAAGTATAATGCATAGTCTGCGGAGTTTTCCAAGAGAGAGGGAAGTGAGTTAGTAGATAGAAACAGCATAGTTGCAAATGCTTCCTGCCTTGTTTGAGTCTCATCATAGTCCTCCCCTAATTCTGTCATCCCAGGTTGTTTACACAGAACGATTTGAAAGTAAACGGGGCCTCGACTCGTCCTCGATTAACCTGGTCCGCTGCTCACGTTTCAAGAGCATGGACACAAGCCAGACTATGTCCGATGACCAAGTGCCGTACATAACATCTTCCACATCCCAGAGAAATCCAAACTATAAGGAGGTGGAGAAAGTTTGGCTTTCTGATGACCCCTCTAGGAGCATGTCGATCACACTCCCTGATGCTTCTGAAACTCAGGTCGGGGGTGGAACACCCCTGCCTTACTCGACTTCATCTCTTCTACCCAGCATCCACACCATCATCCTGGACTTCTCCATGGTACGTCTTGTGGATGCACAGGCTTTGGTCGTACTAAGACAGGTAAGTACTAAGGAGGCTTTCACAAGAACGCTGATCCCCTCCTACCACCACCATCCCAGCCCTGATCCTGATTGAATCCTGTTAGTCACTGATCAGCTGCTCTGTGACTCCTAGGCCACTAGGAACTTGAGCACCAAAGACAGTTTAAGGTCAACCAGAATAAAAAGAAAATGAAGCAACTCTGATTTACTAAACTAGGGTTGGTTCCCTAACCATGGCATATTATTTCTCAAGGACTGAAAAATAGGAAACTCTTAACACCATTGAAACAGCAATCTGTGCCACACCCAGCAACTCCCAGCGTATCCTGGGAGTTAGCTACAAAAAATGTCAAGGAATAGGTTCAAATGCTACAGAAGAAAGTTCACAAGGAATTCTCCACTATTCAGCTGCTCTAAAAGGCACCCAGGTTTGAAGAAGTTGTGATGAAATGACACCCCAAGCGTGGGGCCGCCCGGTCCGGTACCTGTAAGGATCTTCCCCAGTTCCTTCTTCATTGCCTGCATCTTTGGGTGAAAAGGGCAGGAAAGATTTTTCCTTCAAAGCTATGTTCCCTGAGTCCTGGCTTCTCTCCCACTTTCTGGTTTCTCAGACAGATTTCATTTCTCTCCTTCTTGTACAATATGGACAGTTTAGGTGCACAACTAACCATATTGACTTTATTGTTTAATGTCTCATAAGTACAGTGTCTTTTTTTTTCAAGCCAGCTTATCTCAGGTTTTAGTCCTCTATGTCACTCTTGCTCCTGTTGGCGATGGCTCAGGTTTACACATCCTGAACCCACTTGCTTCCTGGCTTTAACTGCACCCACCTTTTTTTTTTTTTAATTTATTTAATTTATTTATTTTTGGCTGCATTGGGTCTTTGTTGCTGCGCGCGGGCTTTCTCTAGTTGCGGCGAGCAGGGGCTACGCTTCGTTGTGGTGCGTGGGCTTCTCATTGCGGTGGCTTCTCTTGTTGCGGAGCACGGGCTCTAGGTGTGCGGGCTTCAGTAGTTGTGGCACACGGGCTCTAGAGCGCAGGCTCAGTAGCTGTGGCACACGGCCTTAGTTGCTCGGTGGCATGTGGGATCTTCTCGGACCAGCGCTTGAACCCGTGTCCCCTGCATTGGCAGGTGATTCTTAACCACTGTCCGTCCCCCCCCCCCCAACCTTTTTTTGAGATATGCTCCTTTGGCTGACTTTCCTTCTTGTATCCTCAGATTCCATTTTAACAAAATATTTATAAATATTTTATCCTACGTCTTATTCCTAAGTGAATATGATTCTGTCTTAAGTGAGTCCAGCTCCTCTTTGGTCTAAGGCAATAGGAAGCTTGTCATAGCAGAAAGAACTCTGATTGGTGGTCTGTGGATGTGTGCTCTGTCCTGGCTTTACTACCACTCACTGTCCATCAGACCCGAGGTAACTTAATAAATTGCACTGGGTCTTGGTTTCCTCATCTATAAAATGAGAGGCTTAGAAGAGATTTACATTAAGGGCTTTCCCATCCATGAGACCCTCTCCCCACCAACACCCCACCCCCACTCCATTTGCAGGCTCAAATATACTTGATAATGTCTTATCTTTGGGACTTTTCCATCTTAGGTTGTACTACTGGGCTGTGTTCTCTTCTCCCAGTCTTACACTGTAGCTGTAGCTTTAGATATCACTGACTACACTATCGAATGCCTCTTACATGCCAGACTGAGTTGAGCACATTTATATACACTATCTCATTTAGTTTTCACAACAGCCCTGAGAGACAAGCCATATTTCCCCCTAAGAGTCCTGGGCTCGCAGTTAGGAAGGGGCCTGTCCAGCACTGGAACTTAAAGCCTCTGACTTTGTATCACTCTTCCCCCTGTTCTGTAGTATAATTGGGCCAAGCTTTCCTCTCTCCTCTCATCTTCCATTTTTTGGAGGCACCATATGTTCTGGTCCTTGGCATGACCCTTCCATCAACCTGGCCTACGTTGATGATTTTCTGCTCCAGCCCCATCATTGAGGCAATGTCTGGCACCTTAACTTTGCAGCCTTCAGAGATTCACGGTACACCCTCACACTTTAAAAATGCAGGTTTCCCCCTAGGTGTCTGGCTCTGTGTGTGTTCAGGTTTGGTTTGTACCTTCTGTGGTCAGAGCATTTGAGAAGAATGATTTCTTTGACACTGGCATCACCGAGGCCCAGCTGTTCCTCACCCTCCATGACGCTGTGCTGTTTGCTTTGTTCTATCCCGCCTTGTTGGAGGAAGTCATTATGTTTTGTTTACTTTATAATTGAAAACTTGAACCCACTAAGAAAAATCCCAGTAGTTGTTCTTATTAGAGACAACCACTCCATTTAAGCTTCTTCTTAATTCACAGGATTTCAATCTCCCATTGCTTGTCATTTAGAGTATGTCTATAGTGGCTCTTTACCAAATAACTTCATGATTTACTGTATGATCAAGAATGACTTTCTTGTTTCCCCTTGGTAGTAAAAGAAGTAGAGTCTGTCTGTTTTGTTTCTTTTGACACTCCAACTTAGTGCCCAGGGTTGGAACCTGTTGGGTCTTAGAGTATTAAGGTGAGTGGTGACTTCTTTTGAATTGAATGTTAAGATTTATAGCTCCAGAGCATATATATATATATAGGCTGAAGTATATACTTGAGGTCAGTGTCTGATGTTTTACTAAATTCAAATACAACTTTGCAGAGCAGCTCTGAATATGATCCTCAGGGTTCCTGAATACCATTCCCAACTATATCACTTGACCATCTCTGGGCCACATTTTGCCACCTCTGCTTAGTGGACTCCAGAGAGAAGGGGGTCACGTGCAAACACTAAGCAATAATACCAAGATACGATTGTTCATGAGGCCCGTCCAGTGTGTCCCCATCACACCTGTGCCTGTGTCTATCCTAGCACTGTCCTCATGTAAACATTTATCTCTTTATGTGAACTGTTTCCCCACTTAAGACCATGGGCAACCCTCCCTGTCACTCCCCACCCCACACAAGACCATCTGATTCTCTTTTGTATTCTGGCACTTTAGGCATTTCCTGGCATAAAGCAGTTCACTCATCAAATGTTTACAGAGCTGAATGGGGTGGGGATGCAAAGGTACATATACCCCAGACAAGTGAATGACCAAAGAGGTTTTAAAACTCAGCTAATTAAAAGGCCCTTTCCTCTACTGAGTGTGAAGATCTCTAAAACTGGCTTACTCTCTCCCCCCAGATGTTTAATGCTTTCCAAAACGCCAACATCTTGGTGCTTATTGCAGGGTGTCACTGTGAGTATCCTTCATCTTATGAACAGGGCTGTGTTTTGTACCCTGGATCCTCTCCTCCCCAGGTGTCTGACCCTGTGTGTGTTCCCGGTTTGGTTTGTAGCTTCTGTGGTCAGGGCACTTGAGAAGAATGATTTCTTTGATGCTGGCATCACCAAGGCCCAGCTGTTCCTCACCCTCCACGATGCTGTGCTGTTTGCTTTGTCAAGGAAGTTGCCAGAGTCCTCCGAGTTAAGTGTGGATGAATCGGAGACAGTGATACAAGAAGCCTACTCAGAAACAGACAAGGTTGGATGATGTGAAGCATCGGAGTGGGGAGTGGTGTGGCGGTGAGGTAGGAGGAGACACCTAATCAGATAGAGATGAGCAACGTCCAGGAAAGGTTTCTGAGTGTGGCTGTCCCAGAATTTGAAATGTTGAAAGGCTCCCTTACCAGTTGGTAAATAGCAGTAAACCTGAGTCCCAGGTTCCCACACTGCCATAGCATCTGGGTGTCATTCAGGATCCTTTCCCAACTGAAGAGGGGTTACCCAACCCAGCAGAGGCCTCAAGGATCTTTTTACAGCAGGCTTGGTTAGTGCCAGTGCCATACCAATTAATAAATATTTTAAATATCTCCCTTAGCTATCCCTTTAGAATCCGCCCCCCCACCACCACCCTTGGGATGGATAATAAAACTGATGACCTAGCAGACGTAAAGATCTGCCAGTCTAACTCTATGGCTAGAGAAAAAGGTGGGGACTATAGACAGAGATAAAGCTAAAGTAGATAGCAGGAGGCCAGGTCATGAAGGTCCTGCCAAGGATTACATTAGGGGCTTGGAAAGACAAGTAAAATCAAGAAGACAAGATGTCCAGGAATGCTGACAAGACCATTGCTGTTTAAATGGTTGACCATGAAATCCAGGCTGGCTAGAAAAACTAGAGAAATTGGAAGTTATGGATTGATTGAGCCTGAAGCATGGTAAGTAACTGAGGAACCAGAGGGTGCAAAGAAGATGAAAAGCAAATTTAGGCCAGAAATATTTTCTACTTTGCCAGGAACCCATGCTTTCTGGTACCTTAAGTCCTACTGTATTCTTTAATTCCTTCAAAAATTAAATCTAATTGGGAAGTTTTAACCCATCTAATTGTATGTATTTCAGAAAGAAGAATCAAAACATAAAATGAGCAGCCGTCTTATAGAAGCCCCCAGAAGTAAAAGTCCAGCCTTCACCATACTCCAGGACCCAGTAACAGAGGAGGAATCAGAGCTAGACTTTGATCTGTATCCCACGCAGGAGTCAGAACAAGAGACTGGGCTAGATCCGGACCTAGACCTGGATCGCGAGATGGAGCCTGAGTCAGAGCTGGAGCCTGAATCTGAGCTGGATCCAGAGACAGAGACCAAGCCTGAGCCCACATCCAGGCCAAGGTCTCAGCAGCAGTACTAGCCTCCATATCAGTCTATAACTCCCCAGTCCCCACCTCAGACTCAGCCTAGGACACAGTCAGTAGAGAGGAGGCATCAGCTTATGAATTCATTTACATCCCAGAGCAGTGCCAGTGAGGATACCTTGGAGATGAGCTAGGAATAAGGGGTCAGATTCCCTCAGCAAATCCTCCCCACCCAAATGGGGCCACTTGGTCTGGAGACGTAGGCTAGTTACAAACTAGCAGTACTTGCTTTGGGACTCCTCCACCTGTTGGCCTTCTTCCTTCCTCAGTGCTGGGATCTCACTCCCAGATCACAATACTAAACACCAAGAATTATCTCTGAATTCCTTATCCAGGTTCACTTCGTTTCACCTTCAGCAGATGTTCCACTGAAGGATTTCCTTCTTCACACCCCTCACCTCTGTGCTTTTTTTTTTTCAGACCATCTCTAACTTATTCCTCTCATCTGTGTTCCCCTTTCTCTAAAGAGATGAGGCTCAAATAAAATACATAACTCTAGTTACATTTGGACCCTTCCTACATCTTCTCCCTTTTCTGTATTCTGTATGCTGAAGGAAATGTCAGGTGGAAGAAATTCCAGAAGTAGGTAGACACGGGGCGGGGGAAGAGATGAGCAAGAACAAGAAAAACTGTGTAGCATTTGTACTTTATATGTTATCTTCACTGCACTGATACAGGGGGAAATAGGTTAAGTTAGGCCAGGCTGGGACTTCCCTGGTGGTCCAATGGTTAAGACTTTGTGCTTCCAATGAAGGGGGTGCGGGTTTGATCCCTGGTCGGGGAACTGAGATCCCAAATGTCGTGCAGTGTGGCAAAAAAAAAAAAAAAAGTTAGGCCAGCCTGTGAAGGCTTGTAGGCTAAAAGCACTTTTGCCATCACTCCAAGGTCAGGATCTTATCCTGACAGTGTTTCGGAAGGCCAATAAGCTGTACCACCCAACGAGAATGTTAGCTCTATAGAACTCCCACTGGTCTTCAGATTCACATTCACCGTTGCTTCTTTCTTACAGGTTTTTAAGATCTGGGCAGTCTAGAATCTGTACTCTTGGTGGACCAAACAGTTAAAATCTGTGACAGACACAAACCCCTTAGGAATTGGAAAAGTCAATCAAATCACTAGTTTGGTCCAAATTCATTTAAAGAAATTTCCCCTCCTCCATTAAAAAAAATCTAGTATTAAGGTACAACCTGAAGAGAAATATAAACCCCTGGGCAAAGGCATTGGGAATACTGAATTTTATTTCCCACTCAGTAAGCAAGATTCCCCTTGCTTAGAAAATCAACTTCTCTCACCTGTTAGATGAAAGAAATACTTGTTAAATTAAGTGTCTCTTATCACAGAGATAACAGGTGCATTTATTCATTCTACAAACATTCACTAAGCATTACCCCCCAAACTGTGGGGTAAATAAAGCAATATTATCCATCCCTACTTTACACATGCATAAATTGAGACATAAGTTTTGTAACTAGCCCAAGGTCATATACAATTGTACCCTAAAAGAGGTGGGGGCCCAAGTTACCAGCTTCATTTGTTCATGTTTACTCAACACATTTATTGAACTCCTGCTATGTGCCAGCCACTGTCCCAGGTGCTGAAGACACAAAAATAAGCAGAATAGATGACAAAGATAATTATAAATTGTGATAAGTACCTTGACGGTAAAATACAGGAAAACAAAGAGGGCATACATCAGGAGGACCTGAACCTATCTTGGGTGTCAAGGAAACTCTTCCTATGGTAATGACAATGACCTTGCATCTGAAGGATGAGAAAGAGCTAGACTGAAAGTAGGTTCCAATGACTGCTAGGAGGGCAGAACCAAACGGGGGACCAAGAGTGGTAACCATGGGTAAGTACAGAAGCTGGGCACCCAGGGACACAGCCAGATGGAGCCTAAGGGTGATTACCATGGCACCAAGGTCTCAACCAGAAACTGGTTCAAACCAGGCTGTCAGGGTGGCAGGAACAAGCACAGAAATGTTTCAAAACCAAGTAAACATTTCACATTTAAAACAGGAGACTAGGAAGTGCACGGAGAGCCCAGCTTCTGTGGGCTGCCGCCCTCTCGCTCCAGCTCCCTTCCATTCCCACATTTCCATCAGAGGAAGGTCTTTAAACACAGAACCAATGGCTTCTGACACTCTGGTTGAGTTTAGACTTCGGACCTTTCTGTTATAACTGCAACACAGCTAAATCTTGATTTTCATGCATGACCTCAGAAAGACCAACCTGATGCTTGGACTATAGTCTATCTTTAAAGCATATTCTCCATAAATCCATAGCATCCATCCCCTCCTGAAATAGTAAGATGAAGAAAAATGGTCAGTTGATTGTAAACAGTTCAGCATTAAAGAAAGGGTAAAGTGAGTAACAATTCAAAGGCTGAGTCTTCTTCCAAAATGCAGATTGCCTGAAATTCTAAGATGTTTCAAACTTTACAAAATGCCATGGTTTGGATTGGTTAGCTCACTTTTCATTGCGTGGTCATCATTGCAGATTTTATATCTCTAATAAGAAATTGGAGAAAAAATTTAAAGACTAAAAAACTAGTATAGGCCAGATCTGAAAGAGTATTTTTCTCCATTACTGAAAAAATCTCAGAAGTAGTTTATGTTCTACAGTAAATGGGTTACGGGGCATGATTTTCACATATAAGAAATTAAGTGAAATCAATAGAACTGCAGAAAACTAGGTTTGGAAAAGAGATTGGTCAAAGTAGGTGACCCTAGGTGCTGTCTCTAAATATTAATACATTAAATGTCACAAAGCCCAATGGATTGTGACTTGATCTTACCCATATCTGATTTAAATGACGGTTAGATGAGACTTTGGACTTAGACCTTTGAGTTGATGATATGTGAGAAGGACATAAAGTTTGGGGAACCAGAGATGGAATATTATGGTCTAAATGTTTGTGTCACCCCAAATTCACATGTTGAAATCCTAATCCCCAAGATAATGGTATTAGGAGATGGGGCCTTTGGGAGGTGATTAGGTCACTCTTACAATTATTAGTGGGATCAGTGCCCTAATAAAAGAGGCCTCAGAGAGATCCCTCCTCCCTTCCACTATATGAGGACACAGCAAGGAGACAGCCATCTATGAACCAGAAAGTGGGTTCTCACCAGACATCTAATCTGCCAGCACTTTGATCTTGGACTTCCCAGCCTCCAGAACTGTGGGAAATAAATTTCTGTTGTTTATAAGCCACCCAGTCTATGGTATTTTGTTATAGCAGCCCAAATGGACTAAGATGCCCAAGGACTTAACTATATTGCATTTAGATTCAACTCTCATTTATAGGTAGAAATAAAGGAAGTAATGGCATAATCCCAGGTCATTAAGGGTCTTGAGATTATAGAATCTCAGTGCTAAAAAGGACCATGAGGGTCATCTGGACCAATTTTACCCATCAAGTCTCTTACAATTAAATTTAATTTGCGACTTCCCTGGTGGTCCAGTGGTTAAGCCCCCGCACTCCCAATGCAGGAGACACAGGTTCGATCCCTCGTCGGGGATCTAAGATCCCGCATGCCGCATGGTGCAGCCAAAATAAATAAATGAATACAAAAATAAATTTAATTCGACAAACACTTATTGGAAGACTCACCATACCCCAGATACTCTGTGTTTCTGTAATCTATTACTGCATAACAATCCACCCAAAATTTAGTGGCTTAAAACAATAGTCATGTATTTGTTCATTATTCTGCAATCTGGGCTGGGTTTAGCTAGGCCCATTCATGAGGCCGCAGTCATCTAGAGATTCACCTAGAAATTGAAGATGGGTTTACTCACAAGTCTTGACATCTCAGCTGGGATGGCTGGAAGAGCTGGAGGGTGGCCAGGCAGCCATCTCTCTCTCCACATAGTCTCTCTGGGAGGGTACCTGGACTTCACACAGCAGCTCAAGGCAACGTGTCACCCGCCACATTCCACAGATCAAAGTAAGTGACAAGGCCAGCCATGATTCAATGTGAGGGCAAATACACTCCACTTCTCGAAGGGAAAATAATTTATGGCCATTTTTAATCTACCACACCATGAAAAAAGAATGAATAGAATATGATATCTGCCCTCAAGGAGCTCCCAAGCTACAAACATGCGGGAAGAGAGTGTCATGCCTACTAAATGAAAAGGTGATAATGATGAGAGGTAAAGTGCTATAGAAATACAGATGACAGGAAGGGTTAGAAAGAATGTGGGTCAGGGAAAATTACTGAGAAGAAATGACATTTGAGCTGGGCATTGAGATTAAGTGGGATAAACACGAGGCTCCCAATGGACCAAGGATGAGCAGAGGGTGGGGGGCCACAGCTACTGTGGACCAAGTGTCCATCTGAGTAAGCACCAAGAAAAATCTTGAGTTTTGTTCTGGGAAATGATTAAATTACTTGGAAACAGTTTGATCACTTCAGCTATGACTTTTATGCTTTGTTAGGTGAGACTAGAGCATCATTTAGTATAGGGCTAATTATCCCCTCAAATTGAGACAAAGTCTTTCTAAAAACTCTATCCAATGCTCTGAATATTGGACTTAATATAATCAAAGGAGCCTCATGCTTTAATTAACTTTGTGTTATCTTATAAATTTGTTAAAATACAGCTTTTCATTGTAAGAATAATTGTTGCTCTTTAATGAAAATCTATAAAATACAGAAAAGCAAGGGGGAAAAAAAAGAAATCTCCTGTACTTCCATTCCCTAGAGATAAGTTCTGTTAACATTCTGGGGTGTTTCTTTTGTTTTACTAGAAAGCATGGGCTTTGTCTTAGTAATGAAGGGATTCTTACCTCCCAAAGTTATAGAACTTTTCCTTTAGTAAATTAGAGGGTGCTTTGATTAAATCTAAAATACCACCATCCCAACATGCATTTCTTGATCTCAAGGACTGAGATAAACAACCTGGGAACCCTGCTGGATGCCCACACCTGGCCTGGGCCCTCTAGGAAGCGCCAGGCCTACAACTTTATTTCCAGTATCCTTTCTTCAGATTTAATAAATTTAAGGGAAATGCCAGGGAGTTGACAGAAATCCAGTTTACTTAACAGTACCTTTCACAAAACAGACAAGGAGACTGAGTATAAACTATAGCAACACTTAAGTGAAATGCACTATGCCTTCATGCCAGAAAATTGCATTTTTTTTTTTTTCCTTAAAGGAAAGCAGTCTTTATTTTGGGGACTTCCAAAGCTTGATTTATAGTAACTACAAACATTGCTACTTTTGAAAGTTTATAGAAAAATTTTTAGAAAAATGGTAATTTCAAACATTAGTCACACTGTTGTAACACTCATCCAATAATTATTTATTCTTCAGTAAGAAATAGAATTCTTCACAGCAAATGCCCCAGAGTTGCCTCACTCAATTACTACAGCCATTAAAAACCCATTAACTAAATCAACTAAATGTTTTTGTAGCCTTACTGAACACCTGTAGCTCTATCCTCTGTTGTCTCAATAGGCACCATGTTTATCTAAGTAACAGTAGATCACGTCTGACAGATACTAACACTAAGCTTACATACTGTACTGAAGAAGCCTAACACTAATATGTGTGCTTGCTATAGGTGTACTCTCTGACGCACATAAAAGCAGATCTAGGGAATGCCCTTTGGGGATGGGAGAGTTTACTTTGCCTTGACTGGTTCTCAATCTACCCAGCGAACTCTAACTTTTTGTTTTTAATGACACTCTTTTAAAAAATCCTGGGCTTCCCTGGTGGCGCAGTGGTTGAGAGTCTGCCTGCCAATGCAGGGGACACGGGTTCGAGCCCTGGTCCGGGAGGATCCCATATGCCGAGGAGCAACTGGGCCCGTGAGCCACAACTACTGAGCCTGCGCGTCTGGAGCCTGTGCTCCGCAATAAGAGAGGCCGCGATGATGAGAGGCCCGCACACCGCGATGAAGAGTGGCCCCCTCTTGCCACAACTAGAGAAAGCCCTCGCACGGAAACGAAGACCCAGCACAGCCATAAATAAATAAATAAATAAATAATTTAAAAAAACAAAAAACAAAAATATTAAAAAATCCTGTAACATTGATGGGAAGGGGGCCCACCACCATCATATGTGGTGCACCTACAGATGACTGCATGGCAGTTATATTGCGGCCTAAAAGACAATGTCCTATTTAGTGATATAGTAAGCAACGGTCCAAAAAACATGCAAGAGCTGGGATCTTTAAAGCGTTCCACAAAAGTCCTGTTGCAGTGGAGGAATGAATTGTCTAAGGGTCGTGAGCATTAAAACTAAGGTTATGATTCCATTGTTCAATTTTGGCAGGCAGGGATCTGTTGTCACGTCAGAAGATCACAGAAAAGAGGAGTCTTCGCAGAGTCCCTGAGCAAAAATGGGCCTTCAGGTTTCTCTTCAAGAACAGCTCTGCTTCGTAATGGTTCATCACTCACCAGTGACAGGGATTGCCTGTAATCTGAAGCAAATTGGGCATGAGGCAGTGTATGTAATCAATCTGTTTATGGACTTCCCAAGCTCTCCATCTACTAACATGGGCGTGACTGTCTCCGGATACCTGACGTTGCCCTTGCCTGCGTGATTGCAAACACTGGGTGGTTGTGTCCTCTTCTGAGTCACAATTAGCTTGTGGAATTGAAGAATTGTTCTGATTGATTTCAGTCATTCTAGGAGCTGACTTTGGTTCCAGTTTATATAAAAAATTAACTGGTGCAGTGTCTTCAGACGTATGTATTTGTGCATCGGGAAGGGGATCAACCTCTTTTTCAATACCAAGCTGCCTTCTCTCTCTAAGCTTATCCTCTTCATCTTCTGTAGAAGCCAAGGATAGATCAAACATATCAAAAAATGTTGAATGTGGGCTCACAGGAATATACTGTTTCATCAAAGGCCATATAGGGGCTAAATCTGAGACAGCAGGAAAAGAACATTTCTCAAGCATTAATTCAGAAAGGCTTGTTTTTCTTTTATTAGAAAAGAGGAGCTTTGACCGCTTGTTGTAAGTTCTCATGGGAAAACACAAGCCCACAGTATCCTACAACCTCTGTCTCCTATAGTGTTGCTGGAAATGATGTTCATGTCATGTACAGAGCTTATGCCATTTCGCCTCTCTCCTTTGAAGTCCACTTCGAGTTCCACCAAACTTTTTTTTTTTTTTTTTTTTGGCAGTGCAGCTCGTGGGATCTTAGTTCCCCGACCAGAGATCAAACCCAGGCCCCTGGCAGTGGGAGCGCCAAGCCCTAACCACTGGACCACCAGGGAATTCCCTCCACCAAGCTTTTTACCAGTATCCAATGAACTTTGTGTCTCTGCAGAACAAGAATGTTTTTTCTTCCTACCCCACAGAGCATGTCAATAGTAGAAAACTCTTCTTGCAAGTCTTGTTCCTGGGGTGACACATGCATTGTTATCCATTTCAATGTTTATTTCAACAATCTGAGGGGTTTCAGTGGCACAGTTCTGGTTTCTCCTTGAAGAATTCTTTGAAGGGCTTAATCCCAGTCATAAGGCAACATTTCCTCTTCAGGGACTGCTCTGTTGCTGAGGAGCTGTCTCCTATACTGCTTTTTTCTCTTTGACAGACAAAACATCTGTCGGAGTTCATGCCCGCATTTTCACTACAGCTTCCTCCTTCATGGCTGAAGAGATTCTGACACCTGTATTGGAAGTTATTCCATATTTTCCCCACTTTATCTGTTGATTATAAGCTCGTGACCAATAGCAGGCAGGGCTTTGGAGGGGCAGGAGCCTTGAAGGAAATATGTTGTTCTTCTGGCCACAGATACGCATGGTGCCCTTAACCTGCTACACTCACTGAAACTTGCCCAGTGGTGTTCGTTCCTCCATAGAGCCTGACTCCCTGCAACATCCTGATGCATCTTATAAATGGTGTGTGGGAGACCCAGCAACTCAGATGATCCCCACTCTCCCACTCGGCTATTACCCTGGGGTGCTCCTTCTCTCCCAGGTAGCACTCATTTATTAACCCTTTACTGTGTATCAGGTTCTGTTCTAAGCACTTCACAAAAGCTAACACGTTATTCTGCACAACAACCCTGTGAGGTAGGGCTCTTATTACTCCTGTTTCCTAGATGAGGAAACTGAGGTACAGGAGGTCCCACTGCCCTGGATTCCACCTGAGGCCCCTAACTCTACCATCTTGTCTGCTGCTTAGCATCTGTGCCAGTGAACGTTCAGAATAAGTCCAATAGTGCAAATTTCTGGCCTAGTAGAGGGAAAGGTGGTGCCACCAAAAGGAAAAGAAGCAGGTTCAAATGAAGGACAATTCCTATTTACTGAGTGCATGCAACGGTGCAGGTACTTCACAGGCATGATCATATTTGTTACTTCCTCCAAAGCCTCTCCTTGAGAGAGGGACAGTTATTCTTTTTATCCAGGGTAAGACTCTAAAGACCAAGAGTTTGCCAAAAGTCACCACTATTCAGTGTCAATGTCAAAATTCAAACCCAGGTGAGATGCCAAAGATTAGGCCTTTTCTCTACTCAGTGCTGCTTCAGTTTGGGGAAAGGTGACTTCTTGGTGCCTTTGAACTGAGAAACTCAAATCAGTGCACTGAGTGCCTCTGTGTCTCTGCCTCCTGCCCTGGTCCCTCCCCCACCATACACCCAGACACCCATGGTTTTTACATTCTTTCATAACATCCCAGATAATTCACTGAGCACCTACTACATATCTGACACTTTTCTTCTAGGCCCTGGAGATACAGCAGTAAACAAAAGTCACTGTCATTCCAAGGAGTAGTGGGGCAATCAAAACAAATAAACAAACAAAAAAGGCCTCTCCCTCCACAAAAAATCATTCTCAGGTTCACTGCCAGAGGGTGTATAAACCTCTCAAAGGTCCAAACAAAGGAACATATTGAAATACTGGTGTTTGGATTGAGAGAGTAAGTAACTTTAATGACTTTTTGCAAGTCAGATGGTTTCCAATTATCTGCTTTCAACAAAACTGAATAAGGACCTCTTGGAGTTGTCAGTTGACGGTCATTAATATAAATTTTGATGATGATTACTACGTGATTTTTGGCACATTTGAAAGGAGTTTAAAAAAAACAATGATACTGCTGTGCCAAACCCTTTCCATTCCCATGTACTTATTTTATGTGACCAAGTTTTCGTAGCTATTACCAAAAAAACATGAATAGAATGATGCAGGACTTACTGAGAAAAATCACCTACCTTTGCACTGAGGTATATTTGCAATAAAATTTCATCTATCACAAAATGATCCTATATGTTATTTTGATTACTCATGCGATAATAATACTCATAATGATAGGTAAGAAAGCTTTTAGAGGATCATGATCTCAGGAAACGTTTTTACAAATTAAATTACAACATAAACACACATTTGTATGGTGGAGAAGTATGATAGGATGATCAGTGTAAGACCTTTAAGCATAAAATTGTATTACCTGAGGATAAACTTCTGTGAGAGTAAAATGAAATAGAAATACAAGTTCAGGGAGAAAAGGGGGTAATGTAAAATTTCTTAAAGTGATTTTTATTTTTTACATATAAAAATGAATGATGGTGGGTATCAAATTGCTATTGTATTTAAATTCCATTGGATGGCATTCAAAACTGTGATGTTAACAGTTCTAAAGTGTCAATTTCCTTTGCAATCTGTATGCCTTTTATGTAATTTTCTTGCCTAGTGACCCTAGCTAGAAAATCCAATACAAGACTGAACAGAAGTGGTGAGAGAGTGGACATCTTTTTCTTGTTCCTGATCTTAGGGAGAAAGCTTTCAGTCTTTCACCATTAAATATGATGACAGCTGAGGGTTTTTCCTCAGCCTTTATCAGGTTGAGGAAATTTCCTTCTATTCCTAGTTTGTTGCATGTTTTGCATGGGGGTAGTTTCAAAAAGTTATTTTAGTGAATAAGGAAGCAAAATGTTTGAAAGCTCAAGTTCCTTAGAAGCTCTGTCCCTGCTATACCCCCAACAACAAGCACAGTGCCTGCATATGGAAGGGGCCCAATCAGCATTTGTGGAGCAAACTATCTCCCTCCTTCCCCCTTGCATTTTATACTCCAGTGATGTTACGCTGTTTACGGTTTCCCCACATACCATGCTGTCTTCTCTGACCGCAGGTTCCGTCCCTCCCTTCTGTTCCCAGCTGACACCTATTTGATGTGTTCCAATGCTGCCCCCGTGTCATCTCATTCAGGAGATGCTTCTCTCCTCACTCCTTCTCAAATCCTGAGCTGAGCGGGCCTCTTTTTTTGTACTCCTGTGGTACTTTGTGCATCTACTGTATTTATAATCCCCCACTAAACTAGACAGGTGATAGGGTGTGTGGTTAAGAGTATGAATTTGACAGCCCGGCTGCCCAGATTCAAAATTCTGCCTCTTACTAGTTTGTGCGACTTTGGTTGTACCTCAGCTTCATCTGTCAAACACAGGTGATAATAATGGTACTGATCTCATAGAGTTGTTTGAGGGATGAGGGGTAACAGTGTCCAGTAAACAGTCATTACTATGTAAGAACTAGCGAATATGTGTGTATGTATAAATGATTCACTTTGCTGCACACCTGAATCACAACATTGTAAATCAACTATACCCCAATAAAAATTAAAAAAAAAAAAAAAAAAGAGAATTAGCTATTAAGTCCTACAGGGCAAGGGCTATGTTTTCTTCTTCTCTGTTTCTCGAAGCCCTTAGTCTCCTGCCCGGGCTGCAGTGGGTACTCGATACATGTTTGTCATGAGGGTGGGCCTGGTGGAAAGTATCTGAAAGAAGGAAAAGAAAAATGAATTTGACATTGCATAGCAGGTAGAAATCAGAACTCAAATGTCTAAACCATGTTGCCCATTTTTACGTATTTCCTAAACAGTCTTCACTCTGGCCCCGACATTGCCAAACTGGAGAAATTAAATCTGGGGCCAGAGGTTCCAAGAGGACAGAGTGACCTCAGAGAATATACACAAGTCACAAGAGCTGTGCTGTGCCTGCCTGCTAATGAATGTTAACAAATGTGTGTGGCAGATTTTAGTCAAAACTTGTTTTCTTTATATCCCGGGAGTGAGGATGTGGGGCAGACAAATCCTCATTACTATACACTTCTCTGGTAGGAGTTCTTTACCCAGGTAGAAGAACTAAGAGTTGGACACGATCAGCGCAGGTCAGTTTGTAACACCCTGCTGCCTCCCCAGAGCACCTCCAGGGAGCAGAGGAAGGGCTCTACCTGCCTCCAGAACCATCAATCTCTGTAACCTCCTCATCGCTAGAGAATCTCCTCCCCTCCTCCAACCTTCACGCTGTGGCCAGAGCATCCAAAAGGATGCATAGTTTCCCACCCTACCAAGCCAAGGCTTTTATTCTTTTATTTTTTTAAAGATTTATTTATTATTTATTTTTTTATTTTATTTATCTTTGTCTGGGTCGGGTCTTAGTTGCAGCATGCGGCATCTTCATTGAGGCATGCGGAATCTTTTTGTTGCAGCACGCGGGCTCTTTCGTTGCGGTGCACAGGCTTCTCGCTAGTTGCGGCGTGCCGGTTTTCTCTCTCTAGTTGCGGCGCACAGGCTCCAGGGTGCGTGGGCTCTGTAGTTCTGCGGCACACAGGCTCTCTAGTTGAGGCGTGCGAGCTCAGCAGTTGTGGCGCACGGGCTTAGTGGTCCCGCAGCATGTGGGATCTTAGTTCCCTGACCAGGGATCGAACCCACGTCCTCTGCATTGTAAGGTGGATTCTTCACCACTGGACCACCAGGGACGTCCCAAGGCTTTTATTCTTATACCTCCTCCACCTACTCCCCTCAACCCTTCACTCCAGCACAATTTCCTTGTGAAGTATAAGCTTTTATAGAACAAAGCCAGAAAGCGGTTTATCTCCAAGCAACTTCTGTTCTCAAGCCTCTCCAGCGATCAGGGAGCCCAAGAGGCTGACTTCTTGCTTGGAAAGTGCTGGTTGCTTTGGGTGTATCCTACAGACTGCCCAGACAGGCTGTGCTGGATCTTTTGTTTGCCCTCCAGATTCACCCTCCACCCTCTCCACCCTGCTCTGTGCCCTGGGAGGCTGGCCTGCATGGACTGCATCACCCAGGCACCTTTGCCTTCTAACTTCCAGTTGAGTTTTGTCAGTGGGAGGCACTAGCTGGAGAGGATGATTGGAGAAAGAAGTTGGGTATATATTTCCCTGCTGCGCCATGGTTATATCCCTTTATCAAAGGGCACAGCTGTATTCAGGCAGTCCTTTCTTACTGCTACAGCTCTGTTATGGGTTGAATTGTATCCCCATCCCCAAAAGATATATTGGAGTCCTAACCCCCAGAACCTCAGAAGGTGACCTTTTGGAGATAGGGTCTTTACAGAGGTAATCAAGTTAAAATGAGCTCTTGAGGATGAGCCCTAATCCAATATGGCTGATGTCCTTATGAAAAGGGGAAATTTGAACATAGATTGAGACACACATACAGGGAAGATGATCTGAAGAGTCGTGGAGAAGGCAGTCACCTACAAGCCAAGCAAAGAGGACAAATCCTTCCCTCATAGTCCTCAGAAGTAATCAACCCTGCTGATGCCTTGGTTTCAGACTTCTAGCCTCCAGGGCTGACACAATACATTTCTATTGTTTAAGCCACCCAGTTTGTGGTACTTTGTTAAGGCAACCCTAGCAGACTAACACAAACTCTCATTGGGTCTGGTAACACCGCCACCCCTTGTGTCTTCAGGCCTAGGGTGGTGAAGACTCCCAGCATTGCTAGTCCTCACCATCCCTAGTTGGTTTCCCTTAATCCTGTCCACACCACAATCTCTTTATTCAATTCTCTTCAATTATTCTGTTGGCTGTGCCATGTTTACTGATACTCAAGTCTAAAATATAACTATATTTTCCCAATATACTTCACAAAACTATCACAAAGGCAAGAGAAAGTTCTATTGGGGTTCTCCAATTATGCAGACCTCTACTGGGAATCTTATTCAAGGTAAAGCATCTGATATATTTTCACTTTCTTCTTCTGTTGCCTATTTCATCTTGCAGGACATAGGGGAAGCCATGAGGGGAAGTGATACTTTGGACTTAATTCAGATCAAAATTGTGAGAGTTTGTGGTAATCAAGGTAGGGAATGGGTGTGATGAAACATGTATCCTACACTTTAGGTGCTCATATTTCAAAAATTCCGAAGAAGCATTAGGTAAGATCCTAGGACAGTCTTAAAAAATAAGTTAGCTCAAAAGGAATGGGATCTTGCAGAAATTAAATTCTGACACTGCCCATGAACAGCAAAAACACGACGACTCATGTTCTCTGAATAATCCTACTTTTAAAAGAACTTGCAGAAAAACAGTTGCGGGAGAGGCGTATGCACTTAATTGAAAATGAATACCAAAGAATGGCCACCACTTTTAAGAATAACTTCTGGAAGGGGAAAATCCAAAATAGGATAAGTCCTGTGAAAACAGGGGGGAAAAGTGATTTTTAAAGTTACATTTAAAGCGAGAAACACAAAAAAAGGTATAGGCTTTAGAATACGGGAAAAAACCAAACTAGCTTATATGAACAATTATAGAAATTAAAGAAAAGGTGTGAAGAACTGAAGCATGCTGACAGACTGGGGAAAAACAGATGAAAGAAAAAGGAGAAATAGTCAATTCTAGGAACTCAGTCCAGTGACCTTGACACTGACTCTGGAAAAATCCTCAAATGAGTTGTTAAACAGATGGCTGGTGAGCTCTTAGAGAGTGAATCAACAGTCACTCAGAGATGTATTTCCTTTTTGATGGATCTGCACTAACCCATTTGGGTTTTAGCACAGCTCTCCTGTTGTCCCTCTCAGTGTTTTCTCTCCCTCATCTAGACCTTTCTCATAAACTGCACATCATTTATTCTTTGATTAGACAAATATTTGAGCACCTAGTAAGTGCTAGGCACTAATTTCCCCATTCTGGGACTTTCCCTCAGCCCCCAGCTCTCTCCTGTCTTTTCTAAACCCCGTGTGGTTTTCCTGCCCTGGCAGAATCCACAGACTCCAGGGCTTGACTGTCTGCCCCAACTCTCCTTTTGTTTTCAAGGATAGAATTGGGAGGAAACTGGGTTGCAGTTTTCCTTCGCCAACAGGTGCTGTCCTCTTTTGCAATATGCCCAGAAATGCTATCATTCGGGTTCCATGCAAGATATTAATTACCTCAATTTCAAATTTAGCAAACCTACATTTCCAGCCTCACGTTCCACTTCATCTCTTCAGTCATTACCAGCCCCAGTCCCTGCCTGTAAGTTTCCAAGCCTGTGCCTTTTTGCTCAGTTGATTTTCTCATTCAGGAGCCTGCCATCTCCTCCACCTCTGGATATCCTACACATTTCCCAAGACCCAGCTCAAAAGCTGCCTCCTCCCTGGCTGGACTTAATGACCTACTTTGCTCAGTAAAATCCCGCTCAAGCCCCATGCTTGACCTGTGCAGCACCATTGTAATTTCATCTTCCCTTCTCAGTCAATTAATTATTTGTCTGTCTTGCCCACTGGAGTCTAACTTCTTTAAGGGCAAGGGTCTGCAGGCTTCCACCCAGTCCAGCTGCAGTACTTTACAAAGGGGTCGGCAAACTAAGGCCTGAGCAAAGTATGGTTGAAATAGTGGAAAAAAGATCAACAGAAGAATAATATTTCATGATACATGAAAATTACATGAAATTCAAATTTCAGGGACCATAAATAAGAGTTTTTCTGAACACTGAGAGCCCCTATTTTCTATGACTGCTTTTGAGCTCTAGTGGCAGAGCTTAATAGTTAAGAGATCTTATGGCCCCCAAGATCTCTTGGGGTTTACTATATGGCCCTTTACAAAACAACTTTTCTAACCCTGCTTTACAACAAGGATTTGATGACTGATCACTGTGTCAGGACACCAAGGTTCTGAGTACATATACCCTCCGAGTTTTAGTTTATTTGTGTATTGGAAGTAATAACTATGTTGCTTTTAAGCTGTCATGAACATCAAACGAGATAATGCACTTAGAAAAGTATAAAAATATTCTATAAAGACAACTGTGTTTATCTGTACTGAAAAGATGATAAAGCGGTAAAATAAGAAAACACTGTAAGTTTTTATTCTCCCGCTTCCTTCGTTTACAGTCTTCTCTTGAATTTGAAATTTTAAGGGAAAACTCACTTTTAAAGTTTTATTTTTTAAGTGACGATAAAGTCACAGGTTCCTTCCTTCCAGTCTTTCTTTTGTGTTGCTCCCACCTCCTTTTCTTTCTCACTTGTAATTCCCGCCCCCCCTCCACTTTCTTTATATAGTTTCTCAATTGGCCCTCACAATAACTCAGTGGAGACACTGGGACACACCTGATTATTCCATTTTACTGACCAGGAAACCAAGGCAGATTACAGTTGGCTGCGCAGGTCTGACTCAGCACGCAGGGAACCCTCAGTGCCACGCTCTTCGCCATTCCTTAGGGGCAACTGCCCGGCAAATAGAACAAAGCTGACCCTGCGAGGCTTCCAAGCTCGGTTCTCAAACACCCCTTGCGTGTTCATCCTCGGCGTTCTTTCCTTCACCCCTCCTCCCCCATTCTTTGCTGCGCCCCCCCTTCTCGGGAACAGGTGGTAGGCTCCGCGCTCAACGCGCAGGCGCGCGCCGTCGTGGGCGGGGCGGGGCGGGAACTGGGGGGCGGGGTGTGCGCGGGCTTGGTTTTGGGCCGCGGCGGGAGCGGGAGTCACCGCCACTGGAGTGCGCAGGCGCCTGGCAGTTACCGGTCTCGCCATGGAGCGGAAAGGTGAGCGGTGGAGCGGCCTCCGCCACGAGGGGCAACGGCAGCCGGGGCAAGGCCCGGGTCAACGCCGGGAGCTTCGCCTAAGCGCCGCCGTCCGGTCCCCGGGCGTGCGGCGCCCCTCCACTGAGGTGGTGCCGCCCCTCACCCCCCGCCTCTGGGCAGCCGGTCCGCGCCCCTCAGCTCCGGCGTCCTTCCGCGCCGGCAGTCATTGCCTCTCGTTCCCCGCCAGGCCGGCCCGCCCCTTGGGGCCACTCCAGGGCCCGGCCCTCGGCAGGCGAGGCCGACCCCCGCGCGCCAGCCCCCTGACCCGGCCTGAGCCCCTTCCGGCGTGCCCCGCCTGGGCGCTGCTCTGCGCTCCGTGGGCCGCCAGTCCCCTGAGCGGCCGCCTGGCCGACGCCGCGGCGCTTGCCCCGGAGCCGCCCCTCAGGCAGGCCCCGCACCCGGGCCTCGCGCCCCTGCTGGGTCTCCACCCTCACCTTGGTCTCTTTCTTTCATCCCTATTCGCCCTTCATCCATCCCTCTCTCCTGCAGTGCTTGCGCTCCAGGCCCGAAAGAAAAGGACCAAGGCCAAGAAGGACAAAGCCCAGAAGAAGTGAGTCTCGCGCCCCAACATCCCTTCCTTTGGATTTGCCCCCGCACCTCTTCTATGGTTGCACGCCTTGAACGTGCATCGGGTTTGGACACCCGGCGGCCGCAGCCACATGGCCTCGGGACTGCCGAGGAGGGTAGCGCCCCGTGAACCATGTGGGCGGGAGCTTATGTTGGTGGAGGCCAGGTCTGCGTCTTAGCAGCCCCGCGCCTTCTGGAAAGGGCTGTTGGGAGAGGACCGTAGCCCGACCGGTACCTTACCTTCCCAACTCCAGAGAGGAGGCACAAGCTCCCCGAGTTTGAGCCTCCCCACGGAGCTGGTAGATCATTATCAGTTTGCGAACCCTGCTCTCTATCCATACCTGCTTCCCAGCGTCTTAATTTGCCTCCTCCGTCTGCAGGGTAGGCGGCAGGGAATTCTTGAATGAATTTTCCGTATTTTGGTCTGCTAGCCACACGCTCCCTTTTATAGAGGAGGGCATGGAGCTTTCCCCTGGGTTAGGCAACTTCCTGAGCCTGCAGGCGCCTGGCCTTCCTTGCAATGTGCAGGCAGCCCTCTGGGGTATGCAGCCGGTTTCTGTTGCTGCTTCTCTTTTCCCTGAACCTCAAGTCCTCGCACTGAATGCAGATACCTTCTGGAGTGGGCATCACAGTGGTGACGGCGAAGTTCTTTAGCCAGCACTGTTGCTGATTCTGGCTTGGTGTGTTAAGTACCACTTGCCGGTTTTTATCAGCAGGATGCAGAATCGTGGTTTAGCGCTATTGTGGGAAACACAAAAGTTGGTCAGAGCGTCATAGAAACGCCCAGTAGAGGGCTTCTGCAAGTGAGGCTTAGTCTGAAGAACTTTTATCTTGTGCTCACATTTAATTGCAGAGGGCCTTGGAAATTGTCTTTTAGACAATTTGTACTCAGAAAAAAATGCATTATTTTCATGACACTTTTCCATTTCCTTGGATCTACGTGGAGTTGTACACCATCTAAGTCTTTCTGAGCTGATAAAACTCATTTCAGAGGCTTTCCTAGGTTTTCTTTCTGAATGATGATACAAGATCCTGGCATGTGTGCGTGTGTGTATGTTTGTGTATTGTTTTTGGCAGCTGCCTAATGTTTCAGGAGAGCAAACGATGACTTCTATCAATAGAGCTAAAGTGGTAGGTTACCTCACCTCTTGCTTCATTTCTATCAACTGTCTTATGAAATTTTTTATTTTGTGAAGTGCTTGGTAACCAGTGCATTTAAATGTGAGTTTATATATGTTTGTGTGCGTATTTAATTTGCCTCTTGATTATCCATGTATGGATGATTCAAAAACCAGTTTTTACTCCCAGATTGGTTTAATGGAAACAGCCAGGAGCTAACCTGGTTCTCCCGTGCAGTGGGAATTTAAATGTTACTCTGTGTGTGTGTGTGTGTGTGTGTGTGTGTGTGTGCGCGCGCGCGCGCGCGAGCGTGCGTGCACAGCCTTAGTTTTGTTACTCTCTGTGGAGCTGATATGAATGTGTTATAAAACCATATGTTTTCTGCTGATGTAAGGAGGTGGTGATTTTATTATTCACTGTATTATTTAGATTTCATCTATCCTGGTCTCTCCACTTGGAAATTAACCTTGATATTAGCCTGAATCAGCCTATAATTTGGGAGATAAATATGTATGGGTGATCATATACTTTATTTTTAACACCAGATATTCATTACTTTGGATTATCTATCTATTTATTTATTTATAATAAGTTTGTTCATTTATTTTTGGCTGCGTTGGGTCTTTGTTGCTGTGCATGGGCCTTCTCTAGTTGGGGCGAGTGGGAGCTACTCCTCGTTGCGGTGTACGGGCTTCTCATTGCGGTGGCTTCTCTTGTTGCGGAGTACGGGCTCTAGGCACGTGGGCTTTAGTATTTGGCTCTCGGGCTCTAGAGTGCAGACTCAGTAGTTGTGGCTCACGGGCTTAGTTGCTCCAAGACATGTGGGATCTTCCCGGACCAGGGCTCTAACCTGTGTCCCCTGCATTGGCGGGCGGATTCTTAACCACTGTGCCACCAGGGAAGCCCCATGGATTATCTGTTTAGACCATATGCTTTATTTGTAAAGCTGAATATATGTAATTTGGATTATCTGTTACTCCTTCATTCACTACTGTGGGTAACGTAGAGTCACTTGTATAAAAGCAAGTGAGTAGTACAGATAATTAGTTATTTTACTGAATATTTCATCTTGTACAACTTTGACTCCTTGAACCACCCCCATTTACTTATAGTTTCAGAGGTGCTTAATTTTTTATTTTGTCTTCAATTAATAGTTTTTCTTGATAATATTACTTTTTCTTTTTTTTGGTTTCTCCAGCCTCCTTTTAAGTACTTGAAATGTCTAATTAACTTGGTTAGAGTACTGTGTCAGAAGTTCAAGCCTCACCTGTCTCAGGTAAATTGACTCTATTCCTTGACTCTTGACTGCACTCCTGACTTCTAGTCATTTTGCAAAGGCAAGCTGCTAGTTACCAGGAGATCAGTCAGGGAGAAAGTCTGAGGAAGAAGGTGCGATAGTTTGGTCTTTGGAGTGAGTCAGATCTGATTTGAATTCTGATTTTGCCACTTTTTAGCAATCTGACCTTGGATTACTTAGTTAAGGAAACAGTCTTATATGTTATGACTGGTAGCTCAGTCATAATGAAAACTCATCAGGACTTGAAGTTAAAAAAAAAACCAAACATTTAAATGAAAAATTTTAGAAATTTTGGATGTACAACAGTAAATAACATCCTAGTAACTTAATCATGGTGTGGAACAGGTGGAAAAGATTTTCAGTCCCCTGATTTTTTAGATCTTAAAACTAGAATCTACATACTTTAAATAATATTCCCATGGAGCTGAACCTGTTTGTAGCAGTGTCAAAACTGGAATCCAGGGCTCCTGCCTTCCAGCTCAGTGCTCTTTAGGATTTGTTTCCTTTGGGTTCTTTTACTGTGCTGAAAGATCTGACTTTGGGGATTTTTAGTTGTCTTTAGTAGTTTTATTTGAGGAATTCCTTCTCCATTTCAGTTTTTCAGACACTGTACTCTTATTTACTAACATTAACTAGTTGGTGATAATCTCTATTTTACCTTACAGATAAGGCAATTGAGATTTGCCAGATTACTCCCCTAGAAAATTTAAAGCTAGGTTTCTAACCCAGATCTGACATACCCCAAAGCCCTGGATACTAACCATTGCTGTCTCCAAGTGACAATTCCTTTTGGTGTATCTGAGGACAAATAAGAATAGCGGCTGAGTGAACAGAGGCTTCTGAATAAGGGACCTCAGGACGCATGGGTGTTTAGGTACACTTTCATGGCACATTGGGTATGTCTCTTAAAGGGTACAACATCCTAGCTCCCTTTGAGCATTCAGTTTTCAATGTGTATATCAAGAGCTGTGTGCCTTTATCTGTTTGTCATAGGTTTTTATAATTTAAGACAATTTACGTTTGCTTTTTTTTAAAGATTTATTATTTATTTTATTTATTTTTGGCTGCATTGGGTCTTAGTTGCAGGACGTGGGATCTTTGTTGAGGTGTGCGGGCTTCTCTCTAATTGTGGCGCACAGGCTCCAGGGTGGGTGGGCTCTGTAGTTTGTGGCATGCAGGCTCTCTAGTTGAGGCACACGAGCTCAGTAGTTGTGGCATGTGGGCTTAGTTGCCCCATGGCATGTGGGATCTTAGTTCCCTGACCAGGGATCAAACCCACATCCCCTGCATTGTTAGGCAGATTCTCTACCACTGGACCACCAGGGAGGTCCCTATGTCTGCTTTCGAAATTGTTTCTATGGAATATAATTCCAGAATGGATTTCATATCTAATAATTTTACTAAGATAAAGGGATTGAGAGGTGGGAAATGGGGGTGCAGTTTTAAATAGGGTGATGGACGACACATTGATAAGGTGACACTTGAAGGAGGTAAATGAAGGGCTGCTCTAGGCAGAATATTAGGAGTGGGAATATTCTTCTAACTCCTGCTTAGCCACCAGAACTGGACAGTATTACTTGAAAAAGTTTCCCAAAGACGGTAATCTATAAGGTATCTTGTTTTAATTTCTTTTATTACTAAAAAGTTGACCATTTGGAGGATATATTTATTGATCTGCTACTATCTTTTGTCCATTTTTATGTTGGATTGTTGATCATTTTCTTGATCTTAAGAGCTATTAAGAATATACCTTTTGTTATGTGACAGATCTGTATTTATCAGCTTGTTAGCCTTTCAAATTACATTTATAGTATGTTTTTGACATAAATTGATTTTTTAAAATGTGGCTTATCTATTTCTTTGCTTTTTACCTTTGAAATTTTTGATGTCAACTGTCCTATGTTTAAAGAAAGTTGCATTTTTAACTTTGTGTGATTCCATTAAAGTATGTACTTTCAAAATTATGTACTGCTAGAATTGCATTTTAGAATTGCTCTTAGAAATATTTTCTTGTCCTCTTTTCTTTCTCAGTAAGTTTATGGACGTTAGTAAATTTTATTTGCATTAGTGTTTCTTCTACAGTGAGGCCCAGAGGCTTGCCAGTTTACCATGTTTCTTTAGATTACTACTTGAAACCAGCAACTTATTGAAGTGCTAAAAGTGGTGGGTGTTTAGGAACTCCTATATTAAAAATGAAAAGACAACTCACAGAAAGATAAACAAGTTGAAAAGGCAGAGGGCTATGTACCAGATGAAGGAACAAGATAAAACCCCAGAAAAACAACTAAATAAAGTGGAGATAGGCAACCTTCCAGAAAAAGATTTCAGAATAATGATAGTGAAGATGATCCAGGACCTCGGAAAAAGAATGGAGGCAAAGATCGAGAAGATGCAAGAAATGTTTAACAAAGACGTAGAAGAATTAAATAACAAACAAACAGAGATGAAGAATACAATAACTGAAATGAAAAATACACTAGAAGGAATCAATAGCAGAACAACTGAGGCAGAAGAACGGATAAGTGACCTGAAAGACAGAATGGTGGAATTCACTGCCGTGGAACAGAATAAAGAAAAAAGAATGAAAAGAAATGAAGACAGCCTAAGAGACCTCTGGGACAACATTAAACGCAACAACATTTGCATTATAGGGGTCCCAGAAAGAGAAGAGAGAGAGAGAGGACCCGAGAAAATATTTGAAGAGATTATAGTCGAAAACTTCCCTAACATAGGAAAGGAAATAACCACCCAAGTCCAGGAAGCGCAGTGAGTCCCATACAGCATAAACCCGAGGAGAATCACGCCGAGACACATAGTAATCAAACTGGCAAAAATTAAAGACAAAGAAAAATTATTGAAAGCAGCAAGGGAAAAATGACAAATAACATACAAGGGAACTCCCATAAAGTTAACAGCTGATTTCTCAGCAGAAACTCTGCAAACCAGAAGGGAGTGGCATGATATACTTAAAGTGATGAAAGGGAAGAACCTACAACCAAGATTACTCTACCCGGCAAGGATCTCATTCAGATTCGACGGAGAAATCAAAAGCTTTACAGACAAGCAAAAGCTAAGAGAATTCAGCACCACCAAACCAGCTCTACAACAAATGCTAAAGGAGCTTCTCTAAGTGAGAAACACAAGAGAAGAAAAGGACCTACAAAAACAAACCCAAAACAATTAAGAAAATGGTCATGGGAACATACATATCGATAATTACCTTAAATGTGAATGGATTAAATGCTCCAACCAAAAGACACAGGCTTGCTGAATGGATACAAAAACAAGACCCATATATATGCTGTGTACAAGAGACCCACTTCAGACCTAGGGGCTTATACAGACTGAAAGTGAGGGGATGGAAAAATATATTCCATGCAGATGGAAATCAAAAGAAAGCTGGAGTAGCAATACTCATATCAGATAAAATAGACTTTAAAATAAAGAATGTTACAAGAGACAAGGAAGGACACTACATAATGATCAAGGGATCAATCCAAGAAGAAGATATAACAATTATAACTATATATGCACCCAACACAGGAGCACCTGAATACGTAAGGCAACTGCTAACAGCTGTAAAAGAGGAAATCAACAGTAACACAATCATAGTGGGGGACTTTAACACCTCACTTACACCAATGGACAGATCATCCAAACAGAAAATTAATGAGGAAACACAAGCTTTAAATGACACAATAGACCAGATAGATTTAATTGATACTTATAGGACATTTCATCCTAAAACAGCAGATTACACTTTCTTCTCAAGTGCACACGGAACATTCTCCAGGACAGATCACATCTTGGGTCACAGATCAAGCCTCAGTAAATTTAAGAAAATTGAAATCATCAAGCATCTTTTCTGACCACAATGCTATGAGATTAGAAATGAATTACAGGGAAAAAACCATAAAAAACACAAACACATGGAGGCTAAACAATACGTTAGTAAATAACCAAAAGATCACTGAAGAAATCAAAGAGGAAATCAGAAAATACCTAGAGACAAATGACAATGAAAATACGATGATCCAAAACCTATGGGATGCAGCAAAAGCAGTTCTAAGAGGGAAGTTTATAGTAATACAAGCCTACATCAAGAAACAAGAAAAATCTCAAATAAAGAATGTAACCTTACACCTAAAGGAACTAGAGAAAGAAGAACAAACAAAAGCCAAAGTTAGCAGAAGGAAAGAAATCATAAAGATCAGAGCAGAAATAAATGAAATAGAAACAAAGAAAACAGTAGCAAAGATCAATAAAACTAAAAGCTGGTTCTTTGAGAAGATAAAAAAAATTGATAAACCATTAGCCAGACTCATCAAGAAAAAAGATGGAGAGGACTCAAATCAATAAAATTAGAAATGAAAAAGGAGAAGTTACAACAGACACTGCAGAAATACAAAGCATCCTGAGAGACTACTACAAGCAACTCTGTGCCAATAAAATGGACAACCTGGAAGAAATGGACAAATTCTTAGAAAGGTATAATCTTCCAAGACTGAACCAGGAAGAAATAGAAAATATGAACAGACCAATCACAAGTAATGAAATTGAAACTGTGATTAAAAATCTTCCAGCAAACAAAAGTCCAGGACCAGATGGCTTCACAGGTGAATTCTATCAAACACATAGGGAAGAGCTAACGCCCATCTTTCTCAAACTCTTCCCCAAAATTGCAGAGGAAAGAACCCTCCCAAACTCATTCTATGAGGCCACCATCACCCTGATACCAAAGCCAGACAAAGATACAACAAAAAAAGAAAATTACAGACCAATATCGCTGATGAATATAGATGCAAAAATCCTCAACAAAATACTAGCAAACAGAATCCAGCAACACATTAAAAGAATCATACACCATGATCTAATGGGATTTATCCCAGGGATGCAAGGATTCTTCAATATATGCAAATCAATCAGTGTGGTACATCATATTAACAAATTGAAGAAAAACCATAAGATCATCTCAATAGATGCAGAAAAAGCTTTTGACAAAATTCAACACCCATTTATGATAAAAACTCTCCAGAAAGTCGGCACAGAGGGAAACTACCTCAACATAATAAAGGCCATATATGACAAACCCACAGCAAACATCATTCTCAATGGTAAAAAACTGAGAGCATTTCCTCTAAGATCAGGAACAAGACAAGGATGTCCACTCTCGCCACTATTATTCAACATAGTTTTGGAAGTCCTAGTCACGGCAATCAGAGAAGAAAAAGAAATAAAAGGAATCCAAATCGGAAAAGAGACGGTAAAACTCACTGTTTGCAGATGACATGATACTATACATAGAGAATCCTAAAGATGCCACCAGAAAACTACAAGAGCTAATCAATGAACTTGGTAAAGTTGCAGGATACAAAATTAATGCACAGAAATCTCTTGCATTCCTATACGCTAATGATGAAAAATCTGAAAGAGAAATTAAGGAAACTCTCCCATTTACCATTGCAACAAAAAGAATAAAATACCTAGGAATAAACATACCTAGGGAGAAAAAAGACCTGTACGCAGAAAACTATAAGACACTGATGAAAGAAATTAAAGATGATACCAACAGGTGGAGAGATATACCATGTTCTTGGATTGGAAGAATCAATATTGTGAAAATGACTATACTATGCAAAGCAATCTACAGATTCAATGCAATCCCTATCAAATTACCAATGGCATTTTTTACAGAACTAGAACAAAAAATCTTAAAATTCGTATGGAGACACAAAAGACCCCGAATAGCCAAAGCAGGCTTGAGGGAAAAAATACGGAGCTGGAGGAATCAGACTCCCTGACTTCAGACTATACTACAAACCTACAGTAATCAAGACAATATGGTACTGGCACAAAAACAGAAATATAGATCAATGGAACAAGATAGAAAGCCCAGAGATAAACCCACGCACCTATGGTCAACTAATCTATGACAAAGAAGGCAAGGATATACAATGGAGAAAAGACAGTCTCTTCAATAAGTGGTGCTGGAGAAACTGGACAGCTACATGTAAAAGAATGAAATTAGAACGCTCCCTAACACCATACACAAAAATAAACTGAAAATGGATTAGAGACCTAAGTGTAAGACCGGACACTATAAAACTCTTAGAAGAAAACATAGTAAGAACACTCTTTGACATAAATCACAGCAAGATCTTTTTTGATCCACCTCCTAGAGTAATGGAAATAAAAACAAAAATAAACAAATGGGACCTAATGAAACTTCAAAGCTTTTGTAAAGCAAAGGAAACTACAAACAAGACGAAAAGACAACCCTCAGAATGGGAGAAAATATTTGCAAAGAAATCAATGGACAAAGGATTAATCTCCAAAATATATAAACAGCTCATGCAACTCAATATTTTAAAAAAACCAACCCAATCCAAAAATGGGCAGAAGACCTAAATAGACATTTCTCTAAAGAAGACATACAGATGGCTAAGAAGCACATGAAAAGCTGCTCAACATCACTAATTATTAGAGGAATACAAATCAAAACTACAATGAGGTATCTCACCTCACACCAGTTAGAATGGGCATCATCAAAAAATCTACAAACAACAAATGCTGGAGAGGGTGTGGAGAAAAGGGAGCCCTCTTGCAGTGTTGGTGGGAATGTAAATTGATATAGTCACTATGGAGAACAGTATGAAGGTTCCTTAAAAAACTAAAAGAATTACCATATGACCCAGCAATCCCACTACTGGGAATATACCCAGAGAAAACCATAATTCAGAAAGACACATGCATCCCAATATTCATTGCAGCTAACTATTTACAATAGCCTGGTCATGGAAGCAACCTCTATGCCCATTGACAGAGGAATGGATAAAGAAGATGTGGTACATATATACAATGGAATATTACTCAGCCATAGAAAGGAATGAAATTGGGTCATTTGTAGAGACGTGGATGAACCTAGAGACTGTCATACAGAGTGAAGTAAGTCAGAAAGAGAAAAAGAAATATTGTATGTTAACGTATATATGTGGAACCTAGAAAAATGGTACAAATGAACTGGTTTGCAGGGCAGAAATTGAGACACAGATGTAGAGAACAAACGTATGGATACCAAGGGGGGAAAGCAGCAGGGGGTGGGGGTGGAGTGTGACAAATTGGGAGATTGGGACTGACATATAGACACTCATATGTATAAAATGGATAACTAGTAAGAACGTGCTGTATTAAAAAAAAATTTTTTTTTCCTTAAAAGTGAAAAGACAGGCTGGTCAACTAAAATCTGTTTTTACTCTAGTTTTTAGACCTGGTAGAATAACTGCAGCAGGCTTTTTTGTTTTTTACCCACCTTAGGTAGACTTCTGCCTAGTGTTCCCCAGGTCTTGTCTACCACTAATGCTGGTTTGGGGACTTAGTTCATTTTTATATTGGCTGAAGTATTTTAATGCTTTTCTCACTGTAACTGAATTAATCCCAAGCAAATAAGAAAATTCAGAAAGCTAGGAGTTTTTTTTTAACTCTTCCTTTCCAGGTACAATGCAAGTAATGATTTAGCTAAACAAAAATAGATATCTAAATATATTTATAATCTTACGGTTTTTTCATCGAATTTAAGATGCTGTCGGCTTTTTAATTCACCATTTTATGTACTACTAAGAAAAAAAATACTACCAATTAACCTGATACACCATTTACTGTAAGATGTGTCTTGATTTCAGAGATGTAAAATGGGGGACATTTTCATGTTTGAGTTTGTGAAATGCAGTAATTCCAGGTTTGTGCAGAATTGGCAGCATGATTGTCTTTTTTAAAGCTTTGTTGTGGAAATTTTCAAATATGTATAAAATGAGAAAAAAAGGCAAAATAAACTTTCATATATCCACCTTAACTTCCAACAGTTATCAGCTATGGCTGGTGTTGTTTCATCTATTGATACATCTTCTCCTACTCCCCTCTATCTTATTTTAACACAAACCCTAGACATTATTATTTTGTAAGATATGGACTCGTAATTTTTAAAAACATAACTACAGTACTGTTACAACACCTAAAATTTTTTAACACAAGTTGATATCAAATATCCAACTTTGCCATTGTTTTAAAAGTCTCTCTAGTCTTTTTATCTATAGGTTCTGCGTGGTTTTGGTTTTGGTTTTTTCTTTCTTTGCAAACTTTTTTAAATTAATTAATTTATTTCTTTTTGGCTGCATTGGGTCTTCATTGCTGCGTGGGGGCTTTCTCTCGTTGCGGTGAACGGGGGCTAATCTTCCTCGTGGTGCACGGGCTTCTCATTGCGGCGGCTTCTCTTGCTGTGGAGAATGGGCTTCAGTAGTTGTGGCACGTGGACTCAGTAGCTGTGACTCACAGGCTGTAGAGCTCAGTCTCAGAAGTTGTGGCGCACGGGCTTAGTTGCTCTGTGGCATATGGGATCTTCCCAGACCAGGGATCGAACCCGTGTACCCTGCATTGGCAGACGGATTCTTAACAACTGTGCCACCAGGGAAGTCCCTGCAAATTTTTTGCTAGACTGCTTCATTGGTGGTGTTGTATACTTCTATCAGATGGCACCTACTGTCTGGTTGACTCTTTATTTGTGATGTTAGTGGCCTTTGATCATTGCCTAGATCCCTGATTTTATTTGGGGTTGCAAAATGGTGATATTCTATTATTCTTTAATTTATTAATTGTAATACTTGTGTAAAGAGAAACTTTATCTCTTCTGTTTGCTTATCTAGGGAGAGACTTCATGTGTATGACAGACTGGATAAATACTTTATACTTTCCAGTTTTCAAAATAATGAGCTGGGTTCCTAGCATCCTCCAAAATGACCAATAAGATTTATTTGATTATGAACACTCAGATTTAAACATATTTGTGGTTCAATCCATTGTAGTTTTGTTTTGTACAGCTTTATGGAGGTATAGTTTATATACCATAAAATTCACCTGTTTAAAGTGTACAATTGAGTGATTTTCAGTATGTTCACAGAGTCGTGCAACCTTCACCACGATCTAGGCAGTTTGAAATATATCCATCACCTCAGAAAGAAACGCTGTACCCGTTTGCAGTCACTCCTCATTACCCCCCATGCTACCTGACCTCCAAACATAGGCAACCACCAATATACTTTCTGTCTCTATGGATTTGCTTAGGCTGGATATTTCATATAAATGGAATCGTACAATATATGGTCTTTTGTGACTGGCTTCTTTTACTTAGCATGTTTTTAATGCTCATGCATTTTGTAGCATGTATAGTTGTTATTTTTATTGACTGTCCTATCTTTGGCCAGTTGGAGTCCCTTCATGATGGCCCTTGAGTCATTTTGACTCAGCCTGAGGCATCTTTGATAGCTTTTTGCTATCTGGTATGACAGTTTGTCCAGACTTGTACATTTTCTGCCCCAGTCAAGGAAATAGACCTTTCTCTAAGAAGCCTTTTAGTGGGAAATGACATTTGGAGATCACAATCTGGGCACTTAAGATGCTTATTTCTACTGAGTTAGTCATTGTTTCTAGGCCTTTTCTGTGGTTAATTAGGAAATAAGTTGTGTTTTTTCTCTTTAAAAAAAAAAGTCATGAGTTCAAGTTATACTTAAAAATCAAATTAAATGACCCAGGGACTTTCCTTATCTTCTTTGATTTTACATCTCTATCTCCTTTCTCCCATGTTGAAAACCCCAGTTCTCAACAGCACCAACATGATTATTCATTTTCTTTTCCCACAGTATAAATACAGAATAGTCTGAGAATGACACTGTCAACACTACAATCAATAATATGATTACTGAAGAAAGCTAATGATTTCTTCTTATTGTTCTTCTTAGGGCATAGTATTTCAATAGGGATGTAGAGTCAAATTACTGAATTTTAAAGTTACATGAGCTAGTTCCTTGCTGTGTGACTATGTTACCACCTGGTACACAGATTCATTTGTTTAATTTTTGCTTTCATTTTACATCTTTGGCTTTTTTAAATCCTGTAGAATTTGGGTCATCTGTGTTCTTAGTTTAAAATGAATATTGAATATATAGTAATTTGTGATTGTGTTGATTTATTTTTAGAATATGGCTTCTGAAGCATACTATCAGTAAGCCAAAAGGGAATGGTGGTTATTAGAATGTATGGAGTGGGCTTTCTCATTTGTCCTGTGAGAAGATGAGTCGTGTTACCAGATCTTCAGATTTTTTGAGAGACCCTGGAAATCTTTGCTTTTATGTGCTTCTCAACAACTATTTAGATTTTTTTTTTTTTAACCATTATAACCATTATAAACAAGTTTAGGGGCAGGATCTTACAGCCTGCAGTTTATAATCTCTGCTGTAGAATCTTCAGGGTGAGAGTTAGTTACTAATTGGCCTAATTATTAGGTCTAATACTATCTCTAGCCCTTCCCCTTAAAGTTATAGTAAACACAGTTGTGGAAGAGATCTGTGGTTCTGTGTACCTCTTACTGGAAGATTAACTTTGGGAATTTGAAAAAGATCCATGCGATTAGCTATGAAGACCAGAGTATCTAGTTTTTCAACTACTTTAACAAGGAATGCTTTCAGAAAGTTGTCAGAAACCACAAAATAAGTTAAATATACTTTGTTCATTTTCAGAGAAGTATAGTAGCACTGGACACAAAAGTTAGTTGGCAGGAGCTAGATAAATAAAAATCATACTCATTTGTACCATGATGAGCCTTTGGTTATATAGATGAAGGTTAAGGCCAGGTATAATTCATTGCTATTGAGTAATAAATTCCTTGGTGGCTTAAATACTTTGCATAATAGGTATTTAAAGATTGCTTATCAAAAAGTTTGAGAACATTTGATATATATTTTAACCACTATATAAGAATTGTCACCAGTATAAGAGTTGTCATCAGTGGCATGAAGTTTGGTGTTGGTACCATGAGTCATGTTGATGACCTTTATATATTATTTAATTTACTCAAATTCTAACTTCTTTGTTCTGAGTGATCAGGCATTTTAAACAATGCTACTCATTCTTTGGGGGTGGCCTTGTGAACTTTTGTTTCCTGAAATACTAAGGTGGCCTTATGTTGTAACTAATTACTAATATAAAGGTAATTTATGGGCAACTGTATCTTCTCATTCACTTTGTTCTTGATGGTGGTGCTGCCCTTTGGCCTGTGAAGGACCTTGAATGTCCTTTAAGCCAAGCAGTTTGACCACAGATGTCAGGTTCTGTCTATACATGAGCTTGGTGGCAAGCTCCCTTGATACGCCTTTTCTTTTCTATGACTACCTATGCCTTTGAGAATAGATTTTGCAGGAATTGTATGTTGCATATTTCTTGCTAGTATTAAGAATATAATGAGAGGGCTTCCCTGGTGGCACAGTGGTTAAGAATCCGCCTGCCAATGCAGGGGACACAGGTTTGATCCCTGGTCCGGGAAGATCCCACATGCTGCAGAGCAACTAAGCCCATGCACCACAACTACTGAGCCTGTGCTCTAGAAGCCTGCGAGCCACAACTACTGAGCCCGTGTGCTATAACTACTGAAGTCCGTGCGCCTAGAGCCCATGCTCCGCAACAAGAGAAGCCACTGCAATGAGAAGCCCGCGCACCGCAACGAAGAGGAGTCCCCGCTCGCCGTAACTAGAGAAAGCCCGTGCACAGAACGAAGACCCAATGAAGCCAAAAATAAGTAAATAAAATAAATAAATTTTTTAAAAACAGAATATAATGAAATAAATTAGCTAACTTATGCCCGTGTTGTAGGTGGAAGGATAGAATAGGTATATGTTTATCAAAAAAGAGCTTGTCTTCTTGAATCACACAGTCCCAGGTTCCAGCTTGCCTGTTTATCAAAATACTGGTACTGTTTATCAAATACTGTTTATCAAAAAAGAGCTTGTCTTCTTGAATCACACAGTCCCAGGTTCCAGCTTGCCTCCAACATGGTTGTTGGATGAACTTGGACAATATCATTTGACTTCCTTGAGTCTGAGTTGCCTTATCTGCAGATGGCGAGATTCTGATGCTGAAATTGTACGTGCATGCCTAGTTCAGTACTCAGCTAGGAGTATAGTGCTTTGGTGACTACTCCCATGCTCGTGCTTCCTTCCTTAGCTAAAATCGGTTTACCCTTGACTTTTATGTAACATTTCTTACTAGTATTCATGTGTTGAACTAATGGTTTTAACTCACCTGTTGGTATTTCCTATATATATGTATCAGGTCTAGTTTGGGTTAGAGTCCCTAAAGATCAGGGATAGTTTATATTTAATTATGTGTATATTTCATCTGATAAATTCAGGCACTCAAATTTTTGTTTCAATGCTGCCAAACCCTAGCTCCTAGGATTACTGAGTTGATTTTGCTACTTGAGTATGTCTCAGAAATTAAATTCAGTTTGTCAGTTTGCAAAAGAAAGAAATTATCTGTCAGGAAAGATATATATGGAAAAGGCTGTGGGAGAAATTTAGCATTTATTGAGCTCCACTGTGTGTAGGTCCTGCAACTTAAAATAGTATCTAATTAAATTTTTGCATCAGATTAGGTACTCCAGAAGGGATAGAAAAATGACTTAAAACAGAGTGAAGGGGACTTCCCTGGTGGTGCAGTGGTTAAGAATTTGCCTGCCAGTGCAGGGGACACAGGTTCGATCCCTGGTCCAGGAAGATCCCACATGCTGCAGAGTAACTAAGCCCGTGCATCACAACTACTGAGCTTGCACTCTAGAGCCCGAGAGCCACAACTACTGAGCCCGCACACCACAACTACTGAAGCCCGCGTGCCTGGAGCCTGTGCTCCGCAACAAGAGACGCCACTGCAATGAGAAGCCCGCGCACCACAACGAAGAGTAGCCCCCGTTTGCGCAACTAGAGAAAACCCGCGTGCAGCAACGAAGACCCAACGCAGCCAAAAATAAATAAATTAGTTAATTAAAAAAATAAACAGAGTGAAGCCTTCCCCTCAAGGGGATTTCTTAAGGGAGATAAGTACACAAATATGATTTTCTTCTAGTCTCTATTAGTTTGCTATGGTTACTGAACAAAGTACCACAATCTGGGTGGCTTAGACAACAGAAATGTATTGTCTCACACTTTTGGAGCCTAGAAGTCTGAAATGAAGGTGTCAGCAGGGTTGAAGATGGACATCTTCTCCTTGTATCTGTGCATCATCTTTCCTCTGTGTGTTTTAGTCTGTGTCCAAATTTCCTCTTTTTATAAGGACACTAGTCATATTGGATCAGGACTCATCCTAGACCTCATCTTACCTTGATCACCTCTGTGAAGATCCTATCTCCAAATAGTCACACTCTGAGAAACTGGAGGTTAGGACTCCAATTTGTCTTTTTGGGGGGACACAGTTGAACCCATAACACAGTCCGTAGAAGATAGTTCTCTGCTTTAGGAGATCCTACAATTATTCATTCCCCAAGGCAGGAAGAAATAGAAGACTGAAGTTCACATGTAAGTAAACTAGAGTTTCTAAGGTGCTTTTTCCAGTCAGCTTTTTTTTTTTTGTTAACTTATTTATTTATTTGGCTGTGCCGGGTCTTAGTTGCAGCACACGGAATCTTTGTTGCAGTATGCGAGATCTTTGTTGCAGCGTGTGGTATCTTCATTTGCAGCATGTGAACTCTTAGTTGTGGCATGTGGGATCTAGTTGCCTGACCAGGGATGGAACCCAGGCCCCCTGCATTGGGAGTGCACAGTCTTAGCCACTGGACCATCAGGGAATTTCCTCCAGTCAGCTTTTAGTTTGTCTTTTGAAGCCAAATCATTTCTAAGACCCAAACACATCATCTTCAAATCAGTTCTTCCTCCTGAGTTTCAGTTTCATTTTTGAATCATTCCAGATAAAACTCTAGCATCTCTTATCTCTTTACTAAAATGTCACAATCCTATTTAAAATGTCAGCATACTCTGTCCCCTTACCTTATTTAATTTTTCTTTATAGCCCCTCTCATAGCCTGACATTATAGAACATCTATCTCCTTGAGAGATGTTGAGAGAGGACTTTGATGGGACTTGCTGTCCCAACTTTAGCTATTCACCAGCAGAAACTCAAAAACCAGATAGATTCAGATAAATTAGGGCTATTTTTTGTCACCTTGTGCTAGTATGATGAAGACCAGGGACTCTTTTTTTTTTTTTCCCTCACAGCTGCATTTCCAGTGCCTGGAAAGGTATCTGACATACCTGTAGGCACTCGGTAAAAATAAGTTATATAAGTAAACATTTGCTTGTTTCTTTTCCGTTATTTCCTACATGTAATGCTAAAATTTATGTATCAGGTACTGTTATAGTATAAACATAACCTCTGTGTTCCCCACGAGGTAGATGTTTTTCTGCCCTCGTTTTACATACTGGGCAACTGAAGCACAGAGAGCTTCTTGAATTAGCAGTTCATCCAAAGTCATGGAGCTCTGGTAGACTATGGAACCAGGATCAAACCTAACTCCTGACACCAGAGACCGTGGCTGTGTCTCCTGCATCTTTGCTTTCCAGTCCTCCTACGTTTTTACCACCTTCTTGTCAGAAGAATTTTTCTAAAGCACTACTTCTGCTTAAATTTCTTGATGATTTCCTTCCACATAATACACTTCAACACTTGACATTTAATATTCTTCACAGTCTAGTTCCATTAGGGGATTGGTTGGAGGTGGGGTGGGGTGTAATGGTCTTCAATTGAAGAATGATGAGTAACAGCTAAAAATGAAAAAGAAGATACTTGTCTGATACATATACCTTTTCTGGGTATTTCTATTTTACAGGCAGTTAGCAAAATAAAGTCTGTTCTCATGAAACTTACATTCTGGGAGTGTGGGTAGGAAGAAATGGCAAGTGCTGAAGAAAAATGAAGCAAGGTCAGAGGGCAGGGGAGGGCATGCCTCTAACTGCTGTTTTATACAAACGGGTCAAGGAAGTTTTCTGAAAAGGCAACACTTAAACATGGACCTAAAGAGATAAGGTCAGAGAGATGGGTTGGGGGGGCAAGGGTGGGCAATGAAAAAATCATGTAAGCCCTGTATAGGCCATTGTGAAAACATCTATTTTGAGTGTAGTGGTTGCCTAGTACATAATGATATGTTATTATATAATAGGGCTTTATTAAAGATCACCAGTTGTTTTCTGTTTTTGTTTTTTTAAGTATTACTGAGTCTAAAATGCTTCCTGCAGAATCCTAGGCTGCTGGGGTTAGGAGATCACAGATTGCCATCTAGTGGCTGTTTATCATAAATGTGGGCAAGCCTTCCAGAAAATAAGCAGGTTCTACGGAAGTTTGTATTGCTAGCTTAATGATATCAGTGCAAAGTGTGGATGTCTGAAAAAAAAAAACCTTCATATATGAACTATTTGAGAGTAAGTTGCAGATATTGTGCCACTTTACCCCTAAATACTTCACATAGTCCCTTAGAACAAGGACATTCACTTACGTAATCACAATTATCAAAATAGGAAATAAAATGTTAATACAGTATTTAATGTAGATCTTATTCAACTTTTGTCAATTGTCCCAATGTCCTTTGTAGAAAGAAGGTTTTTTTCTGGTCTAGTATCTAACCCAGGATCATGCATTGTATTTAGTTTTTGTGTCTCCTAAATCTAGAACAGTTCTTTGCCTGCCTTTGTGTTTCCTGACATTGATATTTTTTAAAGAATATCAGCCATTTATTTTCTAGAATGTCTCTCAGTTTGCGTTTTTATGTTTCCTTGTGGTTCAGCTTATGCATGCTGGCACTACCTAAGTGAAATGTATCTTCCTTGGTGCATCCCATCAGGAGACACATGATATCCTTGCCAGTATTGGTGATGTTACCTTTGACTGCTGAGATAAGGTGGTGACTTCCAAGTTTCTCTGCCATAAAACTACAATTTTCCCCTTTGCAATTAATAAGTTATTTGTGGGAAGATACTTTGACCTATGTAAATAACTTTTTCCTCATCAAAATCTCACTGTTTTAGCATTCATTGTTGATTCTCACCTAAATCAGTTATTAATGTGATGGTTACAAAATGGTAATTATCTAGTTCTACCATTTCCTTCTATAGTTATTGGTCAGCATTCTGTTAGTAGAAAACGTTCCCTTTTCCCCATTCATTTATTTATCATCATAGTCATCAACATTAGCATGAATTTATGGAGTACTCTTTTATTCAGTGAGCTTTAATCCATTACACTCATTATTATGATGCTCAAATTCTTTCATATTTGGCTATTGGGAGCCCCTTCAAGCTGGCTTCTTGTTCTTTGACATGTCTCCTTTATTCTTTGAGCACTTCTGTACTCTCTGGCACAAGATATTCCATGTTCATCTTGTACTTTTCCTGCCCCAACCCTGGAATCAGTCATTTCTCTGAGGAGCCCTGGTTCCTTTTAGTGAGGATTGGTATTTAGAAACCAAGATTTGGGTGTGACTTTAAGTAAGTTCTTAAAAATTTTGTGTCAGAAAATATGTTAGCATGGTAGGTTTCTGTGATATCACAGTTCTTTATTTCTGGTGAAAAACTTAGGTGACAAATCTGTGATAATTATTCTTGGGCCCGTTCTTTGACCTTGCCTTACGCTGAGTAGGCTACTGGAGCAATGATAATTAATGTTGTATTTGAAGCTTCATATTTTCTTGTGTGGTTATTAAGTAATCTAAAATACTGAATATACGAAGAGATATATTGGTTTGGAAGACTCAGATTTAAATAATAATTAGTTCTTCCTAAATTAATATATAAATTTCCTATTCCTGTAACAGCATTCTGTGACGCCAATTCCAAACTTTATGGAAAATACAAATGTAAGAATAACCCAAAAAATTTCCAGAAAAGTGTAATCCATTTTGAGGGGTTTTTTTTATATCGTGTGAGAAAATGTTCTAATTTAATTCTTTTACATGTAGCTGTCCAGTTTTTTCACCACCTATTGAAGAGGCTGTCTTTTCCCCTTGTGTATTCTTGCCTCCTTTGTCATAGGTTAACGTAAGTGCATGGGTTTATTTCTGGGCCCGCAGTTCTGTTCCATTTATCTATGTCTGTTTTTGTGCTGTTACCGTACTGTTTTGATTACTGTAGCCTTGTAGTATAGTTTAAAATCAGGAACCTGATCCCTCCAGCTCTGTTATTCTTCCTCAAGATTGTTTTGGTTATTCAGGATCTTTTGTGTTTCCATACAAATTTTAGAATTGCTAGTTCTGTGAAAAATGCCATTGGTCTTTTAATAGGAATTGCATTGAATCTGTAGATTGACTTGAGTAGTATGGTCATTTTAACAATATTAATTCTTCGAATCCGTGAACACAGTGTATCTTTCCATCTGTGTTGTCCTCAGTTTCTTTCATCAGTGTATTACAGTTTTCTGAGTACAGTTCTTTCTCCTTAGTTAGATTTATTCTTAGGTATTTTATTCTTTTAGATGCGATGGTAAATTGGATTGTTTTTAAATTTCTCTTTCTGATAGTTTGTTATTAGTGTATAGAAATGCAACAGGTTTTTGTATATTAATTGTATCCTGAAACTTTACCGAGTTCATTGATGAGCTCCAGTAGTTTTTTTGGTGTTGTCTTTAGGATTTTCTATGTATAGTATCATGTTATTTGCAGACAAAAACAGTTTAATTCTTCCTTTCCAATTTGGACTTCTCTTATTTTATTTTATTTTTTTTGGACTTCTCTTATTTTTAAAGTAATGTCTGATTGCTGTGGCTAGGACTTCAAATACTGTGTTGAATAAAAATGGTGAGAGTGGGCATCCTTGGTTCCTGATCTTAGAGGAAATGCTTTCAGCTTTTCGCAGTTGAGAATGACATTATTGGTGGGCTTATATATGACCTTTATTATGTTGAGGTATGCTGCCTCTATATCCACTTTGTGGAGAATTTTTATCAAAATGGATGTTGAATTTTGTCAAAAGCTTTGTCTGCATCTGTTGGTGATAAGATTTTTATTCTTCAGCTTGTTAACATGGTATATCATTGACTGACTTGTGGATATTGAACTATTCTTGCATCCATGGGATAAATCCCACTTGATCATGGTGTATGATCCTTTCAATGTATCATTGAATTCAGTTTGCTAATATTTTATTGAGGATTTTTGCATGTATGTTCATCAGTGAGATTGGCCTGTAATTTACTTTTTTTGTGGTATCTTGTTTTGGTATCAGCTTGATGCTGGCATCCTAGAATGAATTCAGAAGGATTCCTTCCTCTGTAGTTTTTTGGAATGGTTTGAGAAGGATAAGTATTAGCCCTTCTCTAAATGTTTGGTAGAATTCACCCATGAAGCCATCTGGTCCTGGACTTCTGTTTGTTGGGAGGTCTTTATTTATTTATTTATTATTACTGATTCGGTTTCATCACCGGTAATTGGTCTATTTATATTTTCTATTTCTTCCTGACTCAGCCTTGGAAGATTGTACATTTCTAGGAACTTGTCCATTTCTGCTAGGTTGTCCATTTTATTCACGTGTAGTTGTTTGCAGTAATCTCTTATGATTCTTTGTATTTCTGTGGTATTGGTTGTAACTCCTCCTTTTTCATTTCTGATTTTGTTGATTTGACCCTCCTTTTTTCTTGATAAGTCTGGCTACAAAACGCAGTTATTTGTATGTTGTCTTCACTGAAGTTATCAAATTTCTTGCCCATATTTTATTGAGTTGTTTGTCTTGTTATTGTGTTGTAAAAGTTCTTTTTATATTCTGGATACAAGTCCTTTATCAGTTTGTATTGTATTTACAGAGGTTTCTAATTTTGTATAGTATTTATTTGTATTGTATTTAGATTTCTGTTGTATTACAGAGGTTTTTAATTTAGACAAAGTCCAGTTTATCAAATTTTTTTTCTTCTATCAGTGTGTTTTTTTGTGTTTTAGGAAATCTTTGCTTACACTAGGGGTGTGAAGATACATTTAGTTCTGAGGCACGAGGGGAGTACTGTTTTGGTTTTTTTCCCCATAAAATACAGAGAATTATATAAGATTTTTTAAAGTCTTCAGCCCCATCCACACTACCTTGAAACCACAGATTGGCTAACAGGCATTGTGTGCTTTCTAAGTACAGTTGACCCTTGAACTCTGTGGGGGTTAGGGGCACCTATCTCCCCACCAGTTGAAAATTTGCATGTAACTTTTTTTTTCACATCTTTATTGGAGTATAATTGCTTTACAATGTTGTGTTAGTTTCTGTTGTACAACAAAGTGAATCAGCTATGTGTATACATATATCTGCATATCTCCTCCCTCCCACCCTCCCTATCCCACCCCTCTAGGTTGTCAACAAAGCATCGAGTTGATCTCCCTGTGCTGTGCAGCAGCTTCCCACTAGCCATCCATTTTACATTTGGTAGTGTATATATTGTCAATGCTACTCTCTCGCTTCGTCCCAACTTCCCTTTCCCCAGCTGTGTCCTCAAGTCTGTTCTCTACGTCTGCGTCTTTATTCCTGCCCTGCACTAGGTTCATCAGTACCGTTTTTTTATTTTCTATTTTTTTTCATTCTGAATTTTAGTTTATTTTCTTTTGTAATTTAAGATGAAGCAACACTACCTCTAAAACTGTACCTAAAAGTTGACTCACTTTTACAGTGACCCTTAGTGATAAATTTTTAAATTTTTTTAAGACTCTATCTTATTTTATTATGCAGCAGGTTCTTATTAGTTATCTGTTTTATACATATTAGTGTATATATGTCAATCCCAATCTCCCAGTTCATCCTACCACCACCACCCCCCCACCTGCTTTCCCCCCTTGGTGTCCATATGTTTGTTCTCTAAATCTGTGTCTCTATTTCCGCCTTGCAAACCAGTTCATCTGTACCGTTTTTCTAGATTCCACATATATGTGTTAATATACAATATTTATTTTTCTCTTTCTGACTTACTTCACTCTGTATGACAGTCTCTAGGTTCATCCACGTCTCTACAAATGACCCAATTTCGTTCCTTTTTATGGTTGAGTAATATTCCATTGTATATATGTGCCACATCTTCTTTATCCATTCATCTGTTGATGGACATTTAGGTTGCTTCCATGTTCTGGCTATTGTAAATAGTGCAGCAGTGAACATTGGTACATGTATCTTTTTGAATTATGGTTTTCTCAGGGTATATGCCCAGTAGTGGGATTGCTGGGTCATATGGTAATTCTATTTTTAGTTTTTTAAGGAACCTCCATCCTGTTCTCCATAGTGGCTGTATCAATTTACATTCCCACCAACAGTGCCAGAGGGTTCTCTTTTCTCCACACCCTCTCCAGCATTTATTGTTTCTAGATTTTTTTTTTAATTAATTAATTAATTTATTTTTGGCTGTGTTGGGTCTTCGTTTCTGTGCGAGGGCTTTCTCTAGTTGCGGCAAGCGGGGGCCACTCTTCATTGAGGTGCGCGGGCCTCTCACTATCGTGGCCTCTCTTGTTGTGGAGCACAGGCTCCAGACGCGCAGGCTCAGTAGTTGTGGCTCACGGGCCTAGTTGCTCCGCGGCATGTGGGATCTTCCCAGACCAGGGCTCAAACCCGTGTCCCCTGCATTAGCAGGCAGATTCTCAACCACTGCGCCACCAGGGAAGCCCCTCTAGATTTTTTGGTTATAGCCATTATGACCCGTGTGAGGTGATACCTCATTGTGGTTTTGATTTGCATTTCTCTAATGATTAGTGATGTTGAGCATCTTTTCATGTGTGTGTTGGCAATCCGTATGTCTTCTTTGGAGAAATGTCTATTTAGGTCTTCTGTCCATTTTTGGATTGGGTTGTTTGTTTTTTTGATATTGAGCTGCATGAGCTGCTTGTATATTTTGGAGATTAATCCTTTGTCAGTTTCTTCGTTTGCAAATATTTTCTCCCATTCTGAGAGTTGTCTTTTCGTCTTGTTTATAGTTTCCTTTACTGTAGCTTTTTAGTATATTCTGAAGTCAGGGGGCCTGATTCCTCCAGCTCCATTTTTCTTTCTCAAGATTGCTTTGGCTGTTCGGGGTCTTTTGTGTTTCCATGCAAATTGTAAAATTTCTTGTTCTAGTTGTGTGAAAAATGCCGTTGTTAATTTGATAGGGATTGCACTGAATCTGTAGATTGCTTTGGGTAGTATAGTCATTTTCACAGTGTTGATTCTTCCAATCCAAGAACATGGTGTATCTCTCCATCCGTTTGTATCATCTTTGATTTCTTCCATCAGTGTCTTATAGTTTTCTGCATACAGGTCTTTTGTCTTCTTAGGTAGGTTTATGCCTAGGTATTTTACTCTTTTTGTTGCAGTGGTAAATGGGAGTGTTTCCTTAATTTATCTTTCTGATTTTTCGTTGTTAGTGTATAGGATGCATGTAACCTTTGACTCTCCCAAAACTTTTCTACTAATAGCCTACTGTTGATTGGAAGCCTTACTGATAACATAACAGTCGATTAACACATATTTTGTTTGTTATATGTGTTACATACTGTGTTCTTACAATAAAGTAAGCAAAGAGGAAAGAAAAATGTTACTGAGAGAAAATGATAGTAAGAAAATCATAAGGAAAATACATTTATAGTACTGTATTGTATTTATCGATAGTGTAAATTTACATCATGTATTCGTAAGATAAATTGTCATACCTACATCAGTATTGTCTTACATAGTATAAAACACTGTAGATGTTACACATATCACTAACAGTAGACATCAAAATGAAAAAATAATGTGAAAATAAAATTCATGTTTATTTACAGGTACAGTGATTCATGCATTGATAATAAAACAGCAATATGATTGCTTTATGATATCCTAGTGTGATTGATACAGTTGCTTCCCGGTAGCCTGGCCTATACATTAATGAATGAATTGTTGTAAAATTTTAATGGCATATAGGATTACATATTATAGTGATATTCGTAACACAGTATTGGAAACATTATTACTTTTTAAAAAAACCATTTACTTGTAATGATAGGCTGATATGCAGTTTCTCCAATTAAGAGGTGGGGACATACTGAATACAGTAATGTAATTCTTATGCCTATGTAAGGATAGGCTATCCACTTCAATACAAGTCTTGCACACAGTGTACTACACGATGCATTCTTAGGCGATGATGATGATGCAAAAAACATTTCATACAGTTCTTGCTCTACAATTATTAGATTTTCACAAAGACATACACATACACAACAGATAAGTTTCTGAACTGTACTGTGTGGTGATTATTTACTAATTTACTAAGTGGAAGTGGATTTTAAAGATCTTCATCTTTGTCTTCACGTTGAGTAGGGTGAGGAGGAGGAGGGAGAGGAGGGGTTGGTCTTGCTTTCACAGAGGTGGCAAAGGTGGAGGAGGTGGCAAGAGGAGGCAGGAGAGGTATGCACACTTGGTGTAGCTTTATGGAAGTACATGGAAATTTCTGTCTGATAGTTTTTGCTTTTTTATTTCTCTAAATGTGTTTCTATATGGTACCAATCCTTTTTCCACCATTTGCTTTAGTTTCAGTTTCAGTGATACGTAGAAGGGTCCATGTCATAAAAGAAATCAGAAGCAGTCTTGAATAATCAGAACCCTTCTTCCAAACTGTATAATGTCAGTTTGTTTTCTGACACTGCTTCTTCTATGTCTTCTTCCTTATCTGTCACTGATTTGGAAGCACTCATCTCCATCAAATCTTCTTTTGTTAATTCCTCTGTTGTGTCTCTTAGTTCTTGAATTTCTCCAAGATCCATATCTTGAAACACTTTAACCCCCACCTTTTCTGTCATGTCCACAATCTCTTTCACGATTTCCTTGATTGGCTCTTTCATAAATCCTGTGAAGTCATGCACAACACCTCGGCACAGTTTTCTCCAGCAGGAATTTATTGTTTCAGCCTTGATTTCTTTTTTTTTTTAATTAATTAATTAATTTATTTATTTATTTACTTTTGGCTGTGTTGGGTCTTCATTTCTGTGCGAGGGCTTTCTCCAGTTGTGGCGAGCGGGGGCCACTCTTCATCGTGGTGTGCGGGCCTCTCACTGTCACGGCCTCTCCCGTTGCGGAGCACAGGCTCCAGATGCGCAGGCTCAGTAGTTGTGGCTCACGGGCTTAGTTGCTCCGCGGCATGTGGAATCTTCCCAGACCAGGGCTTGAACCCGTGTCCCCTGCACTGGCAGGCAGATTCTTAACCACTGCGCCACCAGGGAAGCCCCAGGCTTGATTTCTTTCATGGCTTTTTAAATAACAGTGATGGCATCTTCAGTGGTCTAATCCTTCCAGACTTTCATAATGTTTTCTCTCTTGGGGTTCTCTTCCATAGCATTGACAGTTCTTTCCATAGAGTACCATGACCTAGAGGCTGAATTAGAGATGACGCGTTTCGGGGCAAGTACACCACTTGGATGCCACTCATTAGTTGATGGATATTTGGGTTGTTTTCACTTGGGGCTGTTATGAATAATGCTGTTGTGAACATTTATGTGCAATTTTTTGTGTGGGCACATGTTTTCATTTCTCTTGGGAATATACCTAGAAGTAGAATTGCTGGGCCATATAGTAATTTTTTTTTTTTTTGGTCACGGCATGTGGGATCTCAGTTCCCCAACCAGGGATTGAACCCATGCCCCTTGGCATTGGGAGCATGGAGTCTTAACCACTGGACCACCAGGGAAGTCCCCATATAGTAATTCTGATGTTTAACATTTTGAAGAACTGACAACAGTTTTCCAAAGTAGTTGTACCATTTTGCATTTCCACCAGCAATACATGAGAGTTCCAGTTTCTCCACATCCTCACTTGTTATTGTCTGCTAGATCCACTTTTGATTACTTCATAACTTTAATGTACCTCAACCTTTATTTTTGGTTTCATCCACTCTAGGCAAACTTTATTTTTTTTAATTTAATATCTTTATTAGAGTATAATTGCTTTACCATGTTGTGTTACTTTATGCTGCACAACAAAGTGAATCAGCTATATGTATACATATATCCCCATATCCCTTTAGGCAGACTTTTAATTTCCCACTTTGTAAAATGGAATTTTGGTGGATCTACGCCTCTCCTACCCTTCCCACCTCTGCCCCTAAATACTCTCTTTACCATCTTAGGGTGATTACCTTACATTCTCCTCTGTAACAATAATTATTTTGTGTTTTGTTTTTTCACCATAAATATTTGTTTGTTTTCTTGGTAGCACAATGAAAAAAGCATTTGGCTGGAATGCAACACACTTAGGTTCTAGTCTGTCACTACCTATACCTGGGACACTTCCCTAACTTCTGGGTTTGAGTATTCATCTGTAAAATGGGGCTCTGGATAGAGTTCAGGACTTTGCTAGTTCTAAGATTCGTTGATTCTATGAAGGAATAAGCATCTTCAGTGTATGTATGTAATAATTCATTTTATAAACTTATTTCACACAATTTTTAGGGCTCCATTCATTGCATAAAGTACATGCATATTTCACACAAAATACATAGACTTTAAAACTAAAATAGGAACTTGATCAGCAGATTGTATTTGGTATTTCCCAGATCCCCAAACTTCTGCAAGATTATCTAAAAGAATTTTTATCAAATTCAGCTTATTGTTAGGCTTGTCTCTTTCTATTAGTGTCACTCCCCTAACTGCTCAATGAGCTGTGTAGATAATTAAAAAGCATGTTGCTTTTTAAAAAGAGCTGATCCTTCCTAAAATGGGTGGTTGTAGAGCATGAATCATTCTGTGCTCTTCTGTAGTTTGGTGATTAAGACCGAATTTGCAAATTTACTTCTGAAAAGAAGTTTCTAAGACTGAAGGAGATTATTGGATTTAGAGTGCGAAGTCTACCATTCTTTAGCTCTGTGACCTTTGGAAAGTTTTCTACCTCTCTGATTCTGTTTGCCCAATTTAAAGGGCATGAGTCTCAACATTGTTAAAAGTGAGATAATCTACAGATTTCTATACTGCAAGTAATCATTACATGTATAGGTTATTACTTTTATGGTTTTATGCAGATAATTCAGATTTTTTTTCAGATTCAAAAGGATTTTGTTGAGCTTGTTCCATGTTAAGCTTTTTTTTCCCCCCTTTTAAAATTTATACCCCCTTCACCCATTTCTCCCACCGTCCACCACCCACATCTGGCAACCACCAGTCTATTCTCTGTATCTGTGAGTTGTTCTGTTTTGTTTTTATTTTTTGGTTTCTTTCCTTTTTTTTTTTTTTTTAAGTTTCCACATATAAGAGATATCTTACAGTATTTGTCTTTCTCTGACTTATTTCACTTAACGTAATACCTGTGAGGTCTATCCATGAGAAGATTTTGTTCTTTCTTATGGCTGAATAATATTCCATTGTGTGTGTATACCACAGTTTCTTTATCCATTCATCCATCCATGGAAACTTAGGTTGTTTCCATGTCTTAGCTATTGTAAATAATGCAGTGAACATGGGGATCTGTATATTTTTTCAACTTAGTGTTCTTGTTTTCTTCACATAAATACCCAAAAGTGGAATTGCTGGATCATATGGTAGTTCTCTTTTTAATTTTTTGAGGAACCTTCATACTGTATTCAGTAGTGGCTGCACCAATACATTCTCACCAGTAGTGCAGAGGGTTCTCTTTTCTCCACATCCTTGTCAACAATCTGTTGTCTTTTTTTTTTGGTCTTTTTTGTAATAACCCATCCTAACAGATGTGAGGTGATATCTCATTGTGGTTTTGATTTGCATTTCCCTGATGATTAGTGAGGTGATATCTCATTGTGGTTTTGATTTGCATTTCCCTGATGATTAGTGATGTGGAGCACTTTTTCATGTACCTGTTGACCATCTGTATGTCTTCTTTTAAAAAAAAAAGTCTATGTCTTCTGCCCATTTTTTAATTGGATTGCTTGGTTTTTTGCTATCAAGTTGTATGAGTTCATTATGTTTTTTAAAATTTATTTATTTATTTATTTTTGGTTGCATTGGGTCTTCGTTGATGCACGCAGGCTTTCTCTAGTTGCGGCGAGCAGGGTCACTCTTTGTTGCAGTGTCCGGGCTTCTTTTGTTGCGGAGCATGGGCTTCACTAGTTGTGGCCTGTGGGCTCAGTAGTTGTGGCATGTGGGCTCAGTAGTTGTGGCTCATGGGCTTAGTTGCTCCGCGGCATGTAGGATCTTCCCGGACCAGGGATTGAACCCATGTCCCCTGCATTGGCAGGCGAATTCTTAACCACTGCACCACCAGGGAAGTCCCCGTGTAACACTGTATCAGATCTTTGGTTTGCATATATTTTCTCCCATTCCGTAGGTAACCTTATCATTTTTTGATGGTTTCCTTTGTTGTGCAGAAGCATTTTATTTTATTTTTAAACATTGTTTATTTTTTTAATATTTATTTATTTATTTGGTTGTGCCGGCTCTTAGTTGTGGCAAGCAGGCTCCATTGTGGCTCACGGGCTCCTTAGTTGTGGCTCGCCGGCTCCTTAGTTGCGGCACATGGGCTCCTTAGTTGCAGCAGGCAGGCTCCTTAGTCATGGCTCCAGGGCTCCTTAGTTGCGACACGAGGTCTTCTTAGTTGTGGTATGCAAACTCTTAGTTGCGGCATGCATGTGGGATACAGTTCCCTGACCAGGGATTGAACCTGGGCCCCTTGCACTGGGAGCGCACAGTCTTATCCACTGTGCCACCAGGGAAGTCCAGAAGCATTTTAATTTGATGTAATCCCACTTGTTTACTTTTGCTTTTGTTGCCTTTGCTTTTGATGTCATATTCAAAAAATCACTGCCAAGATCTATGTCAAGGAGCTTACTGTCCATGTTTTCTTTTAGGAGTTTTATGGTTTCACGTCTTACGTTCAAGTCTTTAATCCATTTTGAGTTTATTTCTGTGTATGGTGTAAGGTGGGGTTCAGTTTCATTTTTTTGCATGTGGCTCTACAGTTTTCCCAGCACCATTTATTGAAGAGACTGTCCTTTCCCCATTGTATATCCTGGCATATTTCCTGTCTTAAATTAATTGACCATATATGTGTGGGTTTATATAAGGGCTCTCTTCTGTTCCATTGTGTTATGTGTCTTTTTATGCCAGTACCATACTGTTTTGGTTACTGTAGCTTTGTAATGTAGTTTGAAATCATGAAGCATGATGCCTCCAGCTTTGTTCTTCTTTCTCAAGATAGCTCTGGTTATTCAGGGTTTTCTATGGTTTCATACAAATTTTAGGAGTATTCTATTTTTTGAAAAATGCTGTTGGAATTTGATAGGGATTGCATTGAATCTGTACCTTGCTTTGGAGAGTATGTACATGTTAACAATATTGAGTCTTCTAATCTGTGAACATGGAATATCCGTTTATTGGTGTGTTCTTCAATTTCTTTCATTACAGTTTTGTAGTTTTCAATATACAGGTCTTTCACCTCCTTGGTTAAGTTTATTCCTAGGTATTTTACTCTTTTTGATGAATAAATAGTATAGTTTCCTTAATTTCTCTGATAGTTCATTATTAGGGTATAGCAGTGCAACAGATTTTTGTGTATTGATTTTATATCCTACAACTTTACTAGATTTATTAGTCCAAACAGTTTTTTGATGGAGTTTTTAGGATCTTCTATTTATAATGTCATGTCATCTGCAAATAGTAAAAGTTCTACTTCTTCTTTTCCAATTTGGATGTCTTTTATTTATTTTTCTTGCCTAATTGTGCTGACTAGGACTTCAGTACTATGTTAAGTACAAGTGGTGAGAGTGGGCATCTTTGTCTTGTTCCTGATCTTAGAGGAAAAGCTTTTAGCTTTTCACCACTGAGTATGATTGTCATTGTGGGCTTGTCATAGATGACCTTAATGATGTTGAGATATGTTTCCTCTGTATCCACTTTGTTGAGAGTTTTTAATCATAAATGGATGCTCAGTTTTGTCAAATGCTTTTTCTGCATCTATTGAGATCATATGATTTCTGTCCTTCATTTTGTTAATGTGGTGTATCACATTGACTGATTTGCAGATGTTGAACCATTCTTGCACCCTTGGAGTAAATCTCACTTGATAATGGTTTATGATCCTTTTACTGTATTATTGAAATTGGTTTGCTAATGTTTTGTTGAGGATTTTTGCATCTTTGTTCATCAGTGATACTGGCCTGTAATTTTCTTGCGGCATGCTTGTCTAGTTTTGGGATCAGGGTGATGCTAGCCTCATAAAATGAATTTGGAAGAGTTCCCTTCTCTACTGTTTTTGGAAGAGTTTATGAAGGATTGGTATTAATTCGTATTTGAATATTTATTAGAATTCACCAGTGAAGCTGATCCTGGCCTTTGGTTGTTAAGAGATTTTTGGTTATTGATTTAGTCTCCTTACTAGTAATCAGTCTATGTTCAGATTGTCTGTTTCACCATGATTCAGTATTGGTAAGTTGTATGTTTCTAGAAATTTATCCATTTCTTATAGGTTGTCAATTTGTTGGCATGTAATTGTTCATAATACGATCAGTTATGATCCTTTGTATTTCTGTTGCATCGGCTGTAACATCTCTTTCATTTCTGATTTTATTTATTTGAGTCTTCTCTCTTTTTTTCTTGGTGAGTCTAGCTAAAGGCTTGGCAGTTTTGTTTACCTTTTCAAAGAACTAGCTCTTAGTTCCATTGATCTTCTCTATTGTCTTTTCGATCTCTATTTCATTTATTTCTGCTCTCATCATTATTTGCTTCTAGTAATTTTAGGCTTTGTTTTTTCTTCTTTTTCTAATCCCTTGAGGTGTAAAGGTAGGTTGTTTGAGACTTTTTTTATTTCTTCAGGTAGGCATTTATCACTATGAACTTCTCTCTTAAAACTGCCTTTGCCTCATCCCACAAATTTTGGTATGTTACTTTTCCATTTTCATTTGTCTCAAGGTATTTTTTTATTTCTCTTTTGATTTCTTCTTTAACCCTTTGGTTGTTCAGTAGCATGTTGTTTTACCTCCACATATTTGTGAATTTTCCAGTTTTCTCCATGTAATTAATTTCTAATTTCATACCATTGTGGTCAGAAAAGATGCTTGATAAGATTTCAGTCCTTTTAAATTAAGACTTGTTTTATGGCCTAATGTATGATCTGTCCTGGAAAATGTTCCATGTATACTGGAGAAGAATGTGTTTTCTTTTGGTTTTGGACGTAATGTTCTGTATGTATCTGTTAAGTCCATCTGATCTAATGTATCATTTAATGCTTATTTTTCCTAATTGATTTTCTGTCTGGATGATACATCCCTTACTATTATTGTATTGCTGTCTGTTTCTCCCTTTAGGTCTGTTAATAATATATTTGCTGTATATATTTATCAATAGGTGTTCCTTTGTTGGGTGCATAAATATTTACAAATGTTATATTCCCATGTTGGATTGACCTCTTTCTCATTATGTAATACCCATATTTGTCTTTTTATTACAGTCTTTGTTTTAAAGTCTGTTTTGTCTGATATAGGTATATGTACTCCAGCTTTCTTTTGGTTTCCATTTGGATGGAATATCTTTTTCTGTCCCTTCACTTTCAGTCTGTATGTATCCTTTCATCTGAAGTGAGTCACTTGTACGTAGCATATAGGTGGATCTTGTTCTTTTAATCCACTCAGCCATTCTATGTCTTTTGATTGGAGAATTTAATCCATTTACATTTTAAAGTAATTTTTGGCAGGTATATGCTTTTTGCCATTTTGTTAATTGTTTAACTGGCTGTTTTTGTAGTGCCTCTCTCTTCCTTTCTTCTTCTCTTGCTCTCTTCCTTTGTGGTTTGATGATTTCCCTTAATGGTTTATTTATATTTCTTTATCTCTTTTGAATTTTCTATAGGTTTTTGCTTTGTGGTTACAGTGAGGCTTACATATGGCAACTTAGATCGGTAACAGTCTCTTTTAAGTTGATAACAACTAAGTTTGATCCTATTCTGAAGCTCAGCATTTTTACTCTTTCCTTCCCCTCCCCTCATTTTATGTTTTTGATGTCATGTTTTACTTGTGTATCCCTTAATTAATTATTGTGGACTTCCCTGGTGGTGCAGTGGTTAAGAATCCGCCTGCCACTGCACATGCCTGTTTTTACATCTTATATAGAATCTATCACAGCATTTACCCAATAAGAAGGGTTAGCAAACTTTCAAATAATAGAGCTCTGGATCAAGAAAAATGTGACTAGAAATAGAGTTGGAGCCAAAAAGACCTAAGACGTGTACAATTTTATATGTGGTATTATACAATTCAGTTCATCTCTCTCAACTTCTGAAAAATTCTAACTACTAAAGACTCAACAAGGGGACTTCCCTGGTAGCGCAGTGGTTAAGAATCGTCCTGCCAATGCAGGGGACATGGGTTTGAGCCTTGGTCCGGGAAGATCCCACGTGCTGCAGAGCAACTAAGCCCATGTGCCACAACTACTGAGCCTGGGCTCTAGAGCCTGCAAGCCACAACTACTGAAGCCCGCATGCCACAACTACTGAATCTCACGCACCTAGAGCCCATGCTCTGCAACAAGAGAAGCCACCACAATGAGAAGCCTGCATACCACAACGAAGAGTAGCCCCCACTCTCCGCAACTAGAGATAGCTCACGCGTAGCAGCGAAGACCCAACACGGCCAAAAATTAATTAATTAACTAATTAAAAAATATTGTAACCATAATTATTTTTACTACTTTTGTCTTTTAATCCTCATACTAGCTATAATAGTGTTTAGTCCACTTTAGTATATTTTTACCTTTCCAGTGAAATTTGTTCTTTGATATATTTTCTTATTAATTAGCACTCTTTCTTTCCAGCTTAAAGAAATCCCTTTAACATTTCTTGTTAAGGCCAGTTTGGTAGTGATGAACAACTTTAGATTCTGTTTGTATGGAAAGCTCTCTCTCCTTGAATTATGAATGATAACTTTGCTGGGTGTAGTATTCTTGGTTAGTTCTTTTCTTTCAGCACTTTGAGTGTATCGGCCACTTCCTTCTAGCCTGCAAAGTTTTTGCTGAAGAATCTGCTGATAATCTTATGGGAGTTCCCTTGCATGTAACAAGTTGTTTTTCTCTTGCTGCTTTTAATATTCTCTCCTTGTCTTTAACTTTTGAGATTTCAGTTATAATGTGTCTTGGTGTGCATCTCTTTGGGTTTCTTCTTTGGAACCTTCTGGGATTCTTGGATCTGGGTGTCTCTTTCCTCCCCAAATTAGGGAAGTTTTCAGCCGTTATTTCTTCAAACAAGATTTCTGCCTCTTTCTCTCTTCTTCTGGTATCCCTTTAATGCGAATGTTAGTCTGTTTGATGTTGTCCCATAAACCCCTTAAACCATCTTCAGTTTTTTTCATTCTTTCTTCTTTTTGCTGCTCTGATTGGGTGAGTTACAGTACCTGTCTTTGAATTGACTGATTATTCCGCTTCATCTAGTCTGCTGTTGAACCCCTCTAGTGTATTTTTCAGTGAATTATTTTATTCTTTAGCTCTGTGACTTTTATTTGATATACTTTCTTATTTTTTCCATCTCTTTGTTGAAGGTTCCACTGTATTCATCTTTTCCTTTTCCCAGCTCATTGAGTATCTTTATGACCATTACTTTGAACTTTTTATCAGGTAAATTACTTGTCTTCATTTCATTAAGGCTCTTTTCTGAGGTTTTATTTTGTTCTTTCATTTGGAATATATTACTCTGTTTCTTCATTCTGCTTCATTCTCCATGTTGACTGGTTGGAAACAACCACCTCTCCAGGTCTTGAAGGAGTGGCCTCGTGTAGGAGCTGAACCTTGTCTTTCAACCCTTCCCCAACTCTTTGTCTTCTCTCAAACCTTTGTGCTTGTTCAAGCAGGCTGTTATTATTTTTTATTTTGGCTGCAGTACGCAGCATGCAGGATCTTAGTTCTCTGACCAGGGATCGAACCCATGCCCCCAGCAGTGGAAATGTGGTCTTAACCATTGGACCACCAGGGAAGTCCAGCAGGCTATTATATTTTTAATAGCTCCTAGTTGTTGAGGAGGTGCCAAGATCTGTCACTGTCCCTAAGGGGAGGATCTCAGCACCTAGATTCAGGCTGTTTGGAAGCTTGACTCTCAGGCAGCTTTTAAAAGTATGCAAATTGATACAGTTCTGTGGAACTGCAGGTGTAAATCCTGCTGGCCAGGCAGTCTGGTGGTGTCCCCTGGGTAGCAGTTGCAGAAATCAGGGCACTAGATGAGTATATAAGTTCTCTTCTGTAAGAAGCTCATACTGGTGAGCTGGAACAAGACAGAGAGCATCAGATGTGTGCCAAACCTGAAGCATGCCCCTCAGGCCGAAGCTCTAGGACAATCAAGAGGCCTCCTTCACAGAAAGACTGGGAGTTGTTCCTCAGTCTACTGTCTGCAGTGCCCTGGGGGTGACAGCCTGCCAAGAGCCGTCTCTGATTGCCATAGCCCTCTGGGCCTCAAGAATGCAAGACCAGCTGGCCACCAGGGACCGGCAATTAAGGGGCATCTTCTGTGTGGCAATTGCAAAAACCGGGACAACAGATGTAAAAACCTATCTGCCACAGGTAAAGCTCCCCTCCAGGAGACACTGGTGCTTTGGAGCAATGCTATGGAGAGTTAGACTGGGTAAAAAGTTCATTTCCTCAGATTTAGAAGTCACTGCCTGATGGTCTTTTGCTATCCTGGGTTTCTGATGAGATATTTAATGCCAGTCTGATTACTCCCCTTTAACCTTATTCTTTTTCCTAGAAGCCTTTAAGATCTTCTTAATACTGGATTCTGAAATTTCCCTAGTACTATATTTATATGTAGGTAAAAGTAATCCTGTTTAACACCAGGAGGGCCCTTTTGATTTAAATGAAGATTCCATTTAATCCTCAGACATTTCTTGTATTTCTTTAATATTTCTTCCCCTCCATTTTCTTAAGCATCTTTTTCTGCCGCTCTTATTATTCAGATGTTGGGACTTCTGGATTGATTGTATCTTGTCTCTTTTTGGTGCATTTATCATTTCCATAGTTTTTTCTCAACATTTAGAGAACTCGTTTTTTTTTTCCCAAATCCTTTTTCTCACTTCAACTACTTTTAGAGCACTTTATTTTGTTTGGAAGTCAATATCATTTAAGATTTCTCTATTCATATTAACTACGTTTAAAAATTGTGTTTTTCCTGAGTGCATTTTTGACCTGTAGGGTCAGTTTCCCAATTATTTCTCTTGGTCTCTATCTTTGAGGTTGAAGGCTTTCCTCAAAGGTTTAGTGATCCTTGGTCATCTCTTCATATTTATGGATAAAGTGTTAGAGATCTCATTGAAAGCCCTGTGTTCCTAGCAAGGTTTTTTCTTTAAGGTGAATAGGTAGGGAGCTGTCGGTGATGCTGGGCACCAGAATCTGGAAAACTTTACTGTGGGATACCATCATCTACACTAACAGCCTTTGTTCTTTCCAGTTTTGTTCACTTTCTTTAGAGAATAACCCTCCTTTTGTTTTTTCCCTGCAGGGTAAATGTAAGGTGTCAACTTTATTATACAAACCTTCAGTTAACCTCCCTCTTTACCATCCCTCTTCTCACACCTGTGTTCCTATCCCCCTTCTCCACTTCAGCTCACCCTACACTTTTTTTCCTAGGTTGACAGAGCATTGCTCCCTCTCCCTGTTTCTACATTGTGGTAGATTTATAACTTTATTCTTTATTTTAGTTTTATTGGCTTTGAGTGGGGAGATGATATAATTATGCAATCTATTAAAGTTTGTGTTTCTAGCTTTTTGCTTTAATAAATGCTGTGATAGCCATCATTGTGCCTAAATCTTTGTGCATATGTTAATTTTTCCATAATTAAAAGAAAACTTCTTATTTTAAAATAATTGCAGATTCACAGGAAGTTGCAAAGATAAGACAGGGAGGTCCCAGGTACCCTTCATCCGGTTTCCCCCAATGGTTGCTTCTTCTGTAACAATATCAAAACTAGGTATATCATTGGTATAAAGTGTGTGGTGAGTGTGTGATTATCTTAATTTTTAGGATAAATATATATAAGGGAAATAGTTCAAAATTGTTGTGATTATTGCCTAATTATGTATATGTATATGACCTATTTAGAATGCTTCTTGTTATAAATAACCAAATTCAGACTCACTTTTTAGACTATATCTAGAGGGGTTAATAGGTACGGATCTATGAGGCTGGACTCTGAATATATCTCCATGGATTTGCCCGTTTTTCTCCACTCCTAGCCAGTGAATGTCTTAGCTTCATTTTCCTGTATTTTAATATCATTCTCAGACATTTTCTTCCTATTTGGTGACAGTAATCCCCTCTGACAACTCCTTGGTCCTTATTGCTTAAGATTTCAGAAGTAGAGCTTCCAGCATCCATTATTTCCTTCCCTAAAGGTTTCTAATCTTCTTAGATCATGCAAGGGAGGTACCTACCTATGGGAAGGTAGGGTGGATAGGACCAGGTGCTTAGTAGCCTTGCCAAGCTGTGGAGGGTTATTTCCTGAAAGGAAATGATGCCAGACAGAAGAAGCTGTGTATGAGAGTAGCAGTCCAGTGTCCCTGCACTCTTCCCAACATAACAGTGAGTTGTATTTTTTTTAATTTTGTCTGTTTTTGAAATGATGTGAATATTTCATGAGTAATTCTCATAGGAAAAGATTCCAACAATTCAGAATTGTATTATATAAGACAAAATATGAAAACTCCCTTTTATATTCCCCCACATCCTTATTCCTTCACAATTTCCAGGAGGGGAACCCTGTCAACAATTGTCTGTATCCTTTAAATCCCTCTCAATATGTTTGTATACTAATATATGTATCTATATACATTTTATTTTATTTTTTTATTGGAGGATAATTACTTTACAATGTTGTATTAGTTTCTGCTGTACAATGAAGTGAATCAGCTATTAAATGGATTACACTATAGCTAATCTACCTACCTATGTATCTATCTTGTCCAGTTACTTGTCTTTTTCATTGTAATGGTGTGTCTTAACTTTCCTTGATAGTACCTCTCCATTATATGGATGGTGCCATAAATTACTTAGCTGTTGCTATTGATTACAAGTTATATTCATTTATTTTACACTAACAATAAAGTGATGGCTTTTTTTTTTTTTTTGCTTCAGTATTTATTTCCTGCTTAATTAAAAGATCTAGGACTCTAGATACTGTGTGACATCACAGCATCATGCTAAGGCACTGTTAACAAGTCCACTCATAGTGTTTTGGCATTGGTTTTTTTTCCTATGTTGATCTTTTTTTTCAAATTGTGGTAAAATACACATAACAAAATTTACCATCTTAACCAATTTTTAAAATAAGTATTTAAAAAAGAACATCGAATTTATTTATTTATTTATTTATTTATTTATTTATTTAGGCTGTGCTGGGTCTTAGTTGCGGCACATGGGTTCTTCGTAGCAGCATGTAGCACAACCCTTAGTTGTGGCATGCATGTGGGATCTGGTTCCCCAAGCAGGGATCGAACTTGTGCCCCCTGCATTGGGAGCCAGGGAGTCTTACCCACTGGACCACCAGGGAAGTCCCCACCATCTTAACCATTTTTAAGTATGCAGTTCAGTTGTATTAAATACATTCACATTGTCGTGCAGCCATCACCACCATCTATCCCCATAACACTTTTCATTTTGTATGACTGAAACCCTATACCCATTAAACATTTTGAGTCCTTGCTTTCAATTCTTTAGGTATATACCCAGAAGAATTGTTGAATTATATGGTGATTCTATTTTTAATTTTGGAGGGACTCCCACACTGTTTTTCATAGCAGCTGCACTATTTTTATATCTCAGCAAAATGCACAAAGGTTCCAATTCCTCCACATCCTCATCAACAAGTTATTTTAAATGTACATGTACTTTAGAATACATTAATAATACATAATATGTATCACGTACTACCTATGTACTAAACATTATGCTAATTACATTAAATGTCAAATTCTCATAGCAGCTACTATCCTCATTTTATAGATAGTCATTTTTGAGGCTTGGGATGTTAAGTGACTCTCACTTCAAGCAGTCACCCTTCAGTAGTACCTGTGTTCTTGATATTCCATAACTGTTGCCTCCCAGAAATAAACTTACTTAGTCAAAGGATATATATTTTTTAAACTTTAAACTGCCAAATTACCTTTCACAAAGACTTCACCAATTTTATTCCCATCAACAGCATAAAAGAGTGCCTACCCACTCCCTCCAAATCCTTGTCAATATATGAAATTATTGCTTTTTGATTTCTCCCAAGTCACTGGGCAAAAAAATTATCTTTGTTTTTTTTCTTTGTTACTATTGATTTGAGATCTTTTCATGCATTTATAATACATTTGAATGTTTTCTTGAACTGGCATGTTATTAGTTTGAGTAATGCTAGGCTGCTGTATTAATTTCCTGCTATAAATTTAGTAGCTTAAAGCAACACAAAGTTATTATCTTACAGTTCTGGGAATTAGAAGTCTAAAATGGGTCAGCAGCACATTGTTTCTTCTGTTGGCTCTAGGGAAGAATCCATTTCCTTGTCTTTTCCAACTTCTAGAGGTTGAGTTGCCTGCGTTCCTTGGCTCATGGCCCCTTCCTTGTATTGTCATCATATCTCACTCTGACCTTCCTGCTTCCCTCTTAGCAGGACCCCTTTCCCAAACAACTTCAGTTTTTCTCGTTGTTTTTTTTTTTTTCACACACACACACTGTATTTTATTTTTACAAAAGATAAATAGACTGACACCAAGCATTGTCCATGGATGACCACAACAAAAGCAACAATAATTGCAATTACCAAACATGAAACACACTCATACTATGTCATAATATTGACATTCAGTCCAGTAATCCTCCACTGTAACAGCTCCTTTACTTTGCAGTGAAAATTGATTTGTATATTCTTTGCCTCTGAGTCCTTGTGGGATTTTTTTTTTTTTAATTCAGACAGAAAGTCACAAAAATTATACTCATCCTCATCAGTTCACTCAGTCCCGTGTAATTAATTTGTTTTTTCATCTTGATCTTTTGTTAGCACTTTTATGAGTTCATCAGTTTTTCATTAGCGTTCTGAAAATGCTTATTCATTCAGTTCAGCAGTACAGTCAGTTACCAGAAACCTGTACTTGTCAGAGTCTTTTCCATGAATTTCTTGAAGATGAAACCCTTTTATAGGAACATATTTACAAAAGCATCAGAGTATACCCAGAACTGTCTGTAAATGACAAAAGACTTAAAAATGACCACAGTTAAAGATTTGATGAAAGTTCATAATAATGCAGTTGACAAGAAAATTAGTTATTTCTGAGATATACATTTTAAAGTAATAACTAGGATTATGACTTATAACATTATACCAGAACATATAAGATTTTTAGAAATTTCATGTAATGTCTGAAACATTTATATTAACATATTTCCATACATATTTCCATACAAATACAAATATAAGATTTTTAGAAATTTCATGTAATGTCTGAAACATTTATATTAACATATTTCCATACATATTTCCATACAAATACAAATATAAGATTTTTAGAAATTTCATGTAATGTCTGAAACATTTATATTAACATATTTCCATACAAATAACCCAATGAAAGTTTAGTATTAGTTGTTTGTTTGTTTGTTTTTTTATACTGCAGGTTCTTATTAGGCATCAATTTTATACACATCAGTGTATACATGTCAATCCCAATCGCCCAATTCAGCACACCACCATCCCCACCCCACCGCAGTTTTCCCCCCTTGGTGTCCATATGTCCGTTCTCTACATCTGTGTCTCAACTTCTGCCCTGCAAACCGGCTCATCTGTACCATTTTTCTAGGTTCCACATACATGCATTAATATACGATATTTGTTTTTCTCTTTCTGACTTACTTCACTCTGTATGACAGTCTCTAGATCCATCCACGTCTCAACAAATGACTCAATTTCGTTCCCTTTTATGGCTGAGTAATATTCCATTGTACATATGTACCACAACTTCTTTATCCATTCGTCTGTTGATGGGCATTTAGGTTGCTTCCATGACCTGGCTATTGTAAATAGTGCTGCAATGAACATTCGGGTGCATGTGTCTTTTTGAATTACGGTTTTCTCTGGGTATATGCCCAGTAGTGGGATTGCTGGGTCATATGGTAATTCTATTTTTAGTTTTTTAAGGAACCTCCATATTGTTCTCCATAGTGGCTGTATCAATTTACATTCCCACCAACAGTGCAAGAGGGTTCCCTTTTCTCCACACCCTCTCCAGCATTTGTTGTTTGTAGATTTTCTGATGATGCCCATTCTAACAGGAGTGAGGTGATACCTCATTGTAGTTTTGATTTGCATTTCTCTAATAATTAGTGATGTTGAGCATCTTTTCATGTGCTTCGTGGCCGTCTGTATGTCTTCTTTGGAGAAATGTCTATTTAGGTCTTCTGCCCATTTTTGGATTGGGGTGTTTGTTTCTTTAATATTGAGCTGAATGAGCTGTTTATATATTTTGGAGATAAATCCTTTGTCCGTTGATTCATTTGCAAATATTTTCTCCCATTCTGAGGGTTGTCTTTTCGTCTTGTTTATGGTTTCCTTTGCTGTGCAAAAGCTTTGAAGTTTCATTAGGTCCCATTTGTTTATTTTTGTTTTTATTTCCATTACTCTAGGAGGTGGATCAAAAAAGATCTTGCTGTGATTTATGTCAAAGAGTGTTCTTCCTATGTTTTCCTCTAAGAGTTTTATACTGTCCAGTCTTATATTTAGGTCTCTAATCCATTTTCAGTTTATTTTTGTGTATGGTGTTAGGGAGTATTCTAATTTCATTCTTTTACATGTAGCTGTCCAGTTTTCCCAGCACCACTTATTGAAGAGACTGTCTTTTCTCCATTGTATATCTTTGCCTCCTTTGTCATAGATTAGTTGACCATAGGTGCGTGGGTTAATCTCTGGGCTTTCTATCTTGTTCCATTGATCTATGTTTCTGTTTTTGTGCCAGTACCATATTGTCTTGATTACTGTAGCTTTGTAGTATAGTCTGAAGTCAGGGAGTCTGAATCCTCCAGCTCCATTTTTTTCCCTCAAGACTGCTTTGGCTATTCGGGGTCTTTTGTGTCTCCATATAAATTTTAAGATGATTTGTTCTAGCTCCGTAAAAAATGCCATTGGTAATTTGATAGGGATTGCATTGACTCTGTAGATTGCTTTGGGTAGTATATTCATTTTCACAATGTTGATTCTTCCAATCCAAGAACATGGTATATCTCTCCATCTGTTGGTATCATCTTTAATTTCTTTCATCAGTGTCTTATAGTTTTCTGCATACAGGTCTTTTTTCTCCCTAGGTAGGTTTATTCCTAGGTATTTTTTTCTTTTTGTTGCAATGGTAAATGGGAGTGTTTCCTTAATTTCTCTTTCAGATTTTTCATCATTAGCGTATAGGAATGCAAGAGATTTCTGTGCATTAATTTTGTATCCTGCAACTTTACCATATTCATTAATTAGCCCTAGCAGTTTTCTGGTGGCAGTTTTAGGATTCTCTATGTATAGTATCATGTCATCCACAAACAGTGACAGTTTTACTTCTTGTTTTCCAATTTGTATTCCTTTTATTTCTTTTTCTTCTCTGATTGCCATGGCTAGGACTTCCAGAACTATGTTGAATAATAGTGGCGAGAGTGGACATCCTTGTCTCGTTCCTGATCTTAGAGGAAATGCTTTCAGTTTTTCACCATTGAGAATGATGTTTGCTGTGGGTTTGTCATATATGGCCTTTATTATGTTGAGGTAGGTTCCCTCTATGCCCACTTTCTGGAGAGTTTTTATCATAAATGGGTGTTGAATTTTGTCAGAAGCTTTTTCTGCATCTATTGAGATGATCATATGGTTTTTCTTCTTCAATTTGTTAATATGGTGTATCACATTGATTGATTTGAGTATATTGAAGAATCCTTGCATCCCTGGGATAAATCCCACTTTATCGTGGTGTATGATCCTTTTAATGTGTTGTTGGATTCTGTTTGCTAGTATTTTGTTGAGGATTTTTGCATCTATATTCATCAGTGATATTGGTCTGTAATTTTCTTTTTTTGTAGTGTCTTTGTCTGGTTTTGGTATCAGGGTGATGGTGGCCTCATAGAACGAGTTTGGGAGTGTTCCTGCCTCTGCAGTTTTTTGGAAGAGTTTGAGAAGGATAGGTGTTAGCTCTTCTCTAAATGTTTGATAGAATTCACCTGTGAAGCCATCTGGTCCTGGACTTTTGTTTGTTGGAAGATTTTTAATCACAGTTTCAATTTCATTACTTGTGATTGGTCTGTTCATATTTTCTGTTTCTTCCTGGTTCAGTCTTGGAAGGCTATACCTTTCTAAAAATTTGTCCCATTTCTTCCAGGTTGTCCATTTTATTGGCATAAAGTTGCTTGTAGTAGTCTCTTAGGATGCTTTGTATTTCTGCGGTGTCTGTTGTAACTTCTCCTTTTTCATTTCTGATTTTATTGATTTGAGTCCTCTCCCTCTTTTTCTTGATGAGTCTGGCTAATGGCTTATCAATTTTGTTTATCTTCTCAAAGAACCAACTTTTAGTTTTATTGATCTTTGCTATTGTTTTCTTTGTTTCTATTTCATTTATTTCTGCTCTGATCTTTATGATTTCTTTCCTTCTGCTAACTTTGGGTTTTGTTTGTTCTTCTTTCTCTAGTTTCTTTAGGTGTAAGGTTAGATTGTTTACTTGAGATTTTTCTTGTTTCTTTAGGTAGGCTTGTATAGCTATAAACTTCCCTCTTAGAACTGCTTTCACTGCATCCCATAGGTTTTGGGTCGTCGTGTTTTCATTGTCATTTGTCTCTAGGTATTTTTTGATTTCCTCTTTGATTTCTTCAGTGATCTCTTGGTTATTTAGTAACGTATTGTTTAGCCTCCATGTGTTTGTCTTTTTTACTTTTTTTTCCCTGTAATTCATTTCTAATCTCATAGCGTTGTGGTCAGAAAAGATGCTTGATATGATTTCAATTTTCTTAAATTTACTGAGGCTTGATTTGTGACCCAAGATGTGATCTATCCTGGAGAATGTTCCATGTGCACTTGAGAAGAACTTGTAATCTGCTGTTTTTGGATGGAATGTCCTATATATATCAATTAAATCTATCTGGTCTATTGTGTCATTTAAAGCTTGTGTTTCCTCATTAATTTTCTGTTTGGATGATCTGTCCATTGGTGTAAGTGAGGTGTTAAAGTCCCCCACTATGATTGTGTTACTGTCAATTTCCTCTTTTATAGCTGTTAGCAGTTGCCTTATGTATTGAGGTGCTCCTATGTTGGGTGCATATATATTTATAATTGTTATATCTTCTTCTTGGATTGATCCCTTGATCATTATGTAGTGTCCTTCCTTGTCTCTTGTAACATTCTTTATTTTAAAGTCTATTTTATCTGATATGAGTATAGCTACTCCAGCTTTCTTTTGATTTCCATTTGCATGGAATATCTTTTTCCATCCCCTCACTTTCAGTCTGTATGTGTCCCTAGGTCTAAAGTGGGTCTCTTGTAGACAGCATATATATGGGTCTTGTTTTTGTATCCATTCAGCCAGTCTGTGTCTTTTGGTTGGGGCATTTAATCTATTCACGTTTAAGGTAATTATCGATATGTATGTTCCTATGACCATTTTCTTAATTGTTTTGGGTTTGTTTTTGTAGGTCCTTTTCTTCTCTTGTGTTTCCCACTTAGAGAAGTTCCTTTAGCATTTGTTGTAGAGCTGGTTTGGTGGTGCTGAATTCTCTTAGCTTTTGCTTATCTGTAAAGCTTTTGATTTCTCCATCAAATGTAAATGAGATCCTTGCCGGGTAGAGTAATCTTGGTTGTAGGTTCTTCCCTTTCATCACTTTAAGTATATCATACCACTCCCTTCTGGCTTGCAGAGTTTCTGCTGAGAAATCAGCTGTTAACCTTATGGGAGTTCCCTTGTATGTTATTTGTCGTTTTTCCCTTGCTGCTTTCAATAATTTTTCTTTGTCTTTAATTTTTGCCACTTTGATTACTATGTGTCTCGGCTTGTTTCTCCTTGGGTTTATCCTGTATGGGACTCTCTGCGCTTCCTGGACTTGGGTGGCTATTTCCTTTCCCATGTTAGGGAATTTTTCGACTATAATCTCTTCAGATATTTTCTCTGGTCCTTTCTCTCTCTCTTCTCCTTCTGGGACCCCTATAATGCGAATGTTGTTGCGTTTAATGTTGTCCCAGAGGTCTCTTAGGCTGTCTTCATTTCTTTTCATTCTTTTTTCTTTAGTCTGTTCCGCAGCAGTGAATTCCACCATTCTGTCTTCCAGGTCACTTATCCGTTCTTCTGCCTCAGTTATTCTGCTATTGATTCCTTCTAGTGTAGTTTTCATTTCAGTTATTGTATTGGTCATCTCTGTTTGTTTGTTCTTTAATTCTTCTAGGTCTTTGTTAATCATTTCTTGCATCTTCTCAATCTTTGCCTCCATTCTTATTCCGAGGTCCTGGATCATCTTCACTATTATTATTCTGAATTCTTTTTCTGGAAGGTTGCCTATCTCCACTTCATTTAGTTGTTTTTCTGGGGTTTTTTCTTGTTCCTTCATCTGGTACATAGCCCTCTGCCTTTTCATCTTGTCTATCTTTCTGTAACTGTGGTTTTTGGTCCACAGGCTGCAGGATTGTAGTTTTTCTTGCTTCTGCTGTCTGCCCTCTGGTGGTTGAGGCTATCTAAGAGGCTTGATGGGAGGCTCTGGTGGTGGGTAGACTTTCTCGTTGTTTTGAAATGCAATTTTATTTAATACTAAATTCTCATATTTACTTGAGTCTGTGGCTAGATTTCATTCTGATCCAGTACCAGGACTACAGGGTTTTAATTACTATAGTTTGTTATATTTTGCTATCTGGGAGCCAAATTCCCAATTATTTCTCTTGTTTGAAAAATTTTTGGCTGTTTTTGCTAATTTCCTTTTCTAAGATTTTACTGGTCAGGTTCTACAAAATACCATGTCGCTTTCAGTTGAGATTGTTTTGAATTTATGGATTACTTTCTGGAAAATTGACACTTAAAGTTTTGATTCTTCCCATCTAGGAGTATTCTATAGCTTGCTTTTGTTAGTTTGTTAAAGCATCATATACCCTTCAGATGTGTGTGTTTCTAGATTTTAGAGCTGTTGCTGTTGCAAATTTATTTTTATCTATTACATTTTTTATTGGTTATTGCCATTATTTAGAAATACTTTTGTTTTTGTAATTTGTATGGTAGTTTGTTTCTTCCTTGCCTAAAACTCTTTATTGGTTGTACTAATTTTTCTCCAATTTTCTAGGTAAATAGCCACTTTGTAATGGTGACAGTTCTGGTTCTTTTTCTTGCCTTAAATTATTATCTGTGACTGCAAGTACAACTTTGAAAAGTAGCCATTAAACTGTAATTGTGATGAACATCTGTCTTTTGTAGGAATGCTCCTATAATGTTTCTGTGATTTTCTCATAGATAACTTTGAGTTGAGTAAGTTTCTCTCCACTTCAGTCCTAGATTACCAAGTGTTTCAGTCTCAGATGCATCTTGAATTTTGTCAGATGTCTTCATAATTTTTCTAAGAGTTTTCTTCTGTACATATATTAAATAGTGAATAAGAGTAAGTTTCCTGTTTGATTATCCTTTTATGTCTGCTTGTGAATATTACAATATTCAGTAGTTGTATATGAAGTTCACTGGTGAAACTGAGCAGTAGTTTTCAGTTTGTTGTGTGTGTGTGTGTGCACACGCACTCACGCACACGTGCATGCATCTGTGTTATTCTCTTCTGCTTTGGATGTCAGGGTTATGCTAGTGCTCTCAAATTAACTGGAAAGCTTTTCCAACTCTTAGAGATGCACTGGTACACTTTATTAACTGGTATTCTTTGTTGAAAATGTAGTAGCACTTGACCTTACTGTCTGACCAACTGAACTTGTTGCCTTTTGGGGTGACTCTTCAATTATTTAATCTCCATGATTGTTATATCTCTGTGGGGTTTTTTTTTTAAATTAGTTTTGCCAGAGGCTTATCTATCTTATTAATCTTTTTCAAATAATTAACTTTCAATTTAGAGTTAAAATTTTACTCCTTTTATTTCTAGCTCTTTATTCAGTTAACAACAGCTTTTCTTGTTTTCTAATTGGTATACTCATGGTTATAAATTTTTCTCTTGAGTAAAGCTGAGTATGTCATAGATTTTAACATGTAATGCACTTATACCTAAATACTTTGAAATTTTAAATTTCATTTCCTCTTTAAATCAAGATCTGCCAAGATATTTTCATTTTATTCTATAGTATGCCAATTTTTTTTTAATGTTTGGAAAGAATGGGTATAAAGTTACATATACGAATATATCAATTTAGATCGAACTTGTTTGTTATTTAAATTCTTTCTGTGCACTTTTCATTTATTTGAATTGTTTATTCTCCATAAAACAAACAGAAGAATCTAAGTTAACTATAGAAAATTTTTGTGCAGATATAAATTTTTTCATGAATTAGGCATGCAGTTGAATCTCTCCCCTTTCCCCATTGCCACCATTTGTATTTTGTGATAAAGCCATGATTAACCTGAGAGAGGCAATATAAAGTCACTTTTTGGGGTAACTTGATGGATAAGGTCAGTAAGATTCCCAAGTGTCTGATAATGTTTTAGCAAAATCTCAATAAGCCAACCATATGTTAGATTCATACTTGAACTTGAAAGCAATCAGAGCCAATATTTTTTAAACAAAATATTTGAGATATACAAAAAAAGAAAAAAGAATAAAATAATAAATAATAAAATGGTAGCTCCTACCCAGCTTAAGAAAATGTCATTACTGTACAGGTGATGCCCACTTGTACTCCTCCTTGATCATATCTCTATATTATAGTTCACTTGTGGAATTAATAGCTATCCTGAATTTATCCTGTATTTCTTTTGTGTTGTTGTTTCGTTTTTCATTCTTTTTTCTCAGCTTTTTAAAAACTGAGATATAATTGACATATTGTGTAAGTTTAAAGTGTACAACCTATTGATTTGGTGGATCTATATCACATTGATGGATTTATATTACATTATGATTGCCATTGTAGTATTAGCTAATACCTCTGTTACATCTCATAATTATTATTTCTTCCAGTGGTGGGAACAGTTAAGATCTAGTCTCTTAGAAAGTTTTATGTTCGTAATACAGTTTTATTGTCTATAATCACTGTACTGTGTGTTAGATCTCTAGGATTTATTTACCTACTAGTTGCAGTTGTGTAATTCTTTATATTTTAACTATATATTGGCTGTTTTGTATGTTTTAAAAATTTGATTGAAGGTGATGCATTGTGTTTATTCTGCAGCTTGCTATTTGCATTCCATCTTATGTTTGTGCAGTTTATTCAAGCTGATGCTTGTAGCTTATTCATTTTCACTGTTGGGTATAATATTTTATTATATCAAAATACTATAACTTACTCATTCTCCTCTTGATGGACATTTAGTTGGTTCCTGCTTTTCGTTATTACAAACAGTGCTGCTCTGAACACGATTGTATATGCTTCCTCTAGGGTGTTCATAGCAGCAAGATTCATAACAGCTAAAGAGTAGAAACAACCCAAATGTCCATCAGCTGATTAATGGATAAATTGAAATGTGGTCTATTCATATAATGGAATATTATTCAGCCATAAAAAGTAATGAAGTACTGATACATCCTACAACATGGATAAACCTTGAAAACATGTTAAGTGAAAGAAGTCAGTCACAAACGACTGCATAATATGTGATTCCGTTTATATGAAATATGCAGAATAAGCAAATTCATAGAGACAGAAAGTAGACTAGTGTTTCCCAGAGTCTGGGGGAAGAGTGTAATGGTGAGTGACTGTTAATGGGTTTGGGGCTTTTGGGGTTGGGGGGGGAATGAAAATGTTCTAAATTTAGATTGTGGTGATATTGCACAACTCTGAATATACTAAAACCACTGAACTGTACACTTTAGATTGGTGAGCTTATGGCATGTGAATTATATCTCACTAAAGAAGTTAAAGATAATTTCTAGGACAGTATTTTTCAAACCCAACCCACTAGTAGGTTATAAACCAATTTTAGTGAGTCCGAATAGAGTTTGCAGGGTGTTTTTGTTTTGAGCTGTAAGAATTTCTTCATTTATTCTTTAGAAAACGGGAGCGGGGAGCTCACGTGGCTAGTTTGAGTATATAAATTCATGAAATGTTTAAGTGAAAACTCGTAAATAGCATATTTATGATAGTTATGAATATATAATATTTGGCTGCAAAAAATTCAGTAAATTTTTGTTTGGTACTTTGGTTTTACTATTTATTTGGGTGATTAGTGATGATTATACCAGAAATGGAATCTTGAAAGGATCCTCGGAAATAAGAGAGAACACTCTTAATTTGGCTTTTATCATCTCTTTGTTCACACTCCAGAGTTTCCGTGTCAAATCTGTCAAGCTTTTCCGCTACTTTCTGCCTTTCTCCCAGATTTTTGCCTTGGCTCTATTCTGTACCGCAGCCAAATACATTCCTATTTCTAACATTCTGGTGTTTTGATCAGGTTATAAATTGACTCCTTTGGAAGCATACTGCTATTAAAATTAGATCTGTTGTCCATTTCAGTTTATATTCGAGATTTTGTAGATGGTACTGGGTTAAATTTTATATGCTTTGAGAGCTTTAAAGTACTGATACAGTTTTTGTCTTCTGAATATGAATAACAAATACTTGAGGTATGAAAATAGATATGAAGAGTTTAAAATCACAGATTGAAACTATTTTAGAACTCTCCTTTTTTGTTCTAGGAAGAATTGTTTTCAGTTTCAAATGTTAATAAGCTGAAATTTCTTTCTGTAATATTTCTTCAGATTTTTTATACTATTTTCTTATAACAACCATCAATCAAAGTTATAGTGGTTTTGAGCTCTTTAATCATGTCATCGTCTTATCCTCATTTTCTAATAGTAACTATCTCTGTTTTCTCAAATTTTCTCTTTTTGTTTTTGGTTTTTGTCTTTCTGACAGAGGCTTTTTTTTTTTTTTAATTAATTTATTTATTTATTTTTGGCTGTGTTGGGTCTTCGTTTCTGTGCGAGGGCTTTCTCTAGTTGTGGCAAGCGGGGGCCACTCTTCATCGCAGCGCGCGGGCCTCTCACTATCACGGCCTCTCTTGTTGTGGAGCACAGGCTCCAGACGCACAGGCTCAGCAGTTGTGGCTCACGGGCCTAGTTGCTCCGCGGCACGTGGGATCCTTCCAGACCAGGGCTCGAACCCGTGTCCCCTGCATTGGCAGGAAGATTCTCAACCACTGTGCCACCAGGGAAGCCCGGCTTTTTTTTTTTTTAATTTATTTTATTGAAGTATAGTTGATTTACAGTGTTGTGTTAATTACTGTTGTACAGCAAAGTAATTCAGTTATACATATAAATATGTTCTTTTTCATATTCTTTTCCATTATGGTTTATCACAGGATATTGAGTATAGTCCCCAGTGCTATACAGTAGGACCGTAGTTTATCCATTCTATATATAATAGTTTGCACCTGCTAATCCTAAACTCCCAGCCCATCCCTCTCCCACCCACTCCTGCTTGACAGCCACAAGTCTATTCTTTATGTCTAAAACTGGGACCTCTAGTCAGTAAAACTGCTGTGTGTGTTTTGGCACGAGGCTGGGAAAAAATTAGACTGAGGATGTCATTAAAAGGCAATATTTAACGTGAGGGGCTTGTGGTTGCCAGGCCATTTTTGCCTTCTTCTGACAGAGGCTTTTTTCAGTTGTCTGATGTTCATTGATTGACATCATGTATAAAAAGCATAGCATTAGTAAAGCATGGGCAGTTTGAGAAAGCCAAGACAATGCAGGGATCAGAAGGAAACTTAAAAACTATAATCATATCCTGAAGAGAAAAGAAGGCGTAGGAGTCTGTCGAAAAAGAATGTTCAAGAGAGAAAAAAAAAAGTATGGGAAACTAAAATACGGTAGAAATTTAAAGGATAATACAAGTTAGGAAGATAAATCTGGAAAGTAGAATGAAAAACTTAAAGATGCATAAATAAGAGAAAATATAAGAAGATTTATGAAGTAGACCAGTAGATCCAGAATCTGGAGGGGGAAAAGTTCCAGAGAGAGTAGACAATATGAAGAAGATTGAATTTTCAGTGAATTACAGGAAATTTTCTCAACTGAATGAATCTCTATTTTGCAAGTACATAGAAAGTACTTAGCAAGATGGATTTTTTTAAAAGCCACTCTGGAAATTTCAGAACATGGGGATTAAAGAGAAGGTCCTTCAAAACAAAAAACAAACAAAAAACACCTTCCAGGGAGAAAAACAAGCCCTATTTCAAAGCTCAGAAGACATTGATGGACTTGTCAACAGCACCACTGAAAGCTAGAACGCAACAGAGCAGTGTATTTTATACCCAGACTGGCAGTCAAGGATGAGAATAAAATAAAATAAAGATAGGAGAGATCTTAATAAATTTACCTCCCATGCACTCATTCTCCAGAAGTTACTGATAAATGTGCACTATGAAAATGGAGTAAATCAAGATAGAGGAAGACTGTGGGATTGAGGACACAGGACATCCAACACACACAGAGATGACAGAACATTTAAGACATTATGTATATACTTAAAATTAATAAATATAAATTAAGTGTATTTTTTAATGAAATTTAAAAGTTAAAAATTGGATTTTTTCCCCTTTTGTTGATCAATTTCTCTTATTGATTTAGAATGAGACAGGATTTTCTTCTGTACCAGGCATGGTCAGGATAGAGACTTGTATTTTACATTGAGACCTGGAACTTATAATTCCTTTTTGAATCCTTGAACTGGGAATGATACTTAATAATGTTTGGTTTTATAACTAAAAACAACTTCACAAATACATATTCTTCCAAAAATGTTGCGAATCTTTAAAAAATAAATTTTTAACTTTACTACTCCCATGATACTTGTGGAATTGTAATATTCCAGCATTTTCATGTCTGTTTTTTGCTACTTATATTTCACTACTTTTCAAAAATTTCTCAATTGTAGTTCTTAAAATGAAATTTTAATTGCAAAAGGCAACAAGTTTGAAATCAGAGAATTTGTTTTAGAAACATGTCTTAATCATAAATTTGGAAATGTTCATTCAGACTCATTATTTCCACTTAGGAAAGTAAGCCAGGTAGTTCCATACTGAATAAATTTCCCAAGGACATGTTTTCACTGAGAATGAACACATTGAATCCTGCAGTTTTATAACTACTTTTGTATCCTCTGGGGGACAAAAAAGTACCAAGAATTGAGGCAGGTTGGAATGGCCACCAAAAATCTAAATCTAGTCATGTTTGCCAAGGTATTTCTTAGGTCTTAACAGCCCATGTAACTGATTCTGCTATTATAATTTTCTGTTAAATTGAATCTTTTGAAAAAACAATCTGATGAAACAGGTTTGAAAACACAAATAAAATACTGGAAAATGGGAATTAAAATTCCTTTTCCTACAACTACTGAAAAGAGTGCTATGGACACTGTTTCTTTTGCTTAAAGCTTTACGAAGCAGGCAGCTAATAAGTGTCAGAGCCTGAATGCAAATCCAAGTCTTTCTGCCTCCTGAACTACTACTCAGTGCTCAAAAATTTTGATATGACTAATTGACGGCATGTAGAGAAAGGAATCAATTTGGAAGTGTTTAATACATTATAAAATGAGATACCATTTTTACCTGTTAAATAAGCTAAGTTTTCTGAACTTAGTAATACTTAAATACTGGAAGCCCATATGTAGCTGGAGGTGTAATTCACTACAACCCTATCAGAAAAGTCATACTATGTAATAATCCTAAAAACTGTTCATGGCCACAGACTGGAAGGAAATAGTCCAAAGTGTTAATATGTTCAGAGTAGAGATCTAACAAAATAATTATTTTCCAAATTTCCTACATTTAACTTTTTTTTTTTTTTAATTTATTTTTGGCTGTAATGGGTCTTCACTGCTGTGCGCAGGCTTCTCCTTGTGGTGGCTTCTTTTGTTGCAGAGCATGGGCTCTAGGTGCTTGGGCTTCAGTAGTTGTGGCACACGGCCTCAGTAGTTGTGGTACGCGGGCACTAGAGCGCACGGGCTTCAGTAGTTGCAGTGCATGGGCTCGTGGCACGTGGCACGTGGGCTCTAGGGTGCAGGCTTCAGTAGTTGTGGCGAACAGGCTTAGTTGCTTCGCGGCATGTGGGATCTTCCCAGACCAGGGATCAAACCCGTGTCCCCTGCATTGGCAGGCGGATTCTTAACCACTGCACCACCAGGGAAGTCCTAACATGTTATTTTTATAAATAGGGGAAATGTTTCTATCTTTATCTGGTAGTTTAACTTTAGGGAAATAATTCTAAATACAGAATAAAGATTATCTAAAAATACTCAACAGCTTTATTTTTTAGTAGTGAAAAATTAGAAACAAATGTCCAGCTGAGCAGAATGTACCAGAGTAAATAGTGATACTTCTATGGGAAATATGTAAGACTTAAGAGATTGCATAGGTATGAGGGGGAAAGTTTACAGTATAATAGGCAAAGCCGGATACAGATTTGTTTATCAAGTATGTGATTACTGATATATATTTTTATAAAAATACAGCAGATTACTGGAAGAAGGTCTAGTAGTTTTATCAGCAATTTTGTTTGGACATTGAGATTCAAGTAATTTTTTCCCTTTGTACGTTTATATATTTTCCAGATTTTATTTAGTCATGTACTGACTTTTTAAGGCTAATATTTTCCTAACATGAGGTAAAGTGATAGGTAATGTTTTCCTAGGCTGCCACTACATAACATTCTGTTTGTAGTATCTGTTAATTGGTCCTGTTTTCTTCTGTCCGTATGGAATGAACATGTTTGTATTATTTCTTAGATCTGAAACTCAGCACCGAGGCTCTGCTCCCCACTCTGAGAGTGATCTCCCAGAGCAGGAAGAGGAGATTCTGGGATCTGATGATGATGAGCAGGAAGATCCCAATGATTATTGTAAAGGTAAGATTTTCTGTGAGGAGATACTAAGTAAGATGTGATCCATGTATATGCAGTTTTTCATTTGAATATTTGGTTTATCAGCGTAAACAGTATTAATGCTTTCTGCTTATTGCATCCTTTTCTCTAAGTATAGGAATTAGTATTTCCTTTTACTTTGACTTAATTAAAGCTTAGTTTAAATTAAATTTGTTTCTACTCCTTAAAAACGATAGTGCATATTTACCTTAGAAAATTTCAGAAATATGTTAAACAAAAAGAAAACAAAAGCCGTCTATAATGCTGTCACCCAGAAGTAACCAGTGGTAAGATTTGGTATGTAGACTTTTGAAAAACACCTTTCACTACTCTTTTCTCAAAGTGATGATTGCTAAGATACATTAAACTGGAATTATAGATACTTAAACTGTGTCATAAGGTTGCCTGTTATCTTTTCTGTTTCTTTTATGAAACTTTCCAGGATTCTTGGGTAGGATATTATAACAGAATATCTCTTAACCATTGAGGAGAACCTGGTTCTTCTCAGTAGGCAGAGATGCATGTTTAAATCCCTTGATTCCTGCCAGTGTTGGCAGCCTTTTCAGGCCTTCCTGGTTTTTATGTTTTAGAAAAGCAATTTCTTTTTTTAAAGTTAAATAAATGGAATTCATTAATCTCTCTCCTAAAAAAACATCCTGAGACTACAACTATAAATAGATTTATATGTTTAGATAAATCTTGGATTACTGAGGGGCAAGAATGTTGTGAAACATAACCTTATTTTTGTTTGAGGATGACTTATTTTTTTAAGTAATCATTGGTTGTTCCACAAAGCATCACTTGCTCACTCTAAATCATTACTCTTATTCTTTAAGATATTTTTTGTAACATGAGCTCAGTAATACTGTGTTGCTGACTTGACTTAACATTTTCTTTTATTGAGTTGGTTGTGTTAGAAGAAACCATTTTTATTTGCTAAAAGGTGTATAGATGTTGAAAAATGTGTTGTGAGATACCTTTTCCTACTACTTAACTATTTCCCCCCTGTTTCTTCCAGGAGGTTATCATCTTGTGAAAATCGGAGATCTATTTAATGGGAGATATCATGTGATCCGAAAGTTGGGCTGGGGACACTTTTCAACAGTGTGGTTATCATGGGATATTCAGTAAGTTTTAGTGATCCTGCAAGAGAATTAGGTGATTCCTAAATGTTTGTGTCTGATTTTCCACTTTTAGTCTAAGCTCTAGACTGATTTCTTGATAAGAATCTTATTACTGAGAATCTTGATGTTCTTGGGCAAATGACTTTCCTCAGATGAAGAGTCAGCTTAGAGGAGACACAAGATTGATTAAATTAGTATCAGTAAGGCGCTTGAAACTCCCAAATTCAAAACATTACAAATACCCAAACAAAGTGTAGTATGTAAGTTCATAGTTTTTCTCATTGGAGTAGAGCTAAATTTTTAGATGATGCCCTAGACCAACCTTTGTGAAATTACTTATTTTCTTGTATTTTGTTTTGATAACAGATTTGTTCAGCCATACAGTATAAAACTTCTCTACATAAAAATCACAGGCAATTAACATTGGATGTTTACCTAAAAGTGTACCATCTATCTTTGGTGAGACAGCAGTTGCTATCTATGTGCTTAATTTTTTTATCAGTTTTTCACCCAAGTATTTCTTCTGGCTTCTTAGAGGAAAGCATTATAGCTTTTAACCTTTTAGGTTTTGCTATACAGATATACAGAATACTTCTGATTTGGTGGCGCTTTCCCCCTTATTTATCCCCACTTCATGGTTTTACTTGGATTCACGGAGCATTCAGAAAGTAGATTTTAACTTAGAGGAAATGTTTGGTGACTGACATTACCCAGGAACAGATTTTCTTCTTCTCATAAGTTAAATTTGGCCAGTTAGTGCTATTAACAGGTACAGGTGATCCCATAGTAGTAGTTCGTGTTTGAGTACAGGGAATATGAAGTCAATATTTGTACTTCTGTCACTGTCTCCCAGTTATAGTTAAATCTTAGCTTCCTAACATAAAGGTAGAGCATTTAGTTTTAATCGCCTGTTTGTTTCTTAGGGGGAAGAAGTTTGTGGCAATGAAAGTAGTTAAAAGTGCTGAACATTATACCGAAACAGCACTAGATGAAATCCGGTTGCTGAAATCAGTAAGTATTAGATTGTATGTGTGAGCTGCAAAGCATTATAAATAAATGAAGTTTTATTCAGTTAAGATATACCAAGTGTATACTCTTTGGCATGGCTAATTTTTACTGTAAAGTTCTAGTATCCTTAAAGAGGTAGAGGAAGACCGTATTTACACATCCTGTGTATGGGGTAGGGAACTGGTGGAATATGCTGCGATGGGAATTTTCCCTACATATACAATGGAAAAAAACCTTGCAAATAAACAAAAATGTTTATTGAGTATGTTTCATGTGCCAGATAGCACAAAGAATGTTTTTCTTTCCTGCTATGGTTAAAAGAAGAGTTGTGTGAATAAATATATAATATCTATTTTGTTTTAAAATCTTATACAAATATATAAAAATAAGCACTATATTTACTAATTCCCTTTATTACCTGGAAACTTAGGTAAATATTATCAAAAGCTTATTTTCAGTTTTGTTACAAATTAGTAAATGTCAGTGTAGTAGAAGGAGCTTAAACTCAGAGTTAGAAAACATGAGTTTTAGGGCCAGCTCTATCCGAATATATCCTTCAACTCATCTTTTTATTTCTTCTGAGCCTTAGGTTTTTCATTCGTAAAGTGAGGAAGCTAGACCAGGAGAGCTCCGAGGAAGTACTTTTCAAAGTGCCAGTCTGTGATAAGATAAGGAGCTCATGCCCCAAAGTAAATCAGTGTACTGCTTCCTTCCCTCAAAGTTTTTCTATGAAAAAAAATGAAGGCTGAATAAACAGTATGGTTAGTGCAATGGTTGATTGCATCCTGCAAAAGCTCCTGAATTCCTCCTGGCCTGGTAACTAGCAGTTAATTTGGGAGTAGCAAAATGGTATAATTAAACAATAGTCTTTGTTGAGTGTGTTTTCTTTTGTGAACTGCTTATATTAAGTTCTTTGTCTGTTTGAGCTATTAAAATTTTATGTTTGTCTCATAGATTTGTATGAGCTCTTTCTTGGAGTAATCCTTTGTTATATTTGCTGCAGATATCCCCTCCCCCACCACCATTTGGTTTATTTCTATGGTTTCCCTTTTGCTAAGCATTGTTTCTTCCCTGTTGTAGGTTCGCAATTCAGATCCTAATGATCCAAATAGAGAAATGGTTGTTCAACTACTAGATGACTTTAAAATATCAGGAGTTAATGGAACACGTATCCTTTTTAAAACCTATTTGAAAACAAATCATGAAATAACTTTATCCCAAAGAAAGGAACGAGATTTGTACAGGTAACATTGGTCTCTTCTCTCAAAACAAACTATAATCAAATTACTTTATTTTATTGTAAACTTTTGAACACAGATATGAATCAGGTCTCTCTTTGTATGTTGTGATTTTTTAGGCTATTGGCTTTACACTCTTTTCCTTTTTTCAGGCAAATTAAAACCAAACGCAAAAGAAACTTTTTAAAAAAAGAACCTTGTGCTAGTAAGTAGTTTCTATGATTTTTATCAATTAGCGCAGAAATTTTAATGGAGTTAATGAGAAATACTGGGTAAAGGACTTCCCTGGTGGTCCAGTGGTTAAGAATCTGCCTGCCAATGTAGGGGACATGGGTTCGATCCCTGGTCCAGGAAGATCCGCAGAGCAGCTAAGCCCGTGCGCCACAACTACTGAGCCTGTGCCCTAGAGCCCACGAGCTGCAACTGCTGAAGCCCGCGCACTCTAGGGCCCGTGCTCCACAACAAGAGAAGCCACCGCAGTGAGAAGCCCCCGCACCTCAACGAAGAGTAGCCCCACCTCGCCGCAACTAGAGAAAGCCCACGCGCAGCAATGGAGACCCAGTGCAGCCAAAAATAAATTAATTAATTAATTAAAATTTAAAAGAAAGAAAGAAATACTGGGTAAACAAGAATTTAATGCATTTTATCTCAGTATTTAAGAGGCTGTACATGTATGCTTAAAATCTAAACAGGTGTAATTGTTCACATTCTGTCATAATGGAAAAACTGACTTGTTTTATGTTTTGATCCAGAATTTTAGAATTTTAAAGTTGGAAGGAATGTTAGCTGTTTTTTCCCCCACAGGTTAATATCAGAGTGACATGCACGGAAGTAATTGAAAGGTTGTTGCAACAGCTATGCTTGTAAAGGCCTATCACATTTTTCAGAATGAAAGATGAAGAAGAATCTCACTTGGATTGGAGAGTCTGAAACCTGTTTATAAACTATTTTAAAATGTATAAGGAAAGACGTTGCATATATCATTCTACTTTCCCTGCATGTTTAGCTTCTCTTAGCACACATTTTTAATTGCCAGTGATGATCTTTTTTTAAGGAGATGGGCTACATAGGGCCCATCTCTAATCATGTGGACTATGGTTAGAGATTTGAACAGAGAAGCAAGGAGAGAGGATGAGAAAGGAGAGAGAACAGGTGATAACATAAAGATTTTATCTGTCATTCTGAAGTTAGTTTTCAGTTACTTCCTTGGAGAAATATAAATCAAATCCCCCCCTTCCCCAAATCTCTAAGGAAACTGGTACAAGAAGCATTCCATATGAATCATCATTTTACGTCTGTTGTGGTCATTTCATAGATGGCTTACTCTGTGTGTGTGTGTGGTATGCATGTTTTCAAAGAATTAAGAGGAAGGCTAACCATGAAATAAAACCATACAGGATGTCATGATGGCCATTAGGTTATGTTTCCCTATTTCTTCATCTTGTACTGTTTCTCACTGTGCCACATTTTCCTATTAATTTGGGAATATTGTAGTAAAACTGTAGAAATATTCTAAATAGTCTCCTCAGTAATGCTGAGTACCTTTATTTGACCCTAAGCAAGAAGGCTTTGTTTTTAACTATTGAAATATCTTATTAGATTTGAATTTCAAGTTCTAAGATATTTTCCAGACACTACCAGATGGTTTCTCTGTAGTTTCTATCCACTGAGTTCCTTTTTTATTCATTTCTGTCTTTATCCATAGCCATTTCTCTTTGCCCTTCCTCTTACTTGTCTCCCAGCTATCTTGGCTACTGCATTATTTGCTGCTTCTAGAGATTAGAAAGGATAAAACGCAGAGTACTGAGTTAAGGTTTAATGGATTATGTCATTCTCCTGCCCCTCATCTCTTTTCACAACACAGGTACACCTGCATGGAGCTATATATCTGTATTTTTCATTGTATCTGGGCATACTGCCTTTTCTCTGGAGCACTGTCCTTTCTCATATTGAAGTATCACAGGACTCTGAACTAGAAAGTTAATATAGACTTCAGTATAAATGGGTTCATTCTACTTCCATGAGTGGTGAGGGGAGAAGAGTGATTAAGAAGGGACAGCTGATTTTATATAATATTGACGTTAGTAAGTGTCATTTTTGGCCACCTATGTGACCTACTATGTTTTAGGAAACCTTTTTTTTTTAGTATGTGTTTTACCTCTTTTGCTAGCTTTTCTTATAAGGCACTCTAAATGTGGCTCTTAATTAGTTTTCAGCCTTTTTTTTTTTCCTTTACAACATCTCCCACAAAATTTTTTTCACATATTCTATTGATATTTTACCCAATTCTTCTTGTTTTTTAAGCTACTGAATGTTTGGTCATTTTTATATCACTGCTTACAAATTAAAATAACATTGTTGTCAAATTGTAATCTCTCAACAAATGAAAGTTAATATTGAAGCTAGGAACATGAAAATAACTTAAAAATTCTGTTTTCTGGTTTGTTTAATCAGTCTGCATTCTAAAATACCTTATTTTGATATATTTCATATATACAGAAGTAGAATAGTTTGATGAATCCTCATAGATCCATTACCCATTTCAGAAGTTATCAACTCACAGTCTTGTTTTGTCTGTATCTCCTGATAATTTTGTGACCAATCTTAAAGATATGTTTTCATCTGTAATTATTTTAGCATGTATCTCCAAAAGACAAAGACTTAAAATATAACCCCAACACAGTTACTATTCCTAAAACATTGGGGACCAGTTTCTTAAGTCCTTTTTTCTAGTCAGTGTTTCAGTCTCTCCAAATGTCTCATACTTTTTTTTTCTTTTAGTTTTTTAATTCTTAATTTCAGTCAGGAGCCACAAGGTTTTTGACAGTTCCTTTATGATTTGGCACATCAAAATGTTCCAGGCTCATTTTGTGCATGTCTTGTCCCAAACCTGGGGTCAGCCATTTCTTTAAAAAGTCCTAATTCCTATGAGTTGGGAAATGAGAACAGAATCTAAGCGCTAGGTATACACTTTGCTACTGGGTTGATTATTGCCATCACTTTTATGATTTCTTGATCCATTGCAAAGAGCAAATACCTTCATTCTCTTCCCCCCCTTCCTTTTTTTGGGTCACTTGAAGTTGCCCGTGCAGCTTACTTTTGTGGGTGGGTGGGTTTATTTGTTGGTTTGTATTATTTTTTCTTTGTGTATTTCATTTTGGATAGTTTCTATTGCTATACCTTCGAGTTCACTAATCTCATTCTGCAGTGCTTAATCTGCCATTTATCCCATCCAGGGTATTTTTCTGCTTTTCATCTCAGAAGTTCAATTTGGGTCTCTTTTTTTTTTTCTTCCAGTCTTATTGAGGTATAATTGACATACAGCAGTGTATAAGTATAAGGACTACAGCATAATGATTTGACTTACATACATCATTAAATGATTATCACACAATAATTCATCTCATAAAATAACAAAATTAAATAGAAAAAAATATATTTTTCTTTGTGGTGAGAACTCTTAGACTTTACTCCCAGTAACTTACATATATAACATATAGCATTGTTAATTATATTTATTGTATTGTACATTATATCCCTAGTACTTATCTTGTAACTGGAAATTTATACCTTTTGAATGCCTTCATCCAGTTTCCCCTCCCCTAACCACCACCTCTGGTAACCACAGATTTGATCTTTTTCTTTTGAGTTTGTTTGTTTATTTTTGAAGTATAATTGACCTATAACACTATGTTAGTTCTGGTGCACAATGTGGTGATTTGATATTTCTATACATTTCAAAATGATCACTGTCATAAGTCTACTTAGTTTATGTTACCATACAAAGATATTACGTAGTTATTGACTATATTCCCCACACTGTACATTTCACACCCATGACTCACTTATTTTGCAACTGGAGGTTTGTACTACTTAATCTCTCTCACCTTTTCTTTCCTCCTTCCACCTTCCTCCCCTCTGGCAACCACCTGTTTGTTCTCTGTATCTGTAACTTTCTGTTATGTTTGTTCATTTGTTTTGTCTTTTATATTCCACATTATTAAGTGAAATCGTACAGTGTTTGTCTTTCTCTGTCTCACTCATCTCCCCATCCATGTCACAAATGGCGAGGTTTCATTCTTTTTTATGGCTGAGTCACATTCCATTAATACATATACACCACATCATCTTTGCGTCTCTCTTTTTTTCTATATATATCTTCTGTATCTCTTTTCAACATATGGGATACTACTATAACTGTTTAATTTCCTTGTCTGCTAATTCTAACATCTGGGTCAGTTCTGGGTCAATTTCAAATGGTTGATTTATTACTGTATCTAATTTTCAGATACATTTTCCTGCACCTTTGTTGCCTGGTAGTCTTTGATTGAGACACTGTGATTTTTACCTTGTTGGCTGCTGGATATGTTGTATAGCTATAAATCTTGAGCTTTGTTCTGGGATGGAGTTGTTACTTGGAAGCAGTTTGGTCCTTTTCAGATTTTACTTTTATGATTTGTTAGATGGCTCCAGAGCAGTGTTCAGTCTAGGGCTAATCATTCCTTCTACTGAGGCAAGGTCTTCTGAATAATCTATCCAATGCCCCATGACTATGAATTTTTCTAGTTTTTTTTCTTAATTGAGATATAATTGACATATAACATTGTATTAGTTTTGGGTGTACAACATAATGATTTGATAGATGTATACATTGCAAAATGAGTACCATAGTAAGTTTAGTTAACATCCATCACCACACATACTTACAGTTTTTTTCTTGTGATGAGAACTTTAAGATTTACTGTCTTAGCAACTCTCAAATACACAATATAGTATTATTAACAATAGTCACCATGCTGTACATTACACACCCAGGACTTACTCATCTTTTTTTTTTTTTAATAAATTCATTTATCTATTTATTTTTGGCTGCATTGGGTCTTTGTTGCTGCATGTGGGTTTTCTCTAGTTGTGGCGAGGTGGGGCTACTCTTCGTTGTGGTGCGCGGGCTTCTCCTTGCGGTGGCTTCTCTTATTGGAGAGCACGGGCTCTAGGCACGTGGGGCTCAGTAGTTGTGGCTCACGGGCTCCAGAGCACAGGCTCAGTAGTTGTGGTGCACGGGCTTAGTTGCTCCACAGCATGTGGGATCTTCCTGGACCAGGCCTCGAACCCGTGTCCCCTGCATTGGCAGGCGGGTTCTTAACCACTGTGCCCCCAGGGAAGTCCCAGACTTACTCATCTTATAACTGGAAGTTTGCACCTTCTGACCACCGTCACCCATTTCCCCCACCCCCCACCTTTGGCAACCACTAGTCTGTTTTCTGTATCTATGAGTTTGTTGTTTTGTTTTGTTTTTAGATTCCACATATAAGTAAGATGATACAGTATTTGTCTTTCTCTGTTTTATTTCACTTAGCATAACACCCTCAAGGTCCATCCATGTTATCACAAATGGTAAGATTTCCTTCTTCTTATGGCTAAATAATATTCCATTGTGTATGTAGACCATATTTTCTTTATCCATTCATCCATCAGTGGACACTAGGGTTGCTTCCATGTCTTGGTTATTGTAAATAATGCTGCAGTGAACATGGGGGTGCACATCTTTTTAAGTTAGTGATTTTGTTTTCTTCAGATAAATACCCAAAAGTGGAATTGCTGGAATGTATGGTAGTTCTCTTTTTAGTTTTTTTGAGGAACCTCCGTACTGTTTTCCATAGTGGCTGTACCAGTTTACATTCCCACCAACAGTGCACAAGGGCTCCTTTTTCTCCACATACTCACCAACACTTGTTATCGCTTGTCTTTTTTATAATAGCCATTCTAACAGCTGTGAGGTGGTATATCATTGTGGTTTTGATTTGCATTTCCTTGATGATTAGTGATGTTGAACACCTTTTCATGTACCTGTTGGCCATCTGTATGTCTTCTCTGGAAAAATACGCGTTCAGATTCTTTGTTCATTTTTTAATCAGATTGGGTTTTTTTCCCCCCTATTGAGTTATATGAGTTCTTTATATATTTTTGATATTAACCCCTTATCAGATCTTTGATTTGCAAATATTTTTTCCCATACCATAGGTTGCCTTTTCATTTTCATTTTGTTTCCTTTGCTCTGCAGAAGATTTTTAGTTTGATGTAGTCCACTTGTTCATTTTTGCTTTTGTTGACTTTGTTTTTGGTGTCAGATCCAAAATATCATCGCCAAGACCAATGTCAAGGAGCTTACCACCTGTGTTTTCTTCTAGGAGTTTTATGGTGTCAGGTCTTATGTTCAAGTCGTTAATCCATTTTGAGTTGATTTTGGGGTCTAGTGTAAGATAATGGTCCAGTTTCATTCTTTTGCATGTAGCTGTTCAGTTTTCGCCCCATGATTTATTGAAATTACTGTCCCCATTGTAAGTTCTTGGCTCCTTTGTTGTAAATTAATTGACCATATATGTGTGGATTTATTTCTGGCCTATGACTATAACTGAATTTTTCTAGTCCTTTTCATGAGACCAGATACTGTTGGAGCCCTGTGAGAATGCTGGGCACTATTCCCTCTAATCCTTTCAGATGATTTTTTTCCCCTCTAGTAGCTTCCTCATATACCTATGCTGATTACTACTCTACTGAATACTTGAGGGGGATCCCTTTGCACATCTCCAGGGTTCTCTTTCTCTGCAGCTCTCTCCTCGCTAGTATTGTTCTGTGAACCATAGCTGCTGCCTTGATCTCCCAGGACTCTCAGCTCCGTCTGTTTAACTCAAGGGGTTTGCTTGGAGAGTCTCAAGACAGTAAGAAGACAGTGATCTCTCAGGGATCACTGCCTTCTTTGCCTGATGTCCAGGGTCTTTAAATCTGTTGTTTTATGTATTTTGTCTGATTTTTTTGTTGTCGCTTAAAGCAAGAGGGTTAAGCCAGTCCCTGTTACTCCATCTTGACTGAAGCAGAAGTTCCTAGATGTATGTTTAACTCTAAGAAATTACCAACCAGTTTTCCAAAGTGGTTGTACCATTTTATACTTCTGTTAGCATAATATGGGAGTTCTAATTGTTCCATATGCTCATCTACATTTGGTCATGTTAGTCTTTTTATTTTAGTTATTCTTTTGAGTTTGAAATAGTATCATCCTGTAATTTTGATTTGTATTTTCTGAGGTAGTCATGTCCCTTTTTTAATCTTCTTTAATTAAGAACGGTTCCTTTCATGGCATTCACTCCCCCCCCCCGCCCCACCGGCCAGAGAATCCAGGCCAGTTGTATTGTTCCTTAATTTGGATTTGTCTGATTATTTCCTCATGATTAAGTTCATTAATCATTTTTGTCAAGTATGCTACATGGATGATGTTTTATTTTTCTCAGTGTATTATTACATCAGAGGGCACATAATGTGAATTTGTGCTTATCATTGGTGATGATATGTTTGATTACATGGTTAAGGCAGTGTCTGCTTGATTTCCCTGTTTAAAAGTATCTTTTTCCTTTTATAATTAATAAGCAACCTATGGGGTGATAGTGTGACACTGTGAGAATTCTTTTTCCCCTAGCAGTCTTCACTTAGTAGTTTTAGTATTCATTGATTCTTATCTGAATCAGTTCAGTTATTACTATAGTGATGGTAAAATGGTAATTTTTTATTTCTGTCATACTCTATGTATGTATTAGTTGACTTTTTCTCTGAAGAAGACATTTTCCTCCCCCGAACACACACTTATTTTAGTATCCCGTTTGGATTCATTCTGTTTTTCATTTATAAGCTAATTCATAACTTCACTCTTTAAAATGTTCTCAACTTTGGCCAGTGGCTTCTTTTTTTTTTAAATAGATTTATTTTATTTACTTATTTATTTATTTATTGGTTGCGTTGGGTCTTCGTTGCTGCGCGCAGGCTTTCTCTAGTTGCGGCAAGCGGGGGCTACTCTTTGTTGAGGTGCGCTGGCTCCTCATTGCGGTGGCTTCTCTTGTTGTAGAGCACGGGCTCTAGGCGCACAGGCTTCAGTAGTTGTGTCACGTGGGCTTCCGTAGTTGTGGCTTGTGGGCTCTAGAGCACAGGCTCAGTAGTTGTGGTGCACGGGCCCAGCTGCTCTGCGGCATGTGGGATCTTCCCGGACCAGGGCTCGAACCCATGTCCCCTGCATTGGCAGGCGGATTCTTAACCAGCCAGTGGCTTCTTCAAGCTGGTTCCTGTTTCCTCCTGACATGTTCCCTTACTGTTGGCACAGCAAGGTATTCCAGGTTTTCCCTGGAATTGGCCATTTCTTTAAGGAGTCCAGGTTTTCCTTTAGCAGAGAATCTTATTTAAAACAAAAGTCTGAGTGCTAGATCATTATTACATATGTATGTCTTGACTTTCCAATTTATGTGGAAGCTTCTAGAGGTCGAAAATACCAACATCTTCTGACTAAAATCCCTGCAGTGCCGTAGCCCTGGCACTACTAGGCCCAAAGAGTATTCCTGTTATGAGGCGTGATTAGGGTGTTCATACATAAGAGAACACATGGTGGCAGTAGAATCAAGATTAGTTTTGTAAAGTAAAGAGCATAAAGCAAGTCAGTTTCCTATTTTTTTTAAATGTTGACATTTACATTTTTTAGCTCGTTTTGGTACATTGTCTTCTTTCGCTAAAGCCAAATTTATTTTTCCTTGCTTTGATACTATGAGAGTAGGCGTTGTTACCCTGGACATTAGTTTTGACATCAGGGAAGAGACTAATCAACACCTTAAGCCTAGTGCTTTTACTAATTTTATATATATGTTTCACTTTTATTTTTATCACTGAGTGTTTTAATGTGCATAGTTTTATTAATAAACCAGCACCCCAGAGTTTTCCATATTTGGGGTATTTTCTGTGACTAAAGCATTAATTAACCTTTAGAATTTCAGAATATTGACAGCTAGATTTTCTTTTTTAGTCAAGCTCTATAACTCTTTATACTGAAAGAATACAATAATAATTTCATTGAGGTGGAACACAGCTTGTCTTGCCCCCTTTGTTCTCTTCTGTCTCCCTTTTCCTCCTTAACAAACTCCTAGATATCTGCATGGTGTTTGAAGTTTTGGGGCATCATCTGCTCAAGTGGATCATCAAGTCCAATTATCAAGGGCTTCCTCTGCCGTGTGTCAAAAAAATTATTCAACAAGTATGTATCTTAATATTTTCTGTGTGGTGGGGTTTTTTTTTAAGGTTATACTCCATTTATAGTTATTATAAAATATTGGCTATATTCCTTGTGTTGTACAGTATATCCTTGTAGCTTATTTATTTTATACATAATAGTTTGTATGTGGTAATTTTTTTAGATTCTTAAAGTGTCAGGAGTTTCCTATTTCCAATAGCATTTTTATTTTTAAAACTAGGTTTTTTTAATTGCTGAAATTATTTATTCAGCCCCTAGGGTTTATTGTGTTTATTCTGTTTTTAAATGTTTTAGTGTAACCATTTTCCCCCAGGTTAATCGTCTGTAATAATTATTAGGTGGGGAGCTGAGTGTAATGCCTGATTTTAGAAATTTGGAGCCCTTATCCAGAAGTTCTGGTTGCAAAAATTGATTATATATTAATAGAAAATTGTCAAATTTACCGTCTCTTTATATAACATTATTCATGAGCATTTTCTCATATTCTAAACAGCTTTCAATATATAGTGAAGAAGTTTGTCATCAGGAAAGTGGTAATACCTCAGAGGGCTAACAGTTTGTTTAGATAATGTGTTTTGTTGGACAGAGCTCCAAACTGGGAAGCAAGAGACCTCAGTTCTTCATCAACAAGGATATTTGAATTTAAAGATACCTAAATCTCTTTCATGACCTACATTTCAGTAGTTAAAGGACAATGTCAACCGTTTATTCTTCGTCTCTGTAATGTATCAATAAATATCTCCAAATAGAATTAGCTTTGTAAAACTTGGAAGAACTTTTTATTGTAAATAAACTCTTGCCTTTGTTCATAGTTTACAGTTAATCTTTCTGGGGAAGTTTGTTGTGCTTTAAAAAAAATGCTTTCTCTATAGAAAACGCCATATCATTTTTATTTTTTATTTTTTCAAAATGTTGTATTGTGATTTTTTCCCTCTCCAGAAAGACTTGTATTTTGTGTTTGCAAGTCTACTGCTCTATTCCCATTCAGGTGTTACAGGGTCTGGATTATTTACACACCAAGTGCCGTATCATCCACACTGACATTAAACCAGAAAACATCTTGTTGTCAGTGAATGAACAGTACATCCGGAAGCTGGCTGCAGAAGCAACAGAATGGCAGCGATCTGGAGCTCCTCCACCTTCTGGATCTGCAGGTATATTTTCTTTGGGGACTTCACTTTCATTAGAAGTTAAGAGAACTTCTTGTTTTTATTCCATTACCTGACAGTTAAGTAAAAGTAAAGCACCACTAATTCATTTAACAGTAAGATATAATAAGTACTTACATAAGAAATAGTTCCAGCCTTCAAAAGACTTTTTATACTCAGTATTATTCCCATAGGGGAAGAAGACTGTGCCTTTTAGGTCCAGATATGTTGTGTATTATAAAAGCTGATTCATGTTGTTGTTAAAATGTTTTCTCTTGTGATTTGATGGTCTTTTTTGATGTTCATACATGCTCACCTATGTGAATCAGTGATCCCTGTGCAGGGGCAAGATAACATTGCTAGTAAGAGCTTGGGTTTAAGCACTGGAGTGGACATACCTATTTTGAATCCTTGGTTCTTTCATTGAATGACCTTGGGCACATGACTTGACTTCTTTTTTCTCAGGCAGGAGTTACTGGGATTAAATTTCATGTTAAAGCAGTTAGTATATGCCACACAGTACTATGCGTTAAATAAATGGTGGCTACTATGATTATGATGACTTTTTTCCATTTGTGGTACAGATTTTAATTTTAGTAGTTCAATTATATTTGAGGAACTCTCTTGATCCTCAGGTTGAAATATCAATTATCCAGAGACTTCCTTTGAAAAAGAAGACCTACAAAGGGAGCAAGGGGCAATTGTTCATTGGGCATAGAATTTCATTTTTGCACAATGAAAAAGTTCTAGAAATGTTACACAACTATGTGAAATTAACACTACTGAACTGTATGCTTAAGGATGGTTAAGAGGGAAATTTTATATTACAAGTTTCTTACCACAATTAAAAAAATTTTTTTTTTTTTTTTTTAAGGAAGACTGAAGATCCTACCTCCCACCTAAGCTAAACTAATATCCATAACATGCTATGTAATAAATTACTGTAGCTTTTGATGCCACTCTCCTTTTAAAACTGACAAGTGTCACAGGGAAGAATTAGTCCTGGGTGGGGATGAGAGGGTTGTTGCCTGTCCTTTTCTGTTTTAAGCAGTACATGGGAATGAGTTTTTAGCAACATTAATGATGTAAATCAGAAAGGAAGACTTGGTTCTTTGCATATATTGATGCTACCTGGAGAAGAATTTATTTAAATTTATTTTAAGTTTGTTGACTTTTGTATGCATTGTTTGTTCTTTTAAAAAAAATAATGTTGCTTCTACCAAAATTGCTTAAAAACAGTAGTTCTCTCTACAATATAAACTGTACAAGAAAGACTTTTCATTCTGGTAGGGTGTCTTGGTTTATATTTCCTGCTGAATGCCAGGATTCTTACTTGGTTTTCTTTTCTTTTCAGTCAGTACTGCACCCCAGCCTAAACCAGTAAGTATAAGGTGTTTCTATATTTAATTCTGATCTGTGGGCAATGGGCAGGGATTCTTCTGTTATGGATCACAGTTTATTTATAGTTTGGAAACCAGAGAAAAAAAATATTCCTGCGCTTCTGTAATTTTCTCCAATAAATTCCTGTGCATCTTCAGCAAGTTTGTACTGGTGACGTTTCCATAAATTTGAGCATGAGAGTGGACCAGCCCCACAGACTGTTCAGAGGACCAAGATTTGTTGTTAATTTTGTTTTAATTTGGTTTCTTAAGAGTATCTGCATTTTTTAAATTAATGAAAAGCTTAAGTGCTATGTTAGGACAAGAGTGGCATTTAATTAAGAAGTAATTAAAATGAACAGTTATCTCCAACTGGGGATAATGGATTAGCCACCTGAAGGCTTTATCTGTTTGTAATCTCCGCCCAGGCTGACAAAATGTCAAAGAATAAGAAGAAGAAATTGAAGAAGAAGCAGAAGCGCCAGGCAGAATTACTAGAGAAGCGAATGCAGGAAATTGAGGAAATGGAAAAAGAGTCGGGCCCTGGGCAAAAAAGACCAAACAAGCAAGAAGAATCAGAGAGTCCTGTTGAAAGACCCTTGAAAGAGAACCCACCTAATAAAATGACCCAAGAAAAACTTGGTATAAATAGAGCATCACAAAAATTACTTTATAGCAAACTTTAACATTAATTTATCATTGTTTTATAATATAGTGGTTTCATGCATATACAACATCTCTGGGGGTGTCGTTATACAGTAAGAATACAGAATTTGTCATAAATGTTAGGTAGGTAATATTCAAATGTAATTTCTAACTTTTCTCAGGAAATGCAACGTAGACCTCATTTAGCTATTGGGTAAGAATAAGAAGATCTTTGTCCTTTCATAAATAGATTTTAGATGTGCAGTTATGTTTTTATGTCACCCTGTATAAGTTCTAGAAAACGTTTTAATCTTGTGGAGAGATTTTTTTTGTTCTTTCATGCGTATGCATACACGTACATCCTTTTTGTCTTTGTTCCTTAGAAGAGTCAAGTACCATTCACCAGGATCAAACATTTACAGAACATGGTGTAGAGGGTGGTGCAGCAGAAATAAATTGCAATGGAGTAATTGAAGTCGTTAATTATACTGAGAACAATAATAAAGAAACATTGAGGCTTAAAGAGGATCTACATAATGCTAATGACTGTGATGTCCAAAATTTGAAGCAGGAACCTAGTTTTCTAAGTTCCCAAAATGGAGACAGCAGCACATCTCAAGAAACAGACTCCTGTACACCTGTAACCTCTGAGGTGTCAGATACCATGATGTGCCAGTCTTCATCAAATGTAGACCGGTCATTCAGTGAACAGGACATTAGCCAACTTCAAGAAAGCATTCGAGCAGAGATACCCTGTGAAGATGAGCAAGAGCAAGAACATAATGGACCACTAGACAACAAAGGTACTTCCCCAGTACTCCTTCCCTGCATAACATATTCATGAATTTCTAATAAGTCAGACAGACAAAGACAAATAATGTATGTTATCACTTATCTGTGGAACCTAAAAAATAAAACAGATGAATTCAGCAAAACAGAAACAGACTCACAGGTATAGAGAACGATAGGTGGTTACCAGTGTGGAGAGGGAGGAGGGGATTGAGAGGAACAAGCTACCATATATAATAAAATAGATAGGCTACAGGGATATATTGTACAGCACAGGGAAATATAGCATTACTTTGTGGTGACTTTAAATGGAATATAATCTATAAAAATGCTGAGTTGCTATGTTTTATACCTGAAACTAGTATGTTGTAAATCAGCTATACAATTTTTTAAAATTCACCACATAGAAAAAAATTTTTCATGAATTTCTAAACTAAAAGTACCATTGTTGTTATAAATATAGCTTTACAGCAGGTGTCCAAGTTACCTTCAATGTGTAAATGTGTAGCTCAATTTGATTTTTATTGGTTAAACAGTGAGTATACAGCATTTTACTTGTTGCTGTGAAGGCAGAGGTTTTAATTCTGGGAAGTCAGGGTGTTGCTTTACTTGGTTTATTATAGAAAATTTATTGTAGGTTGCCAGTTGGGGGCCTGGGTGAATTACTTCATAGAGTTTTATTAACCTTTGGATATTTCTGTGTTCATTGAACAGTCTTATTGATGATACCTGTTGTCTATAGGAAAATCCACTGCTGGAAATTTTCTTGTTAATCCCCTTGAGCCAAAAAATGCAGAAAAGCTCCAAGTGAAGATTGCTGATCTTGGAAATGCCTGTTGGGTGGTAAGTTAAACTTGTCTCAGTCTTTTGAAGTGACTGGGGATAAATGAGAACTTGGACTTAGTTGTGCTAAAAGAAGAAAACATCTGCAGTTCTATACCCAAATTGCCAGTTAACATTTTAGTGAACTTTTTTTTTACTTTTTCTTTTAACCATTTACACGAGTAGAGAGAATGGTATGATCCTGCCCCTATTCCAGGTACCTGTCACCCAGATTCAGTAATGTCAACTCCTGGCCGGTTTTGTTTTATCTATATCCTCATTGACTTTCATACTCTCAATGCCCACGTTCATACTTTCCCCCTATTTTTAAAATCAGCATCTGACTTATTAATTGTAACCTTTTAATTCATTTAATATATTTCGAACACTTTTGTCAACCAGAAATTTACATAAAATTCAGTTGGTTATGTGGTATTTGCCAGTATACTATAACCTTTACATACTCTTGACAGTTCTTTGTGATGAACATCTTTGCTCATGAGTCTTTTGAAGTTGACCTGAGGACATGTCCTAGACATGAAATTACTAAGTCAGAAGTTGGGTACTTTTTTTTTTTTTTTTTTTTTTTTTAATTTTTATTTTATTTATTTATGACCGTGTTGGGTCTTCGTTTCTGTGCGAGGGCTTTCTCTAGTTGTGGCAAGTGGGGGCCACTCTTCATCACGGCGCGCGGGCCTCTCACTATCGCGGCCTCTCTTGTCACAGAGCACAGGCTCCAGACGCGCAGGCTCAGCAATTGTGGCTCACGGGCCTAGTCGCTCCGCGGCATGTGGGATCTTCCCAGACCAGGGCTCGAACCCGTGTTCCCTGCATTGGCAGGCAGATTCTCAACCACTGCGCCACCAGGGAAGCCCTGGGTACTTTTTTTAAAGGAGGTTTTTGACGTATAGTGTCATATTAATACTGTTGTTTACCAGTATTAAGAATGCTTTTTGTGTTATTTTTAATGAATATCTTTAAAAAATCTACAATAGAATGATTTGCACATAAATGATACTATTCAAAGAGCTATATGCTTTGTAAACAGGGATGTTGGAGACTATTGAGGCAAAATCCACTTTAATAGGTCTTAGGTTTACTTTTGTACTTCAAATTCCCTATTCCACATGACATCCTATATCTAGTGGTTCATAACCTAGAAGGATCTCACTTTCAATATCGATTCTAGAATATCGTGATAACTTTGTGGAAAAAATGAAGTCAGCGCTTAGCACTGACTGATAGAAATGTAGAAAAGCTTTTCAAGGAATTAGAATTATTTCACCATGCCACCAGACAGTCCAGGCCACCATATATTTTCACCTGGATGACTACATTAGCCTCCTCACTTCTCTCTTCTGTTGTCCTTCCCTCTTACTGACTGTTCTCAACATAGCCATCAGAGTGATCCTTTTAAATGCAAGTCACGTCAGATATTCTTAAAACCTTGTGGTGGCTTCCTTCAGAATGAGTGCCAGAGTCCCTACCATGGCCCACACACCACCAAGCAAAAAACACTTATTATTTCTTCTGCCTGGAATTCTCTTCCCAAGATAATATGTATAATTCACTCCTTCATTTTCTTCAAGTTCCTATTGAGGTGTGATCTTAACCAGGGAGATCTTCCACTGAACACCTAATATACAGTAATTAGCAAACCACCACTCTTTATACCCATTTTCTTTTTCTTCCTCTCCTCCCTCAATTTTTTTTTCTCCACAGCACTTAACCCAATCTGATACTAGATATTTGTTTGTTTAATATCCCTCTCGCTATAATGTATGTCCCATCACAGCAGAGATTTTTTTCATTCACTGCTGTATCTATGGGACTTAGAACAGTGCCTGATACATAGGAGGTACTCATTAAATATTTAAGTAAAACAATTATAGAGGAAAATATTGACTCTAACAAATATCACATGGTATAAACTTCAGATGTTTGTCAGTTTTCTGCTCACATCATGTTTCAAGCTCCTTTGCCTTTGTGTTTGGAACACCTTGCTTCATGCCTGCGTTATGCATTTGGCATACTCTGCTTTATTTGGGTGCAGTCTTTCCTGTCATTTTTACTACAACAGAATCAATCTCTCTCTCTCTTCAACTATTATATACATTTTTTAATGTGTCTCTATGCTAAAATGACTTTACATTCTTCTCATCCATTTATTCATTAAGCAAATATATGGACACATATTCTGACCTGGGCACTAAGACAGTGGTGAACTGGACATGGGTGCCTTGTCCTGCTGGATCCTGGTCTAATCTCACATCTTGTTGGTCTCTTAAGCACAGCAGCGTGTGCTATTTGGTAATGGAATTTTACATGATTTTCAAAGAGCTTGATTTTTAAAAATATTATACTTTTGCTCATCAGTTATGCACATGCATATATAGTTTAGGGACACTTAAATAGATTTTGATTCAAAAATCTGTCCCCCCTCCCTTTGCCAATTTGTCACTCCCCACGTGAGGGTATTTACCTTCGCATTGCTAATAAATAACTTGGGTATATTGCTTCCAATTCTTTTTTTCAGTTTTAGGTATTTCTGCCTCCTGGAAAGTAGGACTTATCTACCACTACACCCATCCCCTATCTTGTCAGTTTAATATGACTTTTGGCTAAATGATTCCATGTTTACATTATTAGGACTCTAATGCTGTCTTCAGCTGAACTAAGCATATATTGTGGTATGATTCCTTTTCCTTTTCTGCCTAACACTGTGTTTCATTTGCTTAGTTGTCTTTGTATTACTTATCACTTAATTCCACCCCACACTTTGATCCAGTGCTATGATTACACTTTAATACACATGGATACCTTGGGTATTGTTTCAACTTTTTCTTCCTAAAGAGCTCTATCCTGGAACCTGTGCTCTGCTAATCTGTGTTCATCTCTTGGGTTGCCCTGTAGGCTTGCTGCATCACTGCCATTTGGGATTTCCTTTCATAATCGTCCTGGAGATTATTTTTATATCCTGTTTCCTGTCTCTTTGATCTTCTTTCTTGGTTTACTCCATCACGGTTTTTGTTTGGTTTTGTTTGTTTTAACATCTTTATTTAGAGTATAATTGCTTTACAATGGTGTATTAGTTTCTGCTTTATGTCAAAGTGAATCAGCTATACCTATACATATATCCCCACATCTCCTCCCTCTTGCATCTCCCTCCCACCCTCCCTATTTTGTTTGTTTGAAGTATATACAACTTTTAGTAGCTTCCTCAGAAAGGGTGTGTGTGATTGAGGGAGTGGGCATCCTTGTATGTCTAATAATGTCTTTATTCTGGTTTTACACTCAGTTGGCTGCATGTAAAATTCTAGGTTGAAAATCGTTTTCCCTCAGAATGTTTGTCATTGCTCCATTGTTTTCTAGTTTCCCGTCTTATTGCTGCTAAAAGACCAAAGTCATTCTGATTCTTGGACCTTTGTATGAAGCCTTTTCCCCTGTGAAAGTCTGCAGGATCATTTCACAGCGATGTGCCTCATGAGGTCTGTTTTGATCGATTAGCTAAGGGACCCAGTGTGCACTTTCAATATTGAAACTCTGGTTCTTTGTTTTTGATTCTTTCTTGATTTTTTTTCTTTTTTTTTTAATTCTCTAGCTCTGAAATCTCATTATTCAAATGTTAGATTTATGCAGGTTCTCTCATTTTCTTACCTTTCTCTCCTATTTTCTAGTATTTTTCCTTTTGCTTATTTTCTGGGAGGTTTCTCAGCTTGTTCTTTTAAGCCTTATTTTTTCTTATTTCTCCTATTATATCCTTACTTTCCAAGAGTTCTTTGGTTCCCTGATTATCTCTGCGAGGATATTGATTATTTTTTCTTTTTTGACATTTTCTTCTTTTTTTTTTTAAATATTCATTTTATCAACCTGTAATTCACAGGTGTCTGATTTTTTTTTTTTGTCTGCTTTGGGTCTTCGTTGCTGCATGCGGGCTTTCTCTAGTTGCAGTGAGCAGGATCTGCTCTTTGTTGCGGTGTGGTGGCTTCTCTTGTTGCAGAGCACAGGCTCTAGGCACATGGGCTTCAGTAGTTGCGGCATGTGGGCTCAGTAGTTGTGGCTCGTGGGCTCTAGAGCACAGGCTCAGTAGTTGTGGCGCACAGGCTTAGTTGCTCCACGGCATGTGGGATCTTCCTGGACCAGGGATCGAACCCATGTCGCCTGCATTGGCAAGTGGATTCTTAACCACTGTGCCACCAGGGAAGTCCTCTTCATCTTTACATAGTGTCTCTTGCCTTCTTTGTTCAGGATCATTAAACAAAAAACTGACCATATGAATGGAGTGCCAGAAAGCCGTTTGGAAGCTTTGTGCCTGGGTGGGTCTTGTTGACTGTCATTCACTATAAAATGATGTGTCTGAGCTATTTCATTTCATCCTCAGATGTCAGGGTCTTGGATTGGTCATACTTCCCACAGAAAACTTACAGTCTTCCTCAGATCTCTTACCTGGGGAGTGAATGCCTGGCTGCTAGTGTTTTGGAAACTGAGTTAAGCAAGAAAACTGGGGTTCAATATGCAGTTACATATAGTCACTTAATTTCCCTGTTTTCAGAATAGTACTCTCCCCTCAACCATGCCGAGCACCCTCCAGAAACTGTTTCACCCACTCCAGAGGAAACCTCTAAGTGTCTGTCAGGCCGGCGGAAGGCTGTTATACTGCATCATGGCCTGTGTTCTGGAGCTGTTTCTTCAAAAGATACTCTAAAGCAGTATTCCTTTGTTGAATCCCACCCTCCCTGCTGCTTCCAGAGATACCTGATAACCACCGAATCCTGAGCCTTGGGAGGACGCCTGTGGAATGCCTCACACTGCTTCTCCGCTTTCACCAGTGGCTTATTCAGCTTTCTTGGATCCGTTAAGACACTTGCCAGTGATCTCTCTGCTTTCCAGCTTCTAAATAGTATTGCTCTGACTTCTTTGCCCTCTCTGTCTTTGTCAGTTTATGCTTTAAAAATTAACATTGGATTCGCTACAAAAGTGGAGTTTCAGGAGTGAGTGGATGTGTATGTTTCCAATCCACCTTCTTTACTTTTGCTGATTCTTGACCTCATTTATCATTTACAGTGTATTTGTAAAGCAGTAGTGAGGCACGATGAGTAAAGACAACTCCCTTGAACAGCATGTTCATTTTTCTAACTGTATCACCTGTAGTACATTTCCATTTCAAACTCAGTATCTGAACCCATTGTTTTCCTGTAAAACCACTTCCCTCTCTAAGTCTCTCCATCCATGTTTTTGTCGACAGCCTCTACCACAAAGTTCTTTTTGACTCTTCCTCCTGTCTCCCACTTGAATTGAATTTTTAAATTGTGCTCATTCTTTCTGTGAATGTCCTTGGTTTTAACTCTTCCTTCTCCTATTTCCACAGCCATTGTTCAGATGTTCATTACTAAGCCTAAATCTGGCCACAAACCAGAGGATTACTGGAATGGTGTTCTCAGAGGTCCTATCAGTCTTCTTACAGGACACTGTCCTGTTGACTAACGTGCAGTGGTGTTCTCTTGTCTGCCAGATGAAATCGAAACTCTTCAACCTAGCAGTCAGCTATGTTTGGCTTTAGCAAATGTCTTTCTGTGCCTTTATTTATGATGTTCCCTCCACCTGAAGTACTTTTTGCTCTTTTTGCACATTTAGTCCAGTACTACCCTGTGGAGCTCTGGTCAATGCTGGTTTTTCTACCTGAAGCTTTCTCTGCCTAATTTCTCCTGTTCACAAATGCTGTTCCTTGTTTTTTTTTTCTTTTTAATTTTAATAGGATTAGAAAATCATCTTTCACACTACATGTTGTAGTATTATCTGAATTTTGTTTCCTGTGTATGACTCATTTGAAGCTTCTTTTTTCTGTATTATTTTTTATTATGGAAAATTTCAAACCTATACAAAAGTAGAGAGTAGAATGAACTCCCCTGCCATTATACTAGTGTCACCCAGCAATTATCAACTCATTGCCTGTTTTTCACCTATATCCCCACCCTGCCACCCACTCCAGGTCATTTTGAAGTATATCCCAGGCATCTTATTTTCATTTGTAAATATGGCTTTCTAAAAAATGATTCTTTTTTTTTTTTTTTTTTTTAATAAATGTATTTATTTATTTTTGGCTGCGTTGGGTCTTCGTTGCTGCGCGTGGGCTTCCTCTAGTTGTGGCAAGTGGGGGCTACTCTTCGCAGCAGTGTGCGGGCTTCTCACTGCGGTGGCTTCTCTTGTTGTGGGGCACGGGCTCTAGGCGCACGGGCTTCAGTAGTTGTGGCATGCGGGCTCAGTAGTTGTGGCTTGTGGGCTATAGAGCGCAGGCTCAGTACTTGTGGCACACGGGCTTAGTTGATCCGCGGCATGTGGGATCTTCCGGGACCAGGGCTTGAACCCGTGTCCCCTGCATTGGCAGGCGGATTCTTTTTTTTTTTTTTTTTTAATCAGTCATCAGTTTTATACACATCACTTTATACATGTCAATCCCAATCGCCCAATTCAACACACCACCATTCCCACCCCACCGCAGTTTTCCCCCCTTGGTGTCCATATGTTTGTTCTCTACATCTGTGTCTCAACTTCTGCCCTGCAGCCCGGTTCATCTGTACCATTAAAAAATGATTCTTTTAAGGTAACCATGACACCATTGTTACACCTAAAAAGGTTGACAGTTCACTAATATCAAATATTCAGTCAGTTTTGCCAGTTATCTCATAAACATTCTTCTAATTTTGTTTGTTTAGAACAAGATCCAAATAAAATCCATGAATGCCAGACTGGGTGCTGTGTCTCTTAAGTTGCTTTTATATAGAGGTTTTCCCTTTCTTTCCCATACATGTGTTAAAGAAACGTTTTGCTGATTGCATCCCCTTGATACTTAACATGGTCTCTGTTTCCCCAAGATTCGTGTTTGACATTTTTGGAGGAGTGAGGGAGGCAAAAGAGAATGAGGGCAAGAAGTCTTTATAGGTGGTGTTTATTAGGTTCTTAAAACTTGAAACTTACATCTTTTATTTTCCTATAATGAGCACACAGCAAGAAGAGTTTGAACTGAACCTAAATTGGTATCATTTATTTGTTGAAATGCAAGTTATTAATTTTAGACAAATGAACAACTTAATTTTTGTTTGGAGTAATAGTTTTCCATTTCTTAAAAAGTGATTGTTATTTCCTAACCTGTGTATCTGTATTAAGTTCAGACTCATGTTTAGAGAAATAATTTGGAGTAGACAGCATATAAAGAAAAGTGCTGTTTGGAGCTAATAACAAACATGTAAATGATACTTAAGAAATTAGCCACATGGGAACTTTGGTTTGGGGAAAGCTCCCTGAACTTATTTTAATCTCCATTATTAAGCAATCATGACTTGTTACTTTTTAGAATAAAGGAATTTTTAAATACTGTTTCTTTCTTCATTTACTCAGCACAAACATTTCACAGAAGATATTCAAACAAGGCAGTATCGCTCCTTGGAAGTTCTGATAGGATCTGGCTATAATACCCCTGCTGACATTTGGAGCACAGCCTGCATGGTAATGTTTTTCCCATTGACTTAAACTTGTTATGTGGTAATTTGCTAATTTCAGTAGACCAGCTGATTAACAGAAAAGGATTTTTTTTCTGACTCATCACTGGCACTCTGAATCCCGTGTCTGGAGAGGTCTGAATTTAAAAGCTTAGTTACAAACATCTGACATTCCGTTCATTTCCTGCCAAATTCCTGTTAGGTGAAGGAACCAAATGTTTCCTACTACAGATTGGGGTTGCAGGGTGGCTAAAAACAACTGCTCAGACAGGGTGTTGCTTTTTGATGATGAGAGGTTACCCTTACCCTTGCCCTCTCAGCTCTGATCTATTTTCGGATTAGGGAAAACCCTGGAAACTGCTTCATTCTGTACAGTTTAGCAGTCACTCACCATCTTTGCACCTCACAGGATATGAAGCTCAGTCATCCATGGATTCATAAGTTGCTGCTTTGTCCTTGTCAGGCAACTACTCAAGCAGTCAGACTTAGTGGATATTAAATGACTTCCCACAGATAGCCTCATGTTGGAACATATTGTTTCCTGAAGTGGAGTGTACTCTTCAATTTGTAATTGTGGATTTACTTTTTTCTCTTCCACTTATTATAAGTACTGGCAGGAACCATGTCTATAATGTATAGCTAAGTGTCTGGTGCAGGGCCTGGGACATTTTGAGTGGGTGCAGTGCACTGCTAATGCCAACTTCCCAGAGTTATCACAGACTTCACAGATTAAAGGCATAGTTTTCCACGAGACTACCCTCACTTCAGACACCAGCTGCAAGCTCTGGGGTCCACAGGCCACCTTCACCTCCTGACCATCTGGCTACAAATTGGGAGTTTCCATTGTCCTTTCAGATTCAGTAGTTTGCTAGAATGACTCACAGAACTAAGGGAAGTGCTAAAATATTACAGTTTTGATATAAAGGTTACAAATCAGGACCAGCCAAATGAAGACACGCATACAGTGAGGTCTGAGAGGGTACCAAAGGTGAAGCTTCTGTGTCCTTAGGACACATCAGTTTCCTGGCACGTCAGTGTGTATCACCAACCAGGGAAGTTCACCCAAGCTTTAGATGCCCAAAGTTTTTACTGAGATTTCGTTACTTGGGCATGATTTATTGAATCATTGGTCATGTGGTTGAACTCAGTCTCCAGCCCCCTTCCCTTCCCGAGAGGTTGGGGGGTCAGTTTTGACAACACTCAGCCCAAAGCCTCAACCCTCTAATTGTACAGTTGGTCTTGTCCAACTTGATGGCATATCCAGCCCCCCTCTTGAAACTGTGTCTAGGGGCCCACTGTGAGTCACCTCATCAGTATAAACTTAAGTGTGGTCCGAAGGGGCCCACCATGAATAACAAAAGGCACATTTATCACTTAGAAAGCCCAAGAGTTGAGAGGCTTCCTCCCGGGAAACAGAACAAGATCAAACAAATTCTTTAGTATACAATAGTATTTAATAAATATTTGTGGACCATCAAATGAGTGAACTAAATCAGAAACATATTAAACTGTCATTTCAAGTAACATTTAGTATTTACAGTCAACTTTGGAGAAAACTTAAAAGAGAAAGGACAGACTGGAAGCCCCAACCTGTTTTGGGTCATAGATTTCTTTGACGCTCACATTCCTGAAAACCTTTGTCTTCCAAAGATAATAAAGTTAAAACCATGTTGTTAATATGGCATGACCTTTTAAATTATTTTGTTATGGCATGTCTGTGGTCTTTTAAGGGGGAGGGCTGTCTAAATTGAAGATGATTTGGTATTGTGTGCACAAGATGAAAGAACATTGGAAGAAAATCTTCTTTCTTGCCATACTTTAAAGCTTTGTGTTGAGGAATTTGATTTGGATTGAGTTGGTAGAGGAAATAATTGATAGAGATGCCACCATACAAAATACAGCTAGTTTGTAGGTGGCATCTGATTTATTATGATGTGGTTCTTAGTAGTGGGTTAATTGAGGGCAGTAGGTCCTGCTTGCTATGTAACATAGTATGTACAGTGTCAGGCTTAAGAAGGCAAGAAGGCAAAAAAGATGAAAGGGGGGTGGATTAACCTTGGCCCCTCTTTGTACCAGCTCATGTGCAGGAATTTTCTTAACCAAAGGAGGGAAAGCACTTACCTGACTTGAGACAATATCATGAAAACTTGAGCCCCATTTGTTCCCCCAAATTTCTCTCGTTTTGCTAATAGACGTAGAAAAAGTGCTTTAAATTTCACCATACTCAGAGAATCAAAATAAATCTTGAAATATCAGAAGTGCCTGGAGAGATGGATCATCCTTCATCTAGTACAATTAATTGATGGAAAGATTGGGACCCTTTCTGAGGTAAAAAGGCAAGTTATGAGATTGCCTACCACTTCAGTGATTGAGACTACAGAGTTAGAAGGACAGTTATAAGAAGGGAATGCTCTGTGAAGAACATTAAGAATTAATAAAGAATAGATGTTTTAAAATTCTCCAAACGTTCTATGGACTTTGACAAATTTGTAATGTATCTACTATTATAGCATCATACAGCATAGTTTCACTGCCCTAAGAATCCTCTGTGCTCTGCCTCTTCATCCGTCTGCACCCCCTGCCAACCCCTGGCCACCACTGATGTTTTTATTGTCTCTATAGTTTTGCCTTTTCCAGAATGTCATAGTTGGAATCATACAGTATAATTCAGATTAGCTTTTTTTCACTTTATAATATCATTTACGGTTCCTCCATGTCTTTTCATGACTTGATAGCTCATTCCTTTTTGTCACTGAATAATATTCCATTATCTGGATATACCAGCACACTGGATTTATTATACGTTCCCTGATTTTGCCTCTGTCTGTTAGCATGACCCTGACTGACGTAAAATAGGCCCTTTGGTCAGTGTGAGACAAGCACAGGAGTGGGCACCGCAGGTTAGCTTTTTTCCCTTTATACTATCATTTACGGTTCCTCCATGTCTTTTCATGACTTGATAAGCTCATTCCTTTTTGTCACTGAATAATATTCCATTATCTGGATGTACCAGCACACTGGATTTATTATACCTTCCCTGATTTTGCCTCTGTCTGTTAGCATGACCCTGACTGACATAAAATAGGCCCTTTGGTCAGTGTGAGACAAGCACAGGAGTGGGCACCAGGAGCCATGGATTCTAGGATGGACTTGGCCTTTCCGTTCTGGTCAGTTTTCTCATCTGTAAAGGAAAGATGTTCAACTAGGTGTTTTGTAATCTAGAGTTTCTACTAGTTTTCATTTCTGATGTTGTGATCTTTCGGTTTGGTTTGGTTTTATTACTGTTATTTATAAAATTGTAACTACTAGCAGCTACCTTATGTTCCAAAAATAAAGTTCTTTTAGAGAACTTTAGGTAACTAGTTATAAGTATCTAGGTGGAAAATTTTATAATATTTTAAACTTTTAGAAAACTATCTACTTTTTTTTTTTTTTAGCTTTAATATCTTCACTGAATCCCCCACTATGAGATGGAAAAATTTAAGTACTGGTTTCAGAAGAGACTGACAAACTTTGATGAATAAGAATCACAAATTGTTTCTGTTCTGCTTTGAGACCGTAAACCTCAGGATAATTAGAGGGTGAAACAGGTATCTGTTCTATCAGTGTAGTTCAGTTTCATAACAGACTGCTAGCATGTAAAGCAAGCTATGCCTAGCAAGAAGCCACAGCATCTCTGACATTTTAGAGACAATCCTGAAACTTCTGCTTTTGTGGCCTTGCTCTGGGCAGTGGTACAGCCCAGGTTATACATTTTTGAGAAAGACTATTCTATCGTAGCACTGGCAAACCACCAAGACCTAGACATGGGTCTGAATTGAGAATGTGCCCCAACTAAATCCACTCCACAGTTCTTGAGATTGTCTGGGCTACTTAGTACCATTAAGTCAACCAAACCTGGCCCATGGCTAGCAGTTGACTTATAACTGTACTTTTTATATCAATAAGGTCCTTTTTAAAACTGCTGTTAAATTACTTGCTTTATTTTTTGTCAGTGAAAAATTAATATAGCCCCATCACTCACATGCTGTCCTTCTGTACTGGTTGACACTTATCCTGAGGAAATGACTTTTTCAGTCCCTCTCAAACACTGTTTACAAGACGTTTTCTTGTTATAGGGGACATGTGCCTTTTCCTGGTTGGTGAATGCTAACCTGCTGGTCAATATGAGTAGCTCCTGACTCCATTTATACTTAATCTTTTTCTGATGTTCTATAGACCTAGGAATTGGGAACTCTCTATCTGGGACAGTTTAGTAAGTGCTTTCCAAAGCAAAACTTTAAAAATGTACTTTTTACCAAACACTGAAGAGTTATAGGTAGAAAAATGTCTGAATTTTTTTGGTTTTGATTTTAGATACAGAATCGTAATTTCTAGCCATGTGAAGTTATAAGTTATTCATGTTCATCTCATGAATAATTTAATAACTTAGAATCACCTTAGATATGCCCCTCTCTGAGCAAAAAGAGAAATTTAAGAGAGCTGAATTACTGATTGAAGGATTGGGGTGTACAGGGCTTGGAATAATCCACATATTGATATTAACTGAGTTTTTGCAGTTTTCCTGCTCCATTTTATTAAGGTACAGGTGTGAAAGGAAAGCTTTTTAGGAATAATCTTAGACAATTTTTTAAATAATCATTTGCAGGTTTTCCAAGAAGAAAAAATTACTTAAAATTGAGCCAAATAGCAGTAAACTTCCTAAACGTCTTTTTTTTTATGCTTTCATAAGCTTTCCTCTTTTTCTTAGGCCTTTGAACTGGCCACAGGCGACTATTTATTTGAACCTCATTCAGGGGAAGAGTACACTCGAGATGAAGGTAAGTCCCCTCAACCAAGGTTGTCTGTGCACGGTGGCTAATGTAATTTGCTAGTACTGAAGAGCCTTAGTCTTCTTAGTGTGCTAAGTATATATAAGTCCCAGAAAAGATAGAAATATAAGATATTTTATATTAAGTATTAGGTATACTAGATATTTTATAATAGATATTAAAGAATTCTATATAAGGATTAGAGAAAAGACCACAATTGGTTAAACTAAAACTTGTATTGGGTTGGCCAAAAAGTGCCTTCGGTTTTTAAGTAAAAATAAAAGACACATTTTTCATTTTCACCAAGAACTTTATTGAACAACATACTCACCCTTTTGTTCCACTACCTTCTGCCATTTTTCAGGCAACTTCATAATTCAGTTTTCCCAAAACTTTTATCTTTTTGAGCAAAGAACTGTTCCAGGTGTCTTCCAGGGGATTGAAATTTTTTCCATTAGAAGAATTTTGTAAAGATTGAAATAAATGGAAATCTGAAGATGCAATGTCTGGTGAATACGGCAGATGAATCAGAACTTCCCAACCAAGCTGTAACATTTTTTGCCTGGTCATCAAAGAAACATGCGGTCTTGCGTTATCTTGATGGAAATTATACATTTTCCGTTGACTAATTCTGGACGCTTTTCGTCGAGTGCTGCTTTCAGTTGGTCTAATTGGGAGCAGTACTTGTTGAAATTAATCGTTTGGTTTTCTGGAAGGAGCTCATAATAGAGGACACCCTTCCAATCCCACCATGTACACAACATCACCTTCTTTGGATGAAGACCAGCCTTTGGTGTGATTGGTGGTGGTTCATTTCACTTGTCCCACGATCTCTTCTGTTCCACATTATTGTACAGTATCCACTTTTCATCGCCAATCACAGTTTGTTTTAAAAACGGAACATTTTCATTACATTTAAGTAGAAAATCGCTTGCAGAAATACGATCAAGAAGGTTTTTTCGCTTAACTTACGTGGAACCCAAACATCAAAGCATTTAACATAACCTAGCTGGTGCAAATGATTTTCAGCGCTTGATTTGGATATTTTGAGTATGTCGACTGTCTCCCGCGTGGTATAACGTTGATTATTCTCAATGTTTCGATTGATCGCTATCAACTTCAACTGGTCTGCCCGACCATGGAGCATCGTCCAGCGAGAAATCTCCAACATGAAACTTCGCAAACCACTTTTGACACATTCAGTCAGTCACAGCACCTTCTGCATACCCTGCACAGATCTTTTTTTGCGTTTCAGTTGCGTTTTTACCTTTCTTGAAATAATAAAGCATAATATGCCGAAAATGTTGCTTTTTTCACAAAAATTCACCAACTTTGATAAGTCTTTTTTTTTAAATGCACACTGATAAGACAAGCTGTCACATACAATCTAACAAAATTGTTTCGAATGAAGTTAAAGACAACTAAGTGCTACTAGAGCCATCTTACGTAAAAACCCGAACGAACCTTTTGGCCAACCCAATATTTGCCAGGTTTCTTATAAAACATCTAGTCATTTTCCTTCCTGTGTAAATCAGTGATTCATTCTTTACCCAGTTGGGATGTACCTGTTCATCAGCTTGTTGCCCAGTTAGCTTGCAACTTTATTTGGAAGTCGATTTTAACAGATACACACTACTTGAACGCAGGGAATATATCCTATTTGTCTATATAAATTGTACAACATTTAGCATTCTTTTTTCTCCTTTCTGAAAATTAAAGCTGTATTTTTCTTTTTAAATGATACTAACATTTAGAATTCCATTTTAAAACAAAATATTATTGATTTATATTTTGCAATACCAGTGGGAAAAGCCCAAGGTGTCAGATGCTCTGAGAGGCTGTGAAAGCAGACAACTAAATGTGTGATGATTTTTTTTAAATCATGGTGGCATTCAAGTAACTAGATGAAATAATAATGTGAATAAAAACAGTTTATTAAAGGAATGTTTTACCTTCTTTATTATACAGTTTTGGCGCTTTTATTTTCAGGATTAATGGGGATTACTTTGAGAGCGCACTACCAGTGTACCCTCCCAATGTGGAAAATATGTCTTTTACTTTCTGTGCTTTCCTTGATTCTTTGGGAAGTTAGGTTCTGTGCTTTATGGAACCAACAATGCTATTTCTCAAACTGGTCCCCTGGGATGTCAAAAGGCAATGTTAGTAAGGCCTGCTGATATTCCTAATAAGTACTATTTGAAAAATGCTCTGCTAACTAATCACCATAGCCATATGCCTGTTTTAGTGGGTACAGTTTGGACATGTTTTCTGTATATAAGCCCCTTTTACTGTAATTACTACCTGTGTACACACTTGATTTTTCCCTGTTATCTGCTTGCTTGGATTCCCTATAAATAGTGTGTGGTACAGACTCATATAGTGGCTAGAATTACATTGTACAGGATCTTATGCTACCAAACCTGAAAATTGAAATGTATATGAAAAGACTCAAGTAAGGGAAAAGGGAGAACCAGTTACCGTAGATATTTATATCCTAATTTATTCCCTCCTATTCCAGCCCTTAGATAAAACCTCAAATTACTACTGTTTGGCCCATAGGAGCAGGAAAAAGCAAACCCTATCCCCTGGCTAGTGTATGCGTAGTGTTACAAGTCATGGTAAGACTGGGGCCTAAGTAGCATGTCCTCTGTTATTAGGGACATTCCACAACCCTAAATCTTGGAATAATAGTTGATAATTTTGCCTGTCAGATACATTAATCCTATGATTAATTGATAAGCCAGAGATAGGTTGCTGGAATTTCAAGTAACATAACAATTTTAAGGGAAAAATAATTCCTTGGTATAGGAAAAATATTAAAAGAACCAATACTTTACTTGGAAGTTTACAGTAAGACAAATTATAGTCTCATTTATAATTAATTTATACAAAGATATTTACTTGCAGATCCTGCCTAAAATTGGCAGAAATTTTTTGGCAGCCAAATACTTGTTACCAAACCATAAATTCAGTAAAAACTGCCCAAAAGTTATAGTGAATTCATAAATATAAAGTTCTTTTAAAATGACACCACTGAGTCCTTTACATGAGAAATAGATATGACCTGAAACCTTCACAAATTCCCAGATAAGTGTATGTCTCTAGCATATTATTTTCCTCTAAGATACATTATTGGAAGTTTTAAGTGATTCCTTTTGACCTGGATTTTGTAACTACAGGCTTAAAGTCATTTTTAAAGCTGTTTTGTGGCTAGGAGCCATCACTTTTTAAAGCCTCTTCATATTTTTACTTTTTGTCACCTGCAGAAAAAGGTAATAGACCTGTCTGTAGGTGTGGATGCTGGCTGGTCCCAGGCTCGTCTCCTGGTGACAGACTGCCCACCTCCCTGGCGGTGCTCACAGTCCATATGCCTGCGGTGACGGCTACAAGGCACTACATGACTTCAACATTTTAGTGGCCAAAGATAGTCAAGTAGCTATACTTTAAATGTTTGTGCTAATTTTTTCTTTAATAATGTGATTTATTAAATTAAAAAACAGACAAAAAAAACAAAAAAACCTCTGGACTAGACATGATAAGGTAGTGGTTTTCATTTGAGTTCTAGCTCTTATTGGCCTTGTGGCTTCAAGTAGGCCGTTCTCCCTGAGGTTCCACTTTTCACCTTTAAAATGGGGTATTAATTTTTGGCCTGTTTTACAGGGTGATTGTGAAAACTCGATCATATGTGAGTGCTTTGTCATGAACATTCTTAAAGTGACATTATTACTCTCTGAAGCCCAGAGCACTATTATAAATGAATGTCTGTCCTAGAATGTCTAAAGCATATTGCTACACTCTTTTAGCATAGCTGAAGAACCCGCCTGGACCTAGATATAGACAAAATAGAAATAAAATATTATAGATAAGCCTACAAACTCCAGAATGTGACTTGCCAACTACTATCAGGTGACCAACCACCGGAAATAATTCTTGGCCTTCCCAGTCTTCCCTTGAGTATCCTCGGTTTTATTTGTACTTACTTTTAAACAGCTAGTTCTTGAAAAAGCTATTCATAGAAAAACCTTTTTTACAGCTTGTCCTTGATCCTGTTCTTCTTACCCTTCTATTTTAGACCACATTGCGCACATTATAGAGCTGATAGGCAGAATACCAAGACGCTTTGCCCTCAGTGGGAAATATTCACAGGACTTCTTCAATCGCAGAGGTAGTATTGTTAACATGAGTTTTCATCTAGGCCCCAGGGATGCAACTTCAGGAAGCAGAGCATTCACACCAAGATTGTTTTTAGTTATCACTCAAGTCCCACTGGAGTGGGTACCTGAATTTTAATGGTTTTCTGGATTCTCCATTAGATGGATAGAGTCCTCTTCTTCCCATTTAGGACAGCAAGCAAACTGAAATGCTTGCCTTATAAAGAGGTGTGCATGCTACTCTTTCTGCCAATATCTAGAACTGCATTTGTTACCCCTGTTATGTATATCTTTTTTCCCCCTCTTGAAATGTTCAAAACATACAGATCACATTGCATTGATCATAGAACTTCTGGGGAAGGTGCCTCGCAAGCTCATTGTGGCAGGAAAATATTCCAAGGAATTTTTCACCAGAAAAGGTAAAATAAATGTGTTTGTTCCCAAACATTAAGGGGACAAAAGTGTTTAACAATGAAGAGGTAAGTACAGCTTGGGTACGTGTTCTCAACATCTACAGAAGGATGGTCCTACCTTGAATGCTGAGCTGTGACTTAGCAGACCCTGGAGCTAGACTGCCTGGGTTCAGATCCCAGCTGCTCCACTACTTATGTGGCCTTTGGCACAACCTCAGTTTGCTGCTTTATAAATGGAGATTACTTCATATTAAGTTAGTTACTATGTGTATAGTAGCTGGCACCTGGTTGATTACTCCTACTACAGGACTTCTGAAAAATGGGCAGATTTTGCTGAGGCATTTCTGTCAAAGGGCAAGTAGTTTCAGCTTTTTAAGGGCAGGACTACATCTCACCTTGTAGTCCGTGATACCTAACACAGTCACTTCAACACATCAGTCATATGAATTAACTTTATACTTTCAATTGCGTAAGTTATGTTATCACTTATTAGTGAAGAAAAAACAAGGTAAAACTCTCACCTCAAATTTTTGCCTAGATAATATATGTTGACGTATTTAAATATGAATTTCTTATGCATTCTAAATAAATTTAAAAGCTTAAGTATGAAACCCTGACCTAGAAGGGACTAGAAAACTGTCTGGCCTTTTTTCCATGGTTCCCCTTTTCCTCACAACGTCTACACTAGTGCTGAGAAAAATCATCTTTCTCAACACTTGACAGCAGGCATCCTCAGAAAATTTCTTAATGTTTCTCTTTGGGGCAGGGAAATGGTGAAGTGCTTCATAGGTTCTTCCTTGTGTGCAAAGTCAAATTAACGGCATGCACGTACCAAGTAGGTAATTAGGCACTCACTGCCCACAGAAGAGACTTCAAATAAGTGTCATGTAAGAAAAAAAATTTAAAGCAGCATTTACCTTAACAAGTCACTGATCATTGACTATCTTTTTAAAAAACCATTGTTTCAAGGAGGCAAAAAGTAATGTTCCAGAATAGTACAGAGTGTGATGCAGCTGTATCTGTAAGTTTATTTGTTCTTTTAGTTTTGTTACTTTTATACGTTTGACATAGTTTTAGCGCTTTGTTTTTTAATTACTGCCTTATTTCGAAGCAACATTTGCTAAACTATTGAGCCAAAAAAAGAGTACAAGCAAATTATTCTTGGTATGTGGTGATAAATTGCCTCTGAACACTGTATAAGACCACGCTGAGTATATAGGCATTTAATATTCATTTTAGTGAATACCTAGTTCCTGATAGGCCTGCCAAATTTGATAGGGACAAAAAATCCTGCAATGGTGGAGAAAAAAATTATTTAAAATTTTTAGGCCCTCGTGAAAAATGGAGACACTTCTTTCCAAGGAATGCATTAGAGAAGAGATGTGCTTTGTGAATGGAGAAGGATTAGATTCTGATGGCAAAATTTGATTCTTTATAGACTATCTGCATTAGTTCCTGGATTTCCACAAAAGGATCTTGTCACTTGTCAATGTTGGTCAGTTTCTTTTGTACTCTCTTTACCGTAGGTGACCTGAAACACATCACGAAGCTGAAACCCTGGGGCCTTTTTGAGGTTCTAGTGGAGAAGTATGAGTGGTCTCAGGAAGAGGCAGCTGGTTTCACAGATTTCTTACTGCCCATGTTGGAGCTGATCCCCGAGAAGAGGGCCACTGCCGCTGATTGTCTCCGGCACCCTTGGCTCAACTCCTAAGCCCCAGCCCAGCACCGCAGCAGAGATCACACGCTGGCCCTCTGCCCCTCCCCTCCAAGCATTTCCCTCTTCCCTTTTCAGGGTGAAGCTCTTCCTTCAAGGGTTTCTAGGGTGTTTTTTGTTTTTTTTGTTGAATCCAACATGTTCATTTGGGTTTGCTTATTTGACCCTGTGGAGATCCCCCCACAGCCATTGGGCATCCTAGGTGAATTTGGCCTTGATTGGGTTCTGCCAAAGACTAATGGACTAAAATGTGAAACAGCCTCTCACCCCTGTACCCTTGTCTTTCCATTAGGACATCCTTTAAATTATAAGCATCCTTTTAAAAAGAGCTATGAAGATGTATGAGCTCATCCTTTTATTCACTGACTCTAAGAGTCAAATTTTCTAGTGCATATCCTATTGCCAGCATAAGGATGAGAAGGGGAAAGGGTATTACTTCTGTGTACAGCAGAGACATTAAACTTGCTGTATCCAGGCTGCATCCTCTTCCTGGATTATTTCTGTTGTTTTCTATGTTCACATTTTTTTCTGCGACTTTTAAACTCCTATCTTTTTAAATGAGCTGTATAAACACCAAATTTGGGTACCATTTTATCACTGTTCAAAGCACTGTCAAATTCCTTTCATCCTTTAATAACTCTGAGATCCTCGAATCTTCAGTCTGATTTTTGATGGAAACAAAAATGGAACCACTGACTAGTAATTTCTTCAGAACCACATATATTCTGCAAACTGTCCTTTCCTGTGTCTCTTCTGTACCCTACCAGCAGAGTTACTTTGATTGACTGTTTGTTTTGTTTTTTGTTTTTGTTTTTTAATCCCTGGCTGGCACTTTACTCATTGCACTTGAGTTTATTGCCCCATAACTAAAGAATTCAGGATGACTCTAGAAAGGAAAACTGGATTTCAGAGATTTCCCATCTGAGAAGAAACTGTCCTAGAGTTCTCGGTTCTTTTACAAACAGTCCCCAACTTTTATTTACAGCTTTTTCTTTACCGTGTCCAGAATTCAGCCTTGAAGCAGTTTCCCCCTACGGCTTTGCCTTTCTCATTTTCTCAGAGGCTTCAGGTCTTAAATGAAATCCCAGGATACAAGAACCAAGGGGAGGGGGTGGGATGGCACTTTTTTCATTGTTGTTTATTTTGAGAGTTGTAGGGGTTTTTTTTCTCTTTTTGTTTGGTTTAAGGTTAGCCATTCTCTGCTGCTATTTCTTTGTATAATGTAAGTTTTAAATTTTGAGATGTTTGAAATGTACTTGAGGCTTTTTTTTTTTTTTTTTTAATGAGAAAAGGCTTTGTGAATCTTATTTTAGGATGGGCCTCTCCTAGACTTGCCCTAGACATTACATATATTCCTCGGGTCATATTGAAAAGCAAAAGAGGGGCAGGATTGGGGTCACAGCTGCTTGTTCTGCACGGACCAAGTGGGCCTTGGGGGTTACAGCATTCTCCAGAAGCGGCTACGGGACTCTGATTTACAGAAAGCCAAGGAGGTGCAACTTGAGGCTCTACTAGCAAAGCACCGATGAGGCTGTTAGGTAGCCAGCTTCCTATTCAGGAGATTGGAATCTAGATTCTGTCATTTATCTACCAACAAAGGCAAAGGAAAAAGTGGTGCAATTATGCAATCCATTTAACTCGTAAACATATTACCCTGAATAACTGGCCAGCCATTCATCGGATCCTTGATGGATAGTTCTGAAATCAGACATGTTCCTATAGAAAGAATTTTAAGTGAGGCTGTTCTATGCACCTATCAAGAATAAAGAAAATAGATTGTATCAAACAACGGCAGGGAAAATCCTTCAGCAATTCTAATCCACTTTGGGTTTTCAGCGATATATACATCTAAAGCAATACCAGACTAGAACTGAATTCTTTTTCTATGCTGTAAAATCACAATTGTGGAATTACAGGAATTCTGGTGATGACATTAAGGTGAACTAACCAAACACACACACAAATAGAAGGCCCTGTTTTAACAACTGACATGAAGAGAAATTTTAATAAGAGAGAACCTGTAATTTTTTGGAAATGTTTTCGCACCAAATAAGGGCTTTTCCTCTATCACTTAAGGAGCCAGATAAATTAAAAGCCGTAGAAAGAGGCAGCTGTAGAATTTGATCTTCCAAACACCCCATGTACCTTTCCTGAACTCAATCATAACATTGTCAAATTGCCAGGATCTCACTAAAGGATTTCTATTTGCTGTCAGTAAAAAATAAAACCCCAAACACATTTTTATTCTTTCTACTGGTTGCATTGTCTGTTTTCTTTGTAAATGCAGTACAATAAACAAATTATTTAATAACCTACATGTTTCCAGGAGATTTCTGTTTATTTGTTGCCCAAGTTGATCTGACCTAGCTTCAGAATGGAGGAAAGGGTTGGTTGAGTTGCTTTTTGAATTTAAATATGCCATGAAACTGTATAACTTCAACACATGCCATTTTGTGGCGTTTGTAGCTTTGCTTCTATCTTTAAATTGGGCGTGGGGTGGGATTTAACAAAGTACATCTTGGAAAATTCTAAGAAAATTGTTATTCCCTACATTTGATACCATTTTTGCAGTATTTGTGGGTTGCTTTTTCTCCCTACAGATCACAAAGTGCAAAATGTCAAAGTTTTGTGAACTCAAAGGCAGTGGACTGATGACCATTATTATACATAGGTTTTCATATACTTGTCTCATTCACCCCTCAGTATAAATTCTTAGAAATGGAATGGCTGGGGCAGAGAGTAAGCATGTTTTTAAGGCTTTTAATAAATGTTCCCCAACTTACATGGAGAACAGTTGGACTGTTTTGCTATGACCAACAGTGTTTGAATGGGCCTATTGTAATCTCACTCATTTTATTCCTAATAGCCAGTTTGATTGCCCCAAAAGGGGAATATCTTGTTTTAATTTGCATATTAGGTGACTAGTGAAGTCAGAAGCTTGTTTCATGGGTTTTATTGGCCATTTGTAGTTTTTGGTTATTAGCCTACAATTACCCAGCTTTCTTTTGGCATGCTTCCCTATTTGATGATTTGGTAACATTTTTGTCATTTTTCCATCACATTTTCCAGTTTTTAATTTGCCTTTCATTTTTATTTGTGGAATTTTTTGGCTGCGTTGGGCCTTTGTTGCTGCACACAGGCTTTTCTCTAGTTACCGTGTACAGGCTTCTCATTGCGGTGGCTTCTCGTTGCGGAGCACGGGCTCTAGGTGCGCGGGCTCAGTAGTTGTGGCACGTGGGCCCTAGAGCCTGTGGGCTTAAGTAGTTGTGTGTGGGCTCTAGGGCGCGTGGGCTTCAGTAGTTGTGGCACACGGGCTCAGTAGTTGTGGCGGGCTCTGGAGCACAGGCTCAGTAGTTGTGGCACACAGGCTGAGTTGCTCCGTGGCATGTGGGATCTTCCTGGACCAGGGATTGAACCCGTGTCCCCTGCATTGGCAGGCGAACTCTCAACCACTGCGCCCCCAGGGAAGTCCCTATTTATGGTATTTTTAATGTTATTCATAAAAAGTCCTCCAGCCCTGAACTACATAAACTGGTTTTTTTTGTTTGTTTTAATTGAGCCATGCTTAAGACATACATAGTGTGTTCATACTGTAGTGTTGACTAGAATGTAACGTGTTTAAAAAACAACCAAAAAAAATTAAATTGGAATTCATCAAACCAGTATGTTCATCAGACTGATGAACTTAGGCAGTCCCTCTAAGCTTTGTGTTAAATGTATGGACCTTGAACTCAGGGTTTTGGAAAACTTAAGTTCTAAGGGAGCTTGTAGCTATCTCAAAAGAACTGTCAAACTGAGGTGGAGTTACAGCCCTGAGTGTCCACAGGGAGACCATTTAGCTGCTCCAGAGCAGGCCCAGGTTACAAATTGACTTCATTACTGCTCATTCTTTTATTTTTGACGCCTGTAAGAGTCTTCTAGTTTGGCCTTGTAAGGAAAGTGATTTGCTCTTAGAGTATCACAAAAAATTGATGATTTATTGATAATAGAATTTAAACTTAGATTTGCTCTGTAAATAAGGTCTTATGACACCAGGGAAGTTTCAATAGTCCTTTGTGTTTTGCCCACCAATTTGGTGCAGTTGGAGTTAGCAAAGCATTGATAATTTACAGCTCTTTCTCAGTCTTCAAATCAATATGAAAAGATATGTAAACTTACAATATATGAACCTTGAGACCTACTGAGGAGAAAGTTTGTTTTTATGTCACTGAAGTCTTGTTTTTAAAAGATGGAATTTTAAAACTAAAGTGATAAGCATTTGTCTTTTAAGTCCTTGTGCAAATATTAATCCACACCAAGTCCTTATGATATCAGAAATATCTCAGTTAAAAAAAAAAAAAACAATTTGAGATCATTTTGTGTTTAGAAGTTTTAACTAAGTAAGCAAGTTTACATTAGTACCTACTCTGTTACTGACTGTACCATTCCTTGTAAAGGGATGAGGGTTTTCAATACATAGATGATCAATCTGATTTTATATCCTCCCCAGTTCAATTTTTTATCATAATCTTCTCTTTTGTCCTGAATTCATATCTAGTTGTTGCCCATTATAATACAATAACAAGCCTTGCCCTCTATTTGGCAGAACTGGATTGTGTTATCAGTGTATCAGCTGCCTGCAAGTTGAGCTATGTTCATAGAAGTTGTGCCCTTAAGACATTTCATTGGTTGCTTTGGATTTACTAAATATAGAGGAAAGTATGGTCAGTGTTGGAAATTAGTGGACCCTACTATAAATCCTTGAGGTTAGATAGCAAAAGTGGGATGAGTTTGAGGGTTAGGGCCCTTCATCTTCAGCAATTTATTACAAAACAAACATGTATCCATCAACATGTAAGGTTACTAGAATCCAATCTTTGTTCCAGTAAAGCATTCTAGTAAATGCCCATTTCAGCAGAAAATTAATTATGAATAACTATGAGAAACAACTTTTTAAAATACTCCAATGATTCTCACCTCCTGGTATTCACACACTTGTGCAATTCCCTCACCTGTAACGTGGGCTGGACTTTGTGACCGTTCTAACAATCAGATTAAGGCAAAAGTAGCAGGATGTCACTTAGATTCGGTTACAAAGGGTGCTTCTGTCTGTGCACCTGCTCTTGCTCTGTCTTGGAAGACTTGCTCTGGGGAAGGAAGTTGCCAGGTGAATAGCCCTTTGGAGAGGCCCTCAGCCAGCAAGGAACTCAGGGCCTTCGGCCCAACAACCTGTGAGAAGTTGAGTCCTGCAGACAACCACTGAGCTTGGAAGCAGATCCAACACCTTAATTGCAGCCCTGTGAGAAGCCTTGAGGCAGAGACACCTAGCTAAGCCTTGCTGATTCCTAACCCACAGAAACTGAAATGTTTTAAGCCACTGAGTTGAGGGGTAATTTGTTATGCAGCAACAGGTAACTAATACAGAGATGTAAGATAATGAAAGCATTTAGGAAAGACACCCTTCTGGTTCACATTTCGGATGTAAATGATAAGGCCTTCTTACCTCTCTTGACCTGCTCAGTGCTAGTCACTGGTAAAGCTTGGGCATCACAACCATTCCTGTGCTGCAGCCCAAGGCAGAGGAAGGAGTAGAGTAACTCAACTTGGTTTAGAGGAGTGCTGGTTTTATTAATTTTTCTGTATACTTTCAAAGATGATATTTGAGGCATCTTTAAGAATTTAAAGGTAAAGCCACTTGAAAAGGGCTGATAAGCAGTTATTAAGTGTCAGCCAAAATCATTACTTTATTGGAGAGGTTGAATTCTGAGTTTCCTTGAAGATAAAGCAGAAGGTGAAACGCTGAGTCATGTGACTCAAACAGATTTCAGATCGTCCCCAGCACTGGTCATTAGTAAACATCCACTCCTGCTTTGGTGAAACTCACTGTTCTTGAGAGCAAGGTGTAGGCTATTGGCATATGCACCTTAGGCCCCCCAGAAGCTTCTGTGGACCACCGTGGTTGCCATTTCAGAAATATTTTGAAGTTAGGGAGGCTTTTAGAAATTTTTCTTTTGCCTTTTATAAAAAGTAAAATTACGAGAAATAACTGAACAAATCTATCTAGAAAAGTCACAAAGCTACAGAATTGGCCAAATTCTGTCACTCATCCATTCATCAAGCTTGCATAGGGAATTCCCTGGCGGTCCAGTGGTTAAGACCTCTTTTACTGCCATCGGCCCAGGTTTGGTCCCTGGTCAGGGAACTAAGAGCCCACAAGCCGCGCAACCAAAAATAAAAATAAAAAATAAATAAAATTTAAAAGCTTGCATAAAGTAGATGCCTGACAATGAAATAATTTTATCAGCACAAGAAAACATGAAAGTGATCGTTCTTAAATCCCATTCTAATAGTCCCTGTCATCAACAAATGGGACAATGCTGGGATACTCATACCTAGCCTATCTGGAACAATGCTGGGATACTCATACCTAGCCTATCCAAACTGGAGAAGAAACACTGCACTCACTGGGCAGGTTGTCAGAGTGCACTGGTTAAAAAGCATCTTTTAAACCAGTGCACTCTGAATAATCCCTGCAGCCCAGAATAAGAAGCCTGTTTTCCGTGTCACTGCTGGTTGATCAAGAAACAAGATCCATTACGGTTTTGTTCGACATTTACCCACTTTCTACCTGTGAGAAAACAGCACCCACGTTTTCTCTTTACTGAGGAAACAGACAAAAGACCAGAAAAAAGCACCTGTTCTTCCTGGATCATTCACTGCAGATAATCGACAAAACCCTGTTTCTATTGCAATACATACCATCCTCAGGGCAGGGAACAGCCTAAAGAATCTAATCTTTGTCTTGGCATTTGCCTACAATGAGGTATTACCTAAATTGAGTTCCCCTCTAGAGACTGGTAAAAGATTCACCATTTAATGTACCAAATCCAAAGTTGTTTTTTTTGTTTTTTTTACAGGAGAGTTCATCTATTACTCTTAACAAATTACTTGGCCACAAGTAACAACTTTCCAAAACTGGTAGCCCATTCTGACTGGGTCAGTGTGGACACTGAAAAAATGTGATTTTTGGTTCCAAAGGGAAAAAAGAATTTAGTCTCGAAAGTTTTTAGATCCTAAGGTCACCCAATCCTGATGGATTCAGGTTCCGGTGACCTCTCCATTCCTTACCCATCTCTGAGCATCAATAAGAAAACAAACCTGAAAAGAAAAAAGCAAAGGACCCCCTAAACCTCAACCTGAAATGATCCAGCATGCTTAAAGCCACCTCTTCTTCATCGCCCTCTTAGAGCTGGGTGTCAATTTCTGGGTGCTTTCAAACAAGTATCCTCAGTGAATTAGACTGTCAGGGACTCACCTGGGAGGCCCCTAGACATAGACTCATCCTGCTCTCATTTTACCGAGAGGCCTCAAGAGGGTAAAGCAATTTGCTGGTGTGAAAGGATAGGAAGAGAAAGTGGGTCCCCAGTCAGGAGAGTTAAACACATGTCTCTGAACATCTTGGATGTGGTCACTGCAGTTCTTCCTCGCTGGAGTTTTCCGGATACAGTAAGAGGTCTTGTCTCAGGAGATTGTCATCCTATAATGAAAGGCTTCAGCGTTTCAGGCCTAGAGCAGCAGATACAGGGAAGCATGGAAGGAACAAGTTTCTGTTTCTGAAGAATTTGATTCCCTCATTTTCCATTGTCAGGGAAATAGATGACCTGTGGTATTAAAAAAAAAAAAAGATTGCAAGATTATAGAATTTCACATTTTTTAAGCCAATAAAAACACAAAACTTCCCCATGTATGCTCACATTTTGATTCAGTTACTCCAGACATGCAAACTTCCTCACTAGTAGTATATAAGATAGTATCAATGTCCCTCAAGTAAAAACTCATAAATGTCTTTTAAGATGTACATAAATGTAGTGCAAGAAAAAGAAAAAAGCAGACAGCTGTAGTTAGCTTTGATTCAGTAATTCCACTCCAGAATTTATCAACAGGAGCAAAAAGTTATCTATGATAGCAGTGCTAAATGCCTAACTAAGGTCTCGTTTAGCAATGAAATGGTACACCAGTGCTGTGGAGTTTGTGGCTTTCAAAAACTTCAGTAAGGAACATGGCAAAAACACGAGAAAACGTTTATACTCTAATCATTTACTACTCGAAGTGTGACCCCTCCCCAGCAGTGTATCACTGGGGAGCTGGTTAGAAATGCAGTACTTGGCACCACTGCAACTGAATCAGTCTGAATTTTAACAAGATCCCCAGGTGAGCTATGCACATTAACGTTTAAGAATCGTAAGTGTGTGTGTGCGGGGGGAGGGCGATGCTAATTTATCATTATTCAAAAAAGTATGTCTGTGTGGTCAAGGATGGGAAGGTTCTTAGCAAAAATTATCAATAAAATAGTTTAAATGGAGATAATCCCTGTGACCCACACGAAGTGCCTGGCCTGCTGTAAGTCCTCAATAAATGACAGCTATCAGGGAGGTGATACTGTTGTGGGCTATTCCTTCTCTTCCTTCCTCCATCCCTCCCTCCTCCCCCACCCTTTCCTTCTTTTTAAAGGTGTTCCTTCATGTCCTTGTTAAATCACATTTTAGAAACTGAAATGACAATAAGGAAATTAACATGTGTTTCGTTTTCAACCAGACATTAAAATTGGTTAAATTCGTTTTTTGCTTCAGCTATCAGGGAGCAGGGAGCTAAATTTAATACTCAATACACTAATTCTATTAGCCTAGCTTTCTGTAATATTTGTTTTCTTCTCTATGACTTTTATTTTCTATTTTATTAGGTTTTCCACTATGTCTCTTAAAATCACTTAAACTTCTTTCTGAAAATAAGGGTCCAAATGACAATAATGACTTCTAAAAACAGTCCGTTCTTGTTTGCCAGGCTCCACAAAAAGATGAGTTTATGAAACCACCCGCCTGTTTTAAATTATTTCTTCTCTCCCTGTGCTTTTACCACTTCTCAAGACACAAGTAAAACTAAAGGGTTCCTGTTTGCCCCTCAGTGAAGGTCTCAGATGCCATCCAGCTCCTGCCCCCTCCCACCCCACCCCCACCCCCCTACCCCCTCTCTCCCTAGGCCCTACAGCCTAGCCTCATGAGTCATTCTGCGAGCCCACAGCACTTCCAAAGGAACACAGACCACCCTCCAATCAAATTACGCACCAACACTCCTGTTGCTTCAGACTTCCTCTGCGATAAAAAAAAAGAGAACAGTATGTGTTTACAACCAAGCCTTGTTTTCAGGATAATTCCCTGCACACTATTCCCTCTCCAAACTAGTTCAGATTCCTCTTATTCACTCTCAAGAAAGCTTGCACTTTTTGTTCATAATGTTTATCAGCTTGTGATTCCATCTTGCATGATTGTCTCCCTTACTAGACTTAAGGTCCAAATGTAGACTTCCTCCCTCACTGTACCCCCTGGACCTAAAGGTGTCGGTGGGCAGCTGGAGCACAGGTCCTATTATTGGTTGGGCAGATGGATGATATAAAGAGTGGAGATACTGGAAAGACAGAAGGTGGAGAGAGCTAACATTTATTCATCACCTAAAATATGCAGGTATTGTTGGTGCTTTATATACACTATCTAATCTTCAGCACAATCTTTTATTTTTTTTATTGAGGTATAATTTACTAACATAAAATTTACTCATGTAAAGTATACAACTTGGTGGTTTTTAGTGTATTCACTACATTGTGCAACCATCACTACTATCTGCTTCTAGAACATTTTCATCACCCCAAAAAAACCCTGTGAACTTTAGCGATCACTCCCAATTCCCCCCTCTTCCCAGCCCAGGGGAAATACTAAAATTTACTTTCTGTCTCTGTGGATTTGCCAGTTCTGAACATTTCATATAAATGGGGTCATACAGTATCTGGTCTTTTGTATCTGGCTTCAATGTTTCCTTCCACACTGTAGCAATTAACAGTACTTCATTCCTTTTTATGGCTGAATAATAACTTATTGTATGGATATACACATTATGTTCATTCAGTCATTAGATGCATGACTGTTATGCTACTATGAACATGTGTACAAGTTTTTGTGTGAACATATGTTTTCAATTTTCTTGTGTATAAACCTAGGAGTGGAATTGCTGGGTCACATGGTAACTCTGTGTTTAATCATTTGAAGAACTGCCATTCTGTTTTCCACAGCAACTGCACAATTTTACATTTTCTATAGCAATGTACAAGGATTCCAATTTCTCCACATGCTCATCAGTACTCGTTATTGTTCATCTTTTTTGTTACAGCCATCCTAGTGGATGTGAAGTGATATCTCATTGTGGTTTTGATTTGCATTTTCATAATGACTAATGATGTTGAGTGTCTTTTCATGTGCTTTTTGGCCATTTGTATATCTTCTTTGAAGAAAAGTCTATTCAAATCCTTTGCCCATTTGGGACTTCCCCGGTAGTCCAGTGGTTAATACTCCACGCTCCCAATGCAGGGGGCCCAGGTTGGATCCCTGGTCAGGGAACTAGATCCCGCATGCCGCAACTAAGAGCCCGCATGCTACAACTAAAATCCTTACACGGCAACGAAGATCCCGTGCACTGCAACGAAGACCTGGCGCAGCCAAATAAATTAATTAATTAATTAAAACTGTATACTTTTTTAAAAAAAATCCTTTGCCCATTTAAAAAATTGGGTTATTTTTTATTATTGTTGAGTTGTAGGAGTTCTTAATATACTCTGGATACTAGAATTATTATTATGACTTGCAAATATTTTCTCCCAATCTATGGGTTGTCTTATCACTTTCATGATGGTGTACTTCGAAGCACAAAGTTTTCAATTTTGATGAAATCTAGTTTATTTTTTTCTTTGGTACTTGTGTATTAGGTGTCAAATCTAAGAAATCATTGCCTAATCCAAGGTCTCTTCTAAGAGTTTTATAATTTTATATCTTACATTTAGGTCTTTGATCCATTTTGAGTTAATTTTTGTATATGATGTGTGGTAGGTGGCCCAACTTCATTCTTTTGCATGTAGATATCTGGTTGTCCCAGCACCATTTATTGAAAAGACTATTCTTTTCCCCATTGAATGGTCTTGGGCACCCTTGCTGAAAATCAGTTGGTTGTAGATGTTTGGTTTGATTTCTGGACTCTCTATTTTATTTCATTGATCTGTATGTCTACCCGTATGTCAGTACCACACCGTCTTGATTATTGTATCTTTCTAATAAGTTTTGAAATCAGGACATGTGTGTCCTCCAACTTTGTTCTTCTTCAAGATTGTTTTGGCTATTCTGGGTGTCTTGCATTTCCAACTGACAAGCTGATCCTAAAATCAAAAATCCAGCTGGGATTCTGATAGAAATTGCATTAAATCTGTAGCTCAGTTTGGGGAGTATTGCCATGTCAGCAATATTAAGTCTTCTGATCCATGAACATGGATGTTTCCATTTACTTAGGCCTTTTCTTTAAACAATGTTTTTTTAATTTTCATGTACATTTCATTTACTTTTTTGTTAAATTTATTCCTAAGTATTTTATTCTTTTTGTTGCTATTGTAAATGAAATTTTTTTAATGTCATTTTCAGATTGTTCATTGTTAGTGTATACAAATACATTTTTGTATATTGTTCTTATATTCTGCAGCCTTGCTGAAGTTGTATATTAGCTTTAATAGTTTTTTAGTGGCTTATTTAGGATTTTCCATATACAAAATCATGTCATCTGCTAATAGAGATAGTTTTTCTTCTTCTTCTCCAAAGTAGATGTCTTTTATTTCTTTTTCTTGACTAATTTTCCTGGCTGTAACCTCCGGTACAATCTTCAATAGAAGCGACAAGAGCAAACATCCTTATCTTGTTCCTGAGTACAATCTTGTGAAGTAGGTGTTTTTTACAAATGAGGAAAAACCTGCCTCCTACCCTCTAATGAGGGGAAAGAGGCTCAGATCAGGAAATGGATATACGGAGAACCCCCAGGCTACTCTAACCCAAGGGGGCTAGGCGCCCACAATCTGCAATCCAGGAGCTGTCACATCTCTGCCCTAACCTGCCTTTCCTCCTTCCCCAACAACTCATCCCCTTTGCTCCCCTGTTGTTCCTCTCTCCACCTAGCAAACTCCCCTGTTATTTCAAGACCCAGCCTCAGTGCCACCTATGGGAGGCCACACCTAGCTCCCCAAGCTGGACCAGGGCTCTCTCCCCTGTAGGCCCTGAGAGTGCAGGGGGACAGGGGGACACTCTTCTATCACAGACAGCCTCTGCCACGTAGGTCTGTCAATGCCTTATCACATGCCAGCCTGCAACCCTCCACTGGCCCTTGGCCTCTGCGACAAGGGCTGTGTTTGATTGGTCTTGGTGTCCCCACCCTTGGCCAGTGGCCAAACCTCAGGCACCTGGCAGAGAGGAAGCCTCACCTCCCTGGGGTAGAGAGAATTACCTTTTCCATCAGCCTTATAGTCGTCAGGCAGCAGCTTATCCTGGCGGTAGCCCAGCACAAAGGCCAGGAAGGAGAGGATGAGGGCGTCTCCAATGCTGAGGATGGCCAGCATGAAGGCCCAGCGGATGGTGCAGTGGCCCAGTGTGTATTTGCCGGTCTGCTCCCCACACATGCGCCGTACCTCACTTGAGTCCCAGCCATCTGGGTAGACCAGGCAGCCAATCATCAGGCCTGTGGCTGAGGGGGCAGGAGGGGTACAGATGGTATCAAGCTGGGTGTGCTCGCCTGCTGCCTCCCACCTTGCACTGCTGTCATCGTGTCACCTCCCTTCTTCTCTTATTAACAGCCTTGAGAGGCACAAGGGGCAGCTCCTGCCATCCTTCTTGTAGAACACGGGGGAGAAAACTGAGGCTCCAAGAGCTAAAGCTACTTGCCCCTGGGGGCCAGTGGTCAGGGGTGGAGGTGGAGAGAAGAGCTCCTCAGCCCAGGGAGGTTCTGCCACAGCACCAGGCCCTCAGCTGTGCCCCTCACTTTGGACTTGGCGAGGCGCCTGGCTTCAAAGTCCTCCCAAAATCTGGTCCCAGCCCAGAGAACTCATCACTCCTAAGATATACATTTGTTCATACTCCAACATCTCTGAAATAAGTGTAATAACAAAGCTTTAGGCTATAATTTGATTAGAAGTATTTTTCCTTTTTACAGCACATAGAATAATGGTGTGTCCTACAACTCAGGTATCTTAGATTGAATGAATACAGGAAGTTTTCCAGCCCCATCTCTGGCTGCTTCCTTCATGAACCTTCCATTCAAGCAAACAGGTCTCCACACTATTACCCACTACAGAACAGTGCAGTTGTCCACACTTCCCTGAATGTGTTTAAAATGCTGATTCCCAGGTCAGGGTTGGGTTCAGGAATCCCTGTCTTTAAAAGCACTCTTCTGGTGATTCTCTCAACAGGAAAAGCTGGAAACACTAGGGAAGGCTGCCTGGATCTCAAGCCCAGCTCTTCACTAACTAGCTGTGTGACTCAGAGCAAGCTACTTAAGTTTTCTTGCCTCAGTTTCCTCATCTGTAAAATGGGAATAATAATAGTATCTACCTTTTGGATTGCAGCAAGGTTACAATGAGTTAATATTGGAAAAGTGCTCAGAAGGTTGCCTGACACATAGTTGGCATTTCCTGAGTGTTAGCTAGTATGCCACACTGTGCTTTCATTGATTTAGCATTGACAGCCCAAAATTTCATCTTCCCCGCCTTCCCTCCACTACTCCCACACCCTCCCACCAAATTTCCACCCCAACTTAGCTGCCCAGACAGGTACATATTCCTGGGATGTGACTGGGGCAACCCAAGGACAACCACCAGGCAGGCAGGGGGTGCCTTGCTTCCCTTGTCTGTGCCGCTTTCCCACCCCTGGCCCTCCTTTCACAGGCCTGGAGTCTCTTTAGTCCCAAAGCTGTGCCGTACCTGGGAGCCCCATGGAGAAGCACCTTGCAGGACCCAAAGTCACCAACCTGGGGCTCCGCTTGTTCTTGCAAGGAAAGTTAGCAGATCAAACAAAGCAGAACAAAGTGTAAAGATCAAGGATCCCACCTCCCCACCTAAATGTATCAACCGTCCTTGTTTTTTTCTAAGAGGAGCTCATTTACATACTTATAGATTACAGAATACTTCATGTACCATTTTTCTCTTGATCCTTACCACAGTTCTGTGAAGTAGGCCATGTATTAATATCCCATCTTCAGATTAAAAGACTGAGGTCTCAGAGAAACCAAGTGAGTTGCCCAGTCATTTAGCGATGGCAGAGCCAAGACCTGCAATCATGGCTCCTGACTTTCTTGACTTCAAAGTTAATTCCCCCAGGCTCCCAGACTGACATCTCTCCAAAGAGCTGAATGTATTTAGTGGTGACATTTCAGACTTAGTGACAAGCAGGAAGATCCTTAGGATGGAGGAGGGGGACCCTCCCAGAGCTCTTTGGTAAAACCTGTGCTCTTCCCCACTTGGTGTGTGACAAGTCCTCTGGTACCTGGCATGGCCCCCTTCTCCTTCTATAGCACCTCCCTACAGGGGTTCAGAAAAGAGCCCAGGGCCTCCGACTTGGAAACAGGTTGTTACTATGGGTACCACAGCCCTCTAGGAGCACCCCACCCATCTACCTGGGCACAGTGGGGGTCCACCCCGTCGTGGTGTCTCAGGGCTCTACATAGAGGCCAGCAGGGTATTCTCAGGCAAGTTTACTTACCCCTTCTGACTTCCAGTCTCTCATCTGGAAAATAAGGATAATAATACGTGACTCGGAACAGGGTTATGAGGACCGTGATCATGTATAGAAAGTGCTTACTGCAGTGTCTGGTACATGGTAAGTGGCCAATTAATGTTAGTTGTTGCTATTATTATTGGCATTGAAGTCAGATGGAAGCAACCTCGATGGATGTGGCTGTCATTAGAGCTGTTTACAAGTATTTCAGGTACATAGTAGGATTATACTTCCTCGCCTCTCTCCCTTGAAGTTCGGCAAGTTCTTAAAAATTCCTTCAGCTAATAAAATGTGAGCAGAAATGCCGCGTGCTTTTCCAGGCCAGAGCATTTAACTGCTGATGGAGACTTTCCAGAGCTCCCTTTCCCTTCGCAATGATGACAGCCAGATGACAGCTGATGCTCCATCAGTCTGGGCTCTGGAAGAGCACAGTGAGAGCAGAGCCCTCCACTGATCCTCAGTGAGCGTGTACCATTATCAAGAAATAAACCTTGGTCATAAGCCACTAAGATTTGGGAGTTGTCTGTTACTGTGGCATCACCCCATCCATCCTGACTGATAAAGTTGTTTTGTGTTTTTCGTGTTTACTGAGCACCTACCATGTGTCAGGCACCGTGCAAGGTGTTTTACACGCATTATAACATCCCATCCTCGCAAGAACCCTGTGATGGGGGTACTGTCGCTACCTTCTACAGATGAGTTTAATAGAACTCAGACAAGCAAATTGCCCTACCTGTGTTTTTAGGATCTGGGACCACATTCTGCCTACACCTGGCATCCAGAAGCTCAGTTAACTTTGTTAAGCTACAGCCCCACACTGCCCCATTCATCAGTCCTCTTTCCCCTCTCCTGCTCCCTTCCCTGGCCCCAGGCTTCTTGGCAAGGTTAAGATAACTGGTTTAGGTCTCTTCAAATGGAGGAATCTCCCAGCGGCTGGCTGTGGGGCACACCTCCTCCTCATCCCTCCCTTTGGCTCATCTTCCCTTCCCCAGCACGGAAGAATGGAACATGACACCACCTTTGCTCTCTCCCCCAACATAAATGTTTCATGGGATGGCACCTGGCCACCTCTGCTATCGGTGTCTTCAGCTCCATGACCCAGACAGGGTCTGACTCAAGTGGCCTGGTGACCCCTCCCCTACCCAGGCCCTCCCAGCACTGCCTGTTCAGCAAATGGCACCTGTTGCAGGAGGTTGGGGGAGTGGGACAGTGGAGAGAATGAGAGAGGAAGGGTTGTGTTTCCAGCATCCCATAGCTCTGATATGGAGGACCAGCTGGCAAGCGTGCCAGGGTCCATTCTACTCCTCTTTGTCACAGAACTGCTAAATCTTCATTCTCCCTTCTTCCTCCCCACTGTCCACTGAGACTTAGCCTCATCCCTGCCCCAGCCTCTCCCTCATCATATAGAGGGAGTACAGAGAGAGGGAGAAGGCAGGGGGATTGGGGAGGCAGCTCTGGAACCAGGTAAGTAGCCTGAGTACAAGATTCAGAGTCGAAGGTTCTGTCCCTCACTACCTGTGTGCTAAAAGACAAGTTACCGGCTAAGAGCCTCGTCTGTAAAACAGGAGGAAAACCCCCCTCACTGTGTCATGATGAGGCTCCTCCAGATGATACATGTGAAGGTACTTTACAAATCATTACATTTATGTAAATGTGTGCCTCAATAAAAAATGTCTTTGGAATACAGCTAGTTCTTGGGACTCACTGCCTTTATTCTATTTCCTTTGTTGCCAGATGATCTGCTGCAGCCTTGGCTAAGTCTTATCTTCTCTCTCAGTCCCAGATTCCTCCTCTATAGTTGGGGGGAGGATGCTATAGCTCTCTAGGGTCCCCTCCAACTCTGACAGTCTTGAGTCTACATGTTTGGTTGTATGGGATTCTGATCCCTATTCCCTTCTCCCTGTTAACACTGCTTCTCATTCTAACCAATGATGTCAAGATGATTTCACTCTAGCCTGCAGTCCCTAACAAGGCTCCTGGACATTTCCCTAGTATGGACAGTCTGTGTGTGGTCCTTGGAGAGGGGAGGGACCAAGGGCTGCAGGACAAGGTCTTAGGCATCCCTTCCTGGGCTCTAGAGGAGAGCAGGACCAGCTGGCCCAAGGACCCAGTGGCCTGCCTGGGGCCAGGAGCAGGAAAAGGGGGACAGGGAAGGCCTTGCCTCTGAGCACCACCAGTAGCCACCTACCCCACATAGTTCTAAAAGACCCTATTCCCCTCCCCCATCACAAAATATCACTTCCACTTGCTGCCTCAAATGCTCACACTTGCTGCATCAAGTGTGGAATCTTATAATTAGGGAACAAAGACCTTCACTCTACCATTAGTGACTTGCTCCTGGGCAAATCATTTCCCCTCTCTTGACCTCAGTTCCTCATCTAAAAGAAGAGGAGGTTGAACAATTTGATCTCTAAGGTCTTTTTGGTCTCAGCCAGCCTAAGACTCTCTAATTACTCTTCCAAGGCATCTGCAGAGTATTGAGTATGGCTGCTCTATAAAGGAGGACAGCTGGGTAGGAGGCTCAGAGACTCCACAGAAGGTGGGATGGTGGGCCCCTGCCTGCCCTCCCGCCATCCCTCCTGCTATCCCTGCTCACCCGCAGCCAGCTGCATCCATGCGCAGATCTTGTAGACAGTGGCCGTGTTGCAGACAAAGAACAGGCTGAAGCAGATGATGGAGCCAATGATGAGGAACATGGCCAAGGCCACAAAGAACATGGCAGTCTTGAAGGCTCTAGAGGGGATGGAGGAGAAGTCCAGCGGGCCACCCTTGCAGATAAGCTCAGACGACAGCACGTTGCCCACGCAGTAGGAGAAAAGGCCAAAGTAGCCTGCCTGGGGTGTGCTGACGCTGTCACCGATCCAGTAGGGCTGGATGAAGAGCGCCATGACCAGCACGGAGAAGCAGATGGTGAGTGTGCCCCACATCACACCTACAGCCCTCGAGTTCCGCACATAGTTGGTATGGTAGATCTTGGCTGCCTCCTGGGCAGGCAGCAACTTCACCATGGTGAGGGCACTGGGTCCTGGGCTGGGGACTTGCGGGCTGGAAGTGGCTTTGCAGATGGATGGAGGCCCAGAAGTGGGTCACCCCTCAGCCGGGTTTGGGGAGAAGGCGGAGGTCGGGGCACAAGGTAAGGCTCCCTCCAAGGTAGAAGAAAGAGGACTAATAGGACAGGGAAGATGACCTTGGCCTCTTCAGGGGAAGCTTGTCCAGGTGCCTGTGTCCCCTCTTGCTCTAGCCGGGCTGTCTCCTGTCTCCTACCTCCTCTCAAACCCGCCGGGGTCTCGAGCCTGCTGGCGCCGCCCTGCCCCACCCCCACTGCCAGCTGAGAGCACCAGAGAGCTCCGCCCCCTTCGCTCGGCCCGGCTCCTCCTCCCTCCCTCCTCCGATAGCACTGTTTTCAGCACCGTGGCCAGCGCCTCGGGACTCGGCACAGGACGGTGCAGAGTGGCCGACCTACCCACTGCACACCCCCGCCACTGGGAATCAAGGCCCCTCTTCACCCTCCTGAGCAGGGAAGGCAAGAATTGAAGGCGTGAGGCTGCGGTTGTCACATTCCTCTCGCTTGGTTTCCAGCCGCAAAACCGATTCTTGAGCGCAGTCCATATCCCATCCCACCGCTCCCCGGCTCCCTAGTCATCCTCCCGGAACCTCCAATCCCCCGGAGGCCAGCAACGCCTTCCGGGTCACTGGTTTCTCGTCCCTATCATTCAATCGACAATTACTAAGAGCCTACTGCGTACTACGCCCTATGTTGGAGGATATCTTCCCTCAGCAAGAACCATAGAATAAAAAGGACAGGGCCCCTGCTCTCAAGGACCGTGAGGTATTTACATATATGTAAATATATGTGTATTTGCAATGCAGACTGATAGGGTGATAATAGAAGCTACAAAGTAAAGAACAGTTCTTATGAGCCTTCTCAGACCTTAACATATGCTTTTTGTTCAATACAATGTCTTTCTCCTCTTCTTTATATTTTTGTTGCCTATTTCTTTTTTTAAGTTCATTTTTTATTGAAGTATAGTTGATTTACAATGTTGTGTTAATTTCTGCTATACAGCAAAGTGACTCGGTTATACACATATACACATTCTTTTTTTAATTCTTTTCCATTATGGTTTATCCCAGGACATTGAATATAGTTCCCTGTGCTATACAGTAGGACCTTGTTGTTGATCCATTCTGTATGTAATAGTTTGCATCTGATAACCCCAAACTCCCAGTCCGTCCCTCCCCCACCCCCTGCATATTTCTTTCTTTCCCCTCTTTTTCAAAATATCTATATTTTTCCTGAATTTATAGGTAAATACATGATTAGTATATAGAAAAATTCAAGAAAGTTACATAAAAGAATAAAAATCACTCATAACCCCAAACTGGGAGCTTTAGGCAGATCTGGATTTGAGTCAGCCACTTGTTAGCTAAGGATGTAAATTTCCCAAGCCTCAGTTCATTCATGTATAAGATGGGGATGATAATAGTATCTATCACATAACGGTTAGGTAAAATAACATATGTAAAATTTTTAGTCCAGGGCCTCACATATAAAAGTGCTCAGAAATGTTTATTATTATTATTACTATTACTATTACTATTGTTATTATTATTACCTCTGTTAACATATTGGTGTATTTCCCTCCTCCTGGACGTACTGCTTTACACAGTTGGATAATAATGTATACGTATTTAGCATCCAATTTTTTTCTCACATTACTAGTTTTTCAAAATCAAGATTTTAGTCTTTATGTAATAATTGTTGATTTATTCCCCCCTTTGAGGGTATTTTGACAGTTTCCAATTTTTCACTATTAAAAAGAACCCTGCTTTAAACATATTTGTGCTGTTACCTATGTTTCCTCTTCCTCTTAAATCTCTGGTTTTGTGACCAGTCTTCACCATCAGACTGGAAGTTCATCAAGGCATGGCCTGTGTCTCCACCATCAGACTGGGAGCTTCCCCAGAGCAGGGGCTGTATATTCCCGCATTCAGAAAAGGCCCTAACCTGGGGCCAAGCTCTTAGGAGCTGATGGACACTCTTTGTTTGGCCTGACCAGCAGAACTTCCCCTGCCTCTGAGAGAAGCCTCTCTTGCTTTCTGAGGTTCTGGTGGGATAGCCAATCACAGGGCACACAGACCCTAGAGACAGGGCTGGGTGTGTGACCCAAGCTAGGCCATCAGTCTCTCCCTAGGGAATCTGAATTGGTGGTGGATTGACATGAGGAAAAAAAGGTATTGTTTAGTCAGGCCTTGGCAACATCCTCAAGAGATAATCCATAAACTCCTGCTACTGGGAGCTTCAGAGCCACCTTGATTCCTGCCCCACCCAAGACAGGTGGCTCTGTTCCATCTTCAGCTCTGTGACTCACCCACTATCTTTCCATTTCCTTCTTTTTTGCTTTCATTAGCTAGAGTAGGTTTTTGCTATTGGCATCAAAGAGCCCTAACCTGGGGAATTCCCTGGCGGTCCAGTGGTTAGGACTCAGCACTTTCACTGCAAGGGTGCGGGTTCAATCTCTGGTCAGGGAACTAAGATCCTGCAAGCTGTGAGGCCGAAAAAAAAAAAAAAAGAGCCCTAACCTGATCCAAATATTAGCACCAGAAAGGGGGTTTCAGGCCCAGGCTTCAGACAAAAGGCTCTGATATTCCTGTTTACATCTGGAGTTGGGAAAACCACAGCCCATGATACGTAGAGGAGAAACAGCTAATCAAATTATCAGCTGCAAACAATAGGGATCATGTACCCTCTGAGGGTCAAGTTCTGGGGAACTGAGTAGCTTTGGCCACAGACAGATTTAAAGGTAATGAAGAAATCAGGAACACAGAGTAGGGTTACTGCTTATAAAGGCAATGAATAATGTCAAGCAAGACAAGCTCAGTTGTCTAGATTATTGATTCAAGGAATAAGATGAATTGCAAGACCTTTACGTGCAATGGCTCAAAGAATTCATTAAGTCTTGTTGCTAGAGGGCATAGGACCCTTAAAATAAGATTCAGGTGTATGAAAGGACTGAACTGCAGGGCTTTGAACCCATCCCATGCTCCTGAATGGTTAGACCAGATCACCTCAGGAACTGGTAGAATCCTCACCTTGGCCCCCTGACCCTTGAGCTAAAGGGTAATATACTAGGAAGAGCTAAGCCAATGCCCCTGGTGCTCCCTCTCACTCTCCAAATAATAAATCAAAAACAGTATTATGTCCCCATGGGAGCTGTAGAAATCAGTCACTATCAATGACTGCAAAGATGCAGGGGTGGTGGTTCCTGTCTCTAGTGGACATTTGTCACATTGTTTTTGGTTTTGGCTGACCAGCCTCCTAACCTCCTTCCTATGTGCGGGTGATACCCTGCTGTGTGGGTCCTGTGGGGGGAGGTTGAGCCTCTTCTCTCACTGTGGAATTGAAGCCCCTTCCTCGGCCTGCTCTAGAGAGAGTTCCGATAGCATGCTGGCACCAGGTAACGATGGATTGCTGTGGCATGACATCCCACCCTCCATGGGAAGGCCCTGAGGACAGCAGGGAAGGGAAATATTCATGGAAGGTAGAACTTCAAGTGCTGTAACTATCTATCCCCAAAAGATCTATCAATACATCCTAATCCCCAGAACCTATGAATGTTACATTATTTGGAAAAGGGTTCTTTGAAGATATAATTAAATTGAGGATTTTGAGATAAGGAGATCCTACCAGATTATCTGGGGGGGGGGGTCCTAAATCCAAAGACAAATGTCCTTCTAAGAGACACACAGACAAGAAGACAAAGAAGAAAAGGCGACATGTCTATGGAGGCAGGGACTAGAATGATGCAGCCACAGCCAAGGAAGCTGGCAACCACCAGAAGCTAGAAGGGGTGGGGAATGGATCCTTCCCTAGAGCCTCTGTAGGGAGTGCAGCCCTGCTGACACCTTGATTTCGACTTCTGACCTACAATTATAAGTGAACAAATTTGTTGTTTTAAGCCACCTGGTTTGTAATAATTTGTTATGGCACCTCAGGAAATATACCAACTCTCCTGTAAGGGGAGAGGACCTAAGGTACAGATGAACACCACTCTGTGGGCAGCAGATAATGGACCAGTCATATGGTCATTATCTTAGACAGAGTAAGTTTGGAGAGTTAAGTAAAAGTTTGGGGAAAGGGAGCCTTCAGAACGGGGGTAAAAACCAGAGAGTATTTGGGTTCAGTGAGAATGTACTCCAGAGGCCTGCTACTGCAGAGGCTTTTAACCTCAGTTGGACAGGATGACTCACTCTGTGAATGCTAGCCAGCCTCCTTCCTCAGCACCCCCATTCCAATCCCACCGTGCTCTGGCTCAAAGACCCCTAACAATGTGTCCACGGTGGGTCAGATGGAGACTGTGGATGAATCTTCCATCAAAGCCGATACAGCCAGTCACTACTGGCCCCCAACAATATCAACAAATCTGAGCTCCTGGTATGACATCTATAATTCTCAAAACTCAATAATAAGAAAACAAACAACCCAGTTAAAGATTGGATGGCAAAAGATCCACACAAATACTTCTTTCAAATAAGATATATGGATGGCAATTAAGCACATGAAAAAACACTCAACATCATTAGTCAGTAGGCAAATGCAAATTAAACCACACATACCATTATACACCAGTGAGAAAGGCTCAATTAAAAACAAAACCCCCCAAAACTGACAATGTCAAGTACTGGCAAGGATGTGGAGCAACTGGAACTTTTGTATGCTGCTGGTGGGAATGCATATTTGTTCAGCCACTTTAGAAAAAAGTTTGACATCTCTTAGAAATGGAAACAAACATTTGCCATGAGACTCAGCCGTCTCGCTCCTGGGTATTTGTTTCAGAGAAATGAAAACTTGTGTTCACACACACACAAAAACATGTACATGAATATGTGTAGCAGCTTTATCCATAATTGCCCAAAACTTTTCAGAAATAAACCAAACGTCTTTCAGGTGGGAAATGACAATGGGCTACTTCCAGACAATGGACTTCCACCCAGACAACGGACTACTACTCAGCAATAAAACGTAAGTAGCTACTGAAACCTGCAACAGCATGCCTGAATCTCAAAGGTGTTAAGTAAAAGAAGCGAGACACCACCCCCAAGAGAAATATATACATACTGTGTGATTTCATCTATATTACATATAGAAAAGGCAAAACTATAGGGAAATAAAACAGATTTGTGGTTGCCAGGATCTGGTGGTGGGGTTGATTATAAAGGGAAATCATACAAGGGAATTTTTTTTTAGGTGATGGAAGTGTTCTGTATCTTGGCTGGGGTGTTGGTTCCATGATGTATGTGTTTCTCAAAACTCATGGAACTGTATGCTGTAAAGGGTGGATTTTCTGTGTCAATTATACTTTAATTTTTTAAAAGGGGGGTTACTCATGTTGGTAAGGTGCCAAATCCTGACTGTCCAGGGGAGAGAGTGTGCTGTTACACAAAGGGAACAGAGAGGTATGTGTAGAACATATGCATGGGCTGCCTCCTATTACTGCCGTGTCCAGTATAAAAAAATAATGGAAGGAAGAAACAAATTAATGAAGGCTTCAGTAACCCAACACTGGGGCAGGCCCATCAAGTGCCCAGATGTCTCAGGGCTAGAAGGTCTGAGTCACTGTACAGCATAAAGAACCCTGATCAGCAGAGATGCTGGCTGAGAGCAAAAGGAACAGGATGGGAGATGGAGGATGAAAGTCACAAGCACTGTCTACAGCCACGTGGTGCCTGAAGAAAGGAGGGCTCTAGAGACTTCCCTGGCAGTCCAGTGGTTAAGACTCCACGCTTCCACTGCAAGGGGCACAGGTTCCATCCCTGGTCGGGGAACTAAGATTCCGCATGCCATGCAGTGCAGCCAACAATTAAAAAAAAAAAAAAAAAAAAAGAAGGACTCTAGTGTCTACCCAGATTTTCATTCTTGATGTGTCATGTGTATATTTATATACCCGACTAACTCTCTCTTCTTTGGTGATGGCTAACTTTAATATTTAGTCCCTGAGCTGTAGAATATTGAGATGTGATTGTGACCAAACTAAAAGAGGGGTGACATAACACAGACGTCCTGGACCTAGCGCTGGAGTAATGACTGATGACACATTGGGCCATCTCCCCAGCTTTTTTCAGAGGATGGTTGTGATGTGTTTGAAGGGAACACTAGCAAGGAGTGAGGATTATAAATATGGGAAAAAAAAGAGTTCATGTGTTTGTTGACCAGCGAAGGGAGGGGCCATGCTAAGAGAACAGAGCACAAATTTCAGCAGGACCAGAAGGATGAGGTGGGACAAGGGACATCTTCACAGCAGCCATTGAGGGCCCAGAGGATCAAAAAGACCCCTTCCCCTAATTCCTGAAGCTACATAAGCTTCACTCCACACTCAATCCAATCTTGGTCTGGAGAATGGGGTGGTGAGGGGAACCCTAAAGGCTGAGTATTGAATTAAAGACTGGTAACCTGAAAGTCACTGAATGTCTCATTTCCTACCCTCACCTAAATAAAATGGAGACTGGATGGTCAATGTAAATTTAAAAGCTAAAATTATTGCACATCCCAGTTATAATTTGAGCCTGCTTCTTGGGAAAGAAAGGTTATCTATGAACTAGGCAGCCACGAGTGTCTATTGTTCTTGTTTGCCCAAAATCCTTCCCCTTTCTTTGGTAACAAAAACTCACTCTCTATTTGGAGAACTGCCCCTCCCCTTTCCATCCCCCTCAGGGCTCTGCCCAGTGCAGATCATGAGTAGGGGTCTGGAGGACCCAAACTAAGTCAACCTGAGTCTCTTGATTGGGAATCTGAGTCTTGAGTGGATTCCCTGTCTGCTCCCCAAGCTGACTCCAGGGCTGTCGCACATCTGACCTTGATCCAGAGCTGTGAGCCCCTTCCCAGAACTGCGATGTCTGTGTCTGTGGCTTATGTAAAGGGAATGTGTTATAGGGGAGTTTCAGGTCCCATAGGGGCAGGAATGCAGCAGCCATGGGAAGGATGTGTGTGTGTGTGTGTGAGTGTGCGTGTGTGTGTGTGTGTGTGCAAGTATGTGTAACCAGGACCTGGAAATCCATCAGCAAGTCAGGGCACGGCTGACGCTGCTTCTTCCCAAATGGCGAATCCATTCTTCCTCCCCTCTGCAGTCCAGCTTTCTTCATGTCTTCATCAGCACGTCAGAAAACTGCCTTCCTGGGCTTCCCTAGTTCCATGTTTCAGATCAGCTTGAAGGCGAGCTGGTGGGCACAAGCCTACATCCCAGGAGAGGGCCTTGGGTCAGATGTCCATTCCTTGTCTAGTCCGTCCAGTGGTGGGGTGCAAAGACAGTCTCATTTATTAACATGGCTGCCAGAGGCCCGTCCTTGTGTGTCTGGGGTGGACCTTGGCGAATGAAGACTGGGTGACACCCAAGAGGAGTTTGCCACATCCCTGGGTCTACAGCCACTGCGGCCCAACCCCACTGACCAGGAGGCATGACAACACCCATCCCCCACCATCCCAGGTGGTAGGACTTGACCAGGGAGAATTTTGCCCCCTTTTGTTCGTTTGTTTGTTTTGGCCATGCCACGTGGCTTGGGGGATCTTAGTACCCAGACCAGGGATGGAACCCATCCCCCCTGCTGTGGAAGCGCGGAGCCTTAACCACTGGACTGCCAGGGAAGTCCCTGTTTGTTTTTTAATTGAGGTGCAGTATCTACATTACATACAGTAAAATCGGTTCTTTTTTGAGGGGGGAGGAAAACCCAAAGCAAAACACTCTTTACATTGGAGAAAGGGTGGTTAGACCGTATGAGGTTTTGGTCCAAGAAGTCCTTAATTACTTCTTGTTTACATTTTGGAAGCACAAACATTGCCAAAGTTCTCTTTGCTATATTCTCCATTTGTAATGGAAAAATCTCCATTCTTTCTCCTCTGGGAAGGTGGCCGTGGGCTGCTGGCAATACTAGGACTGATGCAGTTTCATAGCTTCAATCACAGATAGAAACACCTCCTCGGTTCCAGTTTCTTCCCAGGCCCCCTAGTCTTGACTGGCGAGAAGGGAACAGAAGGGTGGGGAGAGAAGGAGGGGTCAGGATGAGCTCATGGGGAAAAGTGGTTTTAAACACTGAGTCCCATAAAAATAAGAGAAGATAGTGTTCCTTTAATCAATGGCATTTCCATGTCTCTGGAATTGGGTGGGTTTCTCTCATTTTGAGGGTCTCCTGGCTGGTTCCTCCAGCTGCTCCTCTCTACGCCACCCTCAGTGCTATAAGGGGGAGTGACAGGGGTTGGCTACACGGGCTGAGCACCTACTATGTGCCAGGCACTTCTATGGGGTTTCACATACACTGTCTTATTCAATCCTCATTTTACTAAGAGCTATCAACCTCTTTGCCTCGATAAGAAAACTGAGGCTCACAGAGATTACAAATTCAAATAACTTGGCCAAGGTCATGTAGCTAGTGATGGTGAGTTTTGAAGCCAGGATAAAGGCAAGCCAGTCTGGGGCCTCCCCAGCGGCGCCGTCTTCCACCTCTGGGATGGGGAAGGGGTGCTTTGCTACAATGACCAGTCCTTCAGGGAAAGCTGCTCTGGTTCCACACCTGAGCACACTCAGGCAGCTGTGCCCTTCCCAGCCTTCAGCCCAGGCCGTCAGAGGCTCACGAGACCTCCTCACACGTGGCCTGGGGTAGGGGACAGGGTGAGTGGAGACTTAACTAAAGGGGTGAGTCTTTAATGCTGGAATTGCAGATGTTAAGTGAAGTGCAAAGGAACGGGAGACAGTCGCTGGAGAAGGACTTCCTAAGGGCCCCTAAATCACTCCTGCAGGCACCCCCGGTGGGAGGGTGGGAGGGCGGTACACCTGGAGTGCGAACACACACCCCTCGGCCAGGGGTTGCAGGGCTGGTCAGCCCAGGGCCCCGGCCCTGCCTGAAAATCCCCGAGGGGGCGTGGGAAGGTTGAGGGTGGGGAAACTGGGCCCTCTCCTCACGCGAGCCTGATACTGCCACATACCTGGGTTTGGGTGAGGTCAAAAGCAGGGCCCAGACTGGGGTGAGGCAAGAGAGGTGTCTAGGATGCAAAATTTAAGGACGTGCTCACACTCTAGGTGTCTCACTTGCCTCACCCTAGTCCCAGCCCTGCCACAGAGCTCAGGGCACCAGAGGTGAATACAGCAGTGATGGCAGCTAATGTGTACTGCTCACGGGCCGAGCCCTGTTCCAGGCTATGTATACTATGTATATAACATATGTTAATTCACTCAACTCTCACCCATCTTATCAGTTGACAGATAAGGGGACAGATTCAGAACAGGTAACTTGCCCAGCTAAGAACTCGTACAGGTAAAAGTGTCCCAGAGTTCCCACTCTTAACCATGCTGCCGTATCAGCACCCCCCGCCCAACACACACACACACACACACACACACACACACACACACACACACACAAACACACACATACAAGGCACCAGACGCCAGGTGGTGCCCAGCTACCTTATCAGGACCCACCCCAGCAGACTGGCCACAGCTGGGTCTCTGCCCACAGCAGGCCCTGCGGGACTGGGAAGGTGGGTCACGTGTGGATGAGGCCCCTTTTATAGCCCCACCACCCCCCTCTGGCTCTGTCTTTTGCCACCTGACCTGACTTGCTGGCCACGACCTACACCAGCTGTGCCCATTCATCATGGAGAAGGTCCTCGTCCTCCTGCTCCTCACCCTCGCGGTAGCCTATGCGGTCCCCGACCCCCGGGGACTCATTATCAACCTGGTAAGAGGGTCTTCAGGGCAGGAGTCATCTGAACCCTGAGGTGGGAATTCTTTTTAAGCTTGGATCTTGACCTCTGGATGGGTCAAGTTGTCCCCACGTGGGGCTACCCAAGGGCTGGGAGGTAAGGCGTCTCTTCCTTTACTGCCCATTCCTGTCCCACGCCCCTTCCCCGGGGGCCCCAGAGAAGGCTGATCAGCATGGAGCATGCTCAGAGCAGCGGTTCAACCTGGCTGAGGGGACTTTATAAAAATCCAGAGCGGAATTCCCTTGCAGTCCGGTGGTTAGGACTCAGCGCTTTCACTGCTTTCACTGCCACGGTTCAATGCCTGGTTGGGGAACTAAGATCCTGCAAGCCATGGCGCGGCCAAAAAAAAAAAAAAAAAATCCAGAGCCCTGGGCTCCTGCCCCGGAAACTCTGGCTCAGAAGGTTCAGTAGTTTAAAAAGCTTCCCCAGTGATTCTGGCTTCTGACCTAGCCTGACCAGACCAGCTCTAAATGCCTCAGGAATACTTCCTTATTTAGTCCTCATAAGAGCCACGTGAGATAGGTACTATTCTGATCAACCCCGTTTTCAAATGGAAAGCTGACACAGGGGGAGGTTAAGTCACCTGCCTGAGGTCACACAGCTGGAAAGTCTTGAGCAGGGGTTGGCGCCCGGGCTGGCAGGCTCCAGAGCCAGGCTCCCACCACTGCCCACGCTGCCTCTCCACCAAGGGCACAATTGCGAAAGCCCTTTGGGTTAAGAACTCAGTTCACAGGTTCTTAACTCAGGGCCATGCATGGACTCGGAGGGTCCGGGATGCCCCTGAGATTATTTGTAAGAGTCTGTGGGGGGAGGGAGGGAGGAGTTTTCCAGGGAGGGAGGGTCCTCAGCCTTCACAGGCTCCTGGAGGGATTGGGGGACCCAGAGAGGTTTGGGGGCCACAAGTATCCATTCCAGATGGGAACTCTGAGGCATAGGGTGGGCCAGTGACTTGCCCAGGGTCACCCAGGGAGTTGGTAGCGCAGCCAGTCCTAGAAGCCAGGTGTCCTGTCCCCCACCCGGGGCTGCTTCTCTGGCACCACACTGCCCGCTTCTCACGTGGGTGGATGGGGGGTCGGGGTGGGAGGAGAGGCCGCCAGCCCCAGGGGTTGGGTTCCTTCACACATGGCCCCCCCCAACCGGGTAGTGGGTAGCGAGGTGGGGCTCTGGGTGGAGAAGGGAGCAAACGGAGGGGGGCCTGGGCTGATGGGCTGCCCCTGGCAGGAAGAGGGCGAACTCTGCCTGAACAGCATCCAGTGCAAGAGCAAGTGCTGCCACCGCGATACCGGCCTGAGCCTGGCCCGCTGCGCACCCAAGGCCAGAGAGAGCAGCGGGTGCTCCGCCTTTGTGAGTTCCGGGGCGGGGCGGGGCGGGGCGGGAAGGACAGCTCCGAGGCGGAGGGCCCTCGAGGCTTGGGGGGCGGGGTGGGTGGGATCAGGGAGGAGGCTCCGTCTGGACACGGAATTGAGGCGATGAAGAGAGGGAGGTCAGCAGGCTTCAAAGCCCTTTCCCATCCCATCACCTCTCTTGACCCTCACCACAGACCAGTGAGATGGGTGGGGCAGCCATCTGTTATCCCTGTTTCATGGATGGGTACATAGAGGCTTCCCAGAGAGAGCAAGTTAATAACAGCAAGTGAGCCTACAGAGCAGAGACCAGAACCCAAGTCCTCCAGGCCCACAGCGCCCCCTGGGGAGGCAGTCCGGAGAAGCACCATGTGAAAAGACAGACGAGTCAGGCAGGGCAGGCGATGCCCAAAGTGGCTCCCACAGCCTGTGACTCCACTGGCTCCGTGTCTCTGCAGACCCTCTATGGGGTTTACTACAAGTGTCCCTGTGAGCGGGGTCTGACCTGTGAGGTGGACAAGACCATCGTGGGCTCCATCACCAACACCAACTTCGGCATCTGCCTCGATGCTGGACGCTCCAGAGAGTGAGGACACTCACCCAGGCCGGCACGCCACACGGCGCTCCTTCTCCACCACCTCCCGCTGGCTGGCCACCCCTACACCGGCACCTCCATCTTCTAATTGGATTCTTGGCAATTAAATCCCGTCTTGCAAACCTTCCCCAGGCTCCTGGATGTTCTTGCTGAATCAGCGTCTTCCTTGATGTTACATCAAGCTTTTCGCCCCATCAGGGCAGGCGTCCTCCGAAAAGGAGGAATGGGTCTGGGGCCAGGCAGGATGAGGCTGACAGACTGGAGACAAGGTTGTGGAACAGGCCCAGCCAGGCTGGGAATGTTTCCATTTCTTCTTCTTCTTCTTTTTTTTTTAAATTTATTTAATTTATTTTATTTTTGGCTGCATTGGGTCTTCGTTGATGCATGCGGGCTTTCTCTAGTTGCGGCGAGCGGGGGCTACTCTTTGTTGCGGTGCACGGGCTTCTCATTGCAGTGGCTTCTCTTGTTGCGGAGCACGGTCTGTAGGCATGCGGGCTTCAGTAGTTGTGGCTCGTGGGCTCTAGAGCACAGGCTCAGTAGTTGTGGCGCATGGGCTTAGTTGCTCCGCGCCATGTGGGATCTTCCCGGACCAGGGCTCGAACCCGTGTCCCCTGCATGGGCAGGTGGATTCTTAACCACTGCGCCACCAGGGAAGACCTATGTTTCCATTTCTGAGGAACAATCACACCTCCCTGGGAGGCCCTCATTGCCCCTCAAGTTCTCAAGCAGACAGGCACACATACACACACACACACATCTCTGGTGGGGAGTTACAATGGCCCATATTCTTTGCCCTGCATCAAAACTTACCAGTCCCCTCTCCTGGGCTCTCACCTCTTTTCTGGGCCAAACTTTCAGATGTGACAGCTAGCTGACACAATCTGTGTGTTAAGGGGTCAGACCACAAACAATTGCTATAGGCTTACTCTGTGCTAGAAAATTCTCACAATGACCTTGGGAAGGAGAATTCATTGTGTCCACTTTATAGATAAAAGAAACTAAGGATCAGAGAGGTTAAGTAACTTGCCCAATGTCATATAATTAGAAAAAGTTGCTACTAAACCCATCCAACTCCACCTCCTACGCTTTCTACAATTCCCTGTTCTTTCCCAATTATGCACACTAAGACAGATGGGTGGAATTGTAAGGAATTTAGTTTTGACTTAATATAAAAATTTTATACCCCCTGAAGCCATCAAACCTGGGTTTCCTTAGGCAGTCCTGAGGTGCCGGTCACTGAGATGTGTAAGCGGAGGGTCACTGACCCCTCGGTGGGGATGCTGGAGAGGAGATTCACATAAATGAGGGAGAGTGATAATGAAATTGAGATGCTCTCCCAGCCCCAGGATTCTGTAGTTCTGGGATAATGAATCCTTAGATTAACCATTAGGTTTATGAGTTAAGACTGGATTCAACTGTAAGTAACAACAACAACAACAAAAACCCAAGTAATTACGACCTAAACAAAGGGGGCATATGTTGGGTTGGCCAAAAATTCATTTGGGGTTTTCCATAACATCTTACAGAAAAAATCCGAACGAACTTTTTGGCCAACCCAATATTTCTCAGGCATGAAGAAGTCTAGAGATGGAAGTACTGGCATTTGTTTGGGTGCTGGCAGACCTGCAGTTCTCTTCACCTCCTCTCAGCAAATGCCTTCACAGCAGCTCCTAACGTCAGATCCTCTCACCATGTGCTAGGAAGCCTTGGGTAGAGGCTGGGCTGGGGAGGGGGTGAGGGCAGAGTGCTTCTCCTGGGGTACCTTCTTATCTTGCCCTAACGCCTCCGGGCTGACGTCTCCACATCTCCATGGCTACAACTGGGTCACCTGACCACCTCTAGCTGCAAGGGAGGCTGGGAAAGCAAAGGGAATGGGATTGCCATGACTGGCTTAGACTAATTATGATCCCTCTCCAGGGCTGGACACATTACTGCCCAAACAATATTGGGGTTCAGCAAGGAAGGGGGGCAATGGCTGCCAGCAAACATTGAAAGTTCTTTATTGCAATGATTGTGCATCACCCCTCCCTCCTTGTCCTTCCCCTGTTGGGGGAGGCTCTAGGGACCAGGGACAGGAACACACAGTTCTGGGTAGGCACAGGAGTAGGTGGAGGAGAAGTGGGGGGAGGCAAGGAAGAGAGATCATTAAAAGAAAGTTTTCTTAGCTGGCTTCTTTTTTTTCAATTTTCTTACAATGGCCGTAGATGATTTTAAACGATTTCTCATTCTTCGGAAATATACAAGTCAGGCCCTGCTGGCAGGGACATTTGTTATACAGGCTGAGGAACGTCTGGGAAAGGCGAGACTTTGACCCCGACCTTGGGGTTGCTCTGCCCTCAGCCCCGAGGGCCAGCCCCCACTTTCACCACAGCCCAGCTCTGGGGCCCATCTGCTTGTGCACAACAGAGGAGCCTGGGCATAAAGACCTCCACACCCAGCTGCTCAGAGTTTCTGGTCACCTCCTCCAGGCTGACCCCTAGTGTTGCTAAGTTTTCTCTTCACTCCATCCCTGGCATCACCTTTCCCTTGTTAACCCATCTGCCAGTCCTAAGTGGATGAACACTGAGAGGGAGCCCCATCTCAGCTCCTTAAATCCTTTCATAGGTAAGTCAACTCCCCTCTACTGCACACTCAGTTCAGAGGCTGCCTCAGCCCACCTCCCCCCCAGGAGGCCACGGCAGAACTCCTGGGGCTTGGGAGGACAGTGGTTAAGGCAGAGGTAGAGAGGGTGAGGGCCAGACCTAACTGCCCATTTACAGTGCTACTTTCAGGGTTTGCTAAGATGACCCCTGAAGAAAGGGAACTCATATTAGAGAAAGAAGCATCGCCATGCCCCGTGCCCCCCCATCCAGGATTCCAAGCCCCTGGAGTGGGAACCCACCTTGGGTCTGTTCAAAGGCTTCCCCAGCAGAGAATTCCCGGGTCATTTCCGCCCCCCCCCCCGCCCCCCCGGCCTTCCCTGGCCTCTGGGTGTGCCCAGGCTCCACCTTCCGTGGGTCCCTCCCCCTCAGCTCCCCCGGGCACCGACACCCACCTCCGTGTGACACGTGCCGCCCTCAGGCCCCTTTAAGGAGCTGTGCGACTCGCAGTTCTCTGCCGCCCGGCGGCAGCATCCACTTGTGCACTTGCCCCGGAAAGCAAATCTCCCCAGTGTCCTGCGGGGAGACGACTCCACCGCGGGCCCCCGCCTGCCTCCTTCTCCCACACGGCGCCCTCACAGCCCACTCCACCCGCCGGGCTGGGCAGTCTCTGGACGGGGCCCCGGGGCATCTCTGCGGCTGGGGGCGGGGGACAGAAGGCACCCGCAGGACCTGACTTGTGCCTAGAGGGAACTAAACAGTTTTGGAAGGTTTGCCCTTAGCGTCCCCAAAATAGGTTACCTCTCCTCTGGTACACACGAGGGTGAGCCAGACCTTCCTGTCTGCCACTGCACAAGCTGCTCTCCTGCAAACTCTGACTTACCCTTTCAGCTGAGCTTGATTGTCACCTACACCCCCCCCCCCAAACACACACACACTCACACACCAACGGCCCCCAGTGCTGGAGCTTATGACGTCACCCATCATCCCTCCATCAGACATTTTCAGTAGTCTTTCAACAAGCAAATACTGAGCACCTACTGTGTCCAGGCCCTGGAGATACAGCTGGGAACAAAACCAACAAATGCCTGCCCTGCTCAGCACGCCAGGCCCCGTGAGCTCCGCCTGCCTGCTTCCCTCTCCGGTCCCGGCTGTGGCCTTCCTGGACACCCAGCCACAGCAGTCCCATCACCTGGGTTTACCATGTTCGCAACACATCTGACTCTCTGAAATTATCTTCTTTATCTTGTTTTTAAATTTTTCTATCTCCCCCTCAACTCCAGGAGGGCAGGGATTTTTGCTCTCTTGTTCACTGCTGTATTTCTTAGATGCTAGGACTAAAGTCCTCACACACAGTGGGCGCTGAATGCAAAACTGCTGAACAAAGGAGAATATTGTAATGTTCCTTTGATCTCTCTGACCTCATCTCCTATTATTTCCATTCTCTCTCGCTCCTCTTTTCTATTCCTTGAATATGCCAGGCAAGGTCCCGCCTCTAGACCTTTGCCCTGTTACTCCACCTGGACTGCTCTTTCCACTGCCTGCCTGGCTCCCTTTAGGAAAGACCTCACACCCTTTAGGTCTTTGCTTAAATTTCCCATTGTCGGTAAGGTCTTCCCTGAGCACCCTCTCCTCACACCACAACTCCTGAAGCCCCTTCCTTATTTTCTTTGTCCTCAGGTGTTGATCACCTGGAATTACATTAATATTTTACTTATTTGCCTCCTACAATAGAATGTCAGCTCTCCCAGGGCAAGGATTTTTGTGTCTTGTTCACAGCCCCATCACTAGCACCTAGAAAAATCACTTACATATAGTAGGTGCTCAATAAAACGTGTGGAGGAATGAATGTCTGTCTCTCTTACCAGATGCAAGCGAGCCTGGGATGGGAGTGCTGTGTTGTGTTCACCTCTGCAGTGAGAGCACCTGGCAGCACCCCGGCACGGCTCCCATGACTCCGGTGCGCTTTCTTTGTCCCCCCAAACATCCTCCACCCAGCACTCCCTGCTGCCCCCCACTTCCAGCTTTCACCCACATGAGCCTCTGTGCCCACCCACCCTCCCCAAACAAAGTCTTAGGATGGTGGCAGATGGTGTGCCCTCTACGTTCCTTACCAAACTTTTGACTTCTCCCTGGAAAAATGAGCCCACAGTGAGGAGCAAGAAAAAAGAGAGGAGGAAGAAGAGGACCAGGAGCTGCCGCCACATCATGGACCAGAGGTGGTGGCCGTGCCTCTAAGGTCCAGCTAAATACCCTGCATCTGCAATGTGAGTGCCATATGACTGAGGCCTGGCGGGTAGGTAATGAGGTGTGATTGCCCAGTCCTGGGGTTGACAGGGAGATGCCCGCAGTGCCAGTTCCCAGACCAAAGGGACAGAGGAGCAAGCAATGGGGATAAAGCTGATGTTTCCCAAGAACCGCTGCTGCTTCCTGGACCATTTGCTGTGCTCATCTTGCTGCCGGCAGAATATCTAGTCTGTGTGCTTGGGCTCTGGCACCGGCGAGATCTGGGTTCAATCCCAGCTCTGCTGCCTACTGGCTGTGTGATCTTGGACAGCCTTCTTAACCTCTTTGAGCCTCAGTTTCCCCTTCTGCAAGATGGGGCATAATAACAGTACATCACAGGGATGATGCAATGCTTAAATTAAATAGTAGATATTTTGCTCTGCATGGAGTAGGCACCCAATAAATAGAAGCTGTTATTATCTTTACGGTTAGAAGTCCTCAGTTAGAAGGATCTCAGATGACTCTCTCATCCAATCCAGTTGTGTATTATTGGTAACAAACAGCATTGTGAATATTTGTTTTGCAGATGAGGTGACTAAGGCCCAGAGAAGCTGCTAAACCTCCCCAAAGTCACAAAGCTATCAAGTAACAGAAGATTAGACTCTGGTTTTCATCTTTCCACTCCCTTCCTCCATAGGCTTTCAATTAGAATTTCAGTAACTCCCTCTCTTTGAGAAAATGCAGTGCGCCAAAACGCATTTCTGTAGGCCTTCTTGGCGAGCACGAGAATTACAAGCCCAGGACGCACAAAACACAAATGGTGAGTGGGTTGTGGCAGCGGATAATCAGAGCAAAGTGCCTAAGTCTTGGGAGTGGGAGCGGGTGATAATGCTGCGGGCAGAGCAGCAAGAGACATTTTTACACATATTAGTCACAGTAGGTAAGGAAATGCTGTGGGAACAAACCGTCCAGGAATCACAGAGGCTTAACACAACACAAGTGGATTTCTTGCTGTGAGTCAGGACACTCTCCGGGGCCACTGTCCTCCCTGTGGTGACTTAGCAATCCAGGCACCTCCCAGCAATAGATCCTCACCTTGTCACCCAGCCATCGCAGGGAAAGAGAACTGGAGAACTCACAGGTTTTCTGGGTGCCTCACAGAGGGTGAAATCACTCCCTACCCAAAATTGGTTTGGATGTTGGAATGGATGATGCCACACGTACCCAGACAATATGGAAATGTTTATTACTCGAATAATGGAACTTTCTGGGGACAGCAGCGCAGCTGCAAGGAGGTGTGAGTGGCAAGGATGAAGGGGCGGGTGGCTTTGACTTTTACTGCGGCTAGGAGATGGGGCCAGGGTGAGGGTTTCCTGAGCAGGCTGGGGTTTGTGTGGTTTGCACCTCCCACCAGCACCAAGGGAGGAAGTAGGTGCTTTTATCGGCTGGCCTAGATGTGGGGCAAAAAGGGAGTGAGAGCTTGAAAGCTGTCATTGGCCAATCGTCAAAAATGGAGTCTTCCTTGGGAATTCCCTGGCAGTTCAACGGTTAGGGCTCTGAGCTTCCACTGCAGGGGGCACGGGTTCCATCCCGGGTTGGGGAACTAAGATACTGCAAGATGCCTGGCATGGCAAAAAAAAAGGAAAAAAAAAATGGGAGTCTTCCTACCTAAGCATAGGCAAGTCTTTGCATCGGTCTTAGCTGCATATTTCTAGATGTGATTCCTCAGGCAGAGGGAAACAAAAGCAAAAATAAACAAATAGGAGAAGATAATGCAAATGATATATCCAATAAGGTGTTAATGCCCAAGATATATAAAGAATTCATATAAACTAATAAGGACCTACTGTACAGCACAGGGAACTCTACTCAATACTCTGTAATAGCCTGCATGGGAAAAGAATCTAAAACAGAGTGGATATATGTATATGCATATGTATATCTGATTCACTTTGCTGTACACCTGAAACTAACACAACATTTTAAATCAACTATACTCCAGTAAAAATTAAAAAAAAAAGAACTCATACAAATCAACAACAACAAAACAAACTACCCGATTCGAGCTGCCTTACCAGTACATCGTTAGCTCTAGGTCCTGGGATCCAAGTTACCCTGGCTTGTTAAAATAATAATAAAAGGTTTTGTGGCAGTGAATTGCTCCCACTATACATTCTCCTTTTGTCCTTTAATGATAGAACCCTCCAAGCTTTAGCTGGGCACACAGATGCCCACATGAAAACTACACTTCCCAGTCTCCCTTGCAGCTATCTGCAGCCATGTGACTAAATTTTGCCCAATCAGATGTAAGTGAAAACAATTCCTGTGGCCTCTTGGTCATGCCCTTTTAGGAAGACTGAGCTACTTGCTGTCCCTCTACCCCCTTTCTTCTAACTGGAATGTGGACACAGCAGTTATGGTGATGCATCATCTTTGACATCCTGGGGCAGAGCTTCCTGATTAGTGTCTCTGGAAATGTGGATGCCTTCTGCGCTCAGGAGAGCCTCTTTAAGGCCCCAAGGCCCTTCTACTCTTACCCCAAGGTGCTATACACATATGATGTTTCTGTGTGTGCCGTGTTGTAAAAAATTAAGGGGAAAAAAAGAGAAAAGGAAACAGAGCAGCAGATGGCTGAGCAAGAGGGTGGAAGGAGGTGGGGGCGTGGACAATCTCACCCAGCATGAGCCTCCAGCCAGCCTCCCCCAACTACCAGATGAGAGAGAAAGCATCTACCTTGCTTAAGCCATCATTAGGGTAGGTTTTTGCTTCTGCAACTGTAAAGTTGTATCCTAAAGAACATAGATGGTTTGGACTTGGAAATGATCTTACTGTCTACTCATAGGGACATAGTTAAGTAAATATGAGTCCACGTATATAATAAAATCAGGCAGTCATTACTGTTTTAAAAAGCACTTTGGTGACATGAGGGAAATGATTGAGATATAATGAGATAGGAGAAAAAGCAATTTCTGATTTCTGCCTGAGGCAAAGGATCTCTGAGTTACACTGTGGTTATGTCAAATGAGGAGTGGTGAGTGGGTCCAGGGCAAGGTGACCCCCAAGACAGACTGGACTGGGGGTAGAGTCTCAGTGTTCCAGTCTCAGTGTAGAGTCTCAGTGTTCCAGTCTGACCCAGGAGAGGGGGTCCAGACATCAGAGCTGAGGCCACGCATCTTCACCAGGATCTGGCCAGGAAAGGCGATGGTGTTCTGAGTCCTGACTGTGTTGGTGACCTCTTGGCCAGGGAGACACCAGGTAAAACCTGCACCCACCCCCATCAGAATAGTCCCAGAGAGGCTGACTCCACCTTTGCACCCTTGCACATAAGCCAGACTAAGTCAATCGGCTAATTCCATCACAATGATTGGTTCAGGGTTGAGCATGCAGACCAAGCAAATCCAATCAGAATCAATCTTAGCATGTTTGCTGAGAATTTTGAGACAGATGTTTCCTTTCTCTGGGAGGCATGATTTGCATATGTGAGGTGGATTTGTGGTTAAGAGCCTGCCCTGTGGAGCAAGACAGCCTGGATTCAAATCCCAGCCTCACCCCTACTCTGAACCTTTGAGAAGGGTACTTTGAGCCTCAATACCCTATTTGTAAAATAGGGATATTTATAGTACCTACTATAACTTTGTTGTGAGAATAAGAGGAGTTGATACAGATACAAAAGCACTTTGCTCAGTGTCTGGAACATAATAAGTGCTCAATAAATCTTAGCTGTTATTATTATGTGACACCTGGAACTTTTGCAGCTACTGGCGAGGAATCCAGCCTGAGGGCCATGGAGCTACTGGATTCAGCCACACCTGAGGACAGCCTGCTACTGCACTTCTAGTTCCGACCGCCAATGAATTCCCTCAGCACCTAGACCAGTTTGGGTTGGTTTTTTGGATAACTGCAGCAGAAAATACCCCATGGTGATAACCCATGGTGAGAACTTGGGCAAGTCATGTAGCTTTCTGAGCCTCAGTTTCTTTATCTTTATTTTTTTTAAATGTATTTCATTGACGTATAGTTGATTTACAATGTTAATTTCTACCATACAGCAAAGTGATGCAGTTATACATATATATACATTCTTTTTACATATTCTTTTCCATTATGTTTTATCACAGGATATTGATTATAGTTCCTTGTGCTCTACAGTAGGACCTTGTTGTTTATCCATTCTATATATAACAGTTTGCATCTGCTTATCCCCAAATCCCAGTCCATCCCTTACCCACCATTCCCCCTTGGCAACCACAAGTCTGTTCTCTATGTCTGTGGATCTGTTTCTGTTTCACAGATAAGTTCATTTGTGTCGTATTTTAGATTTCACATATAAGTGATATCATATTGTATTTGTCTTTCTCTTTCTGACTTACTTCGCTTAGTATGATAATCTCTAGGTCCATCCATGTTGCTGCAAATGGCATTACTTCATTCTTTTTATGGCTGAGTAGTATTCCATTGTATATATGTACTACATCTTCTTTATCCATTCATCTGTCCATGGATATTTAGGTTTTTTCCATGTCTTGGCTATTGTAAATAGTGCTGCAGTGAACAGCATGTATCTTTTCAAACTATAGTTTTCTCTAGATAAATGCCCAGGAGTGGGATTGCAGGATCATATGGCAACTCTACTTTTAGTTTTCTGAGGAACCTCCATACTGTTCTCCATAGTGGCTGTACCAATTTACATTCCCACCAACAGTGTAGGAGGGTTCCCTTTTCTCCACACCCTCTGCAGCATTTGTTATTTGTAGACTTTTTAATGATGGCCATTCTGACCGGTGTGAGGTGGTACCTCATTATAGTTTTGATTTGCATTTCTCTAATAATTCGCGATATTGAGCATCTTTTCATGTGCCTACTGGCCATCTGTATGTCTTCTTTGGAGAAATGCCTATTTAGGTGTTCTGCCCATTTTTTGACTGGGTTGTTTGCTTTTTTGTTATTGAGTTGTGTGAGCTAGTTTCTTTATCCATAAAATGGAACTCATGATATTCGAGAGCGTGGAGAGATCAATGCACCAGGTCACTTTCCCACCACAGGCATGGACATTTTTGCATTTATGCTTCACAAGCATTCTCATAAACACCTCTCAATGATCTCCACCCTCATGTTTCCCTTGAAAAGCATTCAGATCCCCCTCTCAGTCCCCCCTACCACATACCCATCCATGAGCACCTCAACATACTCTCTCGAGGCACATTCCTCAACCATGCCCCTCCCACATAGCCCTCCTTCCCAAGGCTTGGCCCTTCCTGGATGCAGCCTCCTCTCACCCCCCACCCCCCCAGTTCCCTCCCGCAGATCCGCCCTGAGGCCACCAGGCCTCCAGACAGGGCCAAACCCCATGGGAAGCTCTATCATGCCTCCCGTCTCCCCTTTCAGCTACCCCCAGACTGGAGCAATCCCTATCCAGTTCCCTCTCCCAGGAAGTGCAGACAGAAGCCAGAGCCAGGAAGTGACTTTAATGTCTTTTGAGCAAGATGGGGCCCCCCCCAAGGAGGAGAGGGAGGGAGGGAGGGGTGGCATTGACCAGCCTGCATCCTCCTCTAAATCAAATGGCACCGGCGGGTACAGACTGGGTCCTTGTGTATGCAACTTAAGCCTACTTGGCAGGGGCATATGATGTTGATGGCGCCCTTGGTCTGCGGAAAACGGGTAAGAGAGTTGAGAGTTACCAAGGTGCAGGGAAGAAGGGGGTTTAAACTCCTTGGGGAGCAGGAGCAACAGCACAGGTGATGGAGTGAGACCGACGTGAGCTCTGTCAGCTCTACAGCTGATAACTTTGTGACCTTAGGCTTCTTTGTCTTAGTTTCTGCATCCGTCAAATGGGGATAATAATAGTAACCCCATTTGTTATTTTGAGGATTAGACAAAATAAAGTAGATCAAGTGCCCATGATGAAAAGATCCTCTGGCCACTCCAGCTGTAGACTTAGGCCACAGGAGTGGCCAGACTGGCTCCCTGGGCAATGGCAGCTCCGCAGACAGGGAGATGGAGGCTGAGCCCATCCCCCGTAGAAAGATTTGGGCCCAGGGCCAGAGAAAAGGCAAGCAAGAACAAGATGTACAATGCATTCTGCTCCCTGCATTTCCACCAGCTACTAACAGCCATGCTCCATTGAGCACTGTCACTGCCATGACCATACACTCTTCCCAACAACCTGGTGGGGTGGGTACTTTAACCCCATTTTTCAGATGACGAAACTAAGGCTCCTCAGAGAGCAGAAGTGATCTGTCTGAGGTCACAAAGACAGCGGCTGGAAAAGCCAGGGTTTAAACTCAGGTCCAATACCAAAACTGTGGGCCTGCCGTGGCAGCTCCGCTCAAGAAATTAGGTCATTGCGGCAGGGAGGTAGGGATGGGTTGGGAGGTCTTTTCCCACCCGCTCTGCTGCAGTGATGTTAGGGTAGAGATATTCATTCATGCAACAAACATTTGTTGAGCACTGCTATGTGCAGGCACTAAGCTGGGGGGGTAGGGGCTCAAAAGTGAATATGCCTTAATCCTTCCCTTGCAGAGCTCTGCCCAGTGGCGGAGGCAGACAGAAGGCAGGCAAGTCAGGGAGATACATGCTCTGCTGAGGGTCTGGGTCCCAAGGGTGTCGGAGCTCCAAGGAGGGAAGTCTTCTCAGAGGAGGTGGCTGGAGTTGTATTGCAGGACGATTAGGAGTTTGCCAGGTGGAGAAGGGGAAAAGGCTGCCCCAAGGAAAGGGTGAAAAAAGCAGGTGCAGCCACATGGGTTTTTTAACCCATCCCCACCCTACATACCAGAAGGGGCTGCCCCACCCGAGTCTCACCTGGGGCAAGCACATCATGGTTATTCTGGCCCTAGGGACACAGAAGGCACCACCGTGGTCCAAGTTGATGAGACAGCAGTCACTGTAGCACTCCGAGTGGTGGGAGCACCTAGCCCCGTTCGTCTGTGGGGACACGCCCTAAGTCACCAGCTCTCTGGCAGCGTGTGTGTGTAGGGGTCAGGGGGTCCCTGACATTGCCAAAGCCCCAGGGGTCCAGAAAGAGAAGCCCTGAGATGGTCGTCCCACCTCCCACCCCCCACCCCTGCACCCCTCCATCAGTACTCAGAGGAGCAGGGGGAGAGGAAGGGTGGCAGTTTAGTACTTTTCCCTCTGCTTCTCCTCTCCTGGGGGCCTCCCTCAGCTCTGTGGGTCCCAAAGGGTGACCTTTGTTGGGGGGAGAATATACTCCCAGATCACACTTTAGTGGGGCATGGGCAGAGAATGGGGTGGAGAGAAAGATGGGGAAGGAAAGGGTCGTGCCTAGAGCGTCAGGGAGAGGGGTAGACGCGTAGAGCAGGTAGGTAAGGGGGTGGGGGAGGCAAGACCGAGTGCCCGGGAGTGGGTGTTGGGAGGGAGGGGATGGTGCTGGTTATAAGGCCACTTTCTTTCCCCTCCAGAGCCACCAGGGAGGTGAAGCAGGGCTTTGAAGTCCTTTGGGAACCCATCAAGCTTCCAGCCTGAAAAGAAATCGCCAATATGGGGTGGTTCCCCCCCATCCCCCTCTTCTCTCTCAAAACCCACCTGGCACCTTCTGGCTAGACGATGATACCTCGACCACCGCCCTCTGCTAGAGTGGAAGGTTCCAAAAGCTCTCTTAGCTCACCTTTGTAGACCCCTTTTTAAATTGCGGGAACGCGCCCCAGCAGGGGAGCAGCATCGCCGCGAGTATCGCCAGGGCCGCGGCCATGCGCTTGGGAAGCAGAAGTCCCGCCGGGCTCCGAGAGGCCGCGGGGATAATCCCTCCCGCTGCCACGTGACCCGGCGCCCCCAGCGCCCGCCCTGGGCTGGGGGCGGAGGGTGAGGGAGTTAATGGTCACAGGCCACTCCAGAGCGGAGGCCCAAACCAGCAGAAACCCTTTCTAGCGCCCAGGAGGCTCCCAGGCCCGGGGCAAAGGATGGAATTAGGAAAGGTGCTCCTATGAGACCCTGACTCAGGCGTGGACAGGCCAGATGATCGATTTTAGGGGCCCTAGGGCCATCCGTATGTATTACTTGCAAATTAAAACTTAAAACTGTAAACTAAAACTTTATTTTGAAAAATTATGCAAAATTTATATGCTGAAATGAAACAGCTTGCTTCTTGATGTTCTGACTCTCTCTCTGCCCTTGCTGCACCAAATTGCCCACCACCCCACCCACCCTGATCTTTTGGACAAGCCAGCCCCGCCCTCTGGTGTCTTTCATACCCTCACAGGCCCAGACACGTCCTCTGTAAGAATCAGGAGGCAATGGGAATTCCCTGGCGGTCCAGTGGTTAGAACTCGGGGCTGCTGGGTTCAATCCCCGGTGGGAGAACTGAGATTCCACAAGCCTTGGGCTTAGGCCAAAAAAAAAGAAAACAGCCAGGAGGCAAGAAAAGATGACCTCTAAGACCTAGACGTCTTCCAGTTTTAAGGAGTCAATTAACTGTCAAAGAATTTGTAAATTGTATGTAATTCACCCACCTTAGCATAGGGGCAAGATGGAGGGGGTGAGGAGAGGAAGACTGGGAAGGAAGAGAGTTCAGGGAGAGCTGCAGGTAGCCCTCAGGGGAACTGGGGGAGGCAGGCCTTCCACACCATTTCCCTCTGGATGAAACTCCCACCTCACCCCACCCTTGGCTGCTTCTGCTTTTAAAATTTTGCTAGTAAGATCACTGTGTATGACAGTCTCTAGATCCATCCACGTCTCTGAAAATGACACAATTTCGTTCCTTCTTATGGCTAATATTCCACTGTATATGTGTACCACATTTCTTTATCCATTCCTCTGTTGATGGACATTTAGATTGCTTCCATGTCCTGGCTATTGTAAATAGTGCTGCTGTGAACATTGGGGTGCATGTGTCTTTTTTAATTATGGTTTTCTCCAGGTATATGCCCAGGAGTGCTGGGTCGTATGTTTTTAGTTTTTTAAGGAACCTCCATACTGTTTTCCACAGTGGCTGTACCAATTTACATTTCCACCAACAGTGTAAGAGGGTTCCTTTTTCTCCACACCCTCTCCAGCATTTATTGTTGAGAGACTGTCATGCAGAGTGAAGTAAGTCAGAAAGAGAAAAACAAATATCGTATATTAATGCATATATTTGGAATCTAGAAAAATAGTACAGATGAACCTATTTGCAAAGCAGAGACACAGATGTAGAGAACAAACATATGGACACCAAGGGGGGAAAGTGGGGGGCAGGGATGAATTGGGAGATTGGGATTGACATATATACACTACTATATATAAAATAGTTAACTAATGAGAACCTACTGTATAGCACAGGGAACTCTACTCAATGCTCTGTGGTGACCTAAATGGGAAGGAAATCCAAAAAGGAGGGGATATATGTATACGTATAACTGATGCACTTTGCTGTAGAGCAGAAACTAATACTACATTGTAAAGCAACTATACTCCAATAAAAAAAAAAATATTTTTGCTCATAAGAAAAGATCTGAGGGGCCCTGACTTGAAGGGGGTGCTATAGACTGAATTGTTTCCCCCCTTCCCCAAATTCATATGTTGATGCCAGATCCCCCAGTGAGATGAGATTTGGAGATGAGGCCTTTGGGAGGTGATTAGGTTTAGATGAAGTCAGGAGGGTCCCCTCATGATGGGATTAGCACCATCATGAGAAGGGACACCAGAGAGCTTGCCTTCTCTTCCTCTCTGCCATGTAAGGACACAGAGAGAAGGCAGCTGTCTGCAAGCCAGAAAAAGGGTTCTCACCAGAACCAGACCATGCTGGCACCCTTATGTTGGATTTCCAGCCTCCAGAAGTGTGAGAGGTAAATTTGTGTCGTTTAGGCCACCCAGCCTATGGTGTTTTCTTACGGCAGCATGAGCTGACTGATATAGGGGGCTTAGGTCTTTTCTCTAAGATAACAGCTCCCACTGAGCTCAGAGGGTTTTGTGTCCATGAGCTCTGTTAGCCCTCCCTGTATTAGGGTAATTAACACAGGCTGTCACAACAGAGAACTCTTGAAATTTCAGTGGCTTGGTACAATAATGCTTTATTTACCGGTCATGTAAATTTTGATGCGGGGCAGGAGACCTTTCTCCCATCTCATAGCCTCACCGTCTGGAAGAGTGGCCTCCAAGGTCCTTATGGAAGATGGGAGAGAGAGATGGAGGAAGCACATGGATCCCTAAATGCCTCAGCCAAGCCTGACACATGCCTCTTCCACTCAGAGACCATTGGCTGCAACTAGTCATGTGACTTCAACCTTCTGCAAGGGAAGCTGGGAAATTCAAGTCCGGGAATATTTAGTGCATACTATCGTTTCTGCTGTCCATTTTACAGCTGAGGAACCTGAAGGCTCAAGGTAAAATAACTTGCCCAAATAACACAAGTAAGTCACAGAGCCAGATATAAACCCAGGGCATTCTAGCTCCTGAGCCCAAGCTCTTCCACTGCCCCTCCCCCGCCACTGCTGTGGGTGGCCAGAAGGCTTTGTCCCCTAAAGGGATTTCTATCATCATTAGTTTTCCATCTGCAAAGCTCATTGTGAACTGGAGAGGAACCCCAGGGGATAATAATTCTTTGTGCAGAGTTACATACTTCCTTGCGGTATTTGTGAGGGGTAGATAATTGGTAAATAGTGTCTAAGACTGCTCAGGAAAGGGGCAGGTGTGGGGCAAGAGGCCAATGGCTGTGTGTCAGGATTGGCAGGTTGAGATTCTTGATCTGAGGACCAGGGGCCCCATGGAGGTTTATTGAAGGCCCTGAGTGGGTGGTGGGCCCCTGAACTTCTAAATTCTATGCAAAATACTCTTTTTTTTTAGGACAAGGGGCTACATTAGCCTCAGAGACTAGTTCAAAACCTTCATTTTTTTTCCTTTTTAAAAAAAATTTTGTTGAAGTCTAGTTGATAGAGCCTTCATTTTAAGGTCAGGAAACTGAGGCCCAGAGAAGGAAGGGACTTCCCCAGGTGACTCAACAGAGCCAGGTCTGGACCCCGCGCTCCTGACTCCAAGTCCTCTTCTTCCTGTACCAATGGCCTGTTTCCCAAATCCAGCTGGCTCTGGTCACAAGCACAAATCCAGGACACCTGTGCTGTGTGAGGGGGTGGGAGCCAGATCACTAGGGTCCCCAGGGCCGGTGAGGTGGGTGGTCACTGAGCCACCTGACCTGTGAGCACGGCCCTGGCTCTGCCCTTTGGCTGGGACCCAAACCTGGCCAGCCCAGTCTTGTCTGAGGAGAAAGGGGCAGGAAGCGCCTGGCTGGGCGGACATCCTCCAGTGTCTTCTTCTTTCCTGCATCTATCTGCTGGTTTCCATGACAATATTCTCACTGGTCTACAGCCAAATGAAGAAAATAAGGGCTTTTTTTGTTAAAGAGTTTATCATTTAGGGGACTTCCCTGCTGGCCCAGTGGTTAAGAATCCGCCTGCTAATGCAGGGGACACAGGTTCCATCCCTGGTCCGGGAAGATCTCACATGCCACAGAGCAACTAAGCCCGTGCGCCACAGCTACTGAGCCTGAGCTCTAGAGCCCGTGAGCCACAACTACTGAAGCCTGCGCACCTAGAGCCCGTGCTCCGCAACAAGAGAAGCCACCGCAATGAAAAGCCCACGCACCGCAACGAAGAGTAGCCCCCGCTCGCAGCAACTAGAGAAAGCCCGTGCGCAGCAACGAAGACCCACAGCAGCCTAAATAAATAAATAAATAAATACATTTATTTTAAAAAATAAATAAAGATAAACATATTTACAGAGCCAGTTTTTCTTTTTGGCTGCACCGTGGGGCATACAGAACTTCCCCGAACAGGGATCAAACCCATGCCCCCTGCAGTGGAAGCATGAAGTCTTAACCACTGGACCACCAGGGAAGTCCTAAAGAATGATTCTTTACTCTGAAATTACATCCTTCCTACTTTTTTGGCCTTCAAATGTGTTTTTATGAAACAATGGAAAATAAGACAGTAGTAGTTTTGTTCAGTTTTCCACGTTGTCTCTTTGCCGATATATTAGATATATATACACAAATTCTGTCAGTTCCTCAAATTTTTTGGAATTTTTAATCAGTCTGGGAAATCCAAAATAGAATTCTGGAGAAAACTGCCCTTGTGAAAATCACCCATCACTCAACTCATTCCTGAAGGAACTCTCAAGGTAGTCTGGGGAGAATGATGAACAGTTGCCCGAAAGAGTCTGAGATGTGGAGAGAGGGCAGCAAAAGCTTCCTCGAGAAGAAGACAGGCAGTGAGAAGTGTTTGCAGGTACAGAGAGGGGGGCACCGAGGCCTACACAGGATGCCCAGGACAGGCCTGGATGCCCACAGGAGGGGGTGGTGCTCTTTTGTGAAGCCTTGAAGGGGGACTAGGATTTAGGCAGGCCGAGAATAAAGGCCCTCCAAGCAGGGGTCCAGAGGGACAAAGGTTTGGAGGTGATGAGTAGAGGACAGGCTCTCTGCTTGTGGAGGATGCAGATGAAGTTGGAGTGGTCAGTACTCCAGGGAACTTGGGGGACCATGGGAGTAACCCCAGTTGAGGTGGCTCCTCAGTGGAAAGTTGGGCTGGTGGTGGCCGTGCTGGAGTCACGGTGGGTCCCAGACTTAGCCTGGGTTCCGGGGGTTTGGTGGGGTAGGGGGGTTCCCTGCTCTGTCTGTGAGGATGGGAAGGGTCTCCTCTGAGAGAGGAAGAGGCCCACCATGTCTTTTTTTTTTTTTAACATCTTTATTGGAGTATAAGTGCTTTACAATGGTGTGTTAGTTTCTGCTGTATAACAAAGTGAATCAGCTATATGTATACATATATCCCCATATCCCCTCCCTCTTGCATCTCCCTCCCACCCTCCCTATCCCACCCCTCTAGGTGGACACAAAGCACGGAGCTGATCTCCCTGTGCTATGCGGCTGCTTCCCACTAGCTAGCTATTTTACATTTGGTAGTGTATTATATGTCCATGCCACTCTCTCACTTCGTCCCGGCCCAGCATGTCTTGAGGGAGGTCACCTCATGCCCAACCTCAGGTCATTTCACTCACACACACACACAGGGGCAGGGCTCAGAACACACAGCTCCTATCTTATTTCTTCCCAGGACAGGCTGGTCCTGGGGAGGGGCTGTCAGCTCAGCCGGGGAGGAAGACAGGCCTGGAGGGAGAGGACAGAGCTGACCGCAGCCTCCTCCGGACGTAGCCAGCCCTTAGACCCGGGGCTTCTACCTGGAGGACAGAAGTGGGTAGTCACACCTGGTGGCCAGTGTGCTACTCCATTGCCCTCCACCCACGGGAGTGGATTGAGCATCTCCAGACAGGTTAGCCTATGACGGGGCTTCCTCAGAGGGGCCATAAAGTGCTCCCCACGACCTCTGCATTCAGGTGAAACGAAGAAGGTCCCCAGAGGTCTCCATGCAGCTTCGGGTAACAGAGGGATGGGCTGACCTGGTGCCCTGCCCACACTGCCTAAGCGTAGGGTGCCTGTGTAGTCGGGAGTTTTGTTCTTCCCGGCTCCAGGAGTCTCTGAGTCACATCAGTACTCAGTCACTTGGGCAAAGAGGGCCCCTGACCACTTCGAGGAGCTATGAAGTAATCACAATTCCTTTAGCTGCAACTGAAAGAAACCCAAGACTAACTAACTTGTTTTAAAAATAAAAACCAAAGGAACAGTGTTGGGCCAATAGCTGTGTGAGGCTGGCCTCAGGGGTCCAGGGACACACTTGCTGATGTTAGGTGTCTCCTCCTCAGCTTCAGGCTTTGTGGGGACCTCAGTCTCTCTGTCTCTGGGAGGGAGGCTGCCCCTCTGGACAGTGGGAGGGGGTGGGCAAATGTGTATAAAGCCCCAAGCCCCTCCCTTCAGCACCCATTATACAAAACCCTGGAAGAATTTACTGGCAGAACCTCGTGAAGCCTGGGCAGGGCAGGTTCCCAAAGGCAGGGAGATGGGGGTTGGGATGGGAATGGATGCCAGTGGGCAGAAACACAGGTTTCTACAACACAGGGGGATTGTTCCTCCCCCAAAGGCAGGAACGTGTCAAGGTTATGTTCCTCTAGCCAGGGACAATGCCTAAAGAAGGGTCCTCAGAAACATGTGCCCACTACCTCCCACCCCCCTCCCCCAAAAGCCTTAAGCTGCATTCCATAGACCAATGGGTTTCAATCACTTTTTTTTTTTTTACTACAAAGATTTTTTTTTTTATACTGGTATTCAGACAACCAGTAGATACTGTTGACATCCATTCCAGTTGACTTATGTCTGTCATGCTGGTTGTTGAATATTTGGATCATTATCACTGCAAATGTGTGTGTATGTATACACATATACATAAAATGTGTATGTGTGTATGAAGCTAAAGTTTCACAAAACAATACTTACATTTACTATATGTGATCTGCTCTGCGATTTTTTATTCTATTTCATCTTTTTTAAAATGTCGGTTAGAATCCCAAATTGATTTCACTGTCCACTTATGTCCATTGATTGCTCTGACCACTCTATTGAGTCCAACTAGTTTGCCCAACCGACTGTAGACATCTTGGCAGTCTCCATTTGCCCATTCATTCATTTATTCAACAAATATTTAGCACCACCTACTCTATGTCAGGCATTTTTTAAAAATAAATTTATTTATTTATTTATTTAGGGCTGCACGCAGACCCCTCCAGCCGTGGCGAGTGGGGACCACTCCTCAACGTGGTGCGTGGGCCCCTCACTGCGATGGTCTCTCCCGCCGCAGATCATGGGCTCCAGGTGCGTGGGCTTCAGCAGTTGTGGCACGCGGGCTCAGCAGTTGTGGTGCAGGGTCTCAGCTGCTCCGTGGCATGTGGGATCTTCCCGGACCAGGGCTCAAACCCGTGTCCCCTGCATTGGCAGGTGGACTCTCAACCACTGCGCCACCAAGGAAGTCCCTATGTCAGGCATTTTTATCATCAGGGTTCAGTTGCAGATAACAGATACCACTGTACCTATTTTAAGCAGAAAGAGATGTAACATAGTAATTGAGGGCTTACAAAGTCTTTGAAAGGGCTTGAGGGGTGGAATATAGACTGAACCTCCAGGAATAAAATTTTTCAAAAAACCCACTGTAGAACTGAGCTGCCAAGGAAGCTACCAACCCTGCCACCGTTAGGAGGATGAGAGTCAGGAGGCCATCACTGCAGCTGTTGGCCCCAGGAAACGCACGTCTTAGCTGTGATCTCAGAATCAGGAAGCTGCCATCAAAAAGTATGGCCTTTGTTTGCTCTATCTGCTGTGGCCAAAAAAAGAAAAAGAATGTCTTCCACATTTCCAGCCCTAAGGTCCAGGAAGGCATACCAGGAGGAGGTGGAACAAAGGCCAATCTATAGGAGACACCTCAGGAACAAAATGTCTGGAAGTGGCACGGGTTACTTGAATGGGATGGAGGTAGGTTTCTCTCTCGTACCTGAAAACTTTTCAATGTTTACAGCTATAGATCACTTTGAATGTCAACCTATGCTTTTTATTTCTATGCTTCTCTTTCATATATATTTAACATGTTGGTTTTTTAAAAATCACATTTCCAATGGTCAGGCTTTTGTCCTCCCCTGGGAATTTGGTGGGGAAGTCCCATCCTCTGCAACCTTCACCTTCCACTGCACTGCACTTACACATCCACCCTGGTCCACCCTCTGGAAGGTGAGCTTCCATTCAACTATTCCCTTGTCACTTCCTTCTAGCAACAATCCAGAGAGAATGCTCCCTCTGCTCTGTGCCGTCGTCAATCTTTGCTGGACAAATGCCCAGGGTCCAGGAGCTGCTGATACAGAGCTCTGTCCTCTTTCAGTCATTGGTAACTTGAACTTGTTCATCCCCGTCTAACTTTTAATTAATTAATTAATTTTATTTTATGTAAAAAAATTTTTGGCCATGCTGCGAGGCATGCGGGATCTTAGTTCCCCGAGCAGAGATCAAACCCGTGCCCCCTGCAGTGGAAGCACAGAGTCCTAACCATTGGACTGCCAGGGAAGTCCCTCATCCCCTTCTAGATTTTCATGGCAATCATAGTTCCCCTCTCTAAAAACAGTTGCTTCACAGACAGAAGATGATAACTGCCATTTGTGGAAACCAAGGCAAAAGATGGTCCTGGGAAAGACGGGCAGATAGATGAGCTCACCTCCCCCTTCTGAGTCCTTTGATGGACCCAACTCACTCCCTTCTCTGGTACCCAGCTCTGTGCTCACCTGCCAGCTCCTATTTAAGAGGATAAAAAAAGAGCACTCAAAGCTTGATAAATATTTGTCTAACAAGTAAATTATGAAACAAGTAAATCACTAATAGTAGAATTTCATTGACCAAGACAGGGCTGTAGATTATACAAACAGGTTTGGCTGCAGTAAAAGAAATCACAGAACAAATGGATTAATATAAGGTAGAAATTTGTTTCTCTTTCACATAGCATTCCAAGGATATGCAGTCCAGGGCTGATATGGGATCTCCACAGTCTCAGTGGTCCAGGCTGCTTTAGTTTCATTGCTCTGGCATCTATAGGCATTGCCTTCATCAGCCTGGTCAAAGATTGCCTTATAACCTGTTCATATTTCAGGTAGTGGAATGAAGGATGGGGATGAGGGAGGGGAGGGCCTGAGTGCTTGCTTTAATATTCTCCACTCCGTTGGTCAGTCATAGTCACATGACTAACCCTAGCTGCAGGAAAAACTGGGACATACAGTGTCTATTTTAGGCAGCCATGTGCCCAGATGAAAACAGGCATGGGCCACAGTCTAGCAGTCTAAGGTGTGTGTGTGTGTGTGTGTGTGTGTGTGTGTGTATTTGCCAGGGTGTATGCTTTCTAATTCCACAAGTTATACTCACACACATGCCCAAGAGTCCTGTCTCTAATCTCCTTAACCGTGCAATTGCCGTTCCATGTTCTGTCTCCTGGACTGATATTTGACTCCAGCATCCCCCCCCCCCCGCCCCCGAATACAAGTATCCAGGGTGATATGAGGAAGGAGAGGCCTTACAGTAAGGATTCATTTCCCTTTGTCATTCTCTCTGAGTCCAGACTGGGCCACCGTAGCCCACAATTTACATACATTCCTTGGAAATTAAAAAAAAAATGCCAACCATGTGCCCCAGAGTACAACACTGAGGCTGGGCAGTTAACCTTGATGGTTTCCAGTCTAGGAGACAGGATCTGTTACACAGCACCTCCTCCCCCTTTTCCAATGATGGTACCTGCAGCCTCTGGGTATTTTCCCTGAGGTTCCATCTAGAGGTCAAATCTTGGGAACCAGCTCACTGCCTAGAAAGTAGCTGAGGTTCTCACACTTGCTCTGGCAGCCTGGACCCTCCGGTGCTCTCTGTAGAACACCAGGAAATGGCCAGAGATGGAATCCAAGTTCATGAACTCAGCTCTCTTTCTCTGCTTTCCTTTCCTCTTTTTACTCTATTGTATGTATCTAGGTCACAGCATCTCGAACAATAACCCATAAACTATTTTAAGAAATCACATTTCTCTGTTTTTCTATAATTATTTGTTTGCTCCTTGCTCATTCATTTTGAAATCTGTTACTCATCAGCAGATAAGCTGTAGCAGGTGCCAAACGTTTAGGCGAAAAATACCTTCTCATTTCTCCCTACCACTTAAAGAAAGACAAGCCTTACTTAGTTTTGGCTATGGGACTCCTCTGTCCAGCTCAAGAAAAAGAGGTGTTCTAAGTTGGCCGTGACTGAGAATCTCCGGGGTAAGGAGATGGTTTGGAGGAAGGGAAGACAGTTGAGAGGAACAAGAGGACCTTCCAGGGTGGGGTTTTTGTTCATCGTTTGGCTCTGTGGAAGCAGGTGTCATGGAGGGAAAAGGCTCTCTCCACCCACTTCTTGTTTCTCTCAAAGAGATCCACGTTGTGTTCCAGGACATTCGAATGGCCATAGCTACTTGTGGGCAGGGGTCATGGGCATTAAAGGTCCCACGCTTGAGTGTGGCATTGGTGATTTTTTTTTTTTAATTTTATTTAGTTATTTATTTTTTTGGCTCCGTTGGGTCTTCTTGCTGCGTGCGGGCTTTCTCTAGTTGCGGCAAGCGGGGGCTACTCTTTGTTGCAGTGCGCGGGCTTCTCATTGCGGTCGCTTTTCTTGTTGTGGAGCACAGGCTCTAGGAGCACGGGCTTCAGTAGTTGTGGCACGTGGGCTCAGTAGTTGTGGCTTGTGGGCTCTAGAGCGCAGGCTCAGTAGTTGTGGCACACAGGCTTAGTTGCTCCACAGCTTGTGGGATCTTCCTGGACCAGGGATCAAACCCGTGTCTCCTGCATTGGCAGGCGGATTCTTAACCACTGCACCACCAGGGAAGTCCCAGTATTGATGATTTCTGTTCTCATCCTTGAGTGGAAGAACTGACCCAGTGGCTAGACCCTTGAAAGAGTCACGTGTTACATTCGTTACATAATAAATTACCCCAAAGCTCAGTGGCTTAACTCATCATTTATCACTTCATAGTTTCTGTGTGTCAGGAGTGCAGTCGCAACTTGGTTGGGTCCTCTGGCTCTGGGTCTCTCACGGGCTGCAATCAAGGTGTCGGCTGGGGCTGCAGTCACCTTCAGGCTTGACTGGGGGTGGATCTGCTTCCAAGTTTACTCAGGTGGTGGTTGGCAGACTTCAGCTCCTTACAGGCTGTTGGACCAACAGCTTCAGTTCTTCACAGGCTGTTGGCTGAGTCCTCTCCATAGGACAGCTCACAACGTGGCCATTGGCTTCATCAGCACAAGACAGTGAAGGACAAGGGAGAATGGAAGCAAGATGGAAGTCACAGAGTTTTGTAATCTAATCTTTAAGGTAACATTCCCTCGCTTGGCCATTTCATAGTCAGGCCACTCAAGATGGCTGTTCTCTTGTTCTTTGTACAGCCGCTGCTTAACAAGTCCCTGTTTCACCTGCACCTATTCACGTGGACGTGTTTGTCCCCTGCCCCAGCTAGTGACTGATCTAATTCCTGCTCTACCTGCCAGTTTTTAAAAGGAAACATCTGCCCTCGTGATGGTCGTTAATCTGAGGGGCTGTGAGGGTCGTGCTCCAGCTGGTTTCCCGGGTAACTGATGAGCCAACCTGACGTCAACTCCCCCTATAAATGGTAGCCTCTTTCTCCCCCAAGTAGCGGAGATTGCTGTCATGTCCTGCCTGCCGTCTGCGGAATATGGTAGGATGTTGCTCCATGACCTTTTGTTTCAGACACGTAAGATCCCCTATCTCGCTATTGCTGACTCCGAGCTCTTTCTTCAGTCTTGAGGCTGGGCAATTACAAGGCTTTCAGGCCTGAGAGGTGTAGCCCAACAGCCATATTCTACTGGTAAGAAGCAAGTCACTAGGCCCAGTTCACATTCAAGGGGGGCAAATTACACAGGAGAAGTGGTAACATGTGAGTTTAGAGAGGAGAGACCCTGCTTTAAGTCTTAAGACAAAGCTGGGGACTCCAGCCCCGTCTGCTTGAGACCCTGTGTTGAGGTCCTGCTGGAACCGTCCAGTGGCGTTCCCTCATCTCTGTCCCTCACATGTCTTCTTCAGGAAATCAGTTACAGGAGTAACTGGCAGTCTCCCTGACCAAATACCATCTACCAGCACCCCAGCCCCTCTCGTAATCCCATCAGAGGGAAACTCTTATTCCCCTTTTGGTAAAGTCCAAGTAGTTTCCCACCCTGGAAAGCTCTTCCCTCTCTCAAGATCCAATTCAAGCCCATCTGTTCTATGAAGCCTTCTTAGAATCAACTGAAAGGATGGAAAGAGATGTTTCTTTGGAAATATAATTGCCTGAAGGTAAAAGAAGTCTGCAGGTAAGGAAACAAGCTAACCAGCTGGAGGGCAGACTGAGGGATGGGATAGATAGGGTGGCAACTATTGGTTATGAACTTTCTCTTCTCCTTAGCAGAGAACCTCCCAGGCGGGAGACAGATGCATCTAGCTGCTGAGTACACATTAGTCCTTGTTGATTTTTTGTTTGTTTTGCTTTCTTCAGCCACACTGTGCAGCTTGCGGGATCTTAGTTCCCCGACCAGGGACTGAACCCGGGCCATGGCAGTGAAAGCGCCACATCCTAACCACTGGACTGCCAGGAAATTCCGTAGTGCTTGTTGCTTGATACCACCTGTGGTGGTTTTTAAATGGTCACAAATTGACACTCTCCTCTTCGAAAGGTAGAGCCTAATTCCCCTTGTCTTGAATGTGGACTGGACCTAGTGACTCATGTCTAACAAATAGAATGTGGGGGAAGTGATAATGTATGACTTCTGAAGTTAGGTCAGAAAAGGCACAGCAGCTTTTGCCCTGCTCTCTCTTGGATGATTCACTCTAGGAGAAGACAGCTGCTATGTCACAAATACGCTCAGACATCCCTGTGAAGATGCCTATATGTAGAGAGACTGAGGCCTCCTGCCAACTGCCAGCACCAACTTGCCAGCCACATGAGTGTGCCATCTTGGAAGTGATCCTCCAGCCCCAGTCGTCTCCAGATGACTGCAATCCTGGCCAATATAGCTTGACTGCAAGCACAACTTGACTGAATCAGAACCACCATGCCAAGATGCTCCCGAATTCTTATGAGAGAGAACAAGTGCTTATCGATGGTTTAAATTGTTAAGAGGAAAGGAGCTGGAGAGACATGGCAGGAGGAAAAGTTTTCTGCTTCCCTGTTCTAGTGTGCTTGATTGGCAGGCTCCTGCAGTGCAAACAGCTTCACCAGTGCCCAGCTCCTGGAGCGGCCAGCAACATCCAGCAGCCAGCAGATCCTCCTGGCACTACCCCTTGGGCAGCAATGTCAGCAGAGTGCCTCCACCTCCTGCAGCTTCTCCAGCATCCAGCACCTGCTGTGCATGTGGCTTCTCCAGCAAGGATGCTCCTGCAGCGCTCACGGTTTCTCCAGCCCCAGGATCCTGCAGTACATGGAGGCTCCTGTACCCTGCTCAGGTGGTTTTGTAGTGGAGTGCCTTTGGCTCGACACCTCCCCATGAAGAACTTTCCCTGGCATCTAAGGAGGCAGATTTCTGCAAGTTCCACTGGTATGACGCTGCGGTGACTTTTCTGCCATACAGCGAGCCACAGGCTATGTTCTCCTCAACAAAGTCTGGATTTCAACCTTGAGGTAGGGGGTGGATATCTCTTCCCTGGGTGCTCTGTTTCAGCCTCAGTCCTGGGGGTGAGGAAGGGCTGCTTCTATGTCTGCTATTCAACTGCTAGAGTTCTCTTTACTCCTTACTAACCAATTCTTTCTGATTTATTTATTTCAAAGGGGATTGGAGTAAAAATTATTTTTAAATCTCCCTCTTCAAATTACTGTGTGGTTTCTCTCTCTTGATTGGACCCAGACTGATACACTAAGTTTTGTCAGAATTTGTTACACAGCCACCAATAACCAATATACCCCTCCCCGTCTCATTGTCCACTGCCAGCTCTCCTTTCATTATCATCAGCCAATTGTTATCATGTGCCTGTCCAGAGCAGGCTCTTCCTTCAAGGCTTTTATAAGCAGTCAGATAGGACCTACTGCAAAAAGAACAAAGTTTATAAAACCCAAGCTTTAATTTGCTAAATGCCAAATGAGAGGCTCAGATGAGAAGTGCTGCCGGAAGTGCCAAAGCTGGTATAGTTGAAGAAAACTCTAGACCACAGCAGGGCATGGGGACACAGCCCAGGGGAAAAGAGAAAGAAGGGCCCTGTAGGCAGGGAGAAGTTTGTATCAAAACCTCGGGGGCAAGACCAAACATGGTAGGATTAGGTCAGCCGTGACTTGTTTGCTCTAGTCTGGTTGGAGAAGAGTGTTGAGCTGCTAGGTTAGTGGCCGGCAAGATGAACAGATGGTGAAGGGCCTTAAATGCAAAGTGAATTCATTTGGTGCTATTATGTGAAAAAAGGGCTCCAGTGACCATACCTTCCAGGACAAAATCCTATTTGCTTTTGATGTAGTTACTCTTATACTTGTCAGATCATGTGACCTAGATTTGGGGCTGAGAAAAGTTCACTTTGGCAGTGGGGAAACTATGAAGATTTTTGAGGATGGTGCAATGTGGGGTTCTTTTTTTTTAAAATTTTTTGGCCGTGCCGTGAGGCATGCAGGATCTTAGTTTCCTGACCAGGGATCGAACCCGCGCCCCCTGCAGTGGAAGTGCTGAGTCTTTTTTTTTTTTTTTTAATAAATTTTTATTTATTTATTTATTTATGGCTGCGTTGGGTCTTTGCTGCACGCGGGCTTTCTCTAGCTGTGGCGAGCGGGGGCTACTCTTCTTTGCAGTGCACGGGCTTCTCATTGCGGTGGCTTCCCTTGTTGTGGAGCACGGGCTCTAGGCGCGTGGGCCTCAGTAGTTGTGGTACGTGGGCTCAGTAGTTGTGGCTTGTGGGCTCCAGAGTGCAGGCTCAGTAGTTGTGGCGCACGGGCTTAGTTGCTCCGTGGCTTGTGGGATCTTACCAGACCAGGGCTCGAACCCATGTCCCCTGCATTGGCAGGCGGATTATTAACCACTGCGCCAACAAGGAAGTCCCAAAGTGCTGAGTCTTAACCAGTGGACGGCCAGGGAAGTCCCAGTGTGGGGTTCTAAGATTAGTTTGCAGCGTGTAGGGCTGGAGAGGATGGAGAACAGAAGTAGGAGAATGACTTCCCAAAAGTCCTGACGTGGGGGATAGTGTAGCAGCGGGAATTGGAGGACTGGGTGGATGTGGTAGGGAGGAGAAGTTAAGGTGACTCCCCATACCTCGCTGGTGACATGGGAACATGGATAGCTTGTGGAGGGGTGGGGAGGATGATGTTGGCTTTTGACAAGTTCCATTGGGGTGACTGCATTGTATCCAAGTAGCAGGAAGGAGTAGCCCCAGTCCTGAGCTCAGGAGAAAGCTGAGAGCTGACGATTCAGATCTAGTAGTGACCGTCCACTCAGAGGTGACAAATCAAATTCTGGGAAATAGTGATAAGGATCCCTTAGTAAGAACTGGCTCTCTGATCAGCACATCCTAACCAACACCCCTCCACCCACCATCCACCCACTCAAGTGATGGGGTCCTGGGTCAGGGATACAGTAGGGACAGATTTCCTCATAGTTCAGTCCTAAACTGGCCCCTAAAATCTGGAAGCACTGAGGTATTTCTCAACTGCCACAGACTCTGGCTTAGAATCTATGGTCCACCCCACAGGGCTTGAGCCAAGGACTATGAAAGTAAAAAGCCCAGTAAAAATTAGGAGGTTCTAACCCTACTTCTGCCCCAGACCAGTCATGTGACCTTGGGCAAGTCACTTTTCCTGCCCCTCCATCCCCAACTGACCTGCCAGGAGCAAGTAGTGTGAAAAAGAAATAAACCTGGTCATCTACTAAGATTTGGAGCTTATTGTTACTGTGGTGTAGCCCAGCCCATCTTGAGTAATCCAGTGCTATATACTGTCTCCTGTTGATTATCTTTGGCCTTAGTCCCCAAACCTGCCTTCTCCCTGAAACTCCCTGAAAGCATTGGCTCCCCATTCAAATTTAAAAGCAGCAAGAGTGGGGGAGGGATAAATTGGATTGGGATTGGGATTGACATATACACACTACTATATATAAAATAGATAATTAAAAGAACCTACTGTATAGCACAGGGAACTCTACTCAGTATTCTGTAATGACCTATATGGAAATAGAATCTAAAAAAGAGTAGGTATATGTATAACTGATTCACTTTGCTGTACAGCAGAAACTAACAGAAAATTATAGATCAGCTATGCTCCAATAAAAATTATCTCTCAAAAAAATAAATAAATAAAAGCAGCAAGAGAAGGGAGTCTGTCCACTAAACAGGGAATGCGTTTGGGGAGACAGGCCCACACTTTGACAGGAAGTTATGCTGGCTGAAATCTACACCCACCCTGGAAGGCCTGGAGAGACACTGCACTGCCCCTCAAGCTTCTCTCCCATACTCATTTATTGGCTCTCCATAATTTTATTCCGCATGATTAAAGCAGGAGTGACTGGGCGGGCAGGAGGGCCGGACTCCCACATCCTGTGGGCACTGCAGGCTGACTATGACTTTGCAGGCCTGGATCTGAATATCCTCCTCGGGGTGGATGACCAGGGCAAGCAGCCGGTCTGCCAGTCGTGAGTCATCCCCAAAGAGAGCTTCGTGCACAGACTGTTCATTGTAATGCCACTTCACGGCGCGGTAGTGGGGTGAACTCCGGCCCTCACTCAGCCGCTCTGCAAACACCAGTACTTCATGCAGCAGACTCCCGGGCTGTGCGGACTGGAACAGGTTCAGGAAGTTGGAGTGTACCTGTGAGTGGGATGGAGAGAGGGATGAAGTCCAAGGTAAATTCTAAAGTTCCTCCGTCCTCCTATTGCCTCAACTCCCCAATGTACCTAAGTTTCAGATCCAACTGTATAGGAATTTTTTAGTTTTCATTATCATTCTTTAACATAATTTCATTGTGGTCATAAAACATGAGTGATATGATAATATTGATTCAGGGAAATTTGTTGAGACAAACTGTTAGAGCTTAGCATGTGGTTGATTTTTGTAAATATTTTGTGTACTTGAGCGGAATGTGCATTTACTAATTGTAGAGTGTTCTGGATATGTCTAATGGCTCAAGCTTATTTGTGTTATTCGCAGCAAGTATAACCTTACTAGTTTTAGGTATTTATGTATGAATTGCTGAAAGAATAGTTAAAATCTTCCAAATCTTCCACTGTGGTGATAGATATGTCCATTTTTCTTTCCAATTATTCAGCTGTAGGAATGAAATCCTGCCATTTGTGACAATATGGGTGGACCCAGAGGACATTATGCTAAGTGAGATAAGCCAGACAGAGAAATACAAATACTGCATGGTATCACTTAAATGTGGAATTTTTTTTAAGTCAAACTCACAGAAACAGTAGAAAAGTGGTTGCCAGGGGTTGGGGTGGGGTGTGGGGGAAATAGGGAGAGGCTGGTAAAAGGGTACATTCTTTCAGCTAAAAGATGAATAAGATCCAAGGGTCTAATGCAAACATGGTGAGTACTGCTGATAACACTATTATATAATTGAAATTTGCTAAGAGAGTAGAATTTAAATGTTCTCACCAAAAACAAACAAAATGTGAGGTGACGGATGTGTTAATTAACTAAATGGTGGGAATCCTTTCACAACGTATACCAACTCACCACAACATACACTTTTTTTTAGTATAATTAAGTTTTATATATATATATATATATATATATATATATATTTAGTTTTTATTGGGGTATAGTTGATTTACTACATATGCTTTAAATACCTTACAAATTTATGTCAATTATACCTCAATAAAACTGAAAAAAGAAAAAATGATTTCCTTATAATTCTATCAAGTTTTGCCATATATATTTTTTGAGATTATGTTACTAAGTTCATGTAAGTTTAGAGTTGCTTTATCCTTCTGAACTATTATTATGTAGTGACCCTGTCTATTCCTAATAATTATTTTTGTTATAAGTAATTTTCCCCTAATGTTAAAATACCTACATTAACTTCTGTCACCTGTGTTCTTGACTCTCAGAGTGCAGAAAGTCCCTCAAAGGAAAATCTGATTGTATTGGGAGGACAGAAGAGGGGGTGCTTTGCAATGTATCTAGTGCAGAGGCAGAAAGAGGAACAAGATGATTCTGTGAGGGCTAAGTCTGTCTGAAGAATCCACGATTCTTCCTTTCACGATATCTGAGTTCACATCCATTAGCCCGTCTTTCAGTTCTTTTCTCACCTGGCAGTTGAGAATGTCATAGAGAAGGTCGTTCTTCTGCGCCAGGTTGCTCAGCAATTGCGCGGCTTGCACCTGAATAAAGGAAAGGGTAAAGAAAGAGAAGACAGGTGGGCCTGAGCAGGGAAGACACAAATCTCTGCTCCTCCCTCTAGGTGCTGTGCCAGGGCTGGTCAGGAGGGCAGGGCCTGGGCTCTGGTACTCAGGCACCTGTGCCAGGATGTAGTCTGACTGCAGGATCTCCATCAAGGCAGGCATCACCCGTCGCAGCTGTGGATGTGCAAAGTCAGGCAGTGGGAGGTTGTTGAGGAGTCTGAGGCCTGCAATGTGCAGCTCCGAGTCCCAGATGGTGGAGATCAGTTCCAGCACCCTGATGGAGTGTTCCTAGGGAGGGGGGAGAGGAGAAGGGTTTTCTACTTTTATATGATAATCCTCAACATTAGCCCAGCCTCTGCTTTCACTCTTCACGGCCCCCGCCCACAAAAACTGAGCCAACCCCACAGTTCCCCACTTTAACTCTCAACGTTATTTGACCTAGTTGACCCCTCTCACCCCCTTGAAAATCTTTCTTCACTTGGCTTCTCCGTCACATGTTTCTCTCCCAGTTCTTCTGCCCAACCTCTTCCTCTATCTTCAACACTCCCTTAGTGATACAGTGTTAAAGACTCACAGACTCAGTGTTAAAAATTATCCTTATGCTGATGACTTTCAAGTTTCTATCTCCAGCCCAGACCTCTCCCTAAACTCCAGACTCATATATGCAAGTGCCAGTTCCACTTCTTTCCCAGAATCTTACTAAACCTCTGAGTCAACACATTCCCACTCCCAAACCTGCTCCTTCCACTACCCTTCCTATCTCAGCTGTTGGTTACACCTGCCTTCCAATTACTCAGACCAAAAATCTATGTTCTTCCTTGACTCCCTTCTTTCTCTCACACCCATTTCCAATCTTTCAGAAAATCCTGTTGGCTCTACCTTCAAAATCTACCAACAGTCAAGACACTTCTCAGCATCCCCCTCTACCACCCTGTTCCAAGCCACCATCACCTCTCCCCCGGGTTTCTGCGATAGCCTCCTTCTCCCTGCTTCCATCCTTGTCCCCTGCAACTATTCTCAGAACAGCAGACAGGCTGGACTGCTCAAGAGTTCATTCAGGGTAAGAGCTAACGTCCTTACAGTGGCTTACAAGGTCTGACATGATCTGTCCCTCTCCCCCCATTATTTCTTTGGCCTCATCTCCTATTCTCTCCTTTGCTCCCATGGTTTCCATCACAATGGCCTTAGCTATTCCCTGAACATGCCAGGTACACACCTATCTTAGGTCTTTGCACACGGTGTTCCCTCTGCTTAGAATGCTCTCCCTCCTCAGCTATTCACAGCTCACTCTTACTTCCTTCAAGACTTTGCTTTAATGTCACCTTCTCAGGGAGGCCTTCCCTAACCACTGGCTCCTTTAAGACGGCAGCACCACTCCCATCCCTGCCTCCCTTATCCCCACCTTTATTTTTCCCCTTAGCACTGTCAATATGCAACACACTTTTTGTTTTTAAACTTTTTATTTTCAAATAATTATAAATTCATGGGAAGTTGCAAAAACAGTACAGAGAGGTCCCATGTGCCCTCCACCCAGTTTCCCTCAATAGCTACATCTTAGATAATTACAGTACAGTATCAAAACCAGGAAAATGGTATTAGCACAATGTGTATGTATAGTTCCATGTCATTTTATCACATACGTAGCTTCATGTAACCACCATTGCAATCAACAGATTATTCCATCAGAATCACCATAGATCTCCCTTGTGGGTCCCTTATTAGTCACACTTAGCCCTGCCCATCAAAACCAGCCCTAACCAACAGCAACCACTAATCTGTTTTCCATCTCTCTAATTTTGTCATTTTTGAGAATGTTATATAAATGGAATCATATTTTGTAACCTTCTGAAATTGATTTTTCACTCAGTATAATGCCCTTGAGATCCATCTAAGTGGTCGTGTGTATCAATAGTTCATTCCTTTTTATTACTGAGTAATGTTCCATGGTATGGACTACCACAGTTTGTTTAATCATTTATCTACTGAGAGACATTTTGGTTGTTTCCAGTTTTTGACCATTACAAATAAAGCTGCTATGAACAACTGTGAACAGGTTTTTTGGCAGATGTAAATTTTTATTTCTCCAGGATAAATGCCCCAGAGTGCAATTGCTGGTTTGTATGGTAAAAGAGTTTGTTAAAGAAACTGCCAAACTATTTTCCAGAGTGGCTGGTGTATCATTTTACATTCCCACCAGCAACATATGAGAGATCCAGTTTCTCTACATCTTCACCAGCATTTGGTATTGTCACTAATTTGGAGTTTAAATCATCTAATAGGTGTATAGTAATATCTCATTGTGGTACTAATTTGCATTTCCCTAATGGCTAGTTAAATGTTAAACATTTTTTATGTGCTTATTTGCAATTCGTATATCCTCTTCAGTGAAATATCTCCATGTCTTGTGCCCATTTTCTAAATGGATTATTATTGTTTTTGACGTTGAGTTTTGGGAGTTCTTTATATAATCTAGATATGAGTCCTTTGTCAGATATGTGGTTTGCAAATAATTTCTTCCAATCTGCAGTTTGTCTTTTCATCTTCTGAACAGGGTCTTTCACAAAGCAAAAGTTTTTTTAATTTTGATGAAGTCCAATTTATCAATTTTTTCTTTTATAGATTGTGCTTTTGGTGTCATTTCTATGACCTCTTTATCAAGCCCTAGGTCCCAAAGATTTTCTCTTTTGAAATTGCAACAGCACCCCCTTGCAACACCACCCCCATGCCAGCCTTCGTTACCACCCTTCTTGATTTTTCTCTATAGCACTTGCCCCATGAAACACCATATATTTCACTTATTTGTGTATTGCCTGCCTTGCAGACAATATAAGTTCCACTGGGCAGGGATCTTTCCCACTCTGTTCACTGCTGTGTCTCCAGTGCCTAGCATAGTGCTTGGGCACAAAGTACGTGCTCAATATACATTTGTTGAAAGAAAAAAGGAATCTTGGCTTCTGAACTGCAAGGTGCTTGGGCCTTATTACCAAAGGCAGGTACTCTTACAAGCTGTACCTTTGTGAGCCACGTAAGAAGAATGCCAGAAGCCTGGAGTGGGGAGTACAGCATTCCCAATAGTACCCTGCTCCTCCCTGCCCCCACCCCTCAGTAGGGAGTGGCTGCATTCACCCAGAGAGAGGAGAACAGGGGTCAGGTCCTCAGGATACAGACCCTGGGGAAAGAAGGAACAGTGGTGCCCAGGCCACGTGCATCAGAATCTTCTGGGGAGCTTGTGAAAAACACAGCTTCCCTGTTGAACTGGACCCTCTGGATGTAATGCCCTGAAATCTTCATTTTTTAACCAGCTTTCCAGGCAATTCTGATACGCTTGAGAATCACAGCCTTAGGGCAACTGAGAGGGTCGAGGGATAAAGTAGAGGCAGCCAGCAAGTGGAGACCTAGAGACCTTTTTTTCCCCAAAAAAGTGTTTTTTTGTTGTTGTTGTTGTTAAATTCTTTCTTTCTTTCTTTATTTTTGGCTGCGTTGGGTCTTCGTTGCTGCGCGTGAGTTTTCTCTAGTTGTGGTGAGCTGGGGCTACTCTTCGTTGCGGTGCGCGGGCTTCTCATCGCAGTGGCTTCTCTTGTTGCAGGGCATGGGCTCCAGGCGTGTGGCCTCAGCATTTGTGGCATGTGGGCTCAGTAGTTGTGGCTCACGGGCTCTAGAGCGCAGGCTCAGTAGTTGTGGCGCACGGGCTTAGTTGCTCCGTGGCATGTGGGATCTTCCCGGACCAGGGCTTGAACCCGTGTCCCCTGCATTGGCAGGCAGATTCTTAACCACTGCGCCACCAGGGAAGCCCACCCCAAAAAAGTTTGATGCAAAAAATTTAAAGTGCGAAAATACCAAGTGTCAGGGAAGAAATGATGCACCAGAAACACTGATGCGGGGCTGGTGGAGGGTGTAAACTGATACGGCCCTTCTTGAAAAGCTGGGCATACCTTTCACCCGACCATCCCACTCCTGCATACATGTCCTAGAGAAAGTCTCCCACATCCACGAGGGAGATGTGTACAAGAAGGCTCATGGCACAATGTGCAAACAACTCAAATGCCTACTCATGGGCAGCTGGATGAATAAGATTGCAGGGTGTTCATGAACTAGAACACTATAGAGCAGTGCAAAAGAGGGAAACAGACCAGTCCACATCAATAAGGATGAATCTTTCCATGTTGGAGGGAAAAGGCAAACCGCAAAATACAAACTGCATACTTCCAGATCCATGAAGCTTAAAAACATTCCAACTATATTTTACCTATTTTTCTCTGTCGTGCCCTGCTAGAAAATGATGACACATGTGTATATGGTAAAACTACAAAGAAAATCAAGAAATTGATGAACAAAATGCAGAGGAATGATTGCCTCTGGTGGGTGAGGAGGTGGGGATTAAGGAGGGGCATCTGGGGCATCTAACCAATTGGTCATGTTCTATTTCTTAGCCTGGGTTCTGATTACGTGTGTTTTGTTTTATTGTTATTCTTTCTACCATACACGCATAAAATGTTTGCAAGTTTTGAATATTTTACTTATTTTTAAGTAAAATATTTTGGGAGAGAGATCATTTGCTAGAGAGAGACTTGGAGGTCAAGGAAGATGTTTTTTTGGTTTTGCCTTTTAAGATGGGAAGGAATAGAGCTTGCTGAACACTAATGGGAAGGAGCCGGGGGAGGCCATATCAGACAGAGTTTAATCAAGGAGAGAGGCCCTCAGGGAAGCGGATGGGATCCAGGACTGAGACTAACACTGAACACAGACAGGAAGAAAGCCATTTTTTCATGGCACCAGCAGGAAAGCAGGAAAGGATGGGTAACAGGTAAGCCTGGAGGCCTAGTAGCAGGAAGCTGGGAGAACTGACATTTGGTGGCTTATATTTTCTCTGCGTGATGGTAGTGAAGACATCAGTGGCCCAGCCACCAGCCTCAGACCAACACGGCGTGGTGGTGTGGTATGATAATATATCTGGTCTTTGTCCCTGATTCCAGGCACAGGGTTCCTAAAATCCTTGCAATTTCCTGATAGGAGTGGTTTTTGTCATTCATAATGAGCCCCTTTCCATGATCCCTGAGTTTATGTAAATGAGGCAACTCAAGGCAACTTTCAGCCCCATACCTGACCTCTGCGGAGAAGCGTGGAACCAGAGATTGAGTTCAATCACCAATGGCCAATGATTAATCAATTATGCTTACATAATGAAACCTCCATAAATACCCCTACACGACAGGGTTTGGAGAACTTCCGGGTCGGTGAACACATCGAGGTGCTAGGAGGGTGACACACCTGGAGAAGGCATGGAAGCCCTTCCCCCATACTCTGCCCTATGCACCTCTTCCATTTGGCTGCTCCGCAGTTATATCTTTTATAATAAACTGGTAAGAGTAAGTAAAGCATTTTCCTGAGTTCTGTGGCTCGTTCTAGTGAATTATCAAGCCTGAGGAGAGAGGGCATGGGAACCTCCAAATCTACAGCTGGTCAATCAGAAGTGGGGGGGGCAGTCTTACAGGACTCAGCCCTAAGCTGTGGGGTCTGTACTAACTCCAGGTAGATAGTGTCAGAATTGAATTGTACGACACCCACTTGCCGTCAAGAGAGTTGGCTGTTGTCAGAAAGAACTTCGGGAATTTCTGCTGTTTGGGGTTCAGAGATACTCCTAGGGACCTAGCACAGTTTTATCCCGAGATTCAGACTTTTATGACCCTACTGGGAATCTGATCACCATTTCCCCACCTACTTCCAAGGAAAAACATATTTCTGGGTTACAAACTCAGACCCAAACAAACTTCTGGAACATGACCATTCATCCTATGCCCACTAAATGGCCCATGGCTTATGGACATCTATGTGCTCTGCCCCATACTTGTCGCTGGGCCCACCTGGATTTTCAGCCTGAATTTTCTGATGCCAGAGAAAGCTTTAAGTGTGTTCAGAGCTTGGATTTTGACACTGTTGTCCTTGTCATCCAGCATGGAGCCCACCAACGTGATGTCATCATTAGTACACGTAGAGGCCTAGAGTGTGCCAGGAGAGACAGAAGAGGCGGGAGAAGCGGGTGTCCTGGTCCCCCCACCCCCCCATGTCACCAAAACCCCTCAACACAACCCCTCCCGCCATCAGCCAGAGAGAGGTCCCAGGGCACAGTCTGGCTACTCAAGGGGGAAGGGGGACAGATGTAGCCCCCAGGGGCCAGGCTGGCTGGGAAGGACCTCCTGCTTCCCTTCCCTCACCTCGGACTCCAGCAAGTACACGCAGCGCGTGATACTGTGCAGGATCATGCTCTTGGCGTACTCATCCTGTTTGCACTCCAAGGAGTTGAGGAGCCTCCGGAGCTCACCTGAGTCCCGCCCGCGCTGCTCTCGCTCGATTGCCAGGCCTAGACAGCCACCCCAGCCCAGTTCAGGCTGTGGACTCAGAAGTGATGAAAGACGGGGTTTGGGAAGCGGTGGGAGAGGGACCTGGGGACAAGGCTGCCTTGCCTTTTCTGAAGAAAAGACTTCTTGCTATATGTAGGACCACCATGTACAGTTGAACAGGGTGTGTACTGCACAAGGGCACCACATCTAATGCTGTATTCTTCATATCGTAAGCAAAAAACTTTTGTATGTTTACTATAACAACTTTCTGGCCTATGGCAGTAATATGTAGTATTTCATCATAATTGGTATATGGCAATGATATTCCAGCAGATGGCAATACAAAGTCTTGCAGAAGGGGTTCCTTTCTCTACTTTGCACAAAGTTGTCATAGGGACTAGTGGAGGCTCTGAGAATGTAGGTCCCCCAATTTTCCCTTGGGGAGAACTGCTGATGCCAAGTTTCCAAGAAGTGGCTCCTGGATGCCAGAGTGAATGTAGAATTTAGAAACCTGCCAGATGACTCCTGAGGAGGCACTTGAGTGCCGCCCACTACCTGGGGAGCCTGCGCTAGCATCTCTAGGGTGGCTCTGAGAGAGATGGGGTGAGAAAGGGGAAGGAGAGAGGAACGTGGAGGAGTCCCCTTGGGGCCCTCCCACACGGGAGACCTGGGGAGTAGGTACCTCCTGGGGCCGAGCCCTCTCCCCAGGGCGGGGACACTCACGGGCGACGCAGATGGGTGAGGCAGAGCAGAGGGGTGGTTGACATTTTATGCCGGCCCTGATGGCCTTGTAGAGCAGGTAGATGGCCCCAGCGGCTGTGGCCAGGCTCACTACACCTTTGCAGATGTCCATTTGCCCCAGGCGCTGGGGGATGCAGCACATGCCCGAGGCACCTAGCAAAGGCCTTCCGGAACCAGAACTCTAGCAGGGCCAGGAACCAGGGCACCAGAATCAGAACCTGGGCAACAAAGGAAACTGGGGAAACAGTGGGATGGAGGGTGGTGGTCGGGAAACGGGGCAGCCAGGGAGCTTCAGAGGCTGCAGGAAACAAAGCTTAAGACTCCAGGCGAATAAAAGGTCTGTGGGCAGGAAGGTCCTTCACATCCCTCTTTTTTAGGGGAGCCAGGTTGGTGGGGCCCCAGCAGGCGGCTCCAGAGGCTACCTTTCCTCCATTAGATGGCAGCAGAGGCCCAATTTATGGACGGGGGCCTTTGGAAGTTTTGGGGGGGGTTGGGGTGTGCCCACTGGCAGCCCTGTTCCCTCACTTCCCTGGTCCCCCCATCTTTGATCTCTTCACCATAGATCCACTTCTGAGCCTTGGGGCGTTTCTGCAGGCAGGGCCTCCCCGCTTCCATCACAGGATGAAGAGGAGGCAAGTACCTTACAAAGTTTTGCAGAGTCTCGAGGTAAATCCATCATTTTCCAGCATCTGCATGTTCCTCTCTGTGTATATTTACCTGTTGACCAAAAGCTCCCGAGGGCAGTTGTCTCTGCGTCTCCAACATCCAGCACAGAGTCCTGCACTTAGTAGATGCTCAAGTTATGACTTCTGTCATTCTTTGAGGACTTGAAGAGAGAACGTCAGAGAATCTGGATACGGGGGCTCCAGGCCCATTTAACCAGTGTGACTCTGGAGGAGAAGCGGACTGCCCTTGCCTCGACCTCAGTTTCTGTATTTGTAACCTGAGGGGATCCAGGTTTAGCATTCTAAATCTCCAGGGTTAAACCTGGGGTAGGTCTGTGCCATTAAACCATGGCGGCCTAAATCTGGGAGTATCATACCCCATACCCCACAACATACACACAGAGTGGGATGGGCTTTGAGGCCTCCTCTGGAGTCAGAAAATGCCACCACCCTGGAGGATGAGAACCCAACTTTGGAGGCCTCAGTCTCCACCACCTCCACCACTAGGATGGGGCAGGTGAGACCAGACCCTTCCCTTCTCCTCCTCCCCCCACCCCCAGTGTCCCCACACCCTCTGGCCTCACCTTCTGGTACAGAGCAGGGAGGAGCCCAAGCCAGGCTCAGACCCAGAGCCAGCACTGAGCGTAGATGCACCAGAACAGGGCTTCAGCTGCCTGGTCTTGAGCTCCTATTGGAAGGCTCTGGGCCCTGGGCTGCACCTGGGTTCGCAGGAGGTGGGGAAATAGGGAAACGGCATCCCCAAGGATGCTGCAGCCAGCCAGGTCTGTCCACTCAGAGCCTTCGTCCATGTCACCCTAGGCTGCAGGCAACATTCCCGGGGGCCATTCTCTTCCTTTCTTTCCTCCCATCCCCGGCCCTCCTCAAGGGTCATTCCTGGCACTCTACACAGCCCCAAGGTGGATGTATGGTCAGGCCATTCAAGATGGCTGTTCTCTTGCTCTTAGTACATCCTCTGCTCGACCAGTCCGTTCCACCCGCGCCCTACTCATGTGAACATGTTTGCCCCCTGCCCCAGCTAGCGACTGATCTAATCCCTGCTCTACCTGCTAATTTATTAAAGGGAAACATCTGCCCTCGTGATGGTCGTTAATCTGAGGGGCTGTGACGGATGTGCCCCAGCTGGTTTCCCTGGTAACTGATAAGCCAACCTGACGTCAATTCTCCCTATAAATAGTAGCCTCCTTCTCCCCCCGAGTAGCGAAGATTTCTGCCATGGTCTGCCTGCCTGCCAGCCATAATCAGTGGGGTGTTGCCATAATCGGTGGGTCTTAACCTTTTGCTTAAGACACCCCTGTCCAATAAACCACTGATGTCTTTGTCGCTGTCTCCAGACTCTTTCTTCAATCTTGAGGCTGGGCAACTACAAGGCTTTCAGGACTGCACGGTGCAGCCCAACGACTGGGGAGCCGGCCAGGAGGCTGAAGAAGCTACCGAGACGTCGTGAAGTAAGGACAGGGAATGGAAGGTTGCAGGGGTGATCCTGAGGTGGCCGTCCACTAGCCTGTGGGGCCCTGTGGCAGCTGACTACCATGAGAGGTGTCTTTCTCTTCCATTATATTGATTCTCTTCCACTCTGTTAACTTCAGAGCTTCTTTCCAGTTTAAAAGTAGCAGCCCTATGCTGGTGGCTCATCTGACTGCACGGGGATGGCTGGTGAATACAGACCAAACGCAAGGACCTGGATTATCTACAAAAGACAAGCGTACCCCCAGCCTCTCACCCCTAAACAATTAGACACAGGCTTTAGGGGATATTAATTCAGGGACAGTCTTGTGAATTGGACATGGCCAGTAACCTGGAAAAGTTTGGTTGGGGCCTGTGCTACAGCAAAATAAGAGTACCCTTGGGCTTCTGACCCCTGCTGTGGAAGCAGGCAGAGCAATGATATACAGTATGATGGAACAACAGCTATATGCAGCTTACAACAGGTGGAAGACATTACAAAAGGCCTACCCGAGTCATCTAGCGATGCAAAAAACCACTATTTGGGGTCTAGGACAGCTGTGTGTATACAGGACCCCACGGACATCAATAGTGACAAAGGAATCCACTTTACCAGTCATGAAGTTCAGGAATGGGCTGATAAAAATGACACACACTGGCATTTCCACCTGCTTTACGACCCCACTGCTGCCAGGCTAATGGAAAGGATGAAAGGATTACTTAACAATTGAGATGAAAACCCGCTCTCTCAACAGGTGGACCAGAGGTTCACTCAAGCTCTATGAACTGTAGCTGAACATCCCAGGAGCAATCATCCCAGGGCCATGTTAACCCAGAGGCAACTAGTCAATACAATCCAAGTTCAACTGTTGACCACCAAAAGACCGCTGCCAACTATCTCTCAGGACAGTAACTCACTTTTGCCTTCGCTACCTTCGCTACAGGATCTACCCCCAGAGGAACACACTATCAAATGGTCCTGGGACTGGCAGGTAAATCTCTGGTGGTTTGCGTTTGCTGTCCCATGGGGAATAGGATTGGAAAGGGATTTACAGATTTCACCTGGTTTATACCTGGCCCCACCTAAGACTACTAAGGTAGTTAATCCAGGCTCCCACTGGAGAAAGGCACCATTATATTAACCCTGTGGGCTGTTCTTATACTGCCTCGCCGGCATGAATTCGGCACCATGAATGTCTCTGTTGCTGTCCCGGGCTCTTTCTTCAGTCTAAGGCTGGGCAACTATAAGGCTTACAGGCCTGCAGGGTGCAGCCCAACAGTGGGTGACTACATGGACTCCCTGTAGTGAAGGGTGACAGAGGCCCCTGGAGGCCCCCCCACTACCATGGGACCACCTATCAAGCTCCATGAACTCCGGGCAGAAAATGGCTGCCTGAAGGGACTGTTTTAGGTTCCAAGGCTCCCCTGGTGGATCTGAGGATTGGTCTTTCTCTGAGGTGGAACCCAGAGCTACTGGCCTCCCCAGTCCATGGAGCTGATCCTGCAACCCTCACGTTCTAAGCAAATGCAGTACTCACCTGCTCTTTAAAGATCTCCAAAGAAGGAGAGTTCTTTCTTGGCTCTAACTTAACTCCCTCTTGCTATATATACCTAAGTCCATTCCTTTGGGTTCTGCCCTCAAATGTTTTGGATGCATTAGAAGCAGAGGCATCCCCAGTGTGACATTTTTGCTAGTCCACAGCACGATTTAAAAAAAAAAAGGAATGTGTATTCATTGGTGGAAAGTCAAGGACTGTCCTTTCTTGGGAGTAACTGCTTTTGTTTTTTGTTTTAAATTTATTTATTTATTTTTGGCTGTGCGGGGTCTCGGGCTTCTCTAGTTGCGGTGAGCGGGGGCTACTCTTCATTGCGGCGCGCAGGCTTCTCATTGCGGTGGCTTCTTATTGCGGAGCACGGGCTCTAGGCACGTGGGCTTCAGTAGTTGTGGCTCGTGGGCTCTAGAGCGCAGGCTCAGTAGTCGTGGCCCACGGGCTTAGTTGCTCGCGGCATATGGGATCTTCCCGGTCCAGGGCTCGAACCCCTGTCCCCTGCATTGGCAGGCGGATTCTTAACTGCTGCAGCACCAGGGAAGCTCCCGGGAGTATCTGCTTTTGATTCAGATGATGTCTGTTTTGTTTTGAGGAGAATTAAAATGTACTTGCTTTTGTGAAATGATGGTGACAACAGATGATAGTGAATGTTCTTAGGGAGCATAAATGAAGGCTGCAGCTCTTTGTGAGAACTTGGATTTTGTTTTTCTGTCAAATTCAAAAATTTGGAATATTGGCTAGAGAGAAGTCTGAGATTCCATGTACACACAGCCAACCCCAAGTTTCTTACCTGCCCTCACCAAGGCAAAAGGACACGGGCTGCCCTAGTACACACCTCTCTGCCATCTGCACCAGCTTTTCTACCTTTAAGGCTGATGTTCCCATCATGTTAGGTGCAGTTTATTTAGTGAGTGAGAGCGTGGGCTCAACCCAGACTGCCGGGGTTCAAAACCAGCTCAGCTACTGACCTAGCTTTGTAATCTTTTTGTGCCTCATTTTCCCCACCTGTAAAATGGGAATAATAATACCTACCTCTTGGGTTTGAGAGGATTAAATACTTGGAACAGTGCCCAGCACACAGAGCTCACCAAACGTGACAATAATAATTACTATTATAAGCAGGTTTCACCTGGACAAAAATGTTGGGCGTGGCAAGGCAGTGAGCACACAGACGGTGAGGCCTGAAAGGCACATTATTCAGCCCCTTCCATTCACCCTCTACCCTTCCCACTCTGGTCGTCTTCAAGCTAATCAATCTCAACTCCTGTAACCCATTTACTTGCCTTGAACAACTTTGGAGCCCTCTTTGAACCCCCCTCCCCCATCAAATTCCTAAACCAGGAGCGCTACGGGGATCCAGCCCATTCCCCCGAGCTACTTTGTTCCTGAAAACCATCCTCCCACCTGTAAAACCCTCAGACTACCTGCTTCTTCTATCAGGACTCTGGTAATGGGTGTTTCAGCCTAGTTAATTAGAGGAGCCTAACACGCTATTGGGGACCTACTGTGCAAGTAGGCCTTTAAGGAGGGGGACCCCGGAGGGGCCCGGCGCTTGCATGCACAGGAGAAGCTAAGGGGAAATTAGCCTACTCTCTAATGAAAAGCCCGTTGGAGTCCGACGAGCTTGGTTTAGGCAAGTTCCATGATCTGAGTCTCAGTTTCCTCCTCCGGAAAACCTGCCTACTACACGGAAGTGCGCTGTCAGAACTGAATGAGAGAATGTACGTTGTGACTCTCGGTGAACAGCGGAAGCTCAGCACGTGCGAGCTGCCCCCGCAGAAAGCCAGAAAGCCGAGAGATGAAAGTCTGGGGGACAGCCCGTGCCCTGACAGGGATCCCACGCTCTCCAGGACCGTGCCCTCCCCAGCTCGTGCTTACCCCGGCCCAGGACCAGACTGGGGGGCCTCTCGGTAGCTCGTGACTCCGGCGAAGGAGTGGGGACTGGAAGAAACGCGGCAAACCCGGGGAGCGGAGGGGGCGGCGCCCTCACAGAAGGATTTCCGACTGTGGGGCGGAGGCCGCGCCTTTCCCCGCCCCGAGCCTCCCCCCATCTTGCCCTCCCTCCCCGGACTACTCCCCGCCCACCACCCCCCGCACCTCTCCCCCCGGCGCATCCGGCGGCGGGCACAGGATGTTCTTTCGCTCCGGTCCCCCCCACCCCCGCCCCCGCTCTCACTTTCCCTTCGCTCCCATCCCCCACTCCCGCCGCGCCCGGCGCCGGCACCTTGTTTAACTCCTTCTCTCCCGCGCTCCGCGGGGCTCGGCGCTCCCTGGGGTCCTACCCTTCCCGCCCACCCCCAGGACACGGAGCACGCCCGAGGGCTGCCCGGGAAGAAGCGGGCCTAGGCTGAGCGCTGGGCCTCGGTTCTCCGGATCCACTGGCCTGTCGGGGGTGAAGGGGTGAAGAGTGATCCCAGGAACTGAAGCCGGCGTTCTCCGGACCCCGCCAGCTCACCGGTGCTGGGTGGGCTGGGGATGGGGTGCCCGCAATCCGGCGAGTCCCGCGCCCGAGGGGGGGACCAGGTGGGCAGGGTTAGCTCCAGGCCCGGCGTGGATCAGCAGGGTCGAGGACCCCAACCTCATACTCTCCCCGGGTTGGGATAAGAAGGGGCCCGGGTCTCCGGGAGAGGATGGCGAGAGGTCACGCCCCTCACGTACACGTCACTGTTTCCAAGGCAACCAGGGGCGGGGACGCGGGCTGGAGAGGCGAGACCTTAGCGAAAGGAGACTGCTAGAGACTTTGTGTCACGGGTGCGGGTGGGGAGGCGGCGTGGGCGGCCCTGTCAATCTTTGCTTCTTCACTCGCTGATGCTCCAAGAAGCTAAGGGCAGGACAGGTTCCGTTCACTCGTTCATTCTACAGACGTTCATTGAGCTTGAACTATGCTTGGCGCCATGCTTAGGCACGGGGTTCTGGCGGCGCTGGATCCGAACCCTGCACTCACCGGTTATTGTGAGTTAGTGTAGGGTGGCCATGCATTCCGGGTTACGTCCGTGGAACTGGTGTAAGTGTTAATAGTGTCCTTTTACTCGCTTAGAAATGTCTTAGTGGTGGGGGGCGGTAGTTAAGGAATCCTGTCCCCCAATTCAAGGAAAGCTCCCACGGCACAGGGAAGGAAGACAAGCTATTGTCTGCTCACTTTGCAACGGGCACTTTGTAGTCTCTGTAATCTTTGCCTCTCATTCCGCCAGGTAAGTATCTCTAGCACCTTTTACAGATGGAGAAACTGGCTCAGAAAAGTTGAGACTTGCCCAAGGCCAAACAGCTAAGTGCTGGAACCAGGATCCAGACCCAAGTCTATGTGGCTTCCAAAATCCAAGTGCCCTATCTTATTCTTCCTTCTCAAAACAGATGATATTAAGTAAGTAAATAAATAACACTGTCCCTGCCATGAAGGAGCTTATAATCTTTGGGGTTGAAAATACTACAGGACATAATGAAGCAATAAAATATAGGAAAGAATGAAGGCAGCTCATGAGGCTCAGAGGGAAGTTGATGACAACACGATCCAAGTGGGGTGGAGACTATCAGAGACTTTGAGCTGGGTTATGAGGTGTGATGGGGCCAGGATCACTGGGCGTGCGTGTGTGTGTGTGTGTGTGTGTGTGTGTGTGTGTGTTTGTGTGTGTGTGTGAGATGTGGCACCAAAAAAGAACAACCTAAGGGCATCAGAGTAGCGCCCCAGAGTTAGGCAGGCTGGAATCTCCAGTGACAAGATCCCTCTGTAAACCCCAAAGCCACTGGTTGCACCCACTGTTCTCTGCCCTCCACCCTCCTCGGTGGTGTTCTGTTTCTTGCTGGCTCCCAGCAGGCAGCTACCCTCTTTCCACTTGACACTCAAGGTCTTTGCAGTTAGTATTGGGCACAAACACCGATGTTAATTTGGATGTTAATTTGGACGTCAGCTTCTCTCTTCCCCACACCTCTCTGAAGATTCTGGGAAGTTTAAAAACCAGGGCTGGGACTTCCCTGGCGGTCCAGTGGTTAAGACTCAGTGCTTCCACTGCAGGGGGCATGGGTTCGATCCCGATCCAGGTTTGGGTGGGGGGGGGGGGGAACTAAGATCCTGCATGCTGCGCGGTGTGGCCAAAAACAAAAACCGGGGCTGTTCAAAACAAAAGGGCCTGCGTGAGCATCAGGAAGCCAATAGGCTTCATGAGAATGGGGACACCAAGCCAGGAAAGAGAACTGGGCGGAGAGCAAGCACAACCAAATGGATTGGACACTTGAGGAATATTGGCTCCCCTCCTGCTATGCATCAGGCCCTGTGCTGGACTCTGGGGTCTGGGTACACCATGAATGAGTGTGGGCCCCTTCATATGGAACACACAGGTTAGCAGCTGGTGTACCCAGTGTGCTTGGGTGAGGAGTCTGAAGTTGATAACACACACAATAAACAGTGTTTGAGAAAGATAATTCCAGCAGGGTGTGTAGGAGGAAGGAAAAACCTGGGTCAGAAAGGACAGTGTGGCAGTGACTGTGGGAATTTGGGCCAAAGGTGGAATCTACGGGGTTGGAAAGGAAGGGTAAGTGAAGAAAGTAACAAATAATACATGTTGTAATAAAAGCAAGAAAGGGAAGAATTTGGTAATAGATCAGATATAGGACGGTGAAGGAGGGAAAATAGATAAGAATTAATCCTCCTTCATGGTGAGTTTGGGAGGTGGGAGGGTCACCGTGGGAAAGGGGGTGGAGCTGGTGTGAGGGACCTGAGGGTGAGATCAGTCACTCCTAGGCCATGTGAGGGCAGGTGTCCTGTAGGTGACTGGACTTGGAGATAGGGAAGACCTGAAAGGTAGTGGCCGCCTTGTAAAAGAGTGTCCCCGTCACTATGGGTATGCAAACAGCTTCAGAACATTGGCCTGGGATATTGTGGACAGATTTCATACATCAGGTAGAAGGTTGGAGTCGACAACAGTGAAAGTGCCTCCTGCCTGAGGGATTTGGTGAGCGTTGGCTGGGTGAGCACATGTGTAGGAAGTATGCCTGTATGTGTGGGAAGATGGTTGGCAACCATCTCCTCAATTTTGGCTAAAGAAGGTGCCAGTGATGCCTGGGAAGCGGGGGTTGAGGCCCAGGTGAGGCACTTCAGCAGCCTGGGATCCCTCCCCTAGCTCCACCTTGGAAGGCCCTGGAGCCCAGGACTGTGCTGCCTGCCAGGCCTTTCCTGGAACTTGGCAGAGGAGGGAGCCCCTCCCTGCCTGCCCTGGCACACTCCAGGCACACGGTGTCCCCAGGGGCACCTTGCAGACACCCCAGGAGACTGGGGCATGGGACAGGTCCCCACCCTCGCAGGAAGAGTCCTGCTCTGGGCTGACTTCTGAGCTCCCTGCCCTGGGGCTGTCATCCTCACAATGGCCCCACCAGACGGCAGGAGACAGCAGGCGCAGAGGAGGAAGGAGAAGCTTTGTGGCTGGGTGGCAGGATTCGCGGGTCTTTGTTGTGGCTTTGGGTGGGAGGGTGGGTAAGGCAGAAAAGCAGGGTCTCAGGCTTCAAAGCACCTCCCCACCTGCTTCTCCTTCCCGCTGAGGAAATCTTCAGGGGCCTAGTGGTTTTGAGGGGAGGGGACAGGAAGAGACTCTGAGCTCTGGGTCAGCTGAGCACAGAGATGGGGAAGATCTTCTTGCCCTATAATCCCATTTCTCCCAGCATCCTCTTCCTCTGCTCCCCACCACCCTAGACCAAATTTCTACTTCCATCTGCAACTAAGGGTTACATCCCCCACGCCAAGACCTAGAGAAGCCTCCCAGAGTGGTGGGGGAATGCGACAACGCGTACCCAGCAGCTGTCTGGTGGGCCACACCTGCCGGGTGCGGTGAGGAGAGTGCCCCTCCCAAGTGGGCAGAGCCTGCTCTGCTCGGGCTGGGGGCCGCGAAACGCTTTAATGGAGGGGCGAGAAGGCAGAGGGATGCGCAAACCGGCCACGTGGAGGTCCCGAGCGACAGGCAGGGCGGGAGCCGGGAAGCGGGCCGTGCGCTCGCCCCTCCCGCTCGAGGGAGCCTCCGAGAGTCGGGTCGTCGCTGACCGCAGGCTGCAAGAGCGGTTGATCTGGTGAGCGAGCACACCCACTTACCCAGCTGCTGAGTCAGGCTGTTCTCGCTCCCCGCTCGCTCGCCCGCCCGCCCGCTCGGGACATTGTGTTCCAGCCCCGGCGCGCTGGCACCGGGCCCAGGCGCTCACACCAGCCTCCTCGCCCTGTTTGTGCTCGCGGCTTGCGCTCGGCGCGCAGCTTCCCCGCCGCCGCCGCAGCCCTGCGAGCGCGCGCTGGGGCCAGGCCAGGCGCGGGCACCCGGGACGGCCGGGGGCTGGTGCGCAACCCCTGGGACGCGCGGCCCTGACCGGTCACCGGCCTTGGCGCAACCAGACCACTCCATCTCCCACCTGAGCCCCGACTTGGATCCCCAGGCGTGTGGGGCGCCCGGGGCAGCACAATCGGGAAGGGGTGGGGGCAGGTGTTGGTAGCTCCATGCAAGAGAAGGAGTCGCCCAGGCTGCCGCCCAAGCCCCACCAGCGCTCAGTCCAGGAGTCTGGAGGAGGATAGCAGGGAGTGCGTCAGCCCCAGACTTGGGAGACCTGGGATGCAGTCACGTGACAACGGAAGCCCGCTAGAGGGGGCCAACTCAAGCCATCTCCCCGAGGAGCCTCCCTGTTCCTCCGACCCCTTCCCTGATAGATCCTTTCTTCACACAAGCCTGGAGACTCCAGGGATTCCCAGGGGCTGGCAAACCAAGCCCAGCTCTTTTGGATAGCTTGGGAACCCCCTGGCAGGATGCCAGGAGTAGGAAGAGCCTGGACACTAGCGAGTGGGAGTGGGCGGCAGGGTGGAGGAAGACGACCCCAAACCCGAGCCTGACCCCTCCCTTTCTCCAGCCCAAACCCGGATTTATTCAGGGCCACGTCTTCTCCTCATCCATCCTTCTGCAGAAAGACGTCCCTGAGCGCTGGTCCTGAAGGTTCCACCATCTCTGAACCAAGGAGGGGACAATGGACTTACATACTGAGCCCCTACCATATGGAAGGCTCTGTTAGGTCCTGCTAAGGATGTCATTAAGAAGTTTATGACACAATTCCTAAAGTCGTTTCTTCTCCCTCCTTCCAAACTTCACAGTTTCCTGTGCCACTTCCCATGCCAGGAGGGCCTGTCCTCCATGTCTACCCATCTCTCAAGCTCCAGCTCATAAAGTCTGCTTGGAACAGCGCCAGCCAAATCTGATTCCTCTCTCCTCTGAAAGCCCAGCACACTCAGTCTGTACCTTTCTCAGGACACAGCATGTGGCCTGTCTCATATTCTAGTGATCTGTTTACTAATCCTGTTCTTTTAACCAGATTAGAAAGTCCTTGAGGTAGAAACAAAGTCTGCTTCTTTGAGGCCTCCCCCCATGGCTTGAGCTCATCCCCCACAGGCCAAGCTTGGCACTGGAGTTGATGTTCAATAAATGCTGGGTGTATTGAAATGATTTCCTGCCCTTGGGCAGTTTGCAGACCAGTTGAAGAGACAAACACATGGCATGTGAGGTTAAATAATAACCCAAGCCAGCAGGTGGTGAGTACCAAATGTGTTAAGAGCTATAGGGACTCAGTAGGAAGGAGGTGGTGATATGGGAGAAAGATCCCAGGAGGTTCTAGGCCTTGAGCTCTGTGTGTGGAGGAGGAGAGAAAAGGCGTGGAGGTGACTCAGTCTGGTTGACATCACCACAAACCAGCCTCCACGTCAGGCACTTCACATACATTATCTCTAATATTTAAGGGAGGGGGGTAGGCTTGGGAAGAGTGGAGGGGACAGTACCCAAGCCAGACCTGCCCAGAGCCAATCAGAGCGTAGAGGCAGCCTTGGATCTGGCTGCACCCCACCCTCACTCCATGGGCACTGCCTGTTCCCTGGCCTGCCACTCCTACATACTACACCCAAGAGAGCTACCCAGCACTGCCCAGCTCTGGATGCACTCTGGTCCCACCCTGGTGAGCAACTGGCTGTGTGACCTTGGGCAAGGCACTTCCTTCCCTACACCTCCCTGTCATCTGTACCTCCGTTGCAGCACTTACAGGCTGTGATTCTGTGAGTCAGTGTCCAAGTGATGCTTGCCACCTTCCCTGATGTGACCTGGGCTGCTGTGCCTCTCCCCTGCCCCTGACACCTCCCCTCCCCCCCTCCCCGCCCCCTTGCTCCCTCCCAGTCTGGAGCTGCTGAGAGGAACACTGGGTACAGAGTGTGAGCAGGGATAGTAGGTTTCCTGTGGTTGCAAAAGGAACATCGGGACTTTCCCTGCTGTGGGAGAAGTGGGGGAGGAGGAGGCAGGGCCAACCTCGAAGGAACCTCTGCTCTCTTCCCTCCCCTCAGTGCTCCCAGCTCTGAAAAAGGCTGGTACAGTTTGTTACGCTGGGGCCGGAATGTACCGTGTGTTTCATATGGCCTCTTTCCAGTCCTACACTGGCTGCTTTATATTTATACTTCCTTCTTCAGCCGTGGCATCCTGCTGCCTGTCACCCCTGCTCTCATCTGCCTACCTCCCACCTGGGCTCCCGCACCCACCATGGGTCAGACCTTGGGATCTAAACTCTTCTGGGAGGTGAGGGTGGGGTGCAGAGTGAGCCCTGGAGGAGAGAAGTTGGACTCGGGAAGGTTGAAGCCTCCAGTCCCCTTCTCTCTCTCCCATCAGCCAGCCCGAAACAGCCTCCAAGGCCATGGACACTCCAAGTTGGGTCCGAAGGTTCTCTGGGCCTCTGAGGCTCCTTGCCACCCTGTTTTCCCGAACACTTCAGCAGCTGTGCCTGAGCCCAGCTAGAGAAGTGAGCTGAAGGCTCTATTGAAGTTGCCCCCCACACCCACCCCAAAAGCTTGGCAGACCTGTTAACCCTTGATCCTCCCCCATTGGTCACAGAGAACACAGCGGAGGTGGGAGGTGGGGGAGGGGTATCCTACCACCCCCCAACCCAGGAGTCACACGTTCCTAACAGAAGCTGCAAAACGGAATTTGACACTTGGTGACATAATGATTTTTGAGTGGTGACCACTCTAATCTCCTCAAAGTGGCTTTGATATCCAGAGATCGATACGTTTATGATCTGGCTTTCCTCCCCCAGGAGCACGTGATATTATTATTCACGATAATAGCTCATATCGATTGCCTCCTAGGGACCAAGCATTGGGCTCAGGGCTTGATATACACAAGCTCATTTACTCTTCACAGTGACTCTAGGAGGTGGATGCTACTGTGAGCCCCCTTTGACAGTTAAGGTAACTGAGGCTCAGAGAAGTGACAGAACTGGGGTTCACATTTACGTCTGTCTGACAGCAAAGCCAGCACTTCGAAGTGTCCTGCTAGATGGCTTAGATCATGTACCTAAATCACAAACCTTCCATTTCTCAAGCCTCAGAGTCTTATTCTCTCCTCTCTTCAAATGATTCCAGGAACTCTGCCTCCTTAGAGCCCATGCATGCCTTGAGGTATAATATGACAGCCAGAAAACCATTTTCAGCCCATTTGACAGGCTGAAATGCAGAGGCCCCAGAGGACACTCAGTGAGGGAGGTGGGTGGTCAGGCCTGCTGGCTGTGTGCGGCCTCAGTCGTCTCTCGGCCGGCTGGCATGCCCCTCACCTGGGAGTAAACTTTGCCTCACTGTACTGCTCCAGCACTGGGAACTAAAAACCAGGGGCTGAACCTGGGTTCCAGGTCTCTAAACTCAGGACTGTCTGTGGCACCCAGTGACACGGTGGCATGGCCTGTCTTAGGACCCATTCACAGCAGGGTTTTGGCAGAAATCACCACCATTATGTCAATCCCTGGCCATATCAGGGCGTATACATTTCACTTATATGTCCTAACTCAATACAATCTTAATGTTCCTCTAAAGTAAGGAGAATAGTACCCACTTTCCTGATGGGCAGACTGAGGCAGGAGCAGCTAAGTTGCTCACCCAAGGGCAAGAAACTAAATTTGTGACTGTGATGTCTGGGGTACTTTGTTTCATAACATAGGGCCTCTCCTGAGCTAAGAGAGGAAGAGTTTCCCAAGATGTCCCCAAACATGGTGACATGTGACCGTTCATCCAGCCCTATCACCCTAGGAAGGGACCACAGCACCACACTGCCCATGCCACCCTTATCTACTCCCAGGGCTGAAGCAAGGGCACCAGACATCCTGTAGTTAGTTGGCCTGGCCAAGTCTCTGGCTTCCTTTCCTTTGTGGCTCTCACAGGCACATTTTGTCCCCTCTGAGCCCAGTTCTTTCTTCCTCTTTTATCCTTCCTTCTCTCTTTTTCTCTCCTTGCTCACTGAGAGCCCTGTTTATACGCCTCCATCCATCTGTGCTTGCTTTTCACCTTTGCTTTTTGTATGTCCCTTCTCCTGGGAAGTTTCCTAAGGTCCCCTCTGCCTTCTGCCCTCTGACACCATCTTGTTTGCAAGGAAGCATCTTCCACTCCTACCCCCACCCCCACTCCTTACCTCACCTCCAACTTTAGAAGACGGGTCAGATTGCTCTGGTTCATGCGTTCAGTGTGCTCTTAATGAGTGCCTACTGTGTGCCTCAGGAACTGTGTTAATGCCTGGGGAATCCAAAGTCCAAAAGCTGTGCTGGAGCATCTATTAAGTACCTACTGTGTGCACCAGGCATTGTGCTTCAACTTGGGGGCACAAAAGCTAGTCATTGTCCTCAAGAGGTTTCTGGGCTGGGAATTCCCTGGTGGTGCAGTGGTTAGGACTCCAGGCTTACACTGCCGAGGGCCTGGGTTCGACCCCTGCTCGGGGAACTAACATCCCGCAAGCCACGCAGTGTGGCCAAAAAATTAAAAAAAAATTTTTTTTAATTAAAGAAAAAAGAGAGACCTCCCGGCTACTTGGGAAGACTCACAAAAACAGATCACTATAATGCCCTGGGAAGTCAGGGACTTGGTGTGGCCAGAGGGCTCCGGGAGGGCTCCTCTGAGGAGGCCAGTCTTCAAGTCTGAGAGGAGCTAGCCAAGCAGAGCAAGGGTGCAGGGCGTGCCAGGTAAAAGGAACAGTGTGTATAAAGGCACACAGGCATGAAGCAGCCCTGGGTTCTCTGGCGGACACTTTGAGTTGTTTGGTCTGGCCTGGACCTGGAGTGCAGGTTGGGGAACCCGGGCAGATGTGGCCAGAGGCAGGCAGCCCCAGATGGTACAGAACCTCCTGTTCCAGCAAAAGAGTTGACCTTTGTCCTGGAGCAGCCGGAAACCCAAGCAGCCTTATGGCTCCCTACAGCCTAGGAGCCCCAGGGCTGGGCCTGGGCCAGGACTGAAACACTCTCTCGAGTCCCCATTAACCCACATTTACTGCCCTTTGGCTCAGCAAGGCCTGAGGGAGAGTCAGACACTTCAATGTAATGCTGTTTCCAAAGCATAATCATTCATTTATTCATAAATGTTTAGCAAGCTCTGATGTTTGCCAGGTGCTGCTCTGAGCACTGGGAATGGGTCATTGAACCCCATGGAGGTCCCAGCTCTCAAGAAACTTTACCTCCTTGGCAGTTGGGGAGGGAGGATAGGCCATAAACAAACAAACAAAACAAAATAAATAAATCAAAAAGATAATTTCAGATTGTGCTAAGTACAAAGGAAAATAAAACACAGTGATGCAATCGCAAGTAATGGGGTGGGCTGCTCTAAGGACAGTTATGTATGAGCTGAGACCTAGATGACAAGAACAAACCAGTACGTGAACATCTGGGGACTTAGGATTCTAGGCCAAGGAAAAATCACATGCAAAGGCCCTGAGGCAGGATGGAGCTTGGTGTTTTTCAGGTTTAGAAAAAATGTTGGGCTCAAATTCATTACTCCCCAGCGATTCTATGTAAGTATTATTGTATCCCTTTTGTAGAGATGGAAACTGAGGCTCAGAATGGTTAAGTTCCTTGGCCAATATCCTAACTGGTAGTACAAATTTTGGCCTAAATCCACTGCTCTTTTTTCTACCAGAGTATCATGTTCAGCAACCAGTGTCCTAAATTATTTAGGAAGGTCCAGTTTCCAAAATTCTGTCTCACTGTTCTCTGGAGATTCATCCTGGAGGTTCTCTGTGTCCCAAATCATGACTTCAAGCCCTGTCTCTGTCATGTTCTACCAGCGGCAGCCTAGGATGAGTATTTCATCACCCTAAGCCTCAGTTTCATCATCTGTAAATAGGGAGAGTAAGAATTCCAATGTCATAGGTTTGCAGAGAGGATTAAATGAGGTAATCCATGTAAGGTCAGTACAGTGCCTGGAACGTGGCACACATTCAACCCATGGTAGTTCTTAAAACTGGGGTCGACTGCAGACCGGTCCTGCCACCACGTGATGCCTCTGATGCTTGAGCCGGGCAGGGGAGCTGTGGGAGGAGAGAGCAGGAGCCGGCGGCCAGGAGGGCCTCTTCCCTTTACTCAGCCACTCCTCAGCTCCTCGCGCTGGGATCCCACACTGACACATCTTGTACTTCCCGTTTCCAGGGAAATTCCTCCCGCTGGACCGCACCCGCCCTTGAGGACCTCCCGATCTCTTTGGGCAGAGCGGAAGCCAGGCAGAGCCGGGAACGTGAAATGACAATCCTCAGCCCTGTGTGTGCCACGAGCCCCCGGGGGCAGGCGGCCACGCTGCAGGAGGGCAGGGGCGGCAGAGGGAATCTGGCGTGGGCTGCTGGGACAGAGTCCTTCTCAGAGGAGGTGGGGACCCCGTGGAGTACGTGACTCCTGCCCCTCCAGCCTGCACGCTCCAGTTAGCAGGACAGAGACCCCTCCCCACCCATCCCCAACGTTCCCGGGCTTTCTGCTCTGCTGGGAAGCCCTGTCATCCCTCCCCCCGACCAACACTCCTCCCAGGCACCCCTGAGAGGACCAGCTGCAGCTGAGGGTGGGGGTGGGGAGAGTGCTGCCAGGGCTCTCAGATCCCTAGCCTCTCTCTCCCACCCCTCCCTCGCCCCCAACTGCTGAGCTGCTTCGAGGTTTAAAGCAAAACACGATTCCGTCCTTCCTGCTGCTCGGTGGCAGCAGTGCTGCTTGAGGTTATTTTTAGCAGGGATGCAGGGAAGGCACATTTCTCCTGGACTTTCGCTGGGGACACCCCTCACCCCCCAGCCAAGAATCGGCCGGGGGAGTCTGGTACGGAAACCCCCGTCCCAGAAAGGGGAAACGCGTGTGTTTTCTGTTCCTTCAACTCACCAGAACAGGAGTTGCAGTCAAGCCTGGGGTTGCACTGATGGGAAATGTGAGGTTCCAAAGCCAGTGTGCTGCCCTCATCCCTGGTCTCCGAGTCCTCGTAAATCTGGGGAGCAGGAGGTGCCTGGGGCCTGTGATGTCCGGTGTGTGGGTGTTGGGGTCCAAGGGGAGCCAGCACTGTGGACTGCATGGGGGCACCATGCGTTCTGGGTGGTGTTTATGCAGGTAGTTGCTTTATAATTCATTAAACTGATCATGTCTGTTCTATGTATTTCTCTGTACGTGTGTCTTTTATGCTAGCAGTACTTTATTGAGGTATACTCTACATACAGTAAAATGCATAAATCTTAACGGCACAGCTCAATGAATTTTGACAAATATGTATACACATGTAACTATCACCTAGATAGAGACTTGGAACATTTTCAACATGCCTAAGTTCCCTCGTGCCCCCTCCCAGACAGTCCCCACCCCAGAGGTGACCAATATCTGATTTCTCTCACCATAGATTAGTTTCCTGTGTGTGTGTGTTACAAGGTTAAAAGAAATACAGCTGCTATCATGAAGAATGAAATAGGCAATAAAAAATTTAATGTGAGAAGGGGGCCTCAAAAAAAGGAGGGTAACTGGAGTTTGAAAAAACTAAAGAATCATTGGCATGGGAAACGGAAGGTTCTAGAGCCAACCCCTCAGGACTGGGACAGGACACTTGGGATACTTCTCTGAGCGGAGTGGCAGTGAGTGAGGAGAGGCCTGCCAGGGCTCCTCCTGGGTCCAGCTGCCCCCATGTTCTGCTAGAGATCTAGGCCCTTCCTCCAGCCCCCTCACCAAACCAGTTTTCAGCAAGACCAAGGCTGCCAGGAAGGGCGCTCTCAAGGGCATCTGCCCAGAGACAGGGAGAAGTCAGGGCCTCTGTGCAGTTAGGTTATTCATCTTTCCTGCCTTCCCTTTCAAGGCCTTTATGATTCTGGGCATCCTTCACCCTGTGTCCCGCCTTGGGAGGGGAGAGGCTGAGGCTCTCAAAGGAGGGTGGTAGAGGAAGAGTCGAGGAGCTCATCATTCCTTCTTTCCCTCATTTAAAAACACTTACTTAAGGGACTTCCCTGGTGGTCCAGTGGTTAAGACTCTGTGCTGCCATTGCAGTGGTGCATGGGTTCTATACCTGGTCGGGGAACTAAGGTCCCATGTGGCATGGCCAAAAGATTTTTTTTTAATGTATTTTTTTTTAAATTTTATTTATTTATTTTTGGCTGTGTTGGGTCTTCGTTTCTGTGCGAGGGCTTTCTCTAGTTGCGGCGAGCGGGGGCCACTCTTCAGCGCGGTGCGCGGGCCACTCACTATCGCGGCCTCTCTTGTCGTGGAGCATAGGCTCCAGATGCGCAGGCTCAGTAGTTGTGGCTCACGGGCCTAGTTGCTCCGTGGCATGTGGGATCTTCCCAGACCAGGACTCGAACCCGTGTCCCCTGCATTGGCAGGCAGATTCTCAACCACTGCGCCACCAGGGAAACCCTAAAATGTATTTTAATAAATAAAAATAAAAACACTTACTTGAGCACCTACATTGTGCTGTAGCTTCTGCTAGTGCTGGGGATAGGACGACTAAGAGAAATTTTAGCTCCCTAGGGAGTCAAAGGTAGCATTCCCAGGTGGGGCAAGGCCTTATACTCCTTTCATAATGGAGATGAGGGGCTCAGAGAGGTAAAGTGACTTGGTCAGTATCACACAGCTGGCTGCTGGCAGAGGGAGGCCGAGAATGGGGACCTTGATGCAGCCTGCCTAGCTGGGGATAAGAAAGCAAAGGAGGCAAAACCAAACAGTCTGATACCCCAGCAGCAGAAAGAGCACTGACTTGGAGAGCAGGAGCCCTCGCTTTTGCTGCTAGGTCTCAGAAAAACATCCTCTCTCTGGGCCTCAGTTTTCTCCCAGGTTTTCTCCCATGTACGTGAAGGAGGCCGCCTCCAGAGGAGTTTTAAGGTTCCCTTCGCTCTAACTCTTTCAAGCGTACTGGGCATTTTCCTGCCTCAGGGCCTTTGCTCAGGTTTTTCTCTTACTGAAAGCCCCCTTGCCCTCCCATTTCCTTCCTCTGACAGCCTCCCAATCATCTGCTATCTAATTCCAGTGCTACCCCCCCGAGGCTCCCACAGTCTGGGGGATCTGTTGAGGGGTGTCCCCTAGGTCTCCACCACCAGAACTGACAGAGCCTCCCTCACTTTGTACCCCTCCCATCCCGGGGCAGGTCCTCCCGTGGGAAAGGTATTTGTTTTGTCAGCCACACTGGAGGAGCTGAAATGAATTTTTGCTCCCATCCCACACTTCTGTGTGCCCCTTTCAACTTGCAGAGAATGAGCTCATCCTTCCTCAGGGCCTGCAAGAGATTGCGCCTTTCTGCTGGGCAGGCCAGCTGAAACTGGGGCATCAAACTGGGGCCGTTTTGGCAAAGGTGGCTGCCCTGGGAGGTGAGCCCTGGAAGGGTAGAAGGACAGGCAGAGTCTCAGGCAGAAGGATGGCTGTCCCGCCCCACCTGTCCCTCCTTATGCACAAACACCTGGGCAGAAATCTTCCCTTACAACAAACATACGGCTCCTGCTCCCATAAACACACCCACGCCTACCTACCTGCCCACAAACAGACTAGCAACTCTGTAAACAAATACCCCACTGCTCCCCTGCCCCTCCCCCAGACAGGCATTACACACACATACGCAATCATCGCACATATACACACGGGCACACACAGACACACACATGGGCAGCATACACATGGACACAAGTGCATACGCATGGGTGCATCATGGGCAAGAGTCATGCCCACGTGCACCTTGGGGGCACACACTGTCACGCGCATGCACACGTGGGCACACAGGCATACATGTTTGCACACAAGGGCACACGTATACACATACTCTCCTCTCCACCCTCAGCTCTCAGATGAGGGGGCCCAGCTCACACTTGGAATGAGGAGAGTGCCCCATGGTTGGGGTCTGGCTGTCTCTGGATTTGTATCAAACTAGGGTCTTTTGTCTTCATTTTCCTCACTGATGGCCCTATGGGAAGCAGGGAAAGCCCCAAGAGCTGTGGGCTCACTCCAGGGCCTCACCTTGCGTGGGGGACCAGGACAGGGGTGGGGGGAGGATGCTGTCACTCCTGGGAGCAATGTCGCCAAGGAGCCATCAGTGTCGTTTTGTGAGGCTGATCTCTTTGCTTTCACTGTCACTCTCTTCACTCCATTCCATCCATTCATGGGCCTCAGGTCCTTGTTCTCTTCCTGTGGGGGGGTGGGGGGAAGGCTTTGAAGAGGGTCCAGTCCCAAGGTTGATGTGGCAGCCCTGGGGCTGACAGCAGTGTCCCAGGCAGGCTGCCCCCTCAAGTGGAAGGGGGGCTTCTCTTGGACTCCTCCAGGGCAGCACAGCAGTAATCCAGAGAATGGGAAGTGGAATGGTTGTGTTTGTAACATCGTTACCCAGTCTAGAGGGTTGGGTAGGGAGCAAGCTTGGATTCCATTAAGCCCAATTTAGCTGCAGTCACCGAGCACACAGTGTGTGCCTGGCGTGGTGTTGGGGTGGGTGGGGAGGATGAGGGGGTGGATACAGAAATGAGTAAGACACAGTAACTGTCTTCTTAGAGAGAGAGAGGGTGTGTGTGTGTGTGTGTGTGTGTATGTGTGTTGGGTGGGGGCCCAGGAAACACCACACAGGCAGAACAACCCCTGGGAGGGGAACTTAAATACAATGTGCTCCACACTGAAGCCATCACCTCTGCCCACCCCTCCCCAGAGCATCACAAACACACCATCTGCCCGATCCTCCTGCTATATTTCCTATTTTGATTTACTAAGGCCACATGGTGGCCCAGGGCAACACCTTGGGGCTGCTCCAGAACTTCCCTCTCCTACCGTATCCAATCTGCCCCCCATCCTGTGGGATTTCTTGTCCCATCTCTTCCATCCACTCTCTCCTTTCAGGGCTCACTGCCTGGGCACCTCTCACCACCTCCCTCCTGGACTTCTAATGGGTGGGGGGAGTCCCACCTTCAGGCTTATTCCATCCTCCACACTGTTGCCAGAACCATCTGCCTTAAACACACAGCTGCTCTGTCACTTAGAGCCCTTCACTGTCTCCCTATTACCATTAGAATAAAGTCCCAAGTGCCTGACATGGCACAGCCATCCATCTGTACACAGCTCACAGTACCCCTGCACCTCTCAGCCTGCCCCCAATTCCCAGTTCCCCAACTGGCTTTGCTGGTGGACACTTCTGAGCCTTCGCATGTGCTGTCCTGGTGCCTGGAATGCCCGTCCCTCCTCGACCTAGCAAGGACCTCCTCATCTTTCCAGACTGAGGGGGTCCTTCTTGGTCTCTATCTAAACCAATTTTATACGAGTGTTGACAAAAGTGACTTAAAAGCCACATACCAGGCACTCTTCTTTTTTTTTTAAAATTAATTATTTTTGGCTGTGTTGGGTCTTCGTTGCTGCGCGCGGGCCTTCTCTAGTTGTGGCGAGCGGGGGCTACTCTTCATTGCGGTGTGCCGGCTTCTCATTGCGGTGGCTTCTCTCGTTGCGGAGCACAGGCTCTACGCGCGTGGGCTTCAGTAGTCGAGGTTGCTCCGAGGCATGTGGGATCTACCCGGACCAGGGCTCGAACCCGTGTCCCCTGCATTGGCAGGTGGATTCTTAACCACTGCGCCACCAGGGAAGTCCCTACCAGGCACTCTTCTGACTCGTCACTTTATATGTATTTTATATATATATTAGCTCATTTAATCCTCATAACAACCTTGATAGGTGCTATCGTTATCATCTCCATTTTATAGATGGGAAAATTGATACACAGAGAATGTAGGTGACTTATTTACCTAAGGTGATATGCCTAATAAGTGGTGGAGTGGGATTTACACACAGCCAGTTAGCTAGAGTCTATGTAGTTAATCCCTGCACTATACTGCCTCACTCACTACTGTGTTTGCTAATTTATATAGCTTTTGAGCAATCAGAGTCAGTTAATGTCTGGTGAATAAAGAATGAGTGACTCATTAAAATTGAATGGAATGAAGAAGTAGGGCCCCTCCTCATTTATAAGATTCTGCCATGCTAAAGCTATTTTATTTTTACGAACATAGAAAATTTTAAAGAAAAGGGATTTTGAGAGTAAAATCCCATATATCATTTTTTCATCTTCTTGCTTTTTATATAAAATTTACATGGCTCTCCAAGCCTAAGTTTGTTTCAAGTTGATGAAGAGAAATGTCCTCAGGACCCTCTAATGACCTGATTACCGTGGCCTGCTGCCCCCAGGGAGACAGACCCACTGAGAAGTGACCCAATGCAAAGTGAATTGTGACTGATGCTGAAAGAGCATCCCATCTCATCACACAGTCCTGGGACAGAGTCATCCCAACCACGGATGTCAGAGAAGGCTTTCTAGAAGAGGTGAGATTTGGGCTGAGTCATGAAGGATTTTGATAATTGGAGAGAAGGGAGAAGGGCAGGGAAGTCCAGAGAATGTTTGGACTCCAGGTTGGTGGTAGGAAGAGCAGGGCAGGAAGACAGGAGAGGGAGACAGGATGTGATGGAAGGTGAGACCAGGCAGGTAACAGCGCATGGTGGCGTGGCAGGTGTGAAATCACCTTTACTTCCACCCTGGGTGTCTGTACAGTTTTGAACAGATGGCTGATTTTAAAATTTTCTGCGGGAATTCCCGGGTGGTCCAGTGGTTAGGACTCAGTGCTTTCACTGCCGGGTCCCAGGTTCAATCCCTGTTCAGGGAACTAAGATGCCACAAGGCATGTTGCAAGGCGTGTCACACAGCTAAAAAAATTTTTTTTTGTTTTTTAATTAAATTTTCTGCCATCCTATGTGCAAATTGAGCATTTAAGCCTAGGGAAAAATCTCAAATGAGCATCCCCAGGGCAGGAGAGATTGCTGATTCTCCAATCTAACATACTTGGTTCACCACCCAACCAGCCAACAGCTTCAGTCCCCCTACACTCAACTTCTGAAAGGTGGTGTGGCTTAGAGGGTAAGCCATGACTCTGCCACTTGCTAGCTTGGAAGGTCATTCGACTTCTCTGTGCTACAGTTTCCTTAGGTTGTTGTTGAAGATTAAATTAGTTAAAGCACTTCAATCATCTAGATCACTGGAAGCATCCAGCTTCTAACAAGTGTCCAGTAGACATTAGCTAATATGGTCACTGTAGCCAGAGGTCTTCGTAATGATGCAAGATCTCATTGGGTTATCCCTCTTCTAGGCCACAGGATTGGGCCTTTGCTACCACCTCTTTCCAGTCCCAGGGTTCTCCCCACAGGTATGGTTCCTGTTGACCTCCTCACCCACGAAATGCCCCGAGTCAGTCCCCTCTCTTTTTGACCCTGCCCACTTATGCCTACTGTGCTGATACACTGGCTTCTTGGGATGAGATTATTTTTGTTTTGTGCCCATAGAGCCTGGGCGGGAGAGCAAAGCTGGGAAGAAACCTGAGTAAATACTTTCTGGGAGTGCACAGGGCACGTGGCCAATTTCAGTTCGAGAGTCAGCCAGGTTCCAGACACCAGAACTAAGTCCCCAGAGAGTAGGCACTGGTGCCTCAGTGTCTCCTGGGGTGGGGGTGGTGGGTTTTGGCTACCTCACAGCCCTGCAGGGAGCCAGGCTTGGGAAATACCTGTTGGTCCTTTGCACAGCAGGGTAAGAGCAGCATCCAGTTATGCAATGACAGCCCAAAGATCCTGAGAACCTGGCTGGGATGGGCTATAAATCTGGTTCCTCACGGCGTCAGGGCAGGTGGCAAGGGGATGAGCTTACAAAACAGAGCCTGGACCCTTTCCCGGGGCCAGGTCAGTGGGCTGCTCCTGAGCAAACCCTGAGGGCCTTGACGATTCTCTTTGAACCATCAGGTTCACCTTCCTGCCATCCTGCCCTTCTTACCCACTTCTGGGGCTTTCTCCTAACACCCTCCATCCTGCAAAAGCTTTCTCTTAAATCCCCTAAGTCAGAGTTTCTCTCTGTAGCTGTTCTTTTTTTGTTTTTTGTTTTTTTAGCAGTTTGATAATGATGTGCCTTGGTGAGATTTCCCTTGTGTTTATCCTGCTTGGGGTTCATTCATCAACTCTGGAACAATTTCAACCAATACTTATTCTAAATGGTTTCAGTATTCCTTCTATCCCAACAACTGTGTCTCAAAGATGGTCTGCAAGGGACCACCTGGGAGTGTGTTAACCACACCCCACCCAAATAAGAATCCCCTGGGAGCCTGGGAGTCTGTGTTTTGAACAAGTTCTTGGCTGAGTCTTAGGTCTACTGAAGGGAGATCACTTCAAAGAGACTGTGAGTGCTCCAGCTGCAGGGCCTGGGTGTCACTCCTCTCTGGGTCCCCAGTCCCTGCAGGGCCTGATTGTTGAATGGAACCCTCAGCTGCAAGGGTTTCTCTTCGTTCACTGAGTCAGCAAGATTGGTGCCACCTGCCTTCCCAGGTTACTGAAGCCCAAAGCTAAAAGGATGACCACTGGACTCATGAATTTCAGGTACCGGTCAGCAGAGGAAAGAGACTCTTTGGGGGCTTTAAGGGGCTCCCCCAAATCCACCAAGGAGGCCTCCGGGGAAAGCACTCCTGCTGACTTAACCACGCGGGACCTCTGTTCTCTGTAAAATGCAGGTAAACATTTCTGTGCGGAGGGCTGGGTGAGGGAGTCAGCCTCAAAAGTTAGAAATTCTGGGTGACAGGCTTAATTCACTTTGGCGTTAGGAGTAGAGGGAGAAAAACAAGTGAGCAGGTTAGAAATGATTCTTTGCAAGCTACTTCCTAGAAAATATACAGAGAAGCAGACAGATAATGTACCAGACTAGTAAACAAGCACACACATTGTGTGCGTTTTCCATCAACTTTACTGAGGCATAATTTACATAACAATACAACACACCCATTTAAGTGTACAGTTTCATGAGTTTTGACAGATGTGTTTGCCTGGGTAACCTCTATCACAACACAGGTCATTTCCTTCACTCTAAAAGTTTCCTTGTTCCTCTTTGCAATGTCTCCACCTGGCCTGAGCAGCCCCTAATCTGCTTTCTGTTACTTTGCATTAGATTGGTATTTCCTAGAATTTCAAATACATGGAATCACACTCTTTTGCATCTGGCTTCTTTTGCTCAACATAATGATTTTGAGATTTGTCCCTGTTTTTGCATGTATCAGTAGTTTTTTCCCTTTGATTGCTGTATTATATTCCATCACATGGCTGTACCACTATTTGTTATCCCTTCTCCTGTGGATGGAGATTATCATTGATCATAGTTGGAGGCTAGTATGAAAAAGTTGCTATGAACACTCTTGTACAACTCCTTCTGTGAACACACATTTTGGTTTCTCTTGGGAGCAGAACTGCTGAGTTATATGGCAAGTGTATGTTTAACTTCAAAAGAAGCTGCCAAACAGTATTCCAAAGTGGCTGTATGTTCCCACCAGGAAAGGATGAGCGTTCCAGTTGTTCCACAGCCTTGCCAGCTCTTGGTATTGTTGGTCTTTTTCATTTTAGCAGTACTGGTTAGGTGTGTAGTGGTCTCTCACTGAAGCACACATATGCCCACCTCTCCAACTCTTCTGGGACCAGTGCCCCTGCCCCACACTTCTCCTTAGCCACTCGGACCATCTCTCTGTTTCTCCCATGTACTGAGCTTCTCTCCTGGAATTCTCATCCTCTCAAAATTTCCATAACTGGTTCCTTCTCATGATTCATTTCTCAGAACAAGTGTCACCTCCTCAGAGGCCTTTCCTCACCACCCTCTCTGTTGGTGTCCTCAACACTTTTGATCGTATTACTCTGTTTGTTTTCTTTGTAGCAGTGAGTCCTATCTGAAAGAATCTTATATGTTTGTCTACTTGTTGACCGTCTGCCCCATAAGAACGTTAGCTCCAGGACCAACGGCATTTTGTCTGTTTTGTTTACCTAGAATCTGATAGATAGTAGGTGTTCAATATATATTGTTGAATGGATTTGCAGTCAAAAGTGGATGTTCAATATATTGGTCTTTGAGGTCCTGGGAACTAAAGGGTATGCATATCAACAACAACAAAAATATTTAGGGACTTCCCTGGCAGTCCAGTGGTTAGGACTCAGTGCTTCCACTGCAGGGGGCACGGGTTCCATCCCTCGTTGGGGAACTAAGATCCCGCATGCTGGGTGGCGTGGCCAAAACAAAACAAAACAAAACACAAAGGAAAAATATTTAAACCATAAATTATTTTTATTGCCTGGAGCAATTTGATTTTGCATGTAAATATGCTTAGAAACCTAAAAATACAGGAAAATAGAAAGAGGAGGAAAATCAACCATAGTTCCACCAAATTACTGCAGTTTTTTTCTTTTTTTAAATTTTTTTAAATTTATTTTTATTTATGGCTGTGTTGGGTCTTCGTATCTGTGCGACGGCTTTTTTCTCTAGTTGCGGCAAGTGGGGGCCACTCTTCATCGCGGTGCGCGGGCCTCTCACTATCGTGGCCTGTCTTGTTGCGGAGCACAGGCTCCAGACGCGCAGGCTCAGTAGTTGTGGCTCACGGGCCTAGTTGCTCCGCGGCATGTGGGATCTTCCCAGACCAGGGCTCGAACCCGTATCCCCTGCATTGGCAGGCAGATTCTCAACCACTGTGCCACCAGGGAAGCCCCCATTACTGGGGTTTTAAAATGTAAATCATTTAAAATTTTGATTTTTTAAAGTTAATATTAACTTAATTAAATAATATTTCAGGGCTTCCCTGGTGGCGCAGTGGTTGAGAATCTGCCTGCCAATGCAGGGGACACGGGTTCGAGCCCTGGTCTGGGAAGATCCCACATGCCGCGGAGCAACTGGGCCCGTGAGCCACAATTACTGAGCCTGCGCGTCTGGAGCCTGTGCTCCGCAACAAGACAGGCCACGATAGTGAGAGGCCCGCGCACCACGATGAAGAGTGGCCCCCGCTTGCCACAACTAGAGAAAGCCTTCGCACAGAAACGAAGACCCAACACAGCCATAAATAAAAAAAAAAAACAAACAAAACAAAAAACCTATGATAAACCAGAATGGAAAAGAGCCTTAAAAAAGAGAATCTATACATACGTACAACTGAGTCACTTTGCTGTACAGCGGTAATTAACACAACATTGTAAATCAACTATACTTCAATAAAATATATGTATAAAAAATAATAAAAAATGAAAAAAAAAAAATTTCAACATGGAAAAAAATTCAAACAGTATATCCTTCTGGAAAAAGCTACTCATATACAAACATAGCTATATCTATCTGAATTTTTTCCAAAAATAGTACCATACTGTATACATTGCTTTGCACCTTACTTTTTTTGTTTAACAATTTATCTTAGAAATCATTCCACATCAACATGTGTATTGGTTAAGATTACGTTCAGCTGCAAGTGATGGAAAATTCAAAATATCAGTGCCTTGCAAAATTAGACATTGATTTCTCTCTCATTAATGAAATCCAGGGTTAAGTAGCCAGGCAATACTAGGACTACACAATTATCAGGGACCCAGATTCCTTCTGTCTTTTGCTATGCCATACTCAACATGGGGCTTCTACCTCATGGTCCAATATGGCTGAGTTCCAGCCATTACATCTGCATCTAGCCAGTAGAAAGAGGGAAAAAAAGAGAGGGACATCCTTCCTCCCATTAAGGACACTTCCTATGACATTTTTGCTCAGCTCCCACTAGTCAGAACACAGGGACACACCTAGCTGCAAAGGAGGCTGGGAAATATATTCTTTGTTCCAGGTAGCCATGTACCCAGTTCAAAAAGCAGAGGAGAAGAGGAGAATGGATATTGGGGGATGACTAACAATCTCTGCTACAGTATACATAGATTTACCTTATTTTAAAAAATGGAATGTTTTAATAGCCACCTGTCCAGTGGAAAGTAGGGGCCACTCACCAGACCTCCTGTCCTGCATTTCCAAATTGAAGTCTCCCTTAGGTGTGTGATTGATTGAGCTATGATCTAGCTGCAAGGGAGGCTGGGAATTTGAGTTCTGACTTCCAGGTTGAGAGGCAAAATTCATGATAGGAGGATTTCCCCAAATATAGAAATGCCATTTAGAATTTGGATCATTCCTCTCATCAAAGACAACTATATACATTAGACAAATATTTTCAAATCTTAAAAGCATCAAAAATCTAACAAGGTAGTGAGGAATTACTGGACCAAGATACATGAAATGATAAGAATCCAGAGGGATTAGAGTTACCAGATAAAATATAGGACTCCCAGTTAAATTTGAATTTCAGATAAACAGCAAAATATTTTTTTAGCATAAGTACGCCCATGTGATATTTGGGACATAGTGATACTGAAAAATAATTTGTTGTTTATTTGAAATTCAAATTTAACTTGATGTCCCCATATTTTTATTTGTTAAATCTGGCAACCCTAACGGAGAAGTGAATCCAGCATTTGGGGCTGCTTTTACCCAAGGGCATTTGCCAATCTGAGTCATCAGAGAGGCTGAGCTGTGCTTTTGAAAGCTTCTTAGGACTACAGGCACAAAATTGGAGTTCAGGGCCTACCAAGGTTGTAGACTCTGATAAACTACCCTTGTGGTAGGCTATTACTTTGATGACCCCCAATGAACCATGACTATTGGTCTTCATGCCCTGTGTATTCTCCTGACTCTGGGTTGGCCCTGTGATCCACTTTACCCAATAGAACATGGTGCAAGTGATGTTGTGCTGGGCCTGGTTCAAGCCTCAAGAGGGCAGCTTCCATATTTTGGCTTTGGGAAGCCAGCCGCCATGTAAGAACTCCTACTACCCTAAGAACTGGGACCTAACCAAGGAATCGGTGACACGTTCCCAACTAGATTTCAGAATTGCCATGGACCTGTGGCTGCCATGTGCCTGCCATTTCCTCCTTTCTGAATAGGAATATTTATTGGGATTTTCCTTCCTCTGCCTCACCATTACCTGTGGGGAGCAGATAACTTGTCTCTCTAATTCAAAAGTCGTCAGATTCAGAGGAGAATCCCTTGAGAAACCTCATTCATGCGTGGACCTGATTTAGATGATGAAATTATGGACTTCAAGCTCAATCTTGGTAATGGGGTGAGATCTGGGGGTCTTAAGAGGTGGTGAGTGTATTTTGCACGTGGGAGGAGGTATATCACTAGGGGACAGAGGGCAGATTGTAATAGATTGTTACTTCGGTGGGCCCCAGTGAACCATGCACCGTGGTATTCACATCATTATTAGTTCCCTCCCCTTGAATCTGGACTGGCCCATGACCTGCTTTAACCGATAGAACATGGTGGAAATGACGCTGTCAGTTCCAGGCCTAAACCTTAAGACCGCTTGGCAGCTTCCACGTTTGCCCTTTGGAGGAAGCCAGCCGCCATGTTTGGAAATCCAGTTATGCAACTCAGTGGTTTTAATGCATTCACAGAAATGTGCAACCTTCACCACAGTCAACTTTAGAACATTTTCATCACCTCAAAAAGAAACCCTGTACCCTTTACCTATTATCTTCCTATCCTTCCTTCCCCTACACTCCCAGTTCTAAGCAATCTCTAATCTGCTTCCTGTCTTCTGTCTTCCCTTTTCTGGACATTTCATATGAATGGAATCACATAATATGCAGTCTTTTGTGACTAGCTTCTTTTACTTAGCATAATGTTTTCAAGGTTCATCCACATTGTAGCATCTATCAGTACTTCATTCTTTTTTATGGCCAAATAATGTTCCATTGTATGGATATACCACATTTTGTTTATCTATTCATCAGCTGATAGACATTTGGGTTGTTTTCACCTTTTGGCTATTATGAATTTATGCTGATATATACATTGGTGTACAAGTATCTGAGTCTTTGTTTTCGATTCTTTTGGGTATATACTTAGGAGTGGAATTGCTGGGTCATATGGTAATTCTTTGTTTAACATTTTAGGAAGTGCCAAACTATTTTACATTCCCACCAGCAATGCCCAGGGGTTTCAATTTCTCCACATACTTACCAACACTAGTACCCTTGTGGAAAATCAGTTGACCACAAATGTATGGGTTTACTTCTGGACTCTCAATTCTATTTCATTGATCTAGTATATTTCATTGTCAAGGATATGTCTACCCCGTTCTAATACCAGGTGTTGATTACTGTTGTTTTGTAGTAAATTTTGAAATCAGGAAATGTAAATCTTCCTACATTGTTTTTCTTTTTAAATATTGTTTTGGCTATTCTGAGTCCCTTGAATTCCATATGAATTTTAGAATCAGCTTGCCAATTTCTATAAAGAAGTCAGCTGGGACTCTGATGGGATTGCACTGAATTTGTAGATCAATTTGGGGAGTATTGCCATCATAACAGTGTTAAGACTTTTGATGCATAGGATGTTTTTCCAATTAGTTAAGTCCTTAACTTCTTACAACAATGTTTTATAGTTTTCAGAGTATAAGTTTGGCACCTCTTTTGTTAAATTTGTTCCTAAGTATTTTATTCTTTTTGATCCTATTATAAATGGATTTTTTTCCTTAATTTTATTTTTGGATTGTTCATTGAAAGTGTATAGAAATACAATTGCTATTTATTATTGATCTTGTATCCTGCAACCATGCTGAATTCATTTATTAGTTCTAACAGGTTTTTGGTGGATTCCTTAGGATATTCTATACACAAGATGATGTCATCTGTGAATAGAGATAGTTTTACTTTTTCCTGTCCAATCTGGATGCCTTTGTGTGTGTATGGATGTGTCTTTTATTGAAGTATAGTTGATTTACAGTATTATATTAGTTTTAGACATACAACATAGTGATTCAATATTGTTATAGATTTTACTACATTTGAAATTATTGCAAGATAATAGCTATGTTTCCCTGTGCTGTACAATATATCCTTGTTGCTTATCTTTTTTTTTGTTTTTTTTGTTTTGGCCGCACTGTATGGCATGGACCAGGGAATGGAACCCATGTCCCCTGCAGTGGAAGCACAGAGTCTTGACCACTGGACCACCAAGGAAGCCCTTGCTTATCTATTTTATATGTAGTGGTTTGCATGTTAATCCCATACCCCTATCTTGCCCCTCTCCCCTTCCCTCTCCTCTGGGGTGACCACTAGTTCGTTCTCTATATCTGTAAGTCTGTTTCTGTTTTGTTATATACATTTGCTTGTTTTATTTTTTAGATTCCACATAGAAATGATAACATAGAGTATTTGTCTTTCTTCATCTTACTTATTTCACTAAGCATGATGCTCTCTAGGTCCATCCACATTTGTTACAAATGGCAGAATTTCATTCTTTTTTTATGGCTGAGTAATATCTCATTGTGTATATCTATCTATCTACCAACCACATTTTCTATTTCCATTCATCTGTTGATGGACACAGGTTGCTTCCATATGTTGGCTATTGTAAACAATGCTGCTATGATCATTGGGGTGCATGTATCTTTTTGAATTAGTGTTTTCATTTTCTTCAGATGTATACCCAGGAGTGGAACTGCTGGATCATACGGTAGTTCTAGTTTTAGTTTTTTGAGGAAACTCCATACTGTTTTCCATAGTGGCTCCACCATGGACGCCTTTTAATTTCTATTTCTTAACTAATTGCCCTGGCTAGGACCTCCAGTACAATATTAAATAGAGGTGGCAAGAGTGGACATCCTTGTCTTGTTCCTTGTTTTGTTTTCTGGGAAAAGTATCTAGTTTCTCACTGTTAGGCACGATATTAGGTGTGGGTTTTTGTAGATGTCCTTTATCAGATTGAGGGTGGCTGCCTGTCTTTACAAATAAAATCTTATTGTTAAATAGCCAGGCCATTCATTGATGTGTTGTCTATGTCTGTTTTGTACTATAATGACAGAGTTGAGTAGTTATGATAGAGACCATATGGCCTGCAAGCCTAAAATATTTACCATCTGGCCCTTTAAGAAAAAAATCTACTGACATCTGTTTTAAACTGCTAAATTTGGGGACAGTTTGCTATGAAACAATATATAACCGAAAAAAAACCTCCCCATCTTCAACTGGGACCTCAAAGATCTGTAGCACTGAGTAAGGGGAAACCATAAATGAACAAACCCTCCCACAGACTCTAGTCTAGCTTCAAGTTATCAGAGAGGCTCAGAAAATCCGAAGCCCCTGAAATTGGGTTAAGGTGATCCTAGCTTGCTGGTGTCCCAGGATGCCTGCAGAAACAAATGGAAATCCTTTCTGGAGGAAGATAGTATCATCAATGTCTCAAATGATTTTTCAAATACAATGTCCAAAACATAACCAGGTACATGAGGAGATAAAACAACATGAGGAAGAACCAGTAGGAAAAACTGACAATGGAAGTGGACCCCCAGGGACTCCAGATTGTGCTCCTCCCCCCACCAGGGACACAGACCCTAAAACAACTATACTTACTATGTTTAAGGAGAGAAAAGCCAAGCTTGAAAATTAAGTAGGGCACTAAGGGATATAAGAAGTGACATAGCAGATCTGAAAAAGAACCAGATAGAAATTCTAGAACTAAGAAAAATAGAATAACCAAATTTAAGAGCTCAGTGGATGGGTTTAAGAGGAGAATTTTTTTTAAAAAGCTGAAGAGAGAATTAGTGAACTGAAAGAGTCAGAAGAAATTTTTAGAACAAAGCATGGAAGGACAAAAGATAGAAAATACAGAAGAAAGGGATGTAGTGAGAAGGTCTAATATATATTTCAACTGGGGGCCCAGAAGGAAAGAGGAAAATGTACAGAAAGAGTATTTGAACATACAATGGCTGAGAGTTTTTCAAAATTGATGAAAAACTATTTAAAAGGTGATAGCCATGAAATGACAGATATCCATTCCATCAGGTGTTCTGACTCTTAAAATCCTTCATGTACAAATCTACATTTGAAAGGATTCTGAAACTGACATGCAGGTAGCTCTGAAGTGGATGGAATAGTGCTTGGGTGGGCTGAGTTCAAATACAAACTCTGCCACCTCCTAGCTGTGCCACCTGGAGAAGGTTGCCAAACTTCAGTTTTCTCAACTGATAGATGGGACTGGTAATGTAGGCCTACTCCACATTGTCACTGTGAGAATCAGGTGATACAATGCATGTGAACAAACCAAGTTATTTTATTTTTTATTTTTTTGGTTGTGCAGTGCAGCTTCTGGGATCTTAGTTCCCTGACCAGGGATTGAGCCTGTGCCCTGGGCAGTGAAAGTGCAGAGTCCTAACCACTGGACCACCAGGGAATTCCCTATGCCAAGTATTTTAAATGAGATATGGTTTGAGCAGTATCACAAGCATTCCTAGGGGCATTAACAGTGGCAGGTAGGATGGGCAAATAATTTGCTGGTCCCATCACAAAATAAAAATGTGGGCCTCTTGTTAAAAAATTATTAAGAATTTCAGGACAGTAACAGCAGAGCATTAATCCGAGCACAGGTTACACTCCCATGAAGCCAGCTGTGGTGACAGGCCTTGCAGAGGACTCCTGTGCGCACGAGGAAAGGGTTGCTCATCTCACACCCAGGTGTCTGCAGCCGTAGCCCACGTTATCTTTGCATTCTGAAGGGCAGCAATGCTTAGGGAAATTACAAGCACGCGTGTTTCCAAATGCTGAGGCAGGCAAGTGCAGTGACCGGAGTGGTTTTCTGAGAGAGTGGGTGTGGCCAGCCAGGCTGCCATCGGAACTGTGGAACTGACTGTTCCCCACAGACTCTGGCCTAGAAAAAAAAAAAAAGTCTGCAGCTGTATCTACAGGGCCTGTTGTTGTTTGCTGCGGTGTGTTACAACACAGCCTGGCAGCCTCCCGGGTCTTTCTGTCTTCCTCCTGGAAGAGCCTGGTCCCAGACCATGTGACATGGCCACACAGCCCTGCAGATTTGCCCACACTGTTCCTTGCTGTTCCCTCAGTTACTAGGCTTTTCCAGGTCTGCATTCTTTTTGCTCCTGCTATTCCCTCCCCCCCCCACCCCCCAGGGGAGTTCCTTTCCTTCCTCTTCCACATCTGTCAGTCTGGCAAAAACACCATCTTTTAATACTTATCTTTTAAGACTCAGCTCTAGAGTCACCTCTTCCAGGCCGTTCCTGACTCTCCCAGGAAGAGCGAATTCCCCTCTCCTTGGAGTCCTCCACTGGCCTATGCATAGCCACTCCCTATGCAGACATCTGTTACAGTCTCTGAAACATAAGGAGCACTGACATGCAATGTGGATGTCACTGTCTTTTAGGCTGAAGCCCTTAAGGGCTGGGACAGTGTCCTCTCACCTCTGTATACCCTGCACACAGCACAGTGCTTAATACTTGCTGTTAAAAAGCATAGTAGATGCTTAATCAACTGGTGTTAGTATGCAGAGTAGTTTTAATCACCATTGTCTTACTGAATTAATGCACAAATAAATTGTTTCAGTGACTCTCCCTGGCATCTGGTAAAAAGGGAAGCTTCTAGGCACTGAGACAGGGCCTTTGCCCTTGACGAGGTTTCAGTGTCAGCTCTAGTGGTTATTTCTGTAGGCAGCACCTCTTGAAGGCAGGTATGGTGATTTGTAGAAGCTTGTCATCAGTACCTAAATGACCCAGGTGATATAGCTTAGACAGCAGTTGTGGAGCTAGGAGATGTTAGGTTTCCATAGGTAATTAATAAGCTCCATAGCTATGGGACTTCAGGTTTCTGTTTCCTCAAAAATGAGATTGAGCTAGCTATTCCCTAAGGCCCAGGTGGCTAGCTCAGTCCCCTCATCTGAATCTCTGGGTGGCCATTTCATTGGAGGGGCCTGAGCACCTCCTGAAGCCGAGTTGCTCAGCAGGCCTACCCTTTCGCAGGTGGCAGAGAACACAGACATCTTTTAAGTCCCTTTGCTGTCTCAGTCACCTGGGATCTCATGTGTGAAAGGTAGAAAGCCACAGGAAAGCGTAGTCTTCACAGTCCCTGAGTGTCCAGAGGGAAGTGCTATGTGCTATGTGCTATGGTTCTCCAGGTGGGATTTTCCCCAGTTCCAAATGGACAACTTTGAGTTCCTGGTATTGTTTCCTGGGGCTAACCTCACACAAACAAGCCTGGTCTGTCACTCTCCATCCTCAGGGCAGGCCTAGTGGGCAGACAGGAGGGCAGACCTTTCAGAGAGAGATCCGTATGTTTAGTCAACTAGCTTCTTTAGGCATTAGTTTTCCCGGAGATAAGGGATGGTGTGAGGGGGTGTCGGTCAGTTTCCTCCATCCTTTCCCTCCAGCCCCCACAAAGGGCAAGGGCCAGACACGTGGGCTGGCGTGGAGAGGCGGAGGTTACACCAAGGCGGAGGTGCAAATGGTCGGGGGCGGGGCCTTATTTGCATGGACGGCGCGCGGCCGCCAATCCGGACAGGCGGAGCGACAGCCCGCGCGCCTTTTGGGGGCGGACTGACAGCCCCGCGGCCCTATGGGAGGCGGGTCCTGCGGCCGGCGGAGGTGGGACGGCGCCGGGCGCTGCCCGGGGGATTCGGGCCGGTTCGCGGGCGCTGCCAGTCTCCGGCGGCGGCGTCCGGCGCGCGGGCGGCCTGCTGGGCGGGCTGAGGGGCCAGCGGCTCGCGGGTTAGGCGGAGAGAGACAGAGCAGACGAACAACCGCGGCGACAGGTACTGGCTCCATGGCCGCAGGGATGGGGAGTGTGGTCGCTAAGCCCAGGGAGCCGAATTCCCTGCTTCGCGGTCCGGCCGCCGCTGCGCCGCCTCCCCGCCCCCTCACGCGGCTCCCCAGCCCGGGAGCGGCGCGTCGGGGCCAGGGGAGCCTGGGGAGCCCCCAGGCGGGCGCGCCGGAGGCCCCTAGCTCCACTGCGGGGCTCCTCTACGTCCCGCCGGGCCGCGGGGCAGGGGCTCCCTCCCGGAGGCTCGGAGCCGGCGGCTGCTGGAGCGGCTCCCCGCCCCCCGCCGCGCTCTCTCTCTCGGAGGCGAGGCCGGTCGCGCCCGCTGGTCCTCACCCGGCTTTTGTTTCCCTCCCGGGGTGACAGGTCCCGGCTCCCGTCCGCGGCCCCCGACTCGCCCGAGGCCCGGCGCCCGTGACCGCGGCAGCCCGGAGCAGACGGCGGGACCGGCGGAGAGCCGGGCGGCGCGTGAACAGCAGCTGCCGCGGGCGGGAGAGAAACTTCGCTTTCCGGGGCCCGGGCGGCGGGAGAAGTGGAGCCGGGGTGAGCCGTGCACCGGGACGCCGCGGGCGCGATGGAGCCGCGCTTACCTGGCGGGCCAGCCGAGAGTGAGGATAACGGAGCGTCCCGCCGCCGCCGTCCTGGCTTTCGGTTTGCGCTCCCCGGGCGGTGGGTGTGGATGCGCGTTTACCGCCTTCACCTGCCGCCCAGGGACCAGTGACTGGGAACAGCATCCCCGCTCTCGGCCGCTCGTAGAGGGTGCGGGTGCGGCGCCGTTCTAACAGGTGATAATCCTAGTGCCAGGTGAAAGCCAGTGAAAAGTTGTTTCAGAGCTCAGTATTCAGTTCACTCCGGGACGTTATAACGCCTTCTCCCTTAATGATTTCTAAAAAGGTGTGCTGGCCACAGTATAGGAGTCAAAACTAGTATTGATTGGAAAAAAAAGAAGGCGGGGGGGGCGCGTGTTGTCAGCGTGTAGATT